>NC_059331.1:109376226-109999797 GCF_018350155.1 Leopardus geoffroyi | reverse complement strand
TACTACCCAAAGTAATCTACATATTTAATGCAGTCCCTATCAAAATACCACCAGCATTTTTCACAAATCTAAACAAATAATCCTAAAATTTGTACACAACCATAAAATACACCAAATAGTCAAAGAAATCCTGAAAAAAGAAAAGCAAAGTAAGAGGCATCACAATTCTGGACTTCAAGTTATTTTACAAATCTGCAGTCACCAAGATAGTATGGTACTGGCACAAGCACAGACACATAGATCGATGGAACAGAAGAGAAAACCCAGAAATGGACCCACTATTATATGGCCAACTAATCTTCAACTTCATTTTTCTATGCCATACACAAAAATAAATTCAAAACAGAAGAAATACCTAAATGTCAGGCAGGAAACCATCAAAATCTTAGAGGGGAATACAGGTGTCAACTTCTTTGACCTCGGCCAGAACAACTTCATACTAGACATGTCACCAAAGGCAAGGGAAACAAAAGCAAATGTCCACTCCTGGGACTTTCATCTCATCAAGATAAAAAGCGAAGGAAACAATCAACAAAAGTAGAAGGCAGCCTATGGAATGGGAGAACATATTTGTTAACAATGTATCTGATAAAGGGTTAGTGTCCAAAAATCTATGAAGAACTTAATCAAACTCAACACCCAAAACCAAATAACCCAGTTAAGAAATGGGCAGAAGACATGAATTGACATTTTACCAAAGAACACATCCAGATGGCCAACAAACCCAAGACGAGATGCTCAACATCACTTATTATCAGGGAAATACAAATCAAAACCACAGTGAGTTATCACCTCACACCTTTTAGAGTGGCTAAAATTAACAACACAGGAAACAACAGATGTTAGTAAGGATGTGGAGAAAGTGGAGAACTCTCTTACATTGTTGATGGGAATGCAAACTGGTACAGCCATTCCAGAGAACAATATGGTAGTTCCCCAAGAAATAAAAAAATAGAACGATTCTATGATCCAACTGGCCTACTAAGTATTTACCCAAAGGATACAAAAATACAGATTCGAAGGGGTACATGCACCCAGTATTTATAGTAGTGTTATTATAGCAACATTATCAATGATAGCTGAACTATGGAAAAAGACCAAGTGTCCATCGACTGATGAATGGATAAAGATGTGGGAAATATATATAGGAGTATTATTCGGGCATCAAAAAGAATGAAATCTTCCCATTTGCAATGATGGGGATGGAGCTAGAGGGTATTAGGCTAAACAAAGTAAGTGAATCAGAGAAAGACAAATACCATATGATTTCACTCATAGGTGGAATTTAGGAGACAAAACAGATGAACATACGGGAAGGGGAAAAAAGAGAGAGGGTGGAAACAAATGATAAGAGTCTCTTAAGACAGAGAACAAACTGAGTGTCAATGGAGGGAGATGGGTGGGGGATGGGACAAATAAACCCAGAAAATATGCTCCTGGAATTTGGGTCACTTTCTCCTAGAGGTGAATGTCCCTTCCACTAAGAAGAAGCTGGATAGAAAACAGAACAAGAAGAGTTTCTGACAGATTCAAAGGACTAAGATGACAAAAATGATAAAATGTCCAAAAGAGGAAATGGAAAATCTGAATATTTGCCTTAAAGAAATTGAATCTGTAATGAAAAACCTTCACACAAAGAAATAAGAATGCCTTGGTGGCTTTACTGGAGAATATCTTGTAATATCATTTAAAGAGGCATGAGGTTATTATTGTAGATTAAAGAAGGTTACAGGCATATACTTAAATGTAATGTACTACCCTTGATTGAATTGTCAATGAGAAAAAAAATAATAAAGATATTTTGGAGACAAAAAAAAGTAATTGAAGTGTAACTTAAAATAATTTGCATACAATTACGTGAATTCAAGCCTCAACTAAGGTGCCAAAATTCTTGCAAATTTCCTAGGTTCCAATCATGCCTCCTTCGTTAATGTCATGCTTAAATCAGTCACCTATTGATGACACCTATACTGGCTCCCCACGTTTTCTACCCCACACAAATAAAAGCCATTGCTCTTTGTTTAGAGCTACCGGTCCGATGTTTTGTCCTATTTCTCTTCAATAGGACAAGTTGACTCAGGTACCTTTCTTCTATTGATCCCCTTGCCCATCTCCAAATTCCATTATCATAAACCCACTATTAGCATGGACGAGCTATCTAGCAGAAAGGGGCAGGAAGTACAGATTTTATATATAGCACAAGATTTAAGCATGTGGCCTTCCTCTCTATTTGCATTCCATATAAGTCATGTTAATTATAACATCTCTTTCCCCTTGCTTCTCTCTGTGTGTTGATCCAATAAGCCATGTAATAGGAGCTCCTCAGTTTGATCCGTGACACTTTTCATACTCTGACCTCTAAACTCATTTGCGGGTATCATACTTAAAACTACCATAGCATCAAGGTAATTTCACATTTTGAGAAGAGTACAACTAACTTATACCATGAAATCCATAAATGTATGATGGTATCAATCATAAGAAATAAAACTGTCAAGGAATTGGAACAAAAAGTATGCAGCTATCAGTGAAATTTAAAGAAACAAACTAAGTAAATGTGGGTAAAGAATACTAAACTGTGTAATTAAAAGAAATTAATTTTTGTATAGTGTGAAATACAGCATATTGTGACATCAGTGGCTTCCTCATGTTGGTAGACAAGGTCCCTAATTATGAAGATAATCATTAATTCTTGAAGCAATAGTAACTAAGTATATGTTCATAGTTTTAACATTTTATGACACATCCATACTTTTGGCTGTGAACATAATTACTGAAACAGCTTGGCAGAGGCAGATTGAGACATATTTAGATATTTCATTCTTTCCAGTTATAAAAAATTAGCAATTCTAAGGCATGCTAATATAACGATTAATATAACCTGGATAACTTAGTTGTAAGTTTGGTTGTGAATCATCAAGATAATACTGAGAACAGTTTCAATAATTACAGCAGATTCAAAACAATACTAAAATTACTAGTCTGAGATATGTCATACATCCATTTCTTTTCAGAGAAGAAAACCAACAAAATCCAAACCATCAATAAAATATCAAATAAGAGTTGGACAATTACTATGGGATCACAATCTAGCCATTGCAAATGATGCAGAAACACCTTGCACATGACAGCAGCCTGCTCTCTAGACCATACTGTCTGGTCTCCTTTCTCTGGCCAAATAAATTCAACAGTTTTCATATAATGCAAGCTGGTATATTATCAAGTGGAACAAAGAAAGCAGTGTTCAAGACACCTTAAATTGTGTTTATCTCTAACACTGAGAACCCAACTTGTATCTCCATCATCAATATACTCCCCAGCATCACCAAAGTAATGTACTTGTGTCAGATACTCATCATTCTAAATCTTCAGTAAACCATTAAGCTCATAATGCCCAAAAGAACCTTGAGAGGGGGTGAATCCAGGCCTCCATCACAGCTTGAGGAAGAAAGAGTTACAGAAATGCACAGACCAATCTTCCCTCTGGATCTTTCCCACTTTTTCCCCAGGTCCAAACTCCCCATCACTAAAACCACTCCCATTCAAAATCTGTCAGTAGAGACCATTATCAACAGGGAGGCAAGACTGAACTTTGGTACTTGTTTTGGGAGTCTAAACCAGAGATCCTGTGGACCCTTGGTAAGTTGAGTTATATACACATGAAGCTGATACTCAATCCAATACTGCCATTCCAGTTGTTACTATGTTCAATTACTTCATAAGTTTGATTCATAAATAGCTGCTTCATGAAATGCTCATCATCAGCCCTACCCCACATACAAATGGAACACTCTTTTTCCCCCTAGAACCCTCAGACATCACTCGAGTTAGCATCCATTTGACTCATCAATACATATGACATTAGAGTCGTTAATACTCTGAATCTATTCCAACAGTGTTTGCCAATGCATGCACATGGGAAAATTAATTTAATACATCTCTTAGGAATATGAACTTTTCAGACTTTTCAGTTGACCATGTTGCCTAACAATTAAGGGAAACATTAGATGGGCTCCATTCTCTCCAACTGTTTACAAATATTTTCCTTAAACAAATGTGAATGTATCTGATAACGATACACTTAGCACACAAATGGCAGTGACGTGGAAGAAAAAAAAAAAAAAAACCTTCCAAGTAGGAAATAAATTTTTAATTTAAGGTCATTGAATCTTAATTTCAATCTTTAAGGTCAATGGTTGATAACATCTTTATCAAGCAAAACGTCTTTTGAAACATCCAATAAGTTATGTAATTAAAATATACTTAAAGCTTAAACTTAAAATCTTCCTTTAAGTAATTTTAAGAATTAGACTCTTAAGGTGACCTAGTTTATGAAAATCTCATTCATAACAAATTAAAATTATCTTGTTTGAAAATTCCTGGCAGCCTCTGTCAGTTTTACCATCAGTTAGGGGAAGAAATAGCAAGATATGCAAAGTAGTCAGCCAGTATTTCTTACGAGTTTTAGGAAAATGGATGCTTTTACATCTATTAGGATGTTCTTTTCTTTCAATGACAATGTGAATATGCAAACCTTGAAGTCATAGGTTCTTCTCCAGATACTTCACACCACAATTTAAATGTGTATCTTTCTCCCTCCATACTACAATTCCACTTTGCTACTCCTTTGCTTGCTCTGCTTTCCCTTGATTGTAGTGACACCTAATGTCAGAACCAGAGAATATATTCAGCTCAGCCTTTGTAGTTTCCCAACTACCTGGACTGGTCAGGTTAGAATCTCACCTTCTCAGCAGACAGCATTCACTAAAGTAACTTGGTGAGCCATGAAAACATGATGAAGACACAATTAAATTTGCTTAAAATAGAAGTGGAATTAGTACTTGAAACCTGTGAATCATCTTTTTTTAATACAATTTTGGAAAATCCCTAAACATATGTGAATTTTTGAAAATTCACATCCACTAATTTTATTGATAAAGAGTTTTCTTACTTAGTTTCTGGACTTAGTGGGCCCATGTGAAGAACAGTTAAAGTAATAAGCAAGGAAACTAATATTGGGAATTCATCCAACTTTTTTTTTATATGCATTTATCATCTCTCCCAAAAAGAGACCAACTTGACATTGGTACTTTCTATGTCATCTCCAGTAACAATTATAGGAGCCTGGTCCACAGTAGAACAACATGTCTGGGAAGGCAGAGTTCCCCTTCTGTCACTTTTCAGGTCCTCACTCATTCATTCTTACTCATTCAGGTCCTCACTCATTCATTCTTACTCATTCTTACAAGTCTGTAAGATGAACATTATCATCTTCGCTACTTATATTAATGATTTAACTTGGGTTGCAGTGGCTACAAATGACGTATTTGAATCTGGACATTCTGGGCCTGGAGCAGGACAATGGGAAGGTGAGCACAGAGGATATACGGCTCCATGATCATTATTTCTCAAATGAGTTCTGTAAGTCATCAGTTGTCATGACAATTGTTAAGGCAATGATGAGAATGTTAGATGAAGCATGATCAAATACATGATTAAAATCAGTGGTCCCATTGTAAAGAAGACAGTAAAAGGGGAAATTCCCCTTGAAGGTTTTTGCTTTCTCTCCAATCAGCCCTGGAGACTGAGGTCCCCAAAATGGCCCATTAATGGGCCCATTCTTCCAGATGTTAGAACCTGTCTATTCTTCACTAGGGCCTCCACTCTTAAGCACTATGTGTCATGTCTCCCTTAATGGGGAAAACATAAAATTTGGGTTGAAAAGATAAAAGTTTGAGCCACCTAATGTGAGCCTGGCCAAGTCACTGAACCCATTTTAGGCTCAATTTAAAGTGAGGTAAATGACATCTTTCAAATCAAGATGGCAACTGAAGTCCACATTCTTCCAAACTCTCCTCTGAGTAGTACAGGGAAAAAAAAATCATTCCTTCTTGGGAACTACAAAAAGGTGCAGTTAGCCAAACTGAAAATTCAAGTACACTCAAGACCAGAGTGAGAGAGGATTGATAAGCCTATTATCAAGGTGTGCCTTCAAGGCAAAACTGAAAGGAACCCCCATCCAGGAGATTTGCAGTAAGTCCTGCACATAGGCTTAGTCATGACATGGTAGGTGGGAGTAAATTTAAATTCTGCTGGAGTTTTCACGAAGTGCAATCAAACTTTGAATCTTCATAGAATGGGAAGCCACAAAGACACTCACTGTATAAATCTGGCCCAAGATGCCAGCTTAAGAAACAGAGGACACTCTTAAGGTTTAATATCTGGCTTGATACACCTCTACCAAGTCATCTTACTTTATTTACTTTACTAATCCACACTCTCTCCAGTTCCTCAGTGGAGCCAGCTGTCCCACACATCATCCAGAAGCCCTGTCCCTATTTGCTCCCCAGACCCACTGCTTACTCCTCTCTTCCTCTCCTGTATGGGAGGAAAAATGCTGTGCCTACAGGGCCCACAGGGCAAGTACCAAGGAATAAGTCTCTTTTTTATCCATATTGTTGAAAAAAAAAAAAAAAAACAATTGTTTACCAAGTGTTTAGTTGTAGTATCCTCAAGACTTAGAAACTTGAGAGGCTTAAAGGAAATGAGAGGGATATTATTTTGTACCGGAAAATGTAATCATTCTTGACATAACAAGAATCCATAGGTTGCAGATGCTGAACATGAGCAGCTTATGAAAACCCTATGCGTTTAAAATGTTTGATATAAAATAACACTGCTCACTAACGAATTCTGGAGCTATCTTCTCCTTTAAACCAAAGAGTCTGTTTTTTTTTTTTTCCAGAAAACACTATTTTTTTAAATTATTTACTCTACAAGATTTAGAAAATAGAGATGGATAAATATTCTCTCCAGGTCATTCTTTCTCTTTCATTTAGTGAATAGTTGCATAAGTACCTATTCTGATATGGTACAATATTATTAGTAAATGAAAATGGTATGTTCAGAGGTATTGACAGAACGGCATCATTTATGTTAATATAAAAATTTAATAGGCAAGTTTATATAAACCTGAAAGGCCACCAAAAAAACTACTAGAACTGATAAATTGATTCAGTAAGGACGCAGAACACAAAATCAGTACACAGAAATCCATGGCATTTCTTTTTTTTTTTTTTTAATTTTTTTTTTTCAACGTTTATTTATTTTTGGGACAGAGAGAGACAGAGTATGAACGGGGGAGGGGCAGAGAGAGAGGGAGACACAGAATCGGAAATAGGCTCCAGGCTCTGAGCCATCAGCCCAGAGCCTGATGCGGGGCTCGAACTCACGGACCGCTAGATCGTGACCTGGCTGAAGTCGGACGCTTAACCGACTGCGCCACCCAGGCGCCCCAATCCATGGCATTTCTATTCACTAATAAGGAGATAGCAGAAAGAGAAATTAAGGTAACAATACCATTTATAATTACACCAAGTATAATAAAATACTTAGAAATAAACTTTTTTTAATGTTTATTTATTATTGAGACAGAGAGAGACAGAGCATGAACGGGGGAGGGTCAGAAAGAGAGGGAGACACAGAATCCCAAGCAGGCTCCAGGCTCCGAGCTGTCAGCACAGAGCCTGACGCGGGGCTCGAACTCACGGACCGTGAGATCATGACCTGAGCCAAAATCGGATGCTTAACCGACTGAGCCACCCAGGCGCCCCAGAAATAAACTTAACTAAGGAGATTTAAGACCTGTACTCTGAAAACTACCAAACATTGATAAAAGAAATTGAAGATGACACAAACAAATGGCAAGATGTTCATGTTCATGGATTCGAAGAATAAATATTGTTGAAATATCCATACTACCCAAAGCAATCTAGAGATTTAATGCAATCCCTATCAAAAGAACGCAACTAGAGGTATCCTAATTCCAGGTTTCAAAGCTGTAGTAATCAAAAGGCACAAAAATAGACACGGAGATCGATGGCAGAGAATAGCGAGTCCAGAAATAAACCTAAAATTATGTGGTCAATTAACCTTTGACAAGGAAGGAAATAATATGTAATGGGGGAAAAAAAAAACTGTCTCTTTAACAGTGTGGGGAGAACTGGACAGCTACATGCAAAAGAACAAACTGGAGCACTTTCTTCCATCCTATAAAAAAATAAACTCAAAATGGATTAAGGACCTAAACCTGAGACCTGAGACCATAAAAATCCTAGAGGAGAGCAAAGGCAGTAACTTCTCTGACACTGGCCATAGCAACATCATTCTAGGTATGTCTCCTGAGGCCAGGGAAACAAAAGCAACAACTATTAGGACTACATCAAAACAAAACATTTCTGCACAGCAAAGGAAACAATCAATAAAACTAAAATATAATCTACTGAATGAGAGAAGATGTTTGCAATGACATACCTCATCAAGGGTTAGTATCCAAAATCAAGACACAAATGTATACACACACACACACACACACACACTGGAATGTTACTCAACCATAAGAAAGAAAGAAATCTTCTCATTTGCCACAACGTGGATAAATCTAGAGGGTATAATGCTAAGGGAGACAAGTCAGGGAAAAAATATGATTATACAAGTCAGGGAGACAAGTCAGGGAAAAAATATATGATTTTACTCATATATGGAATTTAAGAAACAAAACCAATGAACAAAGGAAAAACAAAGAGACAAACCAAAAAGCAAACTATTTAGAGTCTGTGGAGAACAGACTGATGGTTATCAGAGGGGAGGTAGGTGGACGGATGGGCCAAAAAGGTGATGGGAATTAAAGAGTACATTCATCATGATGAACACTCAGTAACGTATAGAATTATAGAATCGCTACATTGTACATCTGAAACTAACACTGTATGTTAACCATACTGGAATTAAAATTTTAAAAATAAAAAGTAAAAAATTATCATAGGTAGGTATATACAGAGATGATAGTGAATGATAAATGGGGACATTCTTGAATATAGAGAACGTATTTCTGGAAGAAAGCCTGAGAAGTTGGTAGTAACTATTGCCCCTAAGAAAGAGACCCATGCCCTGCAATATGTAAGAGGCAGACCTATGTTCCACTGTTCATCTTTCATACTGTTTATTTTCTCTCAGTTCAAGACTGACAAACAGCCAGATGGACACATGCATGCAAATACATACACACATTATAAATGGATAGGTAATTCTAACCCTACATTCAATTTATGTGACCAAATAATTTTGTAAAAATGTGGTTATTCCCCTGGAAAGAATGAACCCTAAGTGGTGCTATCTTGATTTTTTAAAAATATTTATTTACTTGGATAAATTTATATTTTGTTCCCCAATGGAAAGAAATTGAAAAACCTACAATAGCTTGGAAATTTAATATAACATTTTAAATAATTATAAAAAGAAACCATTTATACTGCATGTTTCATAGGATAAAATTTCTTTTGAAGAAGTGACTCTAACTGAAATGAAGTATTTGAGATCATTTCTCAGTAAGACTAACTATGATTCTAAGATTCAAAAGATTATCCTCCACTGAAATAAAATTTCTCAAACTTACCAGGTAACCAAGCACCTATGGAAAGAGTATTTTCTTAATTAAAAATAATAGAGTCGAATTTTCCTCGCAGCGGCCGCCTACTGACTGTAGCTCGCAGAGCTCCAGCAAAGAAGAATGGGGGCGTCAGTAAGGAGGTTTCTGTACCATGGCTCGTAGACTGCCTGCAAATCGACCGGTGGTAAAGCACCGAGGAAGCAACTGGCTACAAAAGCCGCTGGCAAGAGTGCGCCCTCTACTGGAAGGTGAAGAAACCTTATCATTACAAGCCCCGTATCGTGGCACTCCGCAAAATCAGTCAGAAACCCCCGAAATTCTCATCTGCAAACTTCCTTTCCAACGTCTGGAGAGAGAAATTGCTCAGGACTGCAAAACAGATCTGCGCTTCCAGAGCGTGGCTTTTCAGGATGCAAGGGAGGCCTACCTGGTGGGCCTCTTTGAAGATACCAACCTGTGTGCTATCTATGCCAAACATGTAAGTAACAATTATGCCAAAAGCCATCCAGCCAGCATGCCGCATACGTGGCGAACGTGCTTAAGCATCCACACTGATGGAAAACATTTCACTCTTTTAAAAAAAAATGGATTGGAAACGGAAAAATAGGAAAGAGATATCAAGTATTGGCAGTTTTTCCATTTTCATTCATGTGTGCATTTTTAATATAAATGCGGGGACATCAAGCATTCAGGCAAGTCAAAATGTTTCAGTGAACACATTTCAGCAGTTTAACTTCATAACAATTATAAATAAACCTGTTAAATTTTTCTGGACAATGCCAGCATTTGGATTTTTTTTTTTTTTAAACAGGTAAATTTCTTTTTGGTGGCAACTAAATAGTGTCTGCAGCATTATTATCATCCAGTAGATTCCATCCATTCACTATACTTTTCTAAATAGTATGTCCTATTTAGAGTTGCACGAGTTGTCCTACGTGCAAGCACAGGTTTTTAATGCTGTCTGTCTTCTGTGCTGTTCCTGTAAGTTTGCTATTACGATACATTAAACTCCGAAAGAAAGAAAGAAAGAAAGAAAGAAAGAAAGAAAGAAAGAAAGAAAGAAAGAAAGAAAGAAAGAAAGAAAGAAAGAAAGAAAGAAAGAAAGAAAGAAAGAAAGAAAGAAAGAGAAAGAGAGAAAGAAAGAAAAAATAGAGTCTACAGAGAAGTGCCACTTAAAACTTATGATAATTCTAACTGTATTAACCACAAGGAAAACTGAAGGTAATTGCTGTCATTTATATGAGAAAAAAGACCACATTGAAAAATAATTTCTGATGATATCAGAAAAAGAAATCTTCAGAAAACTACAGGTACCTGGTGTAAGAGACAAATACTGTTAAGAATCCAATTAACGTAGGTGTGCCTGGCTGGATCAGTCAGGGAAGTATGTGACTCTTCGTCTCAGGGTTATCAGTTCAAACCCCACTCAGGGTGTAGAGCCTACTTAAAAAAAAAAACTGATTAATGTTCATATATACAAAGAATATTTTTAAAATTTTGGTATAATGTACATGAATATATTTTAAGTAATTTTACTTTAGCAAATCATCATTAACTGAACAGTTTGTGATGTGTTATGCAATAAAACCAATTTGGGCCAACAAACATTTTAAATTATTATTTTAAATTATACAATTCCAATGGCCTTTACTACTTCCTTTTATTCCCAGTGTCGTCCTTGTTTAGAGCACATAGTATATGATCACACTACTGGGTGAGAACCAAAGCCATTAATCAGCTTAGATAACACGGGACCTGATTTTGTTACCTCTTAGGTAGTACCACCATCTCCGTATCTATTATGACAGATAACATGTGAGGAGTTTAATAGCGATGTCAGAGTATTTTGAGATTTTTCCATAAATCACTAGCCATCAAGAACAAGGTAAAAGCATTCCAACTCTCGGTGAGAAAAATATTCAGGGATCACTGCCCATCTGTTTCTTTGATTCATAAATGCTGGATTTAAAATTAAAATTGTAGGGGTACCTGAACGGCTCAGGTCATGATCTCATAGTCAGATGGAGCTCCCTCAAGTCATGGAGTCTTTGGGCTCAGCGCTGACAGGTGGAAGCCTGCCAGGGACTTCCCCTCTCCCCTCTCTTTGCCTCACAGGTACTCACATGCTCTCAAATAAATGAACTTTTAAAAATAAAATTTTTTAAAAAGGTAAAATAAAATTAAAATTGTATGTCAAGTTGCTTCATCTTCAGCAGGATTCTATTTTTTTTTTATAGTTTATTTATTTTTTTGAATTTGCATCCAAGTTAGTTAGCATATAGTGCAACAATGATTTCAGGAGTAGGTTCCTTAATGCCCCTTACCCATTTAGCCCATCCCCCCTCCCACAACCCTTCCAGTAACCCTCTGTTCTCTATATTTGAGTCTCTTATGTTTTGTCCCTCTCCCTGTGTTTTTATTATTTTTGCTTCCCTTCCCTTATGTTCATCTATTTGACAACACCCAAAGTATGGAAAGAAGGATTCTATTTAAAAAGCATGTTCCAAGGAAGATTCCCTCGGAGAAACCCATGTAAGGAAGAAAGCACAATTGAAGAAATACGTAAACCAATGGTATAGTTAAAGAAAAATACAACCTGGCTACATAGGGTTTCTCTTAGGACCACAAGGAAGGTTCAATTAGGAAAACTATAAATTGACTCTATAAAATGAAAAACCTCATATCCATGTTCGTAGGACAAAACCAGTATTCTTTCTTTCAAGAGATGCAGTATAGGAAAAATGTTTCTGTTAACATGGTAAATCAAACCATCACTAGGTCTAAAGTTAAAATACTAGAAGCACACTTTAACGTTGGAAGATAAACATCATGCCCACTCTTTAACAATTCTCCCACTCTTTAACAGTGTATTTGTTAATATATTGAGTAGACAAAAACAGAGAAACAAGAAAAGAGGGAGATTGAGAGGAAAACTCATGGAACAACACCCTGGATTAGGGGTCACCAAACTTTTTCTGTTAAAGAACATATAGTAAATATTTTATCTTTGACACTCCCTGTCAGAGTACTCAACTTTGCTGTTAGAATTCCAAAGTCACCATAGACAATACATAAGGAATTGAACACAGCTGCACTCCATCCAGCAATCTCTGTTTACAGACACTAAAATTTGAACTTCATCTGAGTTCTACATGTCAAAAAATACCATTTTTCCCTCACTATTTAAACATGTAAAAATCATTCTTCATTCCTGAGCTGTATAAAACAAAACAAAACAAAACAAATAAAGAAAAAAACAGGTAGGTCAGATGTGGTGAACCTGTCCTGCACTTTAATAGTAATTAACTCAAGGAAGTAGAACTCGGTCAGAGGTGTATTTTGCAGGTGGGCTGAACAGACAAAGGCAGGGCTGGTGCATGAGGAACAGGATTTTACTTTTTATTTTGACCCAGCACTGTCCTTTAAAAAATGTTTTACCACAATCATGTACTGTAAATTTTTTTTTAAAAATCTAACTACTAGATAAATATCAACAAACTCATCCAATTGCCTGTTTTCCTATTTGTGGCATAGTAAGGTCATCAATTTATAAGATTGGAGAAGTGTTCAATTTTAAAACAGCGTTTTTATTTCTCTTTCTCTCAGGAAAAAAAAAAAAAAAAGATCCGCGCTCTGTTAATTATTTTCCTGTAAACAGAGGAACCCTGAGGAATTTCTGTGTGCTTTCTATCTAATCTGCAAGCCTCACTTAACTTCCAGCAGGAACAAGAACAATGGCAAACACATAGTACCTACATTCATACAAGTTCCTTTCTTCCTTCCCCCACCTTTGGTGTTGAACCCCAGCCAAACATTAAATTACCTTGGGAAGTGAAAAAAGGTACAAGAGAAAAAAGCCGAAAGACAGTATCTAGACTCATTTTACGACGACATTCAATCTTAATTTAGAGAAAAAGAAAAAAGCTTTCTGGTATAAGAATCCTGAGAACTGCAAAGTAATACCGGTTTTTCAGACAAGCCTATTTTTCTAAGTTTGCAGGTGACTGTGATCTTGTTTCAATGCAGGTGGGGCTGTTGATCCGGTGTGTGTGTGTGTGTGTGTGTGTGTGTGTGTCTATAAATGCACACCCATTTTTAACCAGAAATATCCAGAATATACTTTCAACAAGACCACATGCTAGTTCAGGTAAGCAAGCAAAATTTCCAGATTAATTAATCTCTGGTCAAGCTCAGTTACCTTTAAATGATCAATGTGTCACTATTCCGAAGTGAGGTCTTCAGTTGTGGGTGAGGAAAGTTAAATGAAATTGTAGTAGTCTTCTTTAACTGAACTGGATTTGCTCTGCTAACTTCCTATTTTTATTCTCTACTTTCATTAATGAGAGTATCATAAACTGACATTAGCCAAAATGACCCTTTAAAAACCATTCTACAAATAACAACTGTTCCTGTTTTTTAATTGTTTTATTTTAAAATAGAGATTTTTAAATGTAATATTTAAGTAAATGACTTGTATTAAAATACTTTTGAAAAGTAAAATACTAGTGGCAGAATAAACATTCTGTTTTACCAAGTGAAGTATTATGAATCCAAAAATAGTAATATATGAATTGATTTGCTTGGTCATAGAATGTACTTGACATCTGTTTTACAACTCATCAGCATAAAATGAAAAACCACTATTTTAATTTTTTAAAGTGTAACAGTCTTTGACAATAATACAGCATAACTTCAATTTTGAAAAAAAGATGGTTTCCCACTCAACTCTAAATTTGGCAGCTTTAAAATATGAAAATGGTGCCATTATTCTTGCTCTCTTCTGATATATCGATTCTGATAGAGATTTAATACAGATTTGATATAGATTTCGCCTACTTTGCTCTAACTCTACCATCGAGAGCCCTTTTTAAGTGTTTTCGCCTCATTCACTTTTTCTTAACACTTCTTTGCATACAAAACCCTAGGGAGAATCTTAAGGCAATTAGGAGCTTTATTCCCCAGGACAATGAACAGAGGCACATAGAAATTTGCATACAATTTCAGGGCTTTTTGAACCTTCTACCGCAGCTCTGACACAGACCATCTAGAAGCCCACTGGATCCAGATAAAGACTCTGCCCTTGATGACTGCTTCCCTTTCTCCATGGCAACTTAAACTTGACTGAGAGCCTGAGGTCTCCTCACACTGGACTTTGTGCTCCAGATTCAAGTGTCCCTACCCCCTACTAAATCTACCCTTTTATTTCTGTCTTTAAGGTATAAGATGACCAGTCCATAAGGTAAAGATGGCATTCTGAAATGTATGGTATAGGTTATAGAAGCCAAAATGGAGATTCTTATCAGGTATCATGGTTACCATTTAACAGGGTTTTCCAATGTTTGAACACAAAGAAATCATGTTCAAATGCAGGCTCTGATGCAAGGGTGCCTGGCTGGCTCAGTTGGAGGAGCATGTGATTCTTGATCTTGGGGTCATGAATTCAAGCCCAACATTGGGTATAAAGATGACTTAAATCAACTTAAAAAAAAAAAAACGGGTCCACTGCAGATTAGGGACAGAAGTAATTTAAATAGAGCCAATATGGAGTGGTGACCATGTTCAATCTGGAGGAGTTCTAAAGGGATCCACTGTGGGCAAGGGGAGATATTAGAGTGAGAAGAACAACTTTAAAGAAGGACAGCATTCTAAGTTGAAAAGGCAAAGGCTGAGTAACTGTTGGAAGGATTACCAAGATAAGTGACCACAAAAGAACTCAAGAATGACAGTCCTCTGAATTCCATTTTAAGCAATGTTTGCTCGTGCCTACTCTTATTATCTTGGTATAGATTTAAAAGGAGGTTTTAATCTATTCAATCAAGAAGAGTCAAAAAAAGAGTCAAAAGATTATTTTTGCATGCCAGGAGTCACCTTTGCATTGCCCTTCAGAGTTGCAAGGCTTTTAATAAGCATCATCTTATTTGAGTTTCATGCCTTGCAGCCAGAAGCAAACTTTTGGTGTCCTGCTTCAGTTCTCTTTCAATTTCATTGTACTGTTCCCAGCAATCCCAGGATGTGGCTTTTCACCAAGTGGACTCGAACTGAGCTGATGATATTTTTAAAATACTTTTTAACTAAAATGTGAATCCAAGTCCTAACTGGTTGCTCCATGTCAACTGACATAAACAGAGCCATCTGTCACCATAGGTTTGTTCTTTTAGTCAATGTCTTTTAATAACAGCCTGAAGTAACCTACTAGATTCTAACAATGATTTGCTATCATCTAGCTTCTTGTGAGAAATTTTTGGACCAGATTTTACGTTACATGTAGCTTCCTTCCTCCGCTTCGTCCTCATCACACTTCCTTCTAACTTTGCCTTTGCTCTCAGTAAGGAAAAGAGAACTCCCCTGACACTCTCAGGTGGTATTGGGATCTCATGTTATTTTCTCAGCTATGTCATTTAGATTTTTTGAAGATACCTAGTCTCTTATCCATAGCCTACTTAAAAAGAAAATTAACTGGAATAATGTGTTATGTACTACCTCCAAATGGCGGGGGGGGGGGGGGGGGGGAGGAGGGATGGGCGGGGGAGGCAGAAATCAGAAGTCAGATGTTTTTAAAGGACTGATCAACAACAATTGAAAGACAGTAACAGTTTGTTCCATCTTTGATAAAAATAGGGAAGAATTGATTTGTTTGCCTACAGCTTCGGTAACCAGAGTCCTGGAAAATAATTATTGACTGGCAGGTCATAATGATATTCTAAAACCAACTAAGACCCCTGAAAATCTGCTCCAATTCCCTGACCTGTATTTATTAAGAAAATACTGTAGAATGATTTTATAGAAGGGTCTGCAGGGAATTATCCTTTATCCACCTGCTAAGAATTTCAGTTCATCAAGTATTTGCTATATTGATTCCAGTTAACAGCTGCAGTGATTTTCGACCTCATAATCTAAATTTGTCATTGGTTTTATGTTTAGAAATCACTTGTTTTTTAAAAAGGAAAAACCACTTCTATTTTATACTTAGTGTTTTACCTTGACCTAGGCAACAAACACATGAATCTTCATCTATAAAGAGATATTATATAAAGAAAATTCTCAAAATTGATTCCTACATCCCCATGTAACAGAAATAGGAATAGAATCATTTGTCTCCACATAGCCAATTCAAAAATCAGCAGTATGACCATAAAACACTTGACCACTCCTTGAAATGGTAACATCAATGGACCCAAGAGAGAACAACAATGGCATCATTTTAAATTCTAAAATACTGACTTTCTTTCCAAGTTCATTCACTGATACAACTTCACAGTTGTATTAATCACAAGCCAATTATCCATCTGTGTTCAGCCAAGTTAATTCTACTTCAGTTTAACAGCCACAGAAACTCCATACTTAAAAAAGCAATAAACTTTTGCAAAATAAGTTCAAAAAGGGAAATACTTCCCTAAGTATAATTTACCAGGCATCTCTCTATATGAACACAATAGTTTTAAAACTGTGAGCTCAGTAACCTTAATGTACCAAAGATTAAACTAGTTGTTACCCTTAAAGACCCCCCAGGACAGAGTTAAACAGCATGGGGTAACAGAGGGCACCAATATTCTGCGTATTCACTTTCAAATGTCCATTAAACTTTTTGGTAAAATTTGTGAGTAATACATTAAAAATGTGCCATAAATCTTAAACAACTTGATGAGTATGCTATTTCAATTAAGAAAGTATTTTACTGGAAAAAATGCCTGACATCATCTGGAAACTCCATTAAGAATTGTTTGGGTGAGGGGGGCACCTGGGTGGCTCAGTTAGTTAACTGTCTGACTTGGTTTTGGCTCAGGTCATGATCTCACAGTTCCTGAAACTGAGTCCCGCATCGGGCTTGCACAGACAATACAGAGCTTGCATGGGATTCTCTCCCACACGTGTTCTCTCTCTTGTTCTCTCCAAGTAAATAAATAAACTTTAATTTATAAAAAGAATTGGGGCAACTGGGTGGTTCAGTCAATTAAGTGTCCACCTCAATGTTGGCTCAGGTCATGATCTCATGCTTCATGGGATTGAGCCTTTTGTCAGGCTCCAGTGCTAATGGCACTTTTAGCTTGGGATTTTTTCTTCCCTCTCTCTCTGACCTTCCCTGCTCATGTTCTGTCACACACATGCTCTCAAAATAAATAAACTTAAAAAAGAAAAAAGCTGGTTTACATTTGGTTGAGCATTTTACCATCTAGCAGCATGTAGGAAACAACTGACAAAATGAAGCCCAGAAAGGCAGAGTCTGAGATAGTGTACAGAGTAGCATATGGAGACCCTCAGTGCAGAGGACAGCACCCAATAGTTATGTATGTTAGGGAGAAAATGGAAGATTAATTGGAAAAAGGTAATAACTGGTTCAAGAAAAAAAATATTGAGCCCCCAAATCCTAACTTCCTTTTGAATCAAAAGAACTGCTCAGCACTGGGCCCAGCATAAAACAGGTACTCAGGAAACACATACTAGAAAATAAATAACATCTCAGAAGACAGATCAGCATAGCCAGAGCTGGAGACAGAATTATGGTAAAGAACAGAAACTCTGTACCACTTTCAGCCTACTGTTATTATGAGATACAGTGTATAAATATAATTATACTACAATATGGCTTCCCTACAAGGCCATGAATGAATTGAGAGCAGACATTATATTGTTTTACATTTGTACACCCAGTGCTAAGTGGACTAAGGCCTATGGCAGACATTCCTTTAATGTTTGTCGAACTAAGCTGAATAGGGAGCAGAGAAAATTAATTCTTTTCACTGCTGAAGTTCCAGCAATGAATAAGATTTGCAACGGGACAGGGAAAGTAAGTAGGAGCACAGTCTTAGAGGCTATTTCAAGAGTAACGCTTACCTAATGCAAAAAGTGATGTGAAGTTACTACAAAGGTTCGAGTAAAGCTGTGAAGAAAATCTTCTGGGATTTGTACAGGTAGCAAGGAATTTTCGTTAAGGTGGGGCACTAAACTAATAGAAGAGGTCTTGCAATGCTAAGATTTTGAAATCAGGTAAAATGAACCAGTTACACTGCTAGTAACAGAGTGTAAAATAGTGTAACCACTTAGAAAAATGGTCTTTTCATTTCTCCAAAGATTCAGTGTAGACTTGGCATTTGATCCAGCAATTCCCTTGTAGGTATACACACGAGAGAGAAATGAAAACATATATTCACACTGAAGCTTGTACACATAGGTTCATAGAAGCAGGATTTATAAAAGCCAAAAAGCAGGAAAGAAGCCAAATGTCCATTAACTGGTGAATGAATAAACAAAACATGGTATATCCATAGAATGGAATATTTGGCCATATAAAGGAATTAAGTCAATATTACCACAACACAAATAAACCTTGGAAACATTCTATTAACTGCAAGTGCCTGTCACAAAAGACTTCATCTTGGGAGATTCCATTTACATGAAATATCCAGAAAAATAAAATCCATAGAGACAGAATGTAAGTTAGGTGTTTCTTAGGGCCAGGGGAAATGCAGAGATTACGTAGTGATAGTTTAAGAGTACAGGGTTTCTGGGGCTCCTGAATGGTTCAGTTGGTTGGGCATCTGACACTTGATTTCAGCTCAGGTCATGGTCTCCTGGTTCCTGGGATCGAGCCCTTTGTCAGGCACTGTGCTGTTGGCATGAAGCCTGCTTGGGATTCTCTCTCTGCCTCTCTTTCTCTCCCTCTCTCTCTCTCTCTCTTTCAAAATAAATAAACTTAAAAAAAATGAGTATAGCATTTCCTTTTAAGGTGACTAAAATGTTCTAAAGTTATGACAGTGATGGTTGCACAACTCTGTGAATATACAAAAAAAAAAAAGCACATACTTTCAATGGATGAACTGTATTAATAATCCATGATTATTTTAATAAAGTTGTTGCCAAAAAAACAAAGAAACAAAAGCAAACCCATCAGCAAAGTTAAGCAATCATGTTTGCCTTGCTTCCTAATTCTGCTTCTTAATTCCTGGCCATCTTTCAACCATGATATCAAAACCATAAACCACAGTTTGACAACAATTAAAATATACAGTTGGGTCCAAACTAGTCTGCAACTCTATTTTCAAATTAATTCAATGTTTCTCATCTGTAGTTCGAGACATTTCCTGAATATACTGTGCAATATTTTTTAATGTTTTGTGCATTCTCCTCAATGATTTTATTCTTTAATCTCATAACTTTCCCAACTACTTGTTTCACTTTTTTAAAGCCTAGTGGATTCTCTCTCTCTACTCATTATGTTCTGTTTCCCTCTCCTCCATTCTTCTGGAGGCTTCTGAAGCACATTTGTTTATTGTGTCTCTCAACCATGAAATTCCCTCACCAGACATTTTCCATGTCAGAGCTCAAAGTGAAATTAGGAATTTGTTTCAACATTATCTATTCTGACTTTGAAAGGGCCAACATCTCTTGTCACTCAAGATATAATGGCACTGTATAGTATAGTCCAAAGCATTCATGTTTACCAAGTATGCAAAGATTATCTGTTATTTCCTCGTGTACATTCTGAAAGTCAGACCTTCTGCATGGTCCAAAGATGTTCTCTCAATCACCACAAATTAAAACAGCACTGAATGAGCACTGACATGAGCCTGGAGATTTGAAAAAGTCACAAAACCTCAGCACTGTCATCAGCAAGGACACCATCTCTTTCTATCTAGTTATAATTACGTATCCTCTATACCATCACACAATTGCTTGCTAACTTAGTTAACTGTCTGTAGATAGACACCTGTTTATCACAATGCCCATTTCAGAGCTCTGCCATGGTCCTGAGTTAATGTATTTAGTTCTCTATTCTGTTTTAGGATGGAGAGAGGGCATCACTTGGATATAGTCATATGAAGAAGGTCTTTTCATATTCAAAAAAGGTAAAACACCCCCAGTTATTTTTGGTAGATGATGTAAGACACCTTCTCATACAACAACTAAAAACTAGTGTGTCCACTTTTAAAGGGATGCAGGTATTTGCTCTGCTATAGTAAGCTGTTTTGACTAACAGTTGCCCCTGGAATTTTTTTTTAGAGACAAGCTCTCTATCCACATTTGTATTGATTTCTTAATTACCCAACAAGCTTTTATTGAAGTATAGTTGACATGAGACTATATTACTTTCAGGTGTATACAGTAATGATTGAAATTTGTATATAACACAATAAGATCACCACATCAAGTCTAGTTAACACCCAAGAAGCAAGCTTTTGAATATAAGGTGCGTAAACAAGACAGCACCATTCAATTAGGTATTATGCAAGCTTAAATAGAAAAATAGTTTCAGACCAGCAGTTGTAAAAAGCCTGTCTGATCATCAGAACAATTCAGAGAGCTTTCTTTCTGATATTCAAAGTAGATAGATCAGTCAAGTACTTACTGAGTATCCAGTGCAATGTGCCAATCACTGTTCTCTGCTCAGTGACTAAGTGACACCATTTTTATCCCTGAAGATCAATTAAATGGGTATGGAGATAGGAAACTTTCATTTTTAAAAACTCCAAGAATTTATCAAGTATCCAAATAACACTCAATTTCAATACTCTTTAAGTGTATTTATTTATTTTTGAGGGATAGAGAACCAGCAGGGGAGGGGAGGAGGGGGGGGGTAAGAGGATCTGAAGGAGGCCCTGTGCTGACAGCAGAGAACCTGTCATGGGGCTCAAACTCACGGACCGTGAGGTTATGACATGACCTGAAGTCAGACGCTTAACCGACTGAGCCACCCAGGTGCCCCTCAATTCCAATAAATGAAGAGGCGTAGATTCCAAATGAGAATTGACTAAAACACTGGACAATATTTCAGAAGGGAAAAGGAGAAGTCTACAGAGTCATCTCATTTTCAAATAGGAATGTAACAAACAAAGAACAATCAACACGGGAGGGCAAGTATTTCTTTGAGATCCTAATTTCATTTCTTTCAAATATATACCCCGAAGTAAAATGGCTGGATCGCAGAGTGACTGTTTTTTGTAAGAAAGTAAACCTACATTAACTTCCTTCCCATTAAACATATACAATTCCTTCTCATAATTTACCCATTTACATAAACACATAAACACACCCATATCCATTATTATATATACAAATCCATATGTACCTTCAGTTATGTGAACTGACACCCTCTGGAAGGAACTGTAAGAAATGTTACCATTGCTTACGCTTGGAAGGCAGGAATGGGAAGAAGAATTTTCACCATTTTAACTCGAATTTTAAACTATCTGCATTTGTAACCTATTTTTCACGTAAGACTTTTAACAGATAATTCACCAAAGGATGCTGATAAGCAACTAGACTTGACAAGCTCTAGTTTTGGACCCTCAGGTGTTCAGCCACCAACAATTTTTGCCCTTTCTCACAATCTGCTGGGCTAATTCATGAGATGTTAGATGAGTGACCACCTATTTTTATCTAGTTTGTGAGTTGATAATGACAAGTTTTGCCTTACATTTTTTTTTAAATCAAAAGAGCCCAAGGAATATAGTCAGTGATATTGTGGTAGCAATGTAATGGGATAGATGTAGCTACCCAGATGGTGAAAGTAGCAACGTGTAAACTTGTCACATCACTAAGTTGTACTGAAACTAGCATAACATTGTGCCTCAGCTACACTCCAATTTTTAAAATATCTAAGATTTTTTTTGAAAAGAGTATTTTGTGGCACATGAAAGTTACACGTGTGACATTGTGTTACATGTGTAACAAATCATTTTACTATAACAAAGTAACACTCATGTTGTTACATATTGTTCAGGGCCTCTTTTTTACCATAATAGCAGAGGTGAGTAGTTGCAAATGGGACCATAAGGGCCTGTAAAACCTCAAATATTTACTATCTGCTTCTCCACTTACAATGTTTTTAAGCTATTTTTTAGACTTCTCTACTAAAATATCTACCAGAAATAGAAGCACTTCTTGCTTGTCCTGAAATGAAATAGAGCCTAGGTTTAAATATCTGAACAACCCATTCACAGTTGAACTCTTAAGAGTGAGTAGGACGTGGTCTTGATAAATTTTTTCTTGGACTCCAATTGCCCAGAAATCTGATGCTGAAATTAGTTCTCCAAGAGTTACATCAATGCCTTTTCTTTGTATACAAGACACAAGACACAACACCGTGTTCCTGGCTATGGGGCAGGTGCTGGGAAGAAATGGTAGCTCAAGTTCAGGAATCAGACAGCCCCATGCTATCACACTGTTCTGTGCCTCAAGACACCTGTTTCTACCAAAGCTTAACTTGAGAAAGAATTATCTAGTAGAAAGATTACTACTTAATGTTTGGGAGGTCTGAGTTCTCTATTTGCCTAAAACGTCAATATATATTCTTAGGCTTAGTTAAAAAAAAGGGAGGGGGGCAGGAATAATATGTCATTCATCAGATTTCCAGGCTTTTCACCAGTAAGTTTGAAATTGTTGGTGAATGCTAGCTTTCTTTTCTTTTAATTTTTTTATTGTTTACTTATTTTTGAGAGAGAGAGAGAGAGAGAGAGAGAAAGTTTGACCAAGGTAGGGGTAAAAAGAGAGAGCCACAGAATCCGAAGCAGGGTCCAGGCTCTGAGCTGTCAGCACAGAGCCCAACACGGGGCCTGAACTCAAGAACTGTGAGATCATGACCTGAGCCGAAGTCAGACGCTCAATGGACTGAGCCACTCACGCACCCCGGCAAATGCTAGCTTTCTATCTACATCATAAATCTGAAAAGCTAAGTTGTAAGATTCATTCTTAACTAAAATTTATTTTTGCTCCAAGTTACAGAATTAATTATCAAGAATTCAAAGTTTCTTATTTAGAAATTAAAAAAAAAATAGGGTTACTAAATTAACTAAAAAAAATTTAGACTAAATTAAAAAAAATAAGGTTACTAAATGACAAGTCATTTATGACTACTTCTGTTATTTTTGAAGACTTATGCTTAAAATATATATACTCCAGAGTCCCTTTTTGTACCCAGAACGCCATCAAAAATAAAGAAACATTTTTGGGGCATGTGGGTGGCTCAGTTGATTAAGTGTCCAACTCTTGATTTCAGCTCAGGTCATGATCTCATAGTTCATGAATTCGAGTCCCTCCTTGGGCTCTGTGCTGACAGCAACAGACCCTGCTTGGTCTTCTCGCTCTCCCTCTCTCTCTGCCTCTTCTCTCACTCTCAAAATGCATATAAATTAAAAAAAATACAAGGCATCTTATATATGCAAATCATTCTTTCTTTATCATTCACTATCGTTAAACTTCTCATCTTTGTGTTACCTTAAAGAGAAGGATAGTCAGTTAGCTACCATAAAAATTCTTCAGGGATGCCTGGGTGGCTCGGTCAGCTAACCATCTTACCCTTACTCTCCCTAGCATATCTCTCTCTCTCTCTCTCGGCCCTTTCCCCATCAAATAAATAAACTTAAAAAAAAAAACTTTTCAGAAGGCTAAAATCAAATGGATACTGAAAAATGTCTAGAGAAATAACTGTTATTTCCATGTTGTGAGTTGTTACAAGAACGAAAACGTGAAAATCATCAGCTGTTTCATAAAAACTTTTTTAAAACCCCAAATAAAAACTCTGACTCTTGAAATCCTACACCAGATGTTCAGTGAAAATGATTATTTTGTTCATATCCTTTCATCTATGGAGACAGATTTGATTCTTATTTTTTTTAGCTGTACTACAGTGTACTAAAGAATGACCGGGGTGCCTGGGTGGCTCAGTCAGTTAAGATGGTGACTTCAGCTCAGGTCACGATCTCATGGTTCAGAATTCAAGCACTGCATTGGGCTTTGCACTGACAGTGCAGAGCCTGCCTCTGATTCTAGGTCTCTCTGTCTCTCTCTCTCAAAATAAAATAAACTTAAAAAAAAAAATAGGGGTGAGGGGTACCTGGTGAGGGGTGCCTGGATGGCTCAGCTGGTTAAGTGTCTGATTCTGGATTTTGGCTCAGGTCATGACCTCAGGGGTCATGAGTTCGAGCCCCACATCAGGCTCTCTGCTGTCATTGCAGATCCCGCTTTGAATCCTCTGTCTTGCTCGCTCTCTGCCTTTCCCCTGCTTGCCCTCTCTCAAAAATATAAACATACATACATACATAAATGGAATGACCTGGTGAGCTTGTGAAGCTATAGATCCCTAGATCCTTCCTCCAGAGATCCTGATTGGGTAAGCCTGAAATGGAGCCAGGGAACTTGCATTTCTGATGAGCTGTGTGGTGTTAACTCCCAGTTCTGGGGCCATGTTTTGAGTACCACTACAACAGACTACGTTGCTATGATGTGTCAATCAAATTTTACTTTATGTCTTGTATGAAGTACAAAAATTTAAAATCTAACTTCCTTGTACATTTTGACTCAAATTGCTTAATTCTATACTCTCGGTTCAATAAGAAGGCACTAATAGTTATTCACCACTTGGAGGCTTGTCGATACTGCCCAAGATCATTTTAGCTCTTTATATCTTATGGGATTTCCAACATGAGTTGGAAAAAGTGACCTCGTAAGAATTGTTAAGAAGGCCCTCACCAAACCCCCCGCCACCACCACCGAAAAATGGCAAACGCTAAAATACGACCATTTTACTAAGCCTCCTCAAGACTACAATGATTGTTAGCAATCTATTCAATGTATTGATATTACATGTCCTTAGAATTTTATGTCAAAGTTTAAATGCAAACAAGTGCAAAATACTAGTTTTATTTTCCTGTTATATTGAAAGTATCCTTGTCCTGAAAACTAACTGGCATTTTGTTTCTCTCCACAGCACTAAAAAAATTTTTGCCCAAAATAAAGAAACACAAGAAATGGCTCAGATTAACAACATCATGCTGAATATCATGATACATGACCTCTACAGTCTTTTCTTAATATCACAATTCAATGGAAATTTTGAAAAATGTTTTGCTATTATTAACCCCCCCCCAAAAAAGATACAAAGTGTGGGTTAATACAGAATGACAATTATAATTGTCAACGGTCAAAATATACAATCTACTTAAAATTTTGTTCACATAAAATATTTTCAAAATGAATTGTCAAAAACAATCCAATCCAATAACATGTTTTCCTTCTCCCACTAGCATGAGACCGCTGATAAGAATTTATCACCTGATGGACAATATGTGCCTAGAATCATGTTTGTAGTTATGTATGTGATGTCTCATTCCATCAGTTTTACGAACTCCGTAGCATCACGCTTTTTTTTTTTTTTTTTTTTTAAATGCTAGTTCAAGTACTCTTCTTCTTGGAGAGAAGATATTACTAACCCAGTCATTAACAGCTATTTTAAGTTCTATAATCAAAAATCACTGGGTCTGTAATGTGCAAATTTCAAATATATGTTACATTAACTGATGCTATTAAATCAATATCCCAATGTACTTCCAGTCTAGTTCCCAAATTGTAGTGAAGGAGTCAGGACACAATCCAAGAGGATGCAGGTTAACTCATCATGAATTCACATGCATGAAAACTGATTTTGCTTATATACTGGCCTAACATTTGTTTAGAATAAGAGGCAAGAACAATTTTAGGAACGTTTTAAATACCGCATCAGTGGCTTATTTTTTCTTGGCAGACCTTTCTTCAACAATCAGAGCTGATATAACTGGAAGATACCCTCATAGATTATATACATGTGAACCTCAGGACTCACAGTATCTAAGTCTTCACAAGTTATCTTAAACAGGGCCACAAGCTAGTCCTGGACTGTGACAGAAGGGTCAGTACTGCCCCACTCACCGGCCACTCACAAAACACCATCCCTGGAATTGGTGGTCGTGGTGGAGAATTTCTGAGACACCTCCTAATTTTGCTTTTTTTTTAACAGAGAAATCCAATACTTTTTATGACGTTTGAATTTGGGACCACCAAAAAGAATAGAGCACGGGTTGGAATTAATCCTTAAGAGAGCCAGTCCATTCTTGTGGTATCAAAGGTCACATGTGATTTCCTCAAACTAATAGTAATTCGATCTTTTTATCACTATCAAGTATATGTAGTAACAGAATAATGCCAGTCAAATCCAGTAATAATGGTACAAAATGATCTGTTAAGACAGATACTCCCTCAAAACCCCTCTGATGAAATTGTTTAACATAAACAAAGTTGATTATCAACTCTGAATGGTCTAATTGCTAAATTTACATGTATGCCATTGGCATAACCTTCTTTAATGTTGTGGGTAAGTTCCCATGTTCTTATAGCTGTTAATGTAAATGGGCCAGTTTCAGATGAAGGTAATATTTGATACTTTCTTTTTACTGATAAAAGTAAATAGATAATATTCTATTTCAGTGATAGAAAAAACATGAACAAAGCATTAAAACATTCAGAGTTGTAGAGGATTACTTTTACGAGGTCAAAAGTCATGAAGAACACTTTGTGGGGTTTTTTGATGTTTATTTTTTGAGAGAGACAGAGACAGAGAGAGAGTGAGTACACAAGTGGGGGAGGGACAGAGAGAGGGGGAGAGAGGATCCTAAACAGGCTCCACATTGTCAGCACAGAGCCTGACATGGGGCTTGAAGTCATGAACCCCAAGATCATGACCTGAGCTGAAGTCAGATGCCACCAACTGGACCACCCACGTGCCCTGAAAACCTTTGGTTAATTGACTAATATTAAATGTGCAAAGGTATGGATTTTGTAGCACAACCATTTAGATTTTTAAGGTGTTTGCAACATTCTTACGAAGGTAAATGTTTGAGAACAAATGTCAAGATCTGAGCATGACAATTCAGTAGTTTGACTTCTGCCTGCGTTGGTAGTAAAGAAAGCGTGTCATGAGCTGAGGGCTGTGGTGGAAACAGACCGGAAGAGGAGAGGTCAACACTGGTTCTTTCTTTGTCACCTCTCATTCACTCCACCAAGTAATCTCATCTTAACTCCGCCCCTCCACGGTATCAAACCTGCTACTATGCGTCCTAAATGATCCACATGTTGCCAAAGCAAACGAGGGCTTCTCTTTCTACTTATTATCTGAAACTTTAGCAGCATATGGCAGAGCTAACCATGACCTCTTTTCTTATTCTGAAGTAGATGCTTAAAAACTGATTACAACAAATTAAAATACGTTTTAAAATTTTAACTACATATTTATCTTAATTATTGGGTGGATATTTCCTACTTTTAATAATTTTGGGAAAAATGTACCTGCCTTTGGAATCTTAAAAACTTTCTTCAATTGCCTACCTAGCGGGAGAGGATTATATCCATTCTGAAATTATCAAACATCCAACCACCAACTCAATTCTTCACACGAAGTTTCAAGAGGATCACTACCATGTCTTTCATTCCTTTAAGTAACACCCTTCAAAATTCTAATTTTTAATGGGAAAAAAAATCTCACGATCAGCTGGGAATAACTCTAATTACTAACGGGAATCTCATCATCAGCTGGGAGTAATTCTCCCAAGAAAGAATGCTTCCCACAGGCAGAAATTGTCCTAACCTATAGGGCTGAATTGTATTAAATAATTTGAATTTGATATGAAAGTACACCTTTATATAATATAGGTATCTGACTAGTTTCAATGTTTTGTAATTTTTTTCAGGTTTTATTTGATCCCTATTCTATTCTTTTAAGTAGACTTTTATCAACTAATCTACTTGGATATAAATGCATTACAAGACCACGAGTACTAGATATCCAAGTGTCCTATTTGCAAAACATTATTAAAAATAAATGTTAAGGGGCGCCTGGGTGGCGTAGTCGGTTAAGCGGCCGACTTCAGCCAGGTCACGATCTCGCGGTCCGGGAGTTCGAGCCCCGCGTCAGGCTCTGGGCTGATGGCTCAGAGCCTGGAGCCTATTTCCGATTCTGTGTCTCCCTCTCTCTCTGCCCCTCCCCTGTTCATGCTCTGTCTCTCTCTGTCCCAAAAATAAATAAATGTTGAAAAAAAAAAAAAAGAAAAAAAAATTAAAAAAAAAAATAAATAAAAAAAAATAAATGTTAAGATATCAGAGTGAAATGGAATTCTTGGACTTAAAAATTTAACATGAAAGCTAAAGTAATATAGCTGATTCCATTGATGCATACAAGAGTGAAGAGGTGAAAAATGTGAATGGTTGTCTGCAACACACAAAGAGATCACAAAGAGTTGACAATTTAGTTGCTGTTTTAAAATTCTTTTAAATAAAAAAATGAAAAAAAACAAAAAAATAAAATAAAATTACAAAATTACAAAATTAAAAATTAAAAAATGAAACCGAATAGTCACTTTTCTTCAATTGGTGCAAAAATGTTATTAAGCGATAAATTATTCTTCATCATAAAAATGAATGTTTCTTTGTAGTTTAATACATGCAATTATGAATATAAGTATAAATATATTAATATTCAAATACATATACATATAATTATTTGATCATTAGTTTTATTAGTGTGGCCCATAACAAATTTAGCTTCCTTCTCTACCCTACCTACTTTAACAATTAAATTCTATATCCTGGTTGATGTTTCTATCTCATCTCATTTCTTAACCTTTACAAAATTAGAGGTTTAGGTTCTATTGCTTCTAACGTTATCCCTAGCTTTGAAATGAAAGACTAGGCTTAGAATACATATATTTATGTATAACTTTATTTCCATTACTTTAGCCTTATAACCTCCAAAATATTCTTCATTCCTTCTTTAACACACTAAATGTTAATTATTACTAACATTGACTACCTGAAATAGTGTGCACAATTCTGTATGTACAGGCAGGTTTATAAATGAGCTGAGCTCTTATTTGCATTTCAAAGAGATAAAACAGTAAAAACATGACATACTCCAAAAGATATTAGAATACGGTTGTAAAGGACATCCCGTTAAATATAAATTAGAAATAAACGACTGTTTAGTACAAGTAGGTCTATGCAATATTTGGGACATACTTCTAAAAATTTATTCACTGTGTATGTGAAATTCAAACTTATATCAGTGACCTGTACTTTCATTTGCTAATACTGGCAACCCCAGTTTAAAACTACTAAGGGGGCACCTGGGTGGCTCAGGAGTTTTAGCTTCAGCTAAAATTTCAGACAGACTTCACACCGACTTCAGCTCAGGTCATGATCTCACAGCTCCCGGTTTTGAGCCCCACATTGGGCTCTGTGCTAACAGCTCAGAGCCTGGAGCCTGCTTCAGATTCTGTGTCTCCCTCTCTCTCTGCTCCTCCCCCTCTTGTCCTCTCTCTCTCTGAAAAACAAACGTTTAAAAAAAAAAAAATAGTAAGTGCTCCTTCTCCACTGTTTTCCCTTTCTTTGTTGTTTTGTTCTTTTGCCTAAAATGCTGACCTTTCTTTTCTATTTCAAATCAATTTCACAATTGGAGTTCAAAAAAAAAACCCTCCTTTTATAGTATTTAAGATTTCCCAGTTATTCAAACATTTAATTTCTATTTTTCATCAGTTACTGTGTTTGTATTGCGGCCCAAAAGATGGACTAGGTGAAAATAAGGCAATTTTGTTCTCCTGGGGAGTTCCTAGTCTAGTGATCAGACAGGTGATGGGCACTAACTCGCTCAGTGGTGTAATGGGATGATGTGTGAGCAGAGAAGAGATGGCCCCACCTTTAAGTAGAGCTGTCCTTACACAAGATGCAGAATTCATGAACCTTGAATGATACAAGACTGTGTTCCACCATTATGGAAATCAGTACGATTTGCTTCATATTTTACAGTTCTACTCCTTAGAACATACTGCACTTAAATTGATATAAACTACACAGTCTGTACATTCATAGACATCCTAATATGGACACATAAGCCCTTTCTGCTGTGTTTAAAAATTGTTTTTTATGCAAGGTCTTCTCTCTTTCTCTCTCTCTAAATGGAAAGACTTTGAAAGCACAAAGCCTAAGTCTCTCTGTCTTCCCCTGCCCTCCACTGCATAATCATGCATACACACAGACACACACACACACACACACACACACACACACACACTCACAAAATAAATTGTCTCAGTGTTGGGCAAGCATCAACAACAGGATGCTATTAAATGTGTAACTCCCCTGGTGTTTGCAGTGATTAACTTGACAAACACCAATTTATCAACACTTTTTGGCAAAAGAACAAACAAACATGCTGCCCACAGCTTTGAAATCAAGCAAGTAGATTTTTGTTGAGTACTGGCTACCGTAAATTTTATAACTCTACCATAGTATTCCAGGATAGGATACTGGTACAGGTCAAATTTTATCTCCCAAAATTCACAGGTTGAGGTCCTAAACCCACAGTTTGCCAGAATGTGACCTCATTTAGAAATAATTGCTAAAGGGGGCCTGAGTGGCTCAGTCAGTTGAGCATCTGACTTCAGCTCAGGTCATGATCTCGCAGCTCAAGGGTTTGAACCCCACCTTGGGCTTTCTGCCGTCAGCACAGAGCCTGCTTCAGATCCTCTGTCCTCCTCTCCCTCCCCCTCCCCCACTTGAGCTACCTCAAAAATAAACATTAAAAAATAGTCACTGAATAATTCATTAAGAGGAGGTCATAATGGAGTAGGGTGGGCCCCTGAATCAGTATCACTGATGTTTTTACAGAAGGGGGAAATCTGGACACAAACATGCGCACAGAGCCAACTCTGTGAAGATGAAGGCAGAGTCTTGGCCGTACAACAGAAGCCAAGAGACATCAACTATTGCCAGCGAACCATCAGAAGCTAGGAGGGAGGCATGGAACAGATTCTCCTTCACAGCTTTCACAAGCAACCAGGCTTGCCAACACCTTGATCTCTGACTTCTAGCCTCCAAAGCTAGAGACAATAAATTTCTGTTGTTCAAGCCACCCCATATGTGGGAGTTTATTACAAGAGCAATGGCAAACCAATTCAGGTTCTAGCCTTTCCCTCCCTTACTTGCGGGATTTCCAAGACTGGAAAGAAAACATCACAACTTCTCGTCACGCACTTACCAAGAAGCCTTGCCAGAATGCAAGAGTTGTTTATTTACAGTAAGTTTATTAGATTCCAATTCTACCCTCCAAACACATTTCTGCCCAGTGAAATGTTATTTCAGTACTCAAGACGGTTTATAAAATTGATGAAGTCGTGCGATGAAAGACCCAAAATCAATGCTGTGGTTTTAATCCAAAAGCACAAGTCACACCCCGAGAAAGAGCCGTTATTTTGGTACGTTCAGTTATGATGAAAGCAGACATGAACAGAACCTCTCCTGCACTCTAGGGCTGTGCTGAAGTCTGTTCTTGAATCATCTCCTTAATTGATCACAAATATTGTTATCCTCATTTTACTTCTGGGTTAGCCAGGGCCTGAAGATTTTTAATAAGTAGGTTTAAAAAAAAAAGTCACACAGGTAATTAGTGGAGCCAGTAGTCAAACGCAGCACATCTGGCTCCAGAGTCAACACCCTGAAATGCCATGCTACTCTGCTTTGGATTTGTAGATTGTAAAAAAATGCAGTATTTAATCAAAACTAACATCGTGTCACAACCAAAAGTCTTCAGAGTATGTCTTTTATAAAAGAAGGGCAGTGCACATGCTTTCAGTTAACTTTGTATAGAAAAATCATAGGCAGTCTCACTCACCCTTTCCAGCATTGAGATTCCACCCCCAACCCCAAGGACAAGTTTCTGCCAGCTTTTGGTGACTCAGTGAGGCTCCATCTGAGAATTGTAGGAGCCATGAGAGGAGGCACAGGAGAGCATGACTCCAATATTCTCAACACACCCCCTCGATAAAATCCCTGATCTAAATGACCCAGTATTCTTACTTTATACACTATATGCACAGGAAAATTGTAAAGAGGACGGTTACCTTTGGTAGCATTCTTCCCTTCTCTTGAAGACCTCTTCCGGAGTTACATATTGCCTTCAACATCAACTACTATCCAGAGCCCCTCCTTGTAGAACGGCTCTGGGGAAAGCCTTACTTCAGCAACTTTGGCTCTCGAGATATTTGTGATTAATACTTCCACCTGACCTTCCATGTTTAACAAGGGAAACCTGGAGATTTCAAAACGCTAAAGGTTCCAAATACTAACAAGAGTGGGCTTTCAACTACTTCTTAAAATCACCTGTCTACCTAAAAACATTATCTTTTATCATAGTGAAGTAACTTCTTCCCGTTGCATTCATCCTAAGGGGCACTGAAGAATTTTATTTACATTAGTCATGTAACTCTTTGGTCTCCTAAGAAAAAATTCAGAGTAAAGTGATGTGTACCGTAAGAGCAGGTTAACTTGATTTGCTTTTGTACTTCTATTTGGCAAATAACCTGTACAGACCACCCAATCATCATAGACACTCCTGTCTCTTGCTTCAGTCATGTTAATACCAGTCTAAAATCTTCATAAAAATCCCTTGGTAATTTGTTTAAAATTTTTCAAACTCTAAAACGTAATGACTAGTCATCTTTCTGTCTTTGTTTTGTATTAAAGTCTTCCCAAAGAAGGGCAATCTCAGAGGCAAGCCCTTCAGGGGAACGCTTTATGTGATGTGAAATTCTGAAATCCTGGCATTTTTTTCTTCTGGAGAGCTGCTTCAAAAAGCAATGGCAGCTCCTTCAAGAACGATGCTCCACTACAAATTCATTTTCCAGATTCTATACATTTACGCTAAGTAGCAAAAGCAAGCATTTCAAGGAGAACCCTAAATGTCTTGGTCAGTTAAAATGAGAACTTAGGGTGAATTAAAAAGACAAACCACTGGGGCGCCTGGGTGGCTCTGTCGGTTTAGCCTCCAACTTCGGCTCAGGTCATGATCTCACGGCTCTTGAGTTCAGGCCCGCGTCAGGCCCTGTGCTGACAGCTCACAGCCTGGAGCCTGCTCTGGATTGTGTCTCCCTCTCTCTCTACCCCTCCCCTGCTCATGCTCTCTGTCTGTTTCAAAAATAAATAAACATTACAAAAATATTAAAAAAAAAAAAAAAAGACCAACCACTTTGAGTAGAGCATCCTTTTTTGCTATCATTCTTTCTCCCAGTAAAGATCTCTCAGCGAATGTGGCCAGTCAGACCTGTTGTGGTCATTGCAAAAGTTGAGGTGATTTATTCTTTTCTTTCATTCGTTGCATTCGATCATTAATGTGAAGAATTCACACATGCGCCCATATACCCAAAGCTGACAGTAACTTTTAGCCTCCGTTTGACCCAATTACTGTAAAAAAGATTTCTCTAAGAGAGCCTGAAAGTAATCTTTACAGGTTGTGAAAATGTACACACCCGTATGTAATTTTATCAGGAAATCTTAGCAGGGGGCAGCTCAAACAAAGCAGGGCTCCTTAGCGTCAGCTGCCTTCACTTAGGAGCAGGAGGAACAGGATACCAGCCTGTATCCGTCTCCTTCCAGGTGGGTGTTGACTCACTGTAAGCAGATGGTGGGTTTATGATTCTAATGTATTATACATTTCTCAATAGACAAATATTTGCACTGGACCAGAATAAATAAGAAAAAAAATTCCTCGGCTTAGTTTCTAACGAATATCTGAAGTTTTAGGACACCTCAGCATTCAAACTATTGCAGGAGGGGGGGGTGAATGTGCCACAAGTCCTTTCCTTCCTCTCGTGTTTAGATCGTGCCCTAACCAATAAAGGAAAAAGGCTGGAAGGCAGAAGTGTAGTGAGGTGTATTGGGGAAATAGTAGATTTCTCCCATTTGGAGAGCTCTTTGTAGTATACAGCATAAGCATACTTTAGCTCTAATAATAGGACACTAGTCAAGTTCCCAGACTGAGCCCGAGTGTGGCCAATCTAGTTTTCTTTCTCTAATAATTTATGTCCTTTCTTTGCACAGCATGACATGGTCATTTTTCATCCTAAATGTGAATGTACTGAGGAAGGAACACGAGGAAGTGCTCAATGGATTTAACAGAATATTAGTTTCACGTTATATCTTTACAACACAAGTATGCGCTCGTCACTTGTCACTTCCGTGTGGGCCTGGTTTGTTTTGTTTTGTTTTGTTTTTGCTTTTGTTTTTCATGACTTACTGAAAAGGTGGATATTCGTATTTAGTCTAGCTTCCCAGCTGAACTTGAAAAAGCTGTCCCGCTGTAGGGGGGAATGAAACAGATGGATTCCAACGGGTGATGACATGATAGAAAGCAGATAACCTTCTCCGAAGCAGCCACAAAAGAAAAGCAAGAGTCAGCCATTGGAATGAAAATCAATTTCACAAATGCCGTGAACTTGAAGTCCTCTAAAATGTGGTACTTTAACGTTTGAAAATTAGTAGCAGTGGGAAAATTTCTTTAAATCAATACTCCTCCAAAAAGCAAAATAATTGGACCCATAAACCTCCTCCAGCCTGAGTGGAAAATTAGATTTAAGAAGGAAGAGAATTCGATTCATCTGAATTTCTCCACAAAGAAAAAGCAATCAGAGTGAGATACAATTTCCCAAAGACTTCTTGCACTTCCCTTCAGAATGAAGGTCCAGAGAAATGCAGTAATTGGATCTTCCAATTATCCAAGAGTGGCCTGAAATGGTTACTACTGGGACCAAAAATCTCAGCAACCATTGGGAGAAGACAATGTGGTGTGAGGTGGAGGAAGGTAAAAGAAAAGAGAAGGTCAAAGATGGGTATCTGGGAAAGATTTGGTGAAAATACCAGGAGAGAGAGATACACACACATTTTCTCCCTCTCCCTCCCTCTCTCTCCATCTCTCTGTGGGTCTCTCTCATTCTCGCTTTTTCTCTTTTTCTCTGTTCTGCAATTTTGAGAGAATTGGAAGAGCAAAGCAAAGATAATTAAAAAATTGGGGGCTATGAGTTATTACATGAATCTTCATTCGTGTTTTTTGAGAAGTGCAAGTGAAAATAGGGATCATTTTTAATTACTTTTGTTGGATGAAGCCTTATAGGACCTGGGAGTTATTTGAGTTAAGACCATTACTTCCATAAAACATGCTGCTTAATTAGGATTCATAATCCATGAAATACTATGTTTAAAGCATAGATATTAGAATATGTCTCTCTTAAATAAATAAGAAATATATATTCTTTGATTATTGAGTTTCTACCTCACACTTCCATCATGCCCAAATAAATGGACAGTTCTCTCCCTACTACTCTCAGGAGAAATCCACAGAATGGATGCCTCTCGAAATATTTTCTTTTTTTGTTCTTTAAACTCTCCATACTGCAGAATTTCCACTTGCCTTTCTGACCAATCTTCCCCGATATCCTCCCATGTGCTCTAATCAACCCCCAAGCTTTGAAAGCACTAGGACTCCATACCAGGCCCTCCTTTATTCTTTATCTACAATCTCTTGGTAACTTAACTCATCTAACTGCATTTTTTTAAAAATCTGCCACTCATAAGCTAATGACTTGCAAATTTGGTTTCCAGCCCTGATTGCTCCACTGTATGCCAGACTCCTATACAACTATATGTTTGATATCTCCCCATTAGAAAACAAACAAGACAAAACAAAACAAAAGAAACAGTTATCTCAAAATTTAACATATCCCAAACTAAAACTCTCAAAATTTAACATATCCCAAACTAAAACTCTTGTTTTCCACCCCAGACTCCAATTCAGCTGCTTGTCCATTTCAGTCAATGGAACCAACTTAATTATTACAATCAAAACCTTAGTAGGTAGAGTTTGGGGGAAGTCATCCAGAATTATTTTGTTCCTCATCCCCCACAACCCTTCAACAAGTCCTGTTGATAGTACTGCTGAAATGACTTTCTTTTTTTCAACGTTTATTTATTTTTGGGACAGAGAGAGACAGAGCATGAACGGGGGCGGGGCAGAGAAAGAGGGAGACACAGAATCAGAAACAGGCTCCAGGCTCTGAGCCATCAGCCCAGAGCCCGACGCGGGGCTCGAACTCACGGACCGTGAGATCGTGACCTGGCTGAAGTCGGACGCTTAACCGACTGCGCCACCCAGGCGCCCCATGAAATGACTTTCTGTATAGCCTTTCCTCTATCCCAATGTCACCCCCTAGGTTTATTCTCTGTAATGTTTCACATAGACTACTATAGTCGCCTCTTACTATTCTTCTTCCTCTAGTTTTTCCTTCTGTAAATTAATAAATCTAATTTATTGTTTAATCTAAATAATACCTTTTTAAAAAATGGAACAAGGGTAACCCATTCCCTATATCAAGCCACTTAATGGCTTCCGGGTGAACCATTGACTGTGCATGCTGAAATTAAATACAAAAACAAAAGCAAAAAATCATATTGGCTTAAACAGCAAAGGGAATTTATTGATTCACATTTTAAAAATCTAACAGTAAAGCAGTTCAAAAATGTCATCAAGGTTCCATTTTCTGTGCTCTCCTACTGTCCTCCGTGGTCAATATCTCCCAGTAATAGCTCATAAGGAGTCTATAAGACACAATCAGGAAAGTAGATTTTCTTGTTTGTGTCCAAAAGGAGGAGGCAAGGATCCAGTGGTTTGCCCCAAATTGGTCTCTTGGGTCACAAGCCCACCCTTGAAACAATGACTGTGGCCAGAGTTATTGGAATCAGCTGATTGGCCTAAGCCAATGAGAACCCAATCACAGAGCTAGAGATGGGGTTAGCTTCCCACTGAAGTGCAAGGGTAATGCATGAAGATAGACAAGAGCCAGAAAATCGGGAAAATGGAAACGGGATGCTCTGCCTCAGACTACTATGACAGAACCACAGACGGGATGACTTCAACAACACTCATTTATATCTCACAGTTCTGGAGGCTGGAAGTCGGAGATCACAGTGACAGCATGGCTGGATTCTTGGTGAAGGCCTCTTCTAGGAAACAGCTGTCTCCTCCTTGTATCCTCACATGGTATTGAAGGAGGGAGCGAGGGAGGGGGAAAGAGGAGCAAGAAGAGAAAGAAAGAAGGGAGGAAGGGAGAAGGCATTCTCGGGTCTCTTGTTATAAAGGCATTAATTCCAGGGGCCTCTGGGTGGCTCAGTCGGTCGAGCATCCTTCAGACTTCAGCTCAGGTCATGATCTGAAGGTACGTAAGTTCGAGCCCCACAACAGGCTTGCTGCTGTCAGCACAGAGCCCACTTCAGATCCTCTGTCTCCCTCTCCCTCTGTCTCCCTCTGTGTCCCTCTGTCTCTCTCTCCCTCTGCTCATTCTGTCTCTCAAAAATAAATTTTAAAAGGGGCTCCTGGGTGGCTCAGTCAGTTGAGCGTCCAACTTCAGCTCAGGTCATGATCTCGCGGTCAGTGAGTTCGTGCCCCATGTCGGGCTCTGTGCTGACAGCTCAGAGCCTGGAGCCTGATTTGGACTCTGTGTCTCCCTCTCTCTCTGCCCCTCCCCTGCTCAATGCTTTGTCTCTCTTTCTGTCAAAAATAAATAAACATTTAAAAAAATTTTTTTAATTAAATAAATTTTTAAAAAATTAATAAAATAAAGGCACTAATTCCACTCACGAGAGCTCCATGCTCATGACCTAATTACCTCCACAAAGCCCCACCTCCTTAACACTTGGAAGTTAAGGTTTCAACACATGGATTTTAGAGGGACAAAGATATTTACTCCATAACAAGGGGAAATTGGAAGTTAGGTAGACAACCAACAATGTCCACATTTCATGACCTGTAAGATACTAATGATCTATTTCCCTTCTCCAGGCCTTCTCTCCAGCAGTCTTGTTACCAGTCTCCTCACTCACCATATCCAGGTACATTGGCCCTCATATTGCCCTCTCATGCCAAGAAGCTCTTTCAGACCTCACATAATTTGCACTCACTGCTCCTGCCTAAAATACTCTTCTTCCAGCAGCTCTTCAAGTGGCTGATTCCTTTTGTTCCTCTGATCTTAATTCAGAACACTGCATCTTTTGCTCTGGTTTATTTAATAAACTGTGACATTATACATGCCAGCTATCTACCCATGGGGTCTTGGAAATCACTACGTTTCTCAGAGACTTCATCACATACAGTATAATGACTTAGAAGTTCTGTCTACTTTTAATTATAATGATTTATATAGTATTAATTGAAATAGAGGTTTCATTTAATTTTAAAATAATTAGTTATTAGCCATTTTCTCCTTCAAAAAAAAAAAAAAAGAAAGAAAGAAACTCTCAGAGAAGCATGAAAAGAATGATCTTGAAACCTTGCTTTTTTGAGTAGACAAGAAATTCTGTTATTTTAGCAACTCCACTAAAGGAAGAAATATAAACTAACACATTTGGAGCTTTGGAGCCAGAGACATATTTATTTACAATGGCCACAGAAGATGCAATAACCCTGATTAGAGGCAGACATTTTGCCACCTGATCAGAAGCACTACCTAAAGCACTATATTGTAATCATTTTCTTATGAATAGCAAGAATTTAGACTGATCCACTGTAGTAAAGTAACTAAGTTAAACTTTTAGAAGTATGATTAATCTTTGAAAATTAGATACTGTAGATGAAAACAATAATCTGCTATGTTTAGCACAGTTACTGCAACAAGGATGGCAAAACTAAAAATTGGTATAAAAGCTTGCAGATATGCTGTGATCTTTTGGGAAAATCTAAATTTATGATAATTAACTTAGAAGAAAGTAAATTTTACAAGAGAAATGTCAGGATACAACAAGGTCCCAGAGACATTTAATGCAGGAGATGCCTTTATTTGCAGAAGGGGGGAGTAACGGGTAATACCACAAGCAATTGTCCTAGTAAAATTCACTGGGTTTGGGCTGTATCCCTATAAGTCTCATTCAGTAGAGACCCCGTTAATATTGATTACCAAGTGTGTATGTGATGACAGTTCTCTCAGTAAAAATACATGTATGTACATGGCAAAAATGGGATGCTAATGCTGGCCTCATTTTAGAGCCTGCTAGATCTTTGACAGTCTTTAACTATTCAGTTTAGCATTGCGTCAGCCATTTCAAATGGTTCTTGAGTTATTTATCATTTTCTTGTTGCAACAACAGCGTATGCCAGATTCCAGCATCTGATAGGTTGAAAATATAAATGAAAACGTAATATGTGCATTTTACCAAAGTAAGATACACTCTATTATAAGAAAGATTTTTTTTTGTATATATAACACTATAAACAATTAAAAGTGTTGCTAATCCAACTACAACACATGATCAATTATAAAAAGCATGACCCTTTCAGGGCTGGTAAAACAATAAAAAATGTGCATCTTAGAATAGAAATGTTTGTCAAAGACAAAATGTGGTGCTAATCTTGGTTTCTAAGCTTAGAATTACTAACTCACATTTCCCTGGATCTCAGCAACTAGTTAAGTTACTGAAAGAAAAGGTAACTTCTGGTATTTTGCTTAAAGTTCAAAAGGAAGTAGTTTTATTTATTTTTTTTTTGAATTTTTTAATTTATTTTTGAGAGAGAGAGAGACAGAGAGTGAGCTGGGGAGGGACAGACAGAGAGGGAGACAGAATCTGAAGCAGGTTCCAGGCTCTGAGCTGTCAGCACAGAGCCCAATGCGGGGCTTGAACTCACGAACCATGAGATCATGACCTGAGTTGAAGTCGGACGCTTAACCAACTGATGCACCCAGGTGCCCCTAAAAGGAAGTAGTTTTAAATGAATGAAATGTTTTTGGTATATTTGCAAATGAACATTTTCAATCTATACACCCAAAAAGTAAATCAAGCTCTCTCTGACCTTGTATTATATATTATTACTTTCAATTATGTTCTTTTATAGTATTATTATAAGACTTTAAAAAAATTTTTTAACGTTTATTTATTTTTGAAAGAGAGACAGAGAGACAGAGCATGAGCAGGGGAGGGGCAGAGAGAGGGAGACACAGAATCCAAAGCAGGTCCAGGCTTGCATAGAGCCTGATGCGGGGCTCCAACCCACAAGCGGTGAGATTATGACCTATGCCAAAGTTCGACACTCAACCGACTGAGCCACCCAGGCGTCCCTAGTATTATTGAAGACTTAAGTAAGATGTGTAAAGTGGTTGGGATAAATGGAGCCTAGCACGTAGCAAGCACTGAGTAAATGTAAGCTATTATTATAATTTTACATCTATTCAAAATATATATACATAAGTAATATAGCATCAAATTCTATTGACATGCCCATTGGAAGGCATGTGGGAAAGGAAAGCATTCTAGATACTATTGCTAGTTTACAAACTACCTCAAAACCTGGTTTCTTAAAAGAGCTATTTTGTTATGCACCCTGATTCTGTCAGTCAGGACTTCACATGGAGCACAGCTCCATGATGTTGGGGGCCTCAGCTGGGAAGACTTGAAGGTGGGGAACGGTAACTCATCGAGGGCCGTAATCATCTTCAGGTGCTTTACTCATATGTCTGGCAGCTGCTGCTGGTTGTCACTGGAACTTCAGCTGGTCTGTCAGCCAGAAAATGTGCATGTGCATTCTCCTCATGCTCTGCCAGTAGGCACTAATTGGGGTGTCCTCTCAGTATGGTGGCTGGGTTCCTAGAGCAAGCATCCCAAGAGATTTTATTGCTTTCACAACCTACACTTAGAAGTCACAAAAAGTCACAGAACACCACCAGATTTACAAACGGAAGCACAGAACCCACATTTCAATGGGAGGAATGTCGTAGTCACACTGAAAGAGAGCGAGTGGAAGGGAAGGTATTGTCACAATGCCATCTGCCAGAGAGAGTTAGATAAAGTGGAAGAGACAGAGACCAACATTAAGACAACCCGGAAGACGAGCACCTCTTTCAGCAGAGTCATGCACCAAAACATCTGGGAGAGACACTTACTCTTGAAACGTCAAGTACCCACTGCCCATGCGCAGAAACCCACTCAGAAACGTCAAAAGATCATTAGGCTCATACACTTGGAAAGAGAGCCGATGCTAACAAAATTTTCAAACTTGCTTCTCTAGCTACATCGAGCAAAGCTAACAGAAAATAAAGTTGTCACAAACTGAGTAAGGAGAGAAATTCAGTAGAGCAAGCATGTGCCTAGAAAGGCAAGTAAAAACAACTCTGCTTATAAGCATTCTGTTTAAGATTAAAGAATTCGTGGGGCGCCTGGTTGGCTCAGTCGGTTGGGCGTCCGACTTCAGCTCAGGTCGTGATCTCACGGTTTGTGGGTTTCAGCCCCGCATCGGGCTCTGTGCTGACAGCTCAGAGCCTGGAGCCTGCTTTGGATTCTGTGTCTCCCTCTCTCTGCCCCTTCTCCTCTCATGCTCTGTCTCTGTCTCTCAAAGATGAATAAATGTTAAAAAAATAAAATAAAATAAAATAAGATTAAAGAATTCGTATGAGTTAAAAATAATGACTTTTCTTGTGTCTTTATATGTAGTGTGGTCTACTAGAGTATTTGCTTTTTCATATCTGTGAACCATTATGAAATTAGTATAATTGCTCCCATTTTATAGGTAAAAAAGCTGAGGCTCAAAGGTATAACCAATTTGCCCTTCTACCTGATTCCTAATTCTATGCAATTTCCATTACTATACAATGCTTTTCATTTAATTTATCTTGTAGAGGATATTTGAAAGTACCAAATAGACACTCCTGGCCAGAGTTGGAAATAGGGAAATAGAATTCAAAGTACTATAGGAATGCCTGTAGTACTATAAGGTTCTTTGTACTATAGTACAAACTACTATAGGGTGGCTCAGTTGGTTAAGTGCCCGACACTTTGATTTCAGTTTATGTCTTGATGTTAGTGTTGTGAGTTCAAACCTGTGCTGGGCATGAAGTCTGCTTTAAAAAAAAAAATCGAAGTATTATAGAAAGCTTTATATTTTTAACTTACCAAAAACATTCTAAAGAAGAGGGCATTTAATGTCCCAGTCAACAGCAATGGGTCTCAATGGGTCTTTGAAGCAACATGCTTTGAAAGGAGTATTTTTGTGAGGAACATGAGCCAACAAAGAAAGACAGAAACAGATAGAAAACAGACATCTTCAGGGAGACTACCTAAGGAGACAAGACATTAATTTTTGAACAAAAAAAGTACAAATATTTATAGGTAGTTTCAGAAATTATTAGGGGTCATGCGGCACCTGGGTGGCTTAGTGGGTTAGACAACTGACTTTGGCTCAGATTATCATCCTGCAGTTCATGAGTTCTAGCCCTGCATCAAGCTCTGTGCTGACAGCTCGGAGCCTGGAGCCTGCTTCTGATTCTGTGTCTCCCACTCTCTCTGTCCCTCCCCCACTCATGCTCTGTCTCTTTTTCAGAAATAAACATAAATTAAAAAAAAAAAATTTTAAAGAATAACACCAAGGTCAACAGGATCCCCAAGTATAGGGAAAGGAGAAAACCTCCAAAATAACAAAGAGAAGGTAAATGTCTCCTATTATAAAATGGAATAGGGGTACCTGGGTGGCTCTGTCAGTTGGGCATCCGACTTTGGCTCAGGTCATGATCTCATGGTCCATGAGTTCAAGCCCCTCGTCAGACTCTGTGCTGATAGCTCAGAGCCTGGAGCCTGCTTCAGATTCTGTGTTTCCCTCTCTCTCTGTCCCTCCCCCATTCATGCTCTGTCTCTTTCTCAGAAATAAACATAAATTAAAAAAAAAATTTTTTAAAGAATAACACCAAGGTCAACAGGATCCCCAAGTATAAGGAAAGGAGAAAACCTCCAAAATAACAAAGAGAAGGTAAATGTCTCCTATTATAAAATGGAATAGGGGTACCTGGGTGGCTCTGTCAGTTGGGCATCCGACTTTGGCTCAGGTCATGATCTCATGGTCCATGAGTTCGAGCCCCTCGTGAGACTCTGTGCTGACAGCTCAGAGCCTGGAGCCTGCTTCGGATTCTGTGTCTCCCTCTCTCTCTGCCCCTCCCCCGCTTGTGCTCTGTCTCTTTCTGTCTCTCAAAAATAAGTAAATGTTAGAAATCATTAGGGAACAAATGAGTAAGAGAAATACAAACTTGTGCTAATTGGCTAGAAAAATAAATATAAATGTCAAATCAATGCTTCTCAAGCTCAATATGCCATTAAAAAAATCGACACTGACAGCAAAATATTTCAAAAGTATTGACATGGCAGACTCTTCAAAAGGCCCTTTATTTATTTTCTTTATTCTTTAACTTCTTAGGCTATCACCTGAAATTTCCTTAGAGACACAGTCACGTTGCATTTTTTCTCACTGTCTAATTAACATGACCTTCCAGATTTCTGTCAGATAATAAATTATTTTAATGAGCTAGTGAAACTTTTTTATATAGAAAGCTTTATTTCCAGACGGTGCCATAAGGACATTTTATTGTGGTACTTAAACAAAAAGGAATCTTGGGTGTTTTTTATTTTATTCTTTATTATTTTTTTTTATTTTTTTTTTCAACGTTTATTTTTTTATTTTTGGGACAGAGAGAGACAGAGCATGAACAGGGGAGGGGCAGAGAGAGAGGGAGACACAGAATCGGAAACAGGCTCCAGGCTCTGAGCCATCAGCCCAGAGCCCGATGCGGGGCTCGAACTCACGGACCGCGAGATCGTGACCTGGCTGAAGTCGGACGCTTAACCGACTGCGCCACCCAGGCGCCCCTATTCTTTATTTTTTAATGTTTATTTTATTTTGAGAGAGAGAGAGAGAGAGAGAGAGAGAGAGAGAAAGTGGGGGAGGGGTAAAGAGAGAGAGAGAGAGAGAGAGAATCCCAAGCAGGCTTTGTGCTGTCAGAGCCCCATGTGGGGCTCAATCTCACGAACTGAACTATTAGATAATGACCTGAGCCAAAATCAAGAGTCGGCCCACTGAGCCACCCAACACCCTTGGGTGTTTTTTAAATATATGTGTCACAACACAAAACAAATGATAGAACTTAACTTTTGAAAAATAATCTAATCCTTATACTTTTCATCTAAGGAGTGCATTAAGCTCTCCTAGAATGTTGGCTATTATCCAACATCTTACTGAAGAAGGTAGGCGAAATTTTTCATTCTTAATTAAAATATGGAAACACCTCACAACATACAGGTCCATAGTAGAGAATGGAAAAGCAAATTAAGAGTATTAAACTACATTCTTTCCACAAATAAGCCAGTTCTGACTATTTAAGGGGGGGAGGGAGCCCTTTATTGAAGTCTCTGACAGTAAGCGCTTACATAATACCATTTTATAACAAAATGTCAAATTGACCCAAGCTATTAATTACACAAATTTGGATGTCTCCATGTAAGAGTAATTTTAAATGCTGCATGTGCACACGCACACACATACACAGACACACCACACAGTGAAGAAACAAAAGAAGTCCCCTCTCTCTCTGTCTCTCTCTCTCTCTCTTTTAAGTATCTTTCTATATTACCTGAAGCTAGCTGCTGGTAGTTTAAATCCTTTCCTATTCAAAAGCTTTTATATCAGAGATATGATTTTTTCAAGCTTTAGTTTCAAAATCTAGAATAACCAATTAAGAACGTGTTTTTTACCATTTTACCATAACATCATCATTTAGGGAGTAGAAAAAACCCAGCAGATAAAATATTTCTGCAGCTAGCAAGGGATTACCGGGAGATCTGTCTGCCATTTCCCTCTGGGTCATTTGACTCAGGACAGATAGACTTGAACAAAACCACCAGAGATCAATCCAGTGCTTCCTGGCTTATGTAAGTGCTCTGGCTGCTGTAACCTAGTCCCTAAAAAGAAAAGAAATTTCAGATCCTGATACTTGGTGAACGTTCACCTTCCTTTAAATTATAGGTACTCAAAGGACCACACTTTACCATCTTCAACTTACCTTCGGAAATAGGAAAAATGCTGTTCGGGAAATGAACCTCATTATTCATTTGCGCCTAAGGACTTAAATTCAAATCCATCATTGAGTTGCATATACTTTGAGCCATTTTTTCAAGCTTTGATCTGGAAGTACAAGTGGGACCCAAGGCGATGATAACTGGTTAGTAAGCCCAAGCCCACACTCATATGTTGAGCACAGCATCATAGAAGCCCGAGAATTTTTAGGAAGAGTTTTTTAGAAGGAACTACATATACTTAAGGGTGTAGAAAATCCCCTTGGATTAGAAACAGTGCCAGGCTTTCCAAGCCATTCCCTACAAGTAGTCATTTGTTGTTTTTGTTTGCTACCTTCACAGCTCTCAGAGCCTCAAAGACACCCATCAAATACCACCAGTCAGTAGATTCACAAACACTGTTAAATTTGTTGAAAATCTGGACACTTCGGCACCCCCACCCCCACCCCTGGATCTTTGGAAATGCCTCATTCCTACTGCAGGACACAGCATAAAATAGACTAGCTAAAAAGAAATATAGTTTATTTTCAAGTTTAAATAATAACTGGATCCTGTTACTAAATGGTTAGCAAATGGATAAAAAAAAAAGTCTGTTTTTAATACAGGAGGTAGACTGTGTAAGAAGCATTTATTTCACTAATACTAGGTTTTATGTTAAACTGCTCAAGGTTTTAATTAGTCCGTTGTCTTAAATAGGTTAATGTTCCCACTGGAAATCTTATTTATACCATTTTTGTTGGCATAGGCTCCCTTTCCCAAAGGCGTATCAAAGTTTAACGTCAAACTAGCCGGATATACATTATCATAAAGTCCGAGTTAATGATAATTGGCAGTATGACTTCATGGCAACACAAAGGCACTGTTCCAAAGGGGAACTTACCATTTATACAATTGCATTATGAAAGTGGTCCATACAAAGTTACCTGTCTCTTCCTTCTACTGTACCTAAAAACTCATACTCACCAATGGCCAAGATTTGGATTAAAAGAACAAAAAGGGACCAAAGAGAAATAATGGTATGTAAAAATGATGCCCTTGGGCATCCCTTGGGATGTCACGAAGCTATTCTAGGGCTTTCTAGAAATAACTAACAGACTAAGATAAACTTGGGACACATGTCTTTGGGTCTTAGCATCAAAATAAACCACAACCCTCCCTAAAAGGTCAAATTTGAAGTGCCTTCCTAAGTGGCTGGACTGACAGCTGTTAATTAATCACATAATCTGATTCTTGGCTCGAATAAAGGACAATTTACAGAGATGCTCTGCTCCCTATTTGAGTCATGGTCATACCTCTGGCTTCTTCAGCACTCCTTAGCAGTGTGGGTTGTGGTCGGGCACCCATATTTTGAGTGGTGCTAGACTCAAATCCTCGTTCAGCCATTTTTAACCTATGTTAGTTTCTCTTTTTTTTTTTTACCTATGCTACTTTAGGTAGGTCACCTAATTTGTATCAAAGCCTCTGCTTCTTCATGTAAGAAATTGTAATAATAAGAATATCAACTTGACATATTATTGCAGGGGAGAGAAATACTGTAGCAAGGCACCTAGCTCAGAGCCTAACAAGTGTTTGATTATGATGATTGTTTATTCAATAAATGTGGATACAATACTACCAATGTTATCATTTTTGAGCTACAAAGAATTGAGTCATACAAATGGAAGGGAATCCCATCCTAATATTCGTATATTCAGAGCTCTTTACTACAATGATCCAAGTACAAAAAGAGGGAATATTGCACTCTCTGCCACTAGTGGGCATATTTTCTGCCAGCCTGTTCATGTACTCCAGCACACTAACCCTAACCCTAACCCTAACCCTTTAGGGAATATTTATACTTTCACATTTATATCGCCTCATACTTGTTTGAAACTTGGGGTACTCGTTTCTTTTCTGTCTGCAGGTTCAGCCTCCATACCCACCTCATCTGTATATTTTGGTATATAAACAAAAGCTCAGCCTTTAGGATCACAGAGACAAGGACTTGATTCCTGGCTCCAACATTTATGAGTTGGGAGACCTCAGGCAGATTACTGACCTCTACGAAGCTATTCACCTCATCTACAAAATTGGAATAATAATTGTCTTATCATGGTATCATAAGGATTAGAAACAAATAATTGTATGTTCCTGGCACAGAATTGACTCTGATAGATGGGAACAACATTGTTACAGTTCTTTGTCTTAGTTCTGCCTAATTCTAAGCTTTCATCTTAGACTGAGTTATTTGAGTCTTTGTAAGGATAAAAATCTCACTCTGAAATTCCAGTTCGGGACACGATAAAGTATATCCTTCCCTTAGACCTCTTATTCATGGATGTTATGTTTTAAAAGGAGAAAGAGGGGCGCCTGGGTGGCGCAGTCGGTTAAGCGTCCGACTTCAGCCAGGTCACGATCTCGCGGTCCGTGAGTTCGAGCCCGGCGTCGGGCTCTGGGCTGATGGCTCAGAGCCTGGAGCCTGTTTCCGATTCTGTGTCTCCCTCTCTCTCTGCCCCTCCCCCGTTCATGCTCTGTCTCTCTCTGTCCCAAAAGTGAATAAACGTTGAAAAAAAATAAATAAATAAATAAAAAATAATAAAAGGAGAAAGAGGCAGAGAGAGACAGGGGGAGACCAAGAGAGAGAGAAAAACAGAGATAGAGACTCTCAAAAACAGAAAGAAGAAAGCAAAGCAGGTAGACACCTCAGGACCCAAGGAATGGCACTGTGTTGGGTTCCCTGGGTTTTCTTCTTGCCTCAGACATGCTAAACGTGGGACTGAAGAAGTTGGCAACCTGAAACAGGTAATGAATACACGCAAAATAATTTCCAAAAAAGCCTGCACTTCTAGTCAAAAGAGCAGGAAAAACACAACCCAGCAAGAGAGAAAAACTTTTAGACAATTACCATTCTACTCTAGGCATACACTATAGGAAAATTTGAGGCTTCCCCATCACCCTTGTCAGCAAAGGCTAGGCAGAAAGCCAAGAGTTCCACCACCGTTTGGTGGTAATATGGCACCCCTCCCAGGTGCAATGGTGTCAAGGAGACCAAGCGGAAGAGAAGACTTTCGCCACTTCCCAGCATTAATTACGCCATCTCTCCACCCTTGGGTTGTCAGTAAAGGTATGCAGGGAAGAGTAACAAGGCACCCCTTCCTTTCTCTGGCAGGATGTTATCCCTGTAGGATATCCCCAGTGGGAAGTCAGAAGTCCCACCTCTAATAGCAGTAACAAGGTACTCTGCCCCAGAGGTTGGGTCAACAGAGGTTGATGAAAAATCTGGATTTCCATCACCACTGAGCAGTAAGGAGATAGTTCCCCACTTCTATCATCAGTATGGCATCAGATGTGTCACTAATAAATCAGATTTAAATAAGACCCAGAATCTCATAATAACAAAAATGTCCAAAATCCATTTAAAAAGTTAAAACACTATGGGGCGCCTGGGTGGCGCAGTCGGTTAAGCGTCCGACTTCAGCCAGGTCACGATCTCGCGGTCCGTGAGTTCGAGCCCCGCGTCGGGCTCTGGGCTGATGGCTCAGAGCCTGGAGCCTGTTTCCAATTCTGTGTCTCCCTCTCTCTCTGCCCCTCCCCCGTTCATGCTGTGTCTCTCTCTGTCCCAAAAATAAATAAACGTTGAAAAAAAAAAAAGTTAAAAAAAAAAAAAAAGTTAAAACACTCAACATACCAAGAACAAAGAAAATCTCAACTTGAATGAGAAAAGACAAAGTGAATGAAAACAGAGAAATAACACATTCCTCTATTTACAGGGATATAATGATTGAAATGACAGCAGATTTCTCATCAGAAACCATGGGGGACCAGAGAAAGGGGACATTTTTCAAATGTTGAAAGAAAAAAAAAAACAAACTGTAAACCCGGAATCCTGTATCCCATGAAATATTCTTCAGGAATTAAATGGAAATCAAGATATTCTGCAGTAAAGAAAATTTGAGAATTTTTTGCTGGCACCTACTCTAAAAGAATGGCTAAAAAAAACACTTGAGGGGTGCCTGGGTGGCTCAGAGTGTCTGACTTCTACTCAGGTCATGATCTCACAGTTGGTTCATGAGTTCAAACCCCAACTTCGGGCTCATTGCTGTCAGTGCAGAGCCTGCTTCAAATCCTCTGTCCCCCTCTCCCTCTGCCCCCACCCCCCACCCCACTCACGCTCACTTGCTCTCTCTCTCAGAAATAAACAAACATTAAAAAAAAAGAAAACATGACACAATACAAATGTTAAAAGAGAGAATCTTGAAACTTCAAGAAGGAAGGAAGAATAACAAAGAGTAAAAATATGGATAAATGCAATGAATGTGCTTTCTTCTCTTGAGTTTTCCAAATTATGTTTGATCCCTGAAGCAAAAATTATAAGATATCACTTGGTGCTCAAGATATCTAGAGGAAAAATATGTAAGACTCTTATATTAAAAGAGGAAGATAAAGGGACTCAAAGGGAAGTAAAATTTCTGTTCTTCACTCAAATTGGTAAAATGTTGATGGCAATAAATTGTTATGAAGATATAAGTGAATAACCTATTACTACAACTAGAAAATATACACAGATACACTCAAAAATACTATAGATAACTCAAAATGGAATTCTAAAAATGTTTAAGTAACCTAATGAAGATGGGGGCGGGGGGGAATCTTATTCTGTTAAGATTTGGGTAAAAATTGCTGGTGGTTGGGGCACCTGGGTGGCTCAGTCAGTGAAGCGTTCAACTCTGGTTTTGGCTCAGGTCATGATCTGGCAGTTTCATGGGTTTGAGCCTCCCAACAGGCTCTGCACTGGTAGTGTGGAGCCAGCTGGGGATTCTCTCTTTCTCTCTCTCTCTCTCCCTCTCTCTCTGCTCATCCTCTACTCACACTGTCTTGTCTCTCTCAAAATAAATAAACCTAAAAAAAAAATTGCTGTTGGCTTAGTCATGTTCTTCATCAATACAAAGCTATTCCCCAGCTTCAACCTCCTTCTACTGTGACTGCTGATTATAACACATGGGTCTAGGGGCATCTGGGTGGCTCAGTCAGTTAAGGGTCCCACCTCCGATCAGGTCATGATCTCATAGTTCGTGAGTTCGAGCCCCACGTCGGGCTCTGTGCAGACAGCTCAGAGCCTGGAGCCTGCTTCAGATTCTGTATCTCCCTCTCTCTCTCTGCTCCCCGCCCTCTCTCTCTCTCTTTCTCTCTCTCTCTCAAAAATAAACATTAAAAAGAAATTTCAACACATGGGTCTATACTCAGTGGGCCCCCCCACCAATAGCCACTACAGTCTTAGACTCAATATCAATAATAATGTGTGTTGAGAAAAATAATACATAGGGCTGACTATCGGAAGAACAAGAGGTCTGTTTTCCCAGACTTAATAAAGCCTTGGATTAAGCAAGATCATGAGATAAGGGCACTCGGACTGCACTGAACTGTGTCCCCCTCCCTCCCTCATACACATACAGAATAGCTTTTACTATATTGCATTTTGGCACAAGCTGTCAGCTACACTGATGTGAAAGCTTTGCAGAGAGGGAGTCCTGCATCCAATATTAGTGATAATCCTAATACCCTCCACTTATTGAGCCCCTCTTAAGTAGCTACGTACCAGATATCTTGTACAAATTATTATTAACCTTTGAAACAAGTCCTGGAAGTATATTATCTCATTTACAAGTATCTGAGCCAAAAGTCCCAGTTGTATCTGTCTGTCTCCACTCAGTCAGACTGTGACGGTATGAGAATTTTATTGGAAAAATGTTTTTTTGCCATTTCAAAGCGTTAAGAGAAGACACCAGGAGAAATCCTGAGTTTAGAAGAGAGAAAAATTGCTGACAGGAATTACAATCACAACGTTAAAAGGCAACCCAGAAGATACATAGCCAGAAGAGTAGACTGAATATAATGGATACCCAATGAAGAGAGAACCAAAGAAAAATCTCTATGGCCACCTTGAAGTAAGAGGGAGAGTCATTGAATTACCTTGATAGGTTCTCACACAAGGAGGAGCTTCCTAAGTACTGTTTATTCAGGAATCAATCATGGGTGGGAATTCTGTAAATTAGAGGATAGCAGGTATTCAAGCGTTACTCTAGACATAAGGGGGCCTTTGAAAGGATGAGTCTTATAGACAGATTCTGATACAGTGACTGGGTTTCTCTTCAGTCTGGCTTTCTTGAGGGATTTTGACATACTTGCGTATCGAAAGCAATCTAGATCTGGCCCTGAAAATTCCCCGCACTGTCTTTCACTGTAGCAAGTGGCCTTTTCTTGTGCTTTTCTTTGTCCAGTCTTGTGCTAAAGCAGTAAGTGTTCGGCAGGCCCCCTAACTCCTCTAGACCTATTTTCCCATTTGTAAAATAAGGAATCTGGAGTAAGTGATCTCTAAAGTCATTTCCAAAAGTCACATTCCATGATAATATTAAAAATATTTTAGGGATATATCCCTAGCCCTGATTGTTTGAAGAATATAATACTTATAATTCCCATCGGCTTCCAGGTCATTACCCAATGTTTAGTATTTTTTCCGAAAGTTAACACAACTTCACAACGACCAATCTTTATAAAAATCTCTAGTGCTTTAGTGGTGTTTAGTTATTTCAACTGTATAGAACACACATCGATACCACTGTTTTCTTACAGAACATTTCTTTTTCTATTTTCAGTTTCATGGCCATAAACTTCTCTTTCCACAACAGCCAGATGTTATATAAGATGTCTCCCACTGACAATTAATGGGGGCGACCGCAAAGGATGTTGATGGATCAATGTTAGACCAGTCACCAGGATGAAAAACACAACTGAATTCACAAGTACCGCCAACAATAATTCAACACATTTTTGAAACAAAATGACAGCCATCCTCATAGCTCTGGCTGTTTGAGGAGTTAGAGTGACACCACCCTTTCAAGCCATATTCTTCCTTATGTCAAGTCGGAGAAGGAGAGCTGACCTAGTTTCTCAAACAATGGTTTTAAAAGCCAAATGGGATGATGCACATGAAAGAACTTTGTGAACACAGACACATTCTGACATGCAAATGTATAAGTAGCTCTATCTTTCTAGGAATAAGAAATCTTTGTAGGAATATCTTTCTAGGATAAGGTTGCACATTATCATATCAACAAAGCAGTAGTCTGATTCTCTAAAATATCTATTTTTTTTTATTTTTTTAATGATTATTTATATTGACAGAGAGAGAGAGAGACAGAGAGAGAGACAAAGCACGAGTACAGGAGTGGCAGATAGAGAGGGAGACACAGAATCCGAAGCAGGCTCCAGGCTCTGAGCTGTCAGCACAGAGGCCGACGTGGGGCTCGAACTCACAAACCGTGAGATCATGACCGGAGCTGAAGTCAGACACTTAAGTGACTGAGCCACCCAGGTGCCCCCTATAAAATATCTATTTTGATAAACATATTTTTACACTTGTGCAAGATTTCCTGAAGATTGTTCCATTGAATGCTAATAGATATTATGCAAATAAGAACAACAACAAAACACCAATTGTATTTGATCAAATAATTTGGAAAAATGCTTGGTTAAGCAAAGTTAAGCAGACCTCTTTCCCATAGAGCTTCATAATGCCTTTAATATGCTAATGTGCAATACACCAAGGGCACTGTAGAATGCAGTGATTTCGAAGTTTATTTGACTATAAAACCATTTTCCCAGGCAACATCTCTTAGCAATAATGTCCTCAGAGTATCATTAGAAAACAGAGCACTAATAAAAATGTTTGGTTTTGGTGCAACTTGCTGAATGAAGCAGAACCTATTCAGCATGTGCCTCAGACACACAGGAAGAAGCCAGAGTAGCAAACACTGATTCCAGCTGGGTTAATCACTTTTGTAACAACATTAAACTAAATTGCTAAATAGGGCTTCTGAGCAGCAGATATTCTAGAGACAAGGTCTTTGTTTTTGTTTTTTGTTTTGCTTCCCAGGATTTAAAGTGAAAGTACAGGTAAACCGATGTCATTTGACCGAAATTTACATACCCACATCACAAAGCTGGTCTCCCTTTTCACCCCCCACCGCAAGACCATATTCTAGTATCTCGTGTTCTAACGATTTCTTTTGCTTTTCTATTCAGCATTTAAAATCCTAATCTTACTGGGACTCGCCGAGTACCCTAGTGAAAGACAGCATATCACAGTAAATAAGAAGTCCCGTGACTTTGGATTCGAGTCCTAGGTTCAACATCCACAATTTACTAGCTGCGTGGCAAATTGTTTCACTTTCCCTGGCCTCAGTTTCCTTATGAGTAAATAGAATAAAATAGATATCCTTAGTATTTAAATTTAGGAACTGAATAAATTTGAATAAACCCCTTCCTGTCTGAATTCCCACTACGTCTGTCTGAAAATCAGGAATCGAATTGATTTGGATGGCATGATATCCCTTGTTATCCAACTTTGCTACCCAAACACCAAATAAATTTGATAGCAAGGAGTATTTGTGGTACCTACCTTGTGGAGTCATTGTGATGATTAAATTAGCATCTGTAACGAGACTGGCACATAGTGAGTACTTCCTAATCCTATTGTTCCAACTAATAGGACATAAAAATTCCATGAGTATTAATAATAGACCTCTTCTAGGCAATTTATTCCTACTTAACAGAGGCTCTTAGTACTTTAATCCTTTTATTGAAGGACTGAGCTTCAAATTTTATTTATGTATTCATTTGTTTATTTTTACCAGAGGATCTTTCTTAGGAAGGAAAAAGAACCTGGGGATATGAATCAGGAGACATCCTTTCTAGTCACACTAATTTCTAGCAAAGTGGTAGTCATAATACGTTGGGCAGGGACGTGACCTCGATTTCAGTTTCCTCTTCAGAAAAGTGGCACAGATCCCTACCCTTCCTACCTCATGGAGTTTCAGAGAAAGTGAATGTAAAAGTGTTCTGCAAATGGTTAATCTGTAGCATTTAGGAAAGGGACTGTTTTCTATTCCACTTGGGCCACCGCTTATTCTTTTTGTGGAAAAAGAAATAAAAAGAAAATTTAGCCAAATAGAAATAAAATTTGGCCAAAAGAAAAAAAAAATAACCTCAGGATTACGGTGCTAAAACATGTATGAAACTCACGGTCGTGAACAAATCCGTTCATAGCATATTTCACAGTATTTAACAGACTGCTGGTTGTACAACAGGACATTTTGGAAACAATATTCTCTCAAGCCATGAACACTTTATTGAACACCTACTAGGTGCCAGGAGCTGCTCTTGGTGCAACTGTGGTTGAATTATGGAGTAAGAAACTCATTACCTACAGAACCAGATGTTAATGTAAGTTTTCCCTCTCACCTAACATACTGCTTTTCCTTATCAAGTCACTTATATTCTTTGCTCAAGCCTCCTTCTTTGTAAAAACGGCCCCCTGTTTCATGAGACTAGGACTATTCATAAGATCATGTTACTAAAGTGTTTGTACTTCCTCAAAAGGAAAGTATAACTGGAAAAGAGTCTACTTATCAGCAAAGTACCACAGGACTGATTTCCAACTGCAATGACTGCTTTGTTGTTCATTCATTTTCTTACCTCAGAAATTTAATAAACTTTATCTAAAGGTCATGAGTTCTTCCTGAATAGCAGCACCAAAGGTATTTGTATAGCATTTAATATTTAGCCAACCTTTTACAATCTTACTGTTTATTTTCCTCTTAGCAACCCAAATTAGTTCATTACTATCATATTCTTCTTAGAAATGAAGAAGCTGAGGCCCCAAGGCATACAAAATTGATCAAGTGTAACCATCAATGTTATCCTCACTCTATGAGTCAAGTGAGAAGGAAGTCATCAAGTTGAACATTTTTAGCTTTTTAAAAATTGTATCTCCAAAGTACATTTGACTATGCAAATGAGATTTAATCCTAGCAGGAAAAAAAGCTTAGATAGAATATGAATCTAGTGCTATACAACAAAATATTACTGTGTTATTTAATATGAAAGAAATTCTTTCCGTCTCTACTTCGAATATATTTCCCCCTTATCCAAATTATCTGCTAAATTATCCATGAAATATGCTATCAGCTTATCTCCTACTAGTGTGAAATTGTTGGGGGGGGAGAGTCAGAGAGGAAAAAAAATCCAAACAATGACAAACTTTAGACTAAAAACAAACAGGCAAAACCACTAAGAATGAATTGGAACTGCCGAGCCACTGCTGTATGATTTCTCTAATTCAAAAACAATTTGTTCGGGGCGCCTGGGTGGCACAGTCGGTTAAGCGTCCGACTTCAGCCAGGTCACGATCTCGCGGTCCCTGAGTTCGAGCCCCGCGTCAGGCTCTGGGCTGATGGCTCAGAGCCTGGAGCCTGTTTCCGATTCTGTGTCTCCCTCTCTCTCTGCCCCTCCCCTGTTCATGCTCTGTCTCTCTCTGACCCAAAAATAAATAAACGTTGAAAAAAAAAAAAATTCAAAAACAATTTGTTCTTCTGAAGAAAGGTTATAAACATCGGCTGTCCATGACTTCAAAGTCATGCTCTGATCTCACTTTGGCCCTTACTGACTTATACCTGTTTTATCCATTCTTATTATGTCTTATCCCTTTCACAACTCGTGCTTCATCCCCAACACATAGGGTGTGCAAGTTACCTCAGTTTTGGGTAAGTGGAGTTTTACTATTTATGATGAATGAGCCTTTTCCTTCTCCCACTTCCAGCTTCATTTAAGCAGACAAAATCATCGCTTATTTGCAAAGGACACTAAAGCAAATCACATCGAGTTTCATCAACTACCCTCTGCCTCTTTCCCACGTTTCTTCCTGCTGCTCAAGAAAAGATACTCCACCTTCTTGTCAAGGAAAACCCTTCCACAAGAATTCCTCCACTGCTTCCCTAAGGCTATTTTCAGTCTTTATTTTACACCACCCCTCACACAGTATATGTGTAACATCCGCAAAAGTTAAATTCTAGAAGCTATCTAGAAATTTCTGTCATCCTTAACAGTTGGGGGAATTAAGATCTCTTTTCCCAAGGCTCATAGGATCTCTCCATATATTTTTCTCTTGAAAGCCTTCAGATTATTCTTAATGGAGCAATAATTTGTGTTGTTTATGCAATAAATGTTGTTATAAAGATAGTGTAACTAGAGAAAAGTAAGGGCTAGAAAAGGGGAAAGAGGAGAAAATCTATTACTTGGGATAATATGTAACATTTGCAAAGGTCTTGGTGTGTTCCAGGTGTTATTCTTAGTCCATTACATTAATATCATTTTTTCTTCTAAAACACTTTGTACCATAGCTACTATCTTATCCCTAGTTTACCAATGGGAAAGTGAACAACAAAAAGATTAGTACTTATCTAAGATCCCTCAGTTACTAACCAAGATTCAAACCCAAGTGCTGTCTTTGCGTCCCATGCTGGTAACACAGCATCAGATTGTCCCAAAGGACCGCGCCATGGTCCAGGCTAATGCAGGGCACTGATGATCACAGCTCAACATAAATCAATTTTTATGGTTGTTCATGGTTTTATGTTATAAAACTCTCCAGCGAGGGGCACCTGGGTGGCTCAGTCGGTTGAGCATCCAACTCTTGATTTCAGCTTGGGTCACAATCTCATGGTTCATGAGTTGGAGTCCCACATCAGGCTCTGCACTGGCATTGTGGAGCCTGCCTGGGATTCTCTCTCTCTGCCTCTCTCCCTCTTCCTCTTCTCTGCTCAACTTGTGCTCTCTCTCACAAAATAAATAAATTAAAAAAAAATAAAGAATAAAAATAGAAATTACCGGTAAGTTTCCCCTCCCAAAACATGTCTCCCATACTGTCAGTAACCATCCCTGAAATTCTGTCATAAGAATTTGTAGTTGTTTATGCAAGTCTGTTTCCTCTCCATCCCTATCTTATACAGTAAATTCCCTGGGGGCAAGTGTCATGTCTCCCTCCTCTGTGTACCTCCCTGAGGGACCTAGCACAATGCCATACGTGCAATTAAATACAAAAGTAAATTTCTATGTGCGAGGAATCAAATTGAATTCTCTTTGAGTCTTAAAGGAAGTCCATCCTCAAGCATCCTATAGAGGCAAAGTGGGTGACAACCAGGTATCATCCAGGACGTAGGCATCGACAGGCTTGTCAGATGACTGATCACCGCAGAGCAAGGATTCTGAAGCAATGCTTCAGGGATGCAACACAGGCTGAAACTGTCGAAGTAGGAATTGAGGTGGCTTTCTGCAGGAAGTTTCATGGGCTCTGTCATTGCCAAGGCCAACCCTAGGAACCAAGTGCACCCCCTCTAACACCACCCAGAATTCTGCTCCACCCTTTAATCCAAAGAATTTGCTCACACAAACATCCCAGCACTTTGGCCCAGTGTTCTTAGTTTCATGGAGACTGGACGAGGTGCCTTCTGCCGCACCCGGAAATTTCCACAGTCCTTCAGTGGCGCTCTGGCTTTGTCTCCTACTCTCCCCTCCTAGAGCACTCAGCTCCACCTCCACAGACACTCCTTCCTCCACACACTTGCCCTTGCTCTTGCCTCTGCCTGGCTGGCACCCTTAACCTTTTACTCTGTGAGGTCTTCCCGAAACGCCTGATTTAAAATTACAGGCATCCACCACCAGCTCTCTATGTCCCTTCGCTCGCTTTATTTTCCCCTACCCCACTTACCTCCATCTAACACACCCTAGGTTTGGCTAACTTACTTTATTTATCACCTGCCTTTCTTCACAAGAACGTAAATTTAATGAGGGCAAGAATTTTGCTGCTTTCATCACTACTGAATCCCCTATGCTTATAAAATTACCTGGAACAGGTAACACATAACAATTATTTTTCGACTGAATTAAGTATCCTTCACTTTTATTATGGTTCATTACCACCAAAATACTTAGGCACCTGGTATAGATATAGATGTAGATATAAATATAGATGATATACACATATATACACGCACATATAAATATGTATTTATATGTATACATATATGTATACTCACATGTACACACAAACACCCCTGGATAGAATATTAGCTAAATTAAGAGCACGGTATGGGGCCCCTGAGTGGCTCAGTCGGTTAAGCATCCGACTTCAGCTCAGGTCATGATCTCACAGTCCGTGAGTTCGAGCCCCGCGTCGGGCTCTGTGATGACAGCTCAGAGCGTGGAGCCTGCTTCAGATTCTGTGTCTCCCTTTCTCTCTGCCCCTCCCCTGCTCATGCACTGTCTCTTTCTATCTCAAAAATAAATAAAACATTTTTTAAAAAATAAAAAAAAAATAGCATGGTTAGTATTAAACACTGTGTGTTCTTGTAATAAAGACACACATCCTAGGAAATATTCTAACTCATCCTCTATCCCATTAGCTTACTTTCTTAGATGTTTACACTAGGGCACACATATCCTGAATGTTATCACTTCCTATTTTGAGAATAAATATATAAAAGCAGGAAATAGAGGCCATCTTCTACCCTTACAGAAAGAATTAGTATTGTCATTCTACCCAGCCTGAATCAGGCCTGTCACTGGGTACCCATCTGCTATGAACTACATTTGTAGTTACCACCTGGCTCATCCCAGGCTTGTGGCCAGCTCCCCTCCTCACCTACTTCCCTTCCTTAGTCTCCTCTCACCAATCAATAAGTAAAGCCTAGGGCTGGCTCCACCACAACCTTAAATAAAGACACTCCCTCATCGCCATGGCAATAATCACTTCTTAGGCAACACTCTATGCTGTCCCACTGGATCCTCTTTTCCGCTGAGCAAATACAGAGTAAAAAGTAATCACTTGCATGAACACAGATCAACTCAGACCTGGATATTGTAGGGGACTGGGTTGCTTTTATACCCTACTTCTTGCCAACTGACCGTTCCAGACAGTGCCAAATGGTTCAGGAAAAGTGATTTTGGTCCAAGATAGAGAGCTAAAACTACGATCTCTGCTGAAACTAGAGAACAGGGGAAAAGGGGGTTGAAAATCCACCCTGTGGCCAAGAAACACAGGAAAACAACTTGTCTTTCCAGAGACCTAGTAAAGAAAGTCAAAATAAAGCAAACATGGTCTTCTGAAAAAGCCAAGTTCTATGCTTGTCATATGCGTGGGTATGGAAATGAAGTTTACCCTATCCCCATTGTGTTGGAATCTTCTAGAGGAGAATATAAAAACTGTCCTCATCAAAGATACTACTCAGGCACCTGCCACACACAAATTCGAAACTTCTCTATAGAAACGTATCTACAACCCAGCAACTGGACTCCCGCAGAAAAATAACCCCAGTGGAAGAATGCGTTCACAAGCAAAGAGTACAGACCTCTGCAAAAACTGGTTCCCCAAGGAAGAGTTAACGAGCAATTTACAAAGAAGAGGTTTGGTTAGCACTTCAAATAAGTAGGTTTAAAATGACTAAAGAAATGTTTAAAGGAAAGAAACAATAATGGTATAATGCGATATAAATAAACAGGTGGGTGGATAAAGAACCCAATTAAACTTCTAGAAATGACAGAAAACATCGTTTAAAAATAATCAGAGCATACCATATCCGTGAACTGGGGTAGTGTAAGTGGAACGTCATCCGGGTGCTCTCCAGGAAAATGTGAAGTGAGTTCGTTTGAATTCTATAAAAGGACACTGTTCCAAAATGTCAAAGGACGGCACTCCGCCCCAATTCTAGCAATGAGAATACACGATAATTCTCTTCAGAGCCCCAGTGCCATTATACTAACAGAGGAATGACTCCATTCTGGTTTGCACAACTTCTTGTAACATAGTGCTCTGCCTAGTGAATATACAGGCAACCTTGGAAGAGGAGCTTTGAGAGCAGCACATGTAGCTGCGGAGACACGCTGAGGGTATAAAGAGGGCCCAGGGTCTTCTGGCTCTTGCTGTTAGGGGGAAAAAGCACTGTCTTTTTTCTTCTTCTTCTGCATTAATCATTCAGGTATGACTCTGGAATTACTTTTTTTCTTGGACTTCAGATAACAAGACAGACTAAACAATGCATTTTTGTAGCCATATATTTGATGCTGACTTGCAGTTGGAAATAAAATATGAAACTCTTTATACTCACCCAGCACCTGGCAATAGGCTAGCATAAAGTGGTGTCCTGGGCACCACTTTTGCATTGGTAGTGTCCTTCTTCTGAGCATCATACATCAGTGTTGCATTATTACCTAACCTGAAACGCTCTTCCAGAGTGCCTTGCAAAAGGAAAAATGGCCACAGAATCCGAAACTCAGAACAGGTATGCTACCTGTGAACACTGTCATTTTAAAAACATCATAAGCTAGTTCAATCTGCAGTTCCACTGAAACCTGAAGTGTTTCCTAGGATGTATTATTGTTTCCAGCATGATATGCTTTGGGGGTTCATTTTTTAAGTTTAGCCTTTCTTGGATCACATGCCAGAATAAATATTCTGTTACTTCATATTAGATCTCTGGTTTAATCTAGCTCAGAACATGTAGTCAGTCAACAAAGGCAGGCAGTTTTGCCAAAATTCAGTAATGTATACTGTTTGGAATGGTTACAAAAGTAACACCCAAAACCAATAGAAATAAAAAATTTTATTTTTACTTATGAGAGTAATCTTGCAGAAAAAAATTCTTCATTAAAATTCATGTGTTAGTTTAGTAATCCCAAAGCTATCATTTGAAGTCCTTTTATCCACTTTTCCATAGTGCAGTAGTACTAAACTATTTAAATGACTCTAACAGGCAAAATTATGCAGGAAAAGCTTATGATAAACATTGACAAATGGGACTGCAAGGGGAAAATGGTCTAACCAGGGCGCCCAATTTACTACCAAGAGTCAAGAGAGGCACCTGGGTGGCTCAGTGGCTTAAGCAACCAGCTCTAGATTTCGGCAGGTCATGTCATGACCTCATGGTTCGTGAGATTGAGTCCCATGTCTCAGCCTCGTGTATGGCTCTGCACTAAAGGCATGGAGCCTGCTTGGGATTCTCTCTCTCCCTCTCTCTCTCTGCCCCTCACCCAACTGTTGCACAGGCATGCTCTCTCTCTCTCTCAAAATAAATAAATAAATATTAAAAAAAAAAAAGAATCAAAAGAATATTCAACATAGGATCAGTAGTCAGTTACATTTTGAGAAAACTGTGTTTGTGTTAGCACCTTAATAAAACTTCAGAGATCATAGCTATAGCTATCAATAACAATTTAAGACATACACTAAAATGTATTATTTCAGAAATTTCAATCATTTGCACATTTTTTTTGCACTATTTCCTTTGTCCATCTTCAGAAAGCCATTAATCCCTGTTTTCTAAAATGATCTGAGCTGTACATGACACAAATTTTGGACATGTCACATAAAAGTCTTTTGCAATTACTTTGAGGAAGTGAAGATTTTCATTTAAGAGCGGTATAAAATGAGTCTGAGTAGGGCTAGTGAAATGAATCAGATAAGAATAATCTTTAAGTTGTACAAAAGATGTCCATGTATTTGTTTGAATTTTTTTTAAAAAAAAATGTCCTATACATAATTTGGTGCTTGAAAAAAAAAAAAAAATCCTTGTACTAATTCTAGTATTTTAAACAAAATGACCTGAATGATTCCAAATGAAAACCTCCTTATAGAATAGCTGCCTTTCAGGTTACCTGGGTGGCTCAGTTGGTTGAACGTCTGACTCTCCACGTCAGCTCAAATCATGATCCTAGGGTCTTGGGATTGAGCCCTGCATTGGGCTCTGTGCTGAGCGTGGAGCCTGCTTAAGAGTCTCCCTCTCTATGCGGTGCTGGGGTGGCTCAGTCGGTTAAGTGTCCAACTTCGGCTCAGGTCATGATGTCACAGTTCGTGAGTTCGAGCCCCGCGTTGGGCTCTGTGCTGACAGCTCAGAGCCTGGAGCCTGCTTCGGATTCTGTGTCTCCCTCTCTCTCTATTCCTCCCCTGCTCTCACTCTGTCTCTCTCTCTCTCAAAAATAATAAATAAAGATTAAAAAAAAAAGTCTCCCTCTCTCCCCAGCTCACACTTGCTCTCTCTAAGAAAAAAAAAAAAAAAAAAAAAAAGAATATCTGGGTCTCAGGCTCTGGAGACACTCAAAATCCTTTAAACTGTCTTTACGTGGGTTTGAGCCCCACGTCGGTCTCTGTGCTGACAGCTCAGAGCCTGAAGCCTACTTCGGATTCTGTGTTTCCCTCTCTCTCTGCCCCTCTCCCCCCCCCTGCTCTATTTCTCTCTGTCTCAAAAATAAATAAACACTAAATAAATAAATAAATAAATAAATAAATAAATAAATAAATTTAAATCCTAAATATTGACTGAATTAGAACCCACTTTGTCCTACTGTGGAGAGTCAAAAAAGCTATAAATAATGAACAAATGTGATATTTACATTGGAGAAAAGATGAGAAAAATGCAATGTAGTGAACACCACAAAACTTAGTCTTGAAATGATGACGAGGTCTTAAAGAAATCAGGAAGAAAGTAAATGTGACGAGTTTCTTCCCTGTTTGCTTTCAGGGCTGACTGATTACTGAGGACTTTGAGAATAAAGTTATTACAGAATGAGTCACACAGAAAACACAGGCAAATAGAATACTGAGAACACGAGTGCGTGTTACTGTTTCATTGGTGCTTAACTTTAAGGATAAAACATAAAAATTGGATAGTGCAAAGTGTCCCAAAAAGATCAATTTGTGAAAGCCATTAGTGATCATATTTCTTTAAGTCAACATTATAGAAGTGTTTCGTTTTTGTTTTTTTTTTTTTTTGAAAACCTCACAATTATCCAAACTCTGATTTTGAAACCAATTATTCCATTTGGAGAAACAATGTAACAGAATTAATTGGTATATAAAAGACACATACAAGCACACTCAAGGGAAATTTGGAGTCAAAGAAGGATTATTTTGATCTTCCAAGAAATATATTCAATTATAGGCACACACAAAAATGAGGTTTTAGAAAGTTACTTATGACTATTTGTAAGGTGAGAAAAGTATAATAGTACTTTCTTTTTTAACCCATTTGTTTTAATAGTAAAGAGTGTTTTCTGCTGTAGGTGAAAATATTAAAATTTATAAGCTTTTTGCTTGTTAAAGAAGACCTCACTAATTTTGGAGTGTTGTATTATGTGATAGAGTATACCATGTGTTTTATATATCAAGCTGATATTGACATGTAATGTTTTTGTGTTTCCATACTGCATATTGTATTCATTTACCACTGTCCCTTACAAAACACCTGTCATGTCAGTGCACAGAGGGCCAGATAATAAGACAGAAAACTCTACTCGTGACTGTATGACAATGTATTCACTTTGGATATGAAAATAATGGTATAATAGCTTTTAAAGAAATAAAGGTAAAAAATCACCAGAAGAAATTTCATGGATCTGAAACTATATAGTAAAACTATCTCAGAAGGTAGGATTAGGCTTTTTAAAAACGTCACTTGCATAAGGAGGAATGACAGCTTCAGACAGCATCTTTGCTTGTTCAGGTCCCCACCCTCAGAGGTGTATTTGTCATGTAACAATATTGACTCTAGGGTCAGACTCCAACTGCTAAGGACACGTCTCCTTAATGTATTAGGAAACCTTCATTCATGTGTAGCTAAAGTAGTTACAGCATCTAGTGTATTTTTTTTAATTACCCCTGATCCCAGACTATCCAAACTCGTCACTAGCATATCACTTCAACAGAAGGTTCTAAGTATTTATGAGGTTATTCACTTCAAATTCTCCTGATTTTCAATTCAATTTAACAGGACGATGTTAATGTTTCCTTTATAAATACTCATCTTCAAAAAGATTTTAGAGTTCATAGGGAAAGCACTTACCCACACTGGATACATTTTAAATTGGTTTTTATTTCTTCTTCCCTATAATAAGGCACACCTCTACCATGATCCAAAAGGATTTCCAAATGTGGACCTTCATTCAGGTCAAACAAGAGACTTTAATGCCTATGAGATTAGGATTCCTTCCAGTTTAGTACCAGGTATAAAATTTCTGACAGCCAGGAAGAAATGTTAGACTGTGCTAAAAAACAAGTACAAATGCAAAATCCTAAAGCTGTGGGCTCCTTATGATGGCTAATAGATACACAAATGCTTGAGCAAGAGTTTTTAACCTGGGGTGTACAGATCCTGCAAAAGGATCCTGAAATTATTTTCAGTGTACAAATGAGCCCTCTGAAATAACTGTAAAATCATCCGTGTGTGAGTATTCTTCCAGAGACAGCTCTGGAAACCATTCGAATGCTTATAAGCCCATGCATAGGGACCCTGCTCCAGCCCTGAACTGTCTCACCTGCATTTGACGCTGGTTGTTGACTAGGGCTTGGGGGTCCTGCTACACTTGGATTCAGGGCATGGCACGTCTCGGATGTCCTCGTACTTTTCTGTCTGCTTCTTTTTGTGCTTTACAAGCACATTTTTCTCACTCTCCTAAATGGAAGAATATGACCAAGGCTTGGTGCTGATGCTTCTGCTCTACACTTGCCCTTGAGAAACACACCTAATTGTACAACTCTCAATATAACATGTCAGTGACGATGTTGCAGCCTTTGATGCCTATCACAGTCCCAAACTTGAGTCCCAGAAACATTTGTCCACGTGAGAGGTAAATCTGCTCTCTCTTTGCTAACCCCTAGGAGGAATGGAAGTAAGAATAAAACTGATGAAGTTCCTCACTCAGATTCATAGTATCAAGACTTCTATGTGAAATGAAAGAATTAGTTTTGAAAGCATTGGAATACCTTTATGTGTTTGTTATTTAAGTGTTGGTAAGATAGAAGAAAAGCTAATATTTTAAAGAATCTGAATATTAGCCTGTGACTTTTTAAAAATAAACCAAAATTAGAATATTAATTTGAAAATGATATTTACTGTTCATGAGCAATATTTAAATGATTCATAGTACTCAAATTACTATCCAGTAATTTCTATTTACAATATTTACAAGAATTGTTAAGTGCTTAGAAAGGTTTTGCTAATGACATCTGCAAATCTGCCCTGTGGGGCATTTCAAAAGTCTAAGAGAACAGGGGTGCTGGGGTGACTTAGTCAGTTGAGCATTTGACTCTTGATTTTGGCTCAGGTTGTGATCTCACAGGTTCATGGGATCAAGCCCTACATCAGGCTCTGCACCGAGAGTGCAGAATCTGCTTGGGATTCTCTCTCTCTCTCTTTCTCTCACACACAATAAACAAATAAACATAAAAACAAGTAAAGTTTAAAAGAATTAGTTATGCAGGTATTAAATTTGTGAACTCGAGTTAAAAGCATTTGAGGGAATTTCATTAACAAAGTTTGTAAAATAAATTATTAATTGAATTTAATCTATTGGAATAAAAATATCAATTTGTGATTTTTTTAAACTTTTTTTAAGGTTTATTTATTTTTGAGACAGAGAGAAACAGAGCATGAGCAGGGGAGGGGTAGACAGAGAGGGAGACACAGAATCCAAAGCAGGCTCCAGGTTCTGAGCTGTCAGCACAGAGCCCGACGTGGGGCTCAAACTCACGAGCCGTGAGATCATGACCTGAATCAAAGTCAGACGCTTAACCAACTGAGCCACGTGGGGGGTTCCAATTTATGATCTTTTAATTTAATGTATTGAAGTCCATAGGTTACATTTAATCTGGTAAATTTAATTTACTGAAATTGAGTCTTAAACCTGTAGATTTAGGAAAAAGCTAGGCTTGAAATTTTTACCTTTAATAAACTGAATAGCAATTAAACCCCAAGACGTGGGAAACAATTAATTTTATACACAAAAGCCCCCATCGTATGTCAAGATTAAACTGCAATGGCAATCAACTCATCCTATATGTCAAAACACTAATGCTATGTGTCTATTTCTCTAAGCTAGAGTTTAGAGAAAGCTTATTTATTCAGCAGTCTGGTTTGCTGGTTAGATGAATATTTTTGAAAAGCCTCCAGCAGAGGCAAAGTCCTTGAGGACATGAAGCTATTTTCATCTTCCTCTACATAAAGCTCATCATCATTCCATTTGGGAAGGTTAACATTTGATTACAGTTTCCTCTCTTTACTTCCTAACATCAGAAGGCAGCTTGGTAGACTGAAAGGAATATTGGATTCATTATCAGCAATTATGAGGGCTTTGAGTCATCTCTCTACTCATCAGTTTCATGTCATTGGATCAGTTACCGCCACACATCTGAATTTATTTTCCTTATTTTTAAAAGAATCATATCTGGTGAGGTTGTTACGATGACAAATTCACTTTTCCAACAACATGGTTTGAAAGTTTAAGTCCTATGATAGGCTATAATCAAAGAGGAATCAAAGATTCTTCTGTCACGGAGTTCACACACTCAATATTATGTAATGGAGTTAACGGACCAAGGCCTCAATGATTATAATACAGAGAAGCAAGTGATACCTTCTGTAACAATAACTAATATTTTTGAACACGTACTATGTGCTACTTACCATTCTAAGCAGTTCTCTTCAGTTATTTTACATAATCTTACACGGAATATATAAAGCACGTCTTGCTGTCTATCCACACTTTACAGATGAGATGACTGAAGTACAGAAAGTTGAAGTAATTTGAAGGGGTTAGAAGAAAATGTAATAATCATAAAGGTAGATTTGAACTCAAACCAGTCTGAATCTACAACTCGCCCTCTTTACCACTACAGGACACTTCCTCTTAAGGATGAATTCCAGGGGCACCTGGGTGGCTCGGTCGGATAAGCAACAGAGTCTTGATTTCAGTGTTGGTAATGATCTCCTGGTTGTTAAGAGCGAGCCCTGCACTGGGTTCTGCCCTGCCAGCGTGGAGCCTGCTTGGGATTCTCTCTCTCCGTTTCTCTCTCTGTCCCTCCCCCACTCACTCGTGTGCATGTGATCCCTTCAAAATAAATAGAAAATTAATAAAATGTTTATTTATTAACAGCAGATTTTTATAGTATCAGGCAAGTCTGAAAGACTGATTACAGGACATCGCTATTAAAAGTAACGACATTTAATAATATATAGGAAAAACTGGTACCATCTACAAAACCCTCATTGCTTCACACCAAGACAGATATGTGAGCCAAAGATACCACAGTCATTACGATGTGTGTAAGATATGTTCGAATAATTACTTCCTTCCTGCTGTATCTTAGTCGCTACAACAAATACTGGGTATTTATTGACAAAACAGCAGGCACAGGAGTATAGTAAAATAGTTACGATATTATTACAATGAATTATAACAAACCAGAGACACTTTTAATCACCAAGTGTATGGGCTGAACTATCCCCTCAAAATTCACATGTTGAAATCATAGCCGTCAGTACCACAGAATATGCCCATATTTGGAGATAGGGTCTTCAAAGAGGTAATGAAGTTAAAGATGACTGGTGTCCTTATAAGACAAAATTAGGACACAAGTACAGAGGGAAGGCTGGGTGAAGATGGGAGAAAATGGCATCGAGAAGCCAAGGAGAGGCCTCAGAAGAAACCCAATTGGCTGATATACCTTGATCTCAGACTTCCAATCTCCAGAACTGTGAGACAATGAGTTCTGTTGTCTCAGCCACCCAGCCTGTGGTCATTTGTTACAGCAGATCTAGCAAACTAATACACCAGGTACTTTCTCATTTCTTAATTCATTAAAATCTCATCTAGCACTCAAAACAGTCATCTACGATCACAGTACCCTCATTTTATAGAAAAGGGAACCGAAGTTTCAGAGGAGTTAAATGCCAGCTCTGATTGTCCGGGGAGCATGCACCAGGATGCAGGATTCAGACTGAAATCCTGCGACCCCAAATGCTACCCACTGTCCACTCTGAGCAGGTGATGCACTGGATGACACCTGGGCTTTGGTCCCGACAATGCCCTAAACTAGTTGTGGGACCTTCAGAGTCATTCATTTTTTTAACATCTTTACTATTTGATCTGCACAATACGGGGGCTGAGTTGAATCCTCTAAGAGCTGAATAGACTAAGGGTTTATGTAAAAGCCTTTCCAGTTTTAATTTTTTTTTTAATCTTTAACGTTTATTTATTTTTCAGATAGAGAGAGACAGAGCATGAACAGGGGAGGGGCAGAGAGAAAGGGAGACACAGAATCTGAAACAGGCTCCAGGCTCCGAGCTATCAGCACAGAGCCCGACGCGGGGCTCGAACTCACGGACCGTGAGATCATGACCTGAGCCGAAGTCGGATGCTTAACCCACCAAGCCACCCAGGCGCCCCGCCTTTCCAGTTTTAAAGTTCAGCTCAGGGCACCTGGGCGGCTCAGTCGGTTGAGGGTCCAACTTGGGCTCAGGTCATGAGCTCACAGTCTGAGTTCAAGCCCCGCGTCGGGCTCTGTGCTAACAGCTCAGAGCCTAGAGCCTGCTTTGGATTCTGTGTCTCCCCATCTCTCTGCCCCTCCATGCTCATGCTCTGCTCTGTCTTTCTCTCCCTCTCAAAAATAAGTAAACATTAAAAAAATTTTTTTAAATAAAGTTCAACTCAAATAATTGTCTTTGAATATCTAAAGAAATTATCTCTGTAAACTCATTTATTAGTTTTTTTTTTAATGTTTTTATTTTATTTTGAGAGAGAGACAGAGACAGAGCATGAGCAGGGGAGGGGCAGAGAGAGAGGGAGACACAGAATCCAAAGCAGGCTCTAGGCTCTGAGCTGTCTGCACAGAGCCTGATGCGGGGCTTGAACTCATATACTGTGAGATGATGACCTGAGCCGAAGTCGGACGCTTAAGCGACTGAGCCACCCAGGCACCCCAAATTTTTTTTAAATGTTTATTCATTTTTTGAGAGAGAGAGAGAGAGAGAGAGCATGAGTGGGAGAAGAGCAGAGAGAGAGGGAGACACAGAATCTGAAGCAGGCTCCAGGCTCCAAGCTGTCAGCACAGAACCCGATGCGGGGCTCGAACTCATGAACCACGAGATCATGACCTGAGCCAAAGTCAGACACTTAACCGACTAAGCCATCCAGGTGCCCCCTTTCTGTAAACTCATTTAGAAGTGAAAGAAAATTCAGCATTTTGGGAATCACTATTTTTCCCATGGAAATTTTGGTTTTATCAAAAAAAATATATCTACATGAAGGTGTTTGGAAACATTATGATCTTAATCTCATTTTAAAAAGTTACTTTCATAGGGCTTGTATCCCATTAGTTAATTTTCTGTTGCTAAAGATTTATCCATTCTGAGCTTTTAAGGATTGCATATAGCTTCATGAACAAAACACAGGATTGAAATGTTTTACATAAAATCTGAGTTCAGTCTTAAAATCTTTCGTGAATAATTACATAATCTCGAGTGAAAAAAGAAGTCGCAGACATGAGGCTCCAGGTCTGAAAACTGAGGTAAATGGCTTCTGCATGCCTAGCAGGGAAGTTTGCCATTAAATGAGAGTATGTGTGGATCACTTTTGAACTTTTTTGGAGGGAAGTTGTTGAATATTTTCAACGACAATGTAATTAATAAAAACTCATAGTGTTAGGTATCTTCTTTCAATGACTTCCTCAGCTTTGAAATACTTTGTGCATGCATGCTTGATTTGCAATTTTTTCATAGCCATGGTGAATGTACATCTTGTTCGTCAGGAAGAGGAAGTGTATGGCAGAAAATAATGTGTCCCACAATGGAGAGTAGCAGGTGCAATGACTGCCGAAGTTTGAATTGTGAATCACCCCTGGGTGTTCTCAACTCAAAAAAGGCAATCTGCCCAAGGGGGAGAAAAAAATTCTACACCCCACACACTCCATCCAATCATGTAAAGACAAATCAGCCTCCAGGCAAATCAAATGTCTTCATTTAAAGCTTACCTGGATTTGGCACGCTGCCCACTTTCCAAATCTCTTTAACAATAGACTTTCACAAACAGTTAAAAACAGGCACACTGAAAAGCATACCTTTGCGATGCTATTTTTAAAAACAAGGGACTCTTGAGCTAATTGCTGGGGAAAAGGAAAGTTCCTTTCTGAGTTTGCAACCTGTCCTTACGGGATTAGTGGGTGGGATTGAGCTGTGCTCGGGAGCATAAATAGAGGCTCAGCTGAGCTGGCTCCCTAGGAGGTTTGGACCGCAGTGAGGCCAGCTGGCTCGCACAGACAAGTGGGTGGGGAGATCCAGGTAAGGCTCCTGACAATAATGTTGGCAGGGCACTGGCTAGAGTGAGTTTGGGGCTCTGATTACCGTGTAAAGTTACAGGAATCAATAGAGAAAGAAGTCCAAGGTAGTTCCCAGGGCAATGAAATGAGATGTGGGAGGGAATTTCCATCAAAGTCTTACCAGGGCCTTTCCTTGGCCACAGCTGGTGGAGGGCTGCATTCCTGAGCTATTTCAAGGTAATGCTTTCTCCTTGTAGAAACAGGGGGTTTAAGAGCTCACAAGGGGTGAGCTCTAAGAGCTTTCAAGCCTGGGACAGGGCCTACGGTCTTCTGTCACTACGCACTGCTCATCATCTAATGCTCGGCTTCTTTCCCACTGGCTAAAGCACAGTTCCCCAGGGCTACGGAATCTCAGCTCAGACTGCCCGCTAGGAACTACACTTGGGAATATTACTGCAGGTCAGAAAAATGGCTCTTTTTCTCTGTTGTAAAGATATTCTTGTTGCACCTTCAATCTTGAAATTCATGGGATGGGCTACAAGAAAAGAGATGGGCTGGCTTTCCTGAAGCATTTACGAACAGGGACACTGAAACTTCCTGCAAGTTCATTCCTTGCTAAAGATGAGAGGACGGACATACAGCCACTGTTTCATAGAGTGTGTGTTTGTATCCAAATTCTCATCATTTTCTGTGGTTAGCATCGTGATTTTTTTTTCTTTTGTTTTAGAGAGAGAGGGGGAGGGAGCATGAACAGTGGCAGAAGAAGAGAGAATGTTAAGCAGGTTCCATGCCCCGCACAGAGCCCAATAAGGGGCTTGATATCACGGCCCCAAGATCATGACCTGAGCTGAAATCAAGAGTCAGGGGCTTAACTGACTGAGCCACCCAGACGCCCTGGCGTTCTGTTTTGAGGTGGTTTATGCAGGAAATTTGCAGGCAGAGTCCACTTCGTATGAAACCTCAGTAGAATGAATGTCAGGAATGAGCTCACAGCGGTGTATTTATAAAGCAGGAGTGACATTAGGCTTCAATGGGTCACCCTGCCATAAAATGCATGTATTATGTCAGCAGCTCCAGCCGGTAAGCTGTGCAGCTATTACAAGGGGTCCTGACAGTCAGGCAACAAGAACGGCCGGTGAGCAAAATAGATAAAACGTCTCACTACCAGTTCGTGATTATTTTTTCTAACATAAAGAGGTGCTGTTGCTATAAAATACAAAATCAAATGTTTGTTGATAAATTCAAAGTAATTATTTGCCACAAAGTAATTATTTGTTATGAACCAACTAACATTTGAAAAGTACAATTATTCTCATGTCAAAGTTTTGTTTTGTTTTTTTTCTTTTCTAGTGTTAAAAAGATGTCTTTTTACTAAGAAGGCTGGGAATTGTTGGCTATCTGTGTAGAAAATGAAGGAAGCGTATCCTTGCTTTTTGTTTGTCTTTTCTGAGTTAGACATTTGTGGCTACCTGTGATGGTTTGCATAGTAACTGGTCAGTTTAATCCAAGCCATCATCTGGGTTTGCTACCTTAGCAATGCTTTTTTTTTTTCGAAAACAGCTAACGCTCAACAACAATTTCCACTCAAGCTATCAGAACATGAGAAAGGTCCCCCCCACCCCCAGCTTAAAAATACTAACCATTGATAATCCATCCTGTTTCCTCTGCAGAATTTATTCAGACCTACACCAATATTAGTGAGATATGTTTAAGCAATTTCAGTCTTTGTCCTTCCTGGAACCCCATCCCCAATTCTGCATGTGATCAATAACCACAGCAACTTGCTAATGCAACTCTCTTTACTAGCTAGCTCTCTCCCTCCCTCACTCATAGATCTCATCTTACCGTTCACTTTCCTACTTATAGGCATCTTCTTTGTAGTAGCGAAGCTTTCCCAAAGAATTAACTGTGAAATACAGAAAGGGAAAAAAAATTAACAAAGAGATACCCATGGGTTGGTTCTCTGTATTATGAGTCCCATAGAATATTCTGTGCACTGAAAGACATGCCCACAGTCACCTACTGATACAGGCCCACGGAGAGAGTCGAAGAACTGTCTCAGTAGACTGAACTTGCATCGACATATTTTAGTCAATTCAGAACTAAAAATGGAATTTGAGTAAATGTTACACTAGGGAGAGAGTTATGTGGGTACATGTGGGTTCAGTGAAGCGACAAAGTTGGCAGGTTTTAATTTAAATAAGGATTCATTTTACTTAGATCTTACTCTTTAACGGCAATGTCCCTGTTTTACCAGAAGGCTGGAGACGTGTGTATGTTTAGGGCCCTTGTTTCAGGATGGGAAAATGGGAGCCAGCCCTGCAAGACGGAAAGATCCATAAGACTGGGTTCTGTACCAACCTCCTAAGCTTTCATCTCTCTGAATTTCAGACTCTTCATCTATAACATCAGGCATGCGTAGTGGGAATGGAGGAGTAGCCCCTAAGGTGCCGTCCAGTACTCAAAATTTCAAAATATAAAGTTTAAATGTAAACTCCTTTGGCTATAAGAGTATATACATCTATCTATTTTCTTAAAAAATATCTATATACCTATTTCTATACTGTAGGTTTCTATGGAGATCTATATCAGTATACACACACACACACACACACACACACACATATGGTTGTACGCCTGTTAGTAGAAAAGTCAATAGATATTCACACTATGTATTTTTAGGAAAATTCTGTGGAAGGTAGTTTTTCATACCAGCTAATCCTCAATTCCTTTGTATCCCATGGCCGTGATGCAGTCTGAAGGTTTTAAAGCTGCTCATTCCCTTTTGTTTTACTGATATTTTGCTTATTTCCACATCAGATTTGCCATGGAGAAGATCTCAGTGTCAACATTCTTGCTCCTTGTCGCCCTCTCTTACACACTGGCCAAAGATATCACAGTCAAATCAGGAGCTAAGAAGGACACAAAGGACTCGGCACCCAAACTGCCCCAGACCCTCTCCAGAGGTAGGAGAGAGCTTCCGGTCGGCTTCCAATGCCACTTAATTGAGAAGCTGAGACTTATGTGCCAAACATATTTTTGCATGTGTTTCTTCTAAATTCATCAAAGTTTATCAATGTTTCTGCTTTCTCTAAAGGGTTTTATACTTGTTTGGTATCCAGTGTATATTTATCCCAGTCTTCATTGCTTTTCAACATTTTTAGTCTGAAATTATAATAGCTTTAAATATACTGGTTCATTTTGTTCTAGGTTGGGGTGACCAACTCATCTGGACGCAGACATACGAAGAAGCTTTATACAAATCCAAGACAAGGTAAAGAGGAGGGTTAGAGTTCTCCTAAAGCTCGCAAGTGCGCCACCTAGTGATATGTAGCTGTACATGAAATCTTACTCTTTAAAAATTACCCAATCGCTCTTTGTCTCTTACAGCAACAAACCCTTAATGATTATTCATCACTTGGATGAATGCCCACACAGTCAAGGTAATTTGTTCTTCTAAATATAATTTCCTTTATAGGCTTTTAGCTTTAGGGCCAAGGTTCAGGTCATTCATCTTTATATCCTTAGCACCTAGCATAGTTGAATAAAACATAACATCTTATGTAGTAAGAACCTATTTTAAAGTAACTCCAGGGGCGCCTGAGTGGTTCAGTCAGTTAAGTATCTCACTCTTGATTTCAGATCAGGTCATGATCTCACACTTTGTGAGTTTGAGCCCTCCATCAGGCTCAGCGCTGACAGCACGAAGCCTGCTTGGGATTCTCTCTCTCTGCACCTCCCCTTGTGTGTGTGTGTGTGTGTGTGTGTGTGTGTGTGTGTGTGTGTGTCAAATAAATACACATGTTTTAAATTAAAAAAAAAAAAAGTACAGTTCTACTTAAAATACAATAGAAAGCAATGCTTTCAGCCACTGATGAAATGGATACTTAGTGATTCTTCTTTGTATTCTAGCTTTAAAGAAAGTGTTTGCTGAAAATAAAGAAATCCAGAAATTGGCAGAGCAGTTCGTCCTCCTCAATCTAGTTGTAAGTTCACTTTTTTCATTGCTGACATTCCTCCATGACTCATTATTTGAAATCGACAATCCATCTTTTCCTATGCATTCTAGCCACATGGCATGGACTGGGGTCTGTTCCAAATGTCTCCTCTCACAGATTAGAGAGAAAGAGAGAGAGACAGAGAGAGAGAGAGAGAGAGAGAGAGAGAGAGAGAAACATAGTTCATTAATAATCTATCTCGCATGCATATGCTTTTATTTAGTGATTAATAATTTTAGCTTGTCTGAAAAATGCACTCTTGTGGTCAGGATTTTCTCTGTGGCTATATAATTGGAAGGTTTTTGTCTTCGCAAGTCTCTTCCTGTGCCCCTTTGCCTGCAGTCCTTCTTAGTCCTTGTCTCCTCTCTCCCTGGGAGAGACAGTTTCCTGGTGGCCTAAATGAAATCACTGCACATGCAAAATAGCTTCCCCTCATTCCCACTTTCCTTCACCATCAACACCCCTCCTGTTGGTCAGGCTTTCTGTCTGCAAGTTCTTTCTACTGCAAGTTCTCTCTCTCTCTCCCCCTTCTTTCCAAGTTGACGTAGGTTGGCTTCTTCAAAGAGCATTCTTGGGGCGCCTGGATGGCTCAGTTGGTTAAGCATCTGACTTCAGCTCAGGCCATGATCTCATGGTCCACGGGTTCGAGCCCCATGTCAGGCTGTGTGCTGACAACTCAGAGCCTGGAGCCTGCTTTAGATTCTGTGTCTCTGTCTCTCTCTGCCCCTCCCCTGCTCATTCTCTCTCTCCCTCTCTCGCTCTCTCTCTCTCTCTCTCCCCCCCCATCTCAAAAATAAATAAACATTAGAAAAAAAAAACAAAAACAAAGAGCATTCTCATCTTCCTCAGCACTCTTCCACGGGCTCACTTTCCTCTTTCTAACTTTCAGTATTAGTGACTTGGTGAATCTCTACTTGACATACTTGTCTTTTTCATATTTTATATTCTCTATGGACAACTTCATCTACAGCTGTCTTTAACCAATGCCCACACACTGGTAATCCCCACATCTCATCCAAACATGTGACAATTTCCAACTTGTGTGTGCAATCGTGGTCCAGATATTGCATTAGTTAAGCTTCAATTCAACAGGTCCAATGCTGAATTTATCAGCTTGGTTCAAGATTTTCAAAGAGCTCTTCTTTCATTATTCCCTGTTTCACTGTAAGTGTTACTCTAGATGGCAATCTCCTACTCACCTTCAGCAGTCAAGAAACCCTGTGGTCTAACTGCTACATATTCTTGCTATTGGTCATTTCCCTGTAGAGTGAGGACTACTATTTAGTGTCACAATTTTTCTCCGCCTAGTTGACTACAGCATTGCTAAATGGCTCTGTGCCTACAAAATAAGTCCCAGCTAGTCCCACGTGGCCATCAGGGTAACGATTCCAAAAACCAAACTGGCGTTATGGTACTTCTTCTAAGTCTCTCCAGATGTTCTTGTCTACTCATGAACAAATGCAAACACTGGCATAGTGTGAAAGACTGCTCAAGAGCCAGCCCCAGAAGCAGCTCTCTAGCATCTTCTCTCGCCAATACCTCATGCATCCCGTATATTTCAATCCTCCCAAAACACATAGTCAGACCAGAAAGTGCTGTGCCTTTCTTCTACCTTTGTGCAGTCATTCCCCACTGTCTGCAGTGACCTCATTTTCCACGTAACCGACTCCTGTTCATTTTTTAAGACTCCTCCCTACTCACTTCAGAAAGTCTTAGTAAAACTTGCACACGGGGCTAAATGTCCTGCTGTGGTCACCCACTTCACCTGAACAGCCTCCATCATAACACTTCACCAACTGGATCCTCGATATTCATTTTCCTACCTGTATCTCTCAATTGACAGTGCATTCCTTAAAGGTAAGTGCTATAAGACAAGCCTGTTTGTTTCTGTAATTTCTCTAAATGTGACTTCTGTTTCTTTCATTATTCTATTTCCTATCTCACCCAACATGTCTTCCCAAACATTATAACTCCCTGCATATTATCACTTCTTGAATGTTTTTCCTCTTGATCCTATCATTCAGTCCTCTACATCAGGTTTTGAATTACCGTCTGTTCTATCTTATTCATGATTTCATGTGTATAACCTGCCTCCCCATGTGTATTATAGACTCTCTGTGGAAGAGATGTGCCTTAGAGTATCTCAAGATGCCTAGCCCTGTAACGGACCCATTTCTGGATTAACAAGTATGAAAACAACTAAAGAACAGACCAACTAAAAGCTGTCTTTTCTTTTAATCTTAGTATGAAACAACTGATAAACACCTTTCTCCTGATGGCCAGTATGTCCCCAGAATCATGTTTGTTGGTAAGTAAAAGTGACAATGAGATTAAGCACACTGATCATTTCCCACGTGCTGCGGTATCTCTTCTCGACTCCCCCTCCCCATCTGCTATTCAGTCATGGCCATTGTCATTGTCATGCCCTAACAAGGGGTATGACATTCCTTTACACTTCTCAACCTATTTTCATTAGAAAATTCAAGCTTCTACCTATTTCCTCGTCTGTTTCCCATCTGCTAACGTTAACTTATCATGTCCTGTCACAAATACATCTGAAAAGGAAGCATTCCCATTAACTCTTTAAATGCATTGCCCATTATCCTGAATACATCAGGCCTGTAAATACTTATTTTTCATCTGGCAAACTTCCAATTCGTATGTTGGATTTTTCATTCTGACATTTTTGATAATTATTTTGGGGAAAGTGAGGAAGATGCACTGGAATAAAAGAAATCAGAGGAGTCATGCTCCTTCCAGCCACCGGTACTTTTCAGGTGCTGTTCTCTCTGCTGGAAAGGTCTTTCTGCTTCCCCCATGCACTTCCCCCATCACCGAGTTAACTCCCCAGTCATCCCTGTTGTTCACTGACCTGGCACAATCCCCACAATGTGCTCTTGTGACATCATGTTCCTCTCAAGAGACACACTTACCTCAGTGATAAGTTTGCATTTAGTGGGTGATTGTTTAGTATATATTTTCCCCCACAGGACCACAGCTCTTGGGGGGTACTGTGTCTGTTTCTTCTCACCCTCCTATTTGCAGAATGACCCTCTGGTAGGCTGGCAATAAATATTTGTTAAACGACTGAACAAATGAATTGGGAGTGGCTTTGAACCAAGTCAGAGTGATTTAAGGACACTGTATAAATAAATCCACCCCGTGGCAGAGCCCACGCTCACTGAGCTCTAACTCACTATTGGACCATCTAACTCACTAAAGACACATTAACAGGGGAGAGGAACAAGTGAGGGATATAAAGGAAAAAAGCTGAACTGGAGCTAATAGTACAGATTCCATTTTGTTAGGATTTAGAAAACTGAGAGCCCTTAAACCGGGACTTTATAGGTCACCCAGTTACATTCTGTGCAGGAGTTCTTTTCATAGTATCCCTGTCTAAGGGCATTTTAACCCACATTCAATGCCTTCCAAAAAACCCACCTCAGGCAGCTTGCTTGCTCTTCCAGCTCAGGAGTTTCCACACTGCCTGCATATTAGAATCACCTAGAAGATTTTAAAACTCAAGCTGCCCAGCCACATCTCAAACCCATTAAATCAGAATCTTGCGCAAGGGAAGGCACGGGGTGGGGGGGAGGCTGAAGGTATTTCTTAAAGCTGTCTTAGTGGTTCCAGGGTGCAGGCCATGGCTTGTGAGCCAATGGTTGTTAAAAAGCTTTTCTTATGTTAATTTATTACAAAGAGTAGACTGTGTGTTTGTATCCTGTGCACGTAGCAGAAGTATAATAGGTTTTAAGTCTTTGTTGAACAAATAGATGTCTGCTTTCTGTAATTAATGTCAGTTGGTACCATTCCAACATTCTGAAATGAAAGATTGCCCACTTAAGTACCAGCAACAGACTCTGCATACAAGCGTCTGGTTCTCACAGGACCTCTTCATCTGATTTTCAGGACATGTACCTTAAGCTCCTTCAATCTTCTCTTGCAAGACAAGGTGCCTAGACATGTGTAGACCCTAGTATCACCCTTTTCGATACACCTTATTGTTAAAATACCTTTTTTTCTCATTAAGTGAAAAGTTAACTTGAAAGCTTCAAGTTAAATACAAAACGTGAAAAAATGGACTTAAACCTATAGGGACATATGTATGCATGAGGGAAGACTCTTAAGTCTTTATTTTTCAAATGCATCCAGGTAACAATAAAGTAAACAAAACAGGGGAACTACATGCTTATTTGAACTTTGCTTCTCTTACGGGTTGGCATTCTTTACTTGATTAAAAACAACCTTGGGTTCTGAAAACTAGCATTGGATGTGGGTTTCTAATTATCTAGGTTGCTCTTGGTAACACACTGCAATTACCACATAAGCATTTCAAAAGTTTAAAATAATTCTTTAGTAGGGAATGCTAATGTTTCCACCAAAGCACCAAACACCACCCCGAAAGTATGTATTATTCTGTTTTCGAGTTGCTATAGATAGGACAGCAGGGTTCATAACCTTTCCCACAAATAGCATTCCACAGCTGTCAAATACTCCGGGCCCTGGTTGGGGGACTGCAGCCACTGGCAGGGATGCAGAGTGGATGGCATGGAACTCTGTGAGACAGGTCACACGCTGTGTTCCTTGCATGGGCCACGGACAAACACATAGGCTTCCTCACACAGCAGAGCTTACTTGAAAACAGAGACTTCATTCCTGTTTGGTTTTTCTTTGTAGACCCATCCCTGACAGTTAGAGCTGACATCACTGGGAGATACTCGAATCGCCTCTACGCTTATGAACCTTCAGATGTAGCGCTCTGTAAGTGTTACCTCCTGTGAACATATCTATTACTGTTGCTCTAGGAGTAGAGCTCTGGTGAGGAGAATCAGTTTGACCCTAACTAGCCTTGTGCAAATCATACTCACCTGGATCTCATTTATTTTAAATCTCAATGAAAGACTATTTAGATTAGGTATCCTTTTCTCTTGGAGGATTCTGTGACCACATTACCTGCTTTTCAACTTTCCCTTAGGCAGTCTATCCCATAACTCCTACCAAAGAATAAATGCAGTAGTAATTGTTTTATTACAATAGTAATAGTGGTAATCTGCATGCCTTATGTAGTTTTTCCAAAAGATGAAAATGAAATAACGTAGTCCAGTTTGTTGACATTGAGTTTAAGTTTAATTTTAAAGATCAGAAGGAAAGACGGCTCCCAGTAGTTGGAAAGATTCTCACTTTGCCTGGATTTGCCATAAAATGGAAAGACAAGACAGTGCAGATAAAGCACCTCAGTGGGAGACTGTACCTAGTTGTCACATCTAATTAGTCCTTCTGGGAAGAAAGTTGGGCTTTACCCCAAGAACCAATTCTGCTCAATGACTAGTGGCCGCATAGAACTATATCGCCCAATATGTGAGCCATGAGCTACACATAGCACTTCGACATTCAATTAATTAAAATTCAAAATTCAATTCCTCTGGCACACTAACCACAGTTTAAGAACTCAGTGCACCGGCATTGGATATTTTTCATCATCACAGTAATGTCTATTGAGCGGCACTGACCTAAAATATTACGCTGAGAAAGACAGTGAAGCTGCATCTGGGCAGCAGCAAAGATTATCATGGTCCATTGGCAATGCCTCTGGTGGGTGCCGGGAGGACCAGGGAAGCACATTCCAAGCACTGGACATTCTCGAGATAAGAACATATATCTTAATAAGACTTTGGACTCCTTAAAGGCAGGTATCCTGCACAGGTAATATCACAGTGCTTTGTAGAAAAGGCATGTAATAAATATTGGAAGAGAACTGGAATGCAAATAAAAGCCATTTCACATACTTTTGGGGAAAAAATTTCATAATAAAATTACCAACTCTTCACCCTATCATGAAATAGAACCCCATTTAGACAATGAATAAAGTACCCAAGTTTAGGGGTTTACTAGATCTATCAACACAATTGCTGGTGGCATCTTGACTGTGGCAACCTTTTCCCCCATTAGTGCTTGACAACATGAAGAAAGCGCTCAAATTGCTGAAGACTGAATTGTAGAGAAAAAGCAACATCTGAAGCTTTTCCTTCTGTGTCAGGCCTTGAGACTTAAGAAGATCCTAGAAGACTTTGGAGAATGCAGGAACACAGATGGACACACTGATTAATTAGATCAGGGTTATTGTTACAACAGTTACTTTTTTTTTAATTTGAAGTATATATGTATGAAAACAATCTTGCATATTACCATAGTCAGCCATGATTTTTTTAAAAAATAATAAATCCTTTTGGGGGTGTTCAATGTTATTTCTTCCCCCAACTTAGTCCTTCAGAGAAAAGTTATTGAATTCATTCACCAAATAGGACTTTTGGACACACGAAATGTTCAAAGAGGAGACAAGACAAACTTCACTGGAGCAATGAAGACCAAAGACAGTCAAAGTTATTACCTCACCTCATTATGTAGTTTGTCATTGGGTGCCTAAAAATAGTCATGAGCTTAGTCAACAGAAGCATCAAAACAGAATATGTGTTAGTGTAAAAGAATATGTACAAAGGCATCCCAAGAAGATTGGGCACCTAACTGAAGACAACCCCTCCCCACCCTGGTGGGGAACTCCTTATACACACTTTAAGAATTCAATTTTAGTTAGATATTGCACAATTTAACCCTCTCAGAGAAAGCCTCTAGCAGACAGCTTTCTCCATCAGAGCACTAATTCAGTGAAAAGGTCATTCAAAGAACATCTGCACCCTTGAACATACCCTCAAGAAATGCTAAGAACTAGCCTTATGATACATTTGGTCTCTCAAAATCATTCAAGAAAAACAGAGTTCTGTGAAGATGCCAATGGCAACATTATTTAAACATACTTTTAAAAAAAGGCAACCTGGAAATATAATGGTTACATAGTTTATGAACTCACAGGGCACTATGTTGTCATCTATAAAAATAAACACTATGAAGAAACAAAAGGATAAGTGGAAAAAGAATTTAAGAATATGTGCTGTAATGGCAAAAGCAGGAAGTGTGTGCACACACAGGTTAGAAAGAGAAGATGCAAACACACAAACTTTTGCTTTAAGCATATGGAAACATCAGCAAAGCCTGTTCTAACAAACCCTTTCTTGCCATCTCCCTATCTTTCCTTTGTGTTCAAATAAATTTAAGCGAAAGCATATGTTGACAACCTAACTACACAGAAGTGGAAGAATGCTGTAGGTCAAGGGAGTATTATTTCAAACAGCTGAATAAAAAGGTTGGTAGCACACTGTCAACATAAAATGGCGCAGCCACTATAAATATATATATATATATATATTGCTGTTCCTTACAAAATTAAACCCAAAATTACCATATAATCCAGTAAATCCACTTCTGAGTATGTCCCCCAAACACCTGAAAGCAGGGAAAAGCTATCTGTGTACTGATGTTCACAGCAGCATTTGTCACATAGTCAGGAGGAGGAAGCCACCCAAATGTCCATCGGTGGATGGATGGATAAACAAAATGCGATAAACACATACAATGGAATGCTATGCAGCCTTAAAAAGGAAAAAAAAAATTGTGACAAATACTACAACATGGATGAACCTTGAAAACACTATGCTAAGTGAATAAATAAGTCAGTCACAAAAGGACAAATACATTGTTTCCACTTACATGAGGTGTCTGGATAGTCAGATTCACCAACACAGCAAGAAGCATGGTAGTCGCCAGGGGCTGAAGGCTAAGGGGAATGGGTGAGGCAGGTGTTACTGTTTACCAGGTGTGCACTGTGAACTTGGGAAGATGAAAAAGCTCATGGTGCATAGACACTTTTCCAAAGAAGACGTCCGGATGGCTAAGAGACACATGAAAAGATGCTCAGCATGGCTCATCTTCAAGGAAATACAAATCAAAACCATGATGAGATTCAACCTCACACCTGTCAGAATGGCTAAAATTAACAACAGAAGAAAAACAACAGGCGTTGGTGAGGATGCAGAGAAATGAGAACCCTCTTGCACTGTTGTTGAGAATGCAAACTAGTTTGCAGCCACTCTGGAGAACAATATGGAGGTTCCTCAAAAAACTAAACGTAGAACTACCCCACAGTCCAGCAATTGCACTATTAGGTATTTACTCAAAGAATACCAAAAAAAAAAAAAAAACAGATTTGAAGGAGTACATGCACCCCAATGTTTATGGCAGCATTACCAGCAACAGCCAAACTATAGAGAGAACCCAAATGTCCATCAACTGATAAATGTATACAGAAGATGAAGTATATATATACACAATGCAATCTTACTCAGCCATCAAAAAAGAATGAAGTCTTGCCATTTGCAATGATGTGGATGGAGCTAGAATGTATTATGTTAAGCAAAATAAGTCAATCAGAGAAAGACAAATACCGATGATTTCACTCAGGTGTGGAATTTCAGTAAACAGATAAATGTATGGGAGGGGGAGAAAGAGAAAAGATGGAAACCACAAGAGACTGAGGGCTGATGGAGGGAGGGAGGTGGGGGATGGATTAGATGGGTGATGGGTACTAAGGAGGGCACTTGTTGTGATGAGCACTGGCTGTTGCATGTAAGGGACGAATCACCAAATGCTACTCCTGAAACCAATATTACACTGTATGTTAACTAACTAGACCAGATTAAAAAGGGGGGGGGGGGGCGGCGGGAGAAAAAGCTCATGGTGATGGTTGTAGAACAATGTGAATATACTTACTGTCACTTAATTATACACTTACAAATGGTTAAAAATGATACATTTTATGCTATGTGTATTTTACCACACTAAAAAAATATATATATTTTTTCTCAGTTTTATTGGTGGCCCCATGGCTTAGGTGGAAAAAGAGAAAGTAATTTAGGAAAAAATTTGGTAACATAAATCACCTGTGAGTCATTTACACGGATATTCAACATGCCTGTTAAACCATTTTCACCTGCTTAAGAGCTGCAGGCTTCAAATGATCATCTATGATGATCTGTTTTGTTTTTTTGTGTGTTTCATGCAGTCAGTAATCCTAAGTAGCTTCTAAGGGCCTTATATTTAGCAATCACTGGTGAGCACAGGAGCTGGCGGAGAATTTAAAACATGCTCTGTGTCAAGAACAGAACTTTCTTCAGCCACTCACCAATGAGTCAGAGTTCAAAGTCCAAGTAAAATGAGCCTAACCTTTGAAAAAGCCACTCGTCAAGTTGTGACCTCCTAAACTGTAAAACGCAAGAACTTGAAAGTAAGCAAAGGTGGTTTCACCCTCCGAGTGGTATCACAGTCCATTGTTTGCCATATATTCTAACTCCAAGCAACGCCCTCCGGACCTCATTTGAAAATGAATTCCAAAAGCTGATTTTCCTGAGGAGACGGATGAGAAGGAGCCTGGCACATGGTACAGGAGTCTGGTTTTCCCCCTTGCCCACTATCTCCAGAGGTATTTCAGTGACTACAATTGCCCGGTTGTGATCACGACAAACAAGAAGACCTCTGTTCTCTTCTCTCTCTCTCTCTCTCTCTCTCTCTCTCTCTCCCTGGGGTTGAATGGAGGCGTGGGGTAAAGGGCATTACTGGGTTGCTCCCTTAAAATTTTTCAGAAAGCATTGACCAATAACACACACTCTAATTACATTTGGCATTGTCAGGTGGAAAATTAACTGCTAGCCCCAAGCATAACAAGTGCATAGCAACTCCACACAAATCCCCTGGAATTTCCAGAAACCTGAAAAACGCGGTACTTAACTTTACTGTCAACTCTAATAATAAAATTGACATGTGAATGATCCTATTGGTACAATCACAATGTCTGAATGTGTTTTTCTCTCACAAAATACGGTGTAAAAAATGTGATTCTAGGGGCGCCTGGGTGGCGCAGTCGGTTAAGCGTCCGACTTCAGCCAGGTAACGATCTCGCGGTCCGTGAGTTCGAGCCCCGCGTCGGGCTCTGGGCTGATGGCTCAGAGCCTGGAGCCTGTTTCCGATTCTGTGTCTCCCTCTCTCTCTGCCCTTCCCCCGTTCATGCTCTGTCTCTCTCTGTCCCAAAAATAAATAAACGTTGAAAAAAAAAAAAAATGTGATTCTAATTTGTGCAATACCAGCTATGAGATGAAATCGTCTCATACATTTACTCAGTGCATTTTCAAAAGGACGCATAAACTAAAACAGGGATAAACAAATATTAAAAAAAAAAAAGGTAGGAGGAGGTTTTTGGTTTAAGGGAACTAAGATTTTAAGCCACTATTCTGGATTCTTTTCTTTTCTTTGCACGGTTGTACTCAGTAGCATATTAGTTAGGCTGAACATGCAGAACTGGTTTTCATACCAAAGTCACTGTTTAGATCACAGAGTATCTGAGATGAATGTATGCTACATGAACTATGATCTTAGGAATTATAGCCTCACATTTTTCCCTTGTATTAGCATAATATTAACTAAAATTTCACCCTTCATATCGAGGTTGACAGGGCAAATGTTCTAAGAAATAAATACTCCTCTTAATGGAATATGTAAATAGAAAAAAAGAAATTTAAAAAACAAGTGTAGCTTCTTTTTTAAAATAAATGTTAGGTTTAGAAGAGAGGAGCTCTAGAGTCTTGAGTGTGCATTACAGCCGTTTGTCGTAACTCAAGGACTGACCCTGATCTGAAATTCACCCTCCTCTGATGCCGTGTGTGCATCTCTGTGCACATAGGCAGTGGCCCTCCTGTAATGCTGGGATCAGCCTGACTTCTGTAGCCGCATTAGCGGCCATTTGGGATTCAGGATAGACCCATTCAGAGGCCTTTCCAGTGGGTTTATAATAAAGTGTGCAATGGGAGCTTTATCTCTGCCTGCAGAACACAAACAAAGATCCACAGGAGACCTCCCAGAAGAGGCTAGACAATCCATCACCTTCAGATCTGCCCAAGGGAACAGCAGGCCCAGATTAATCTAACAAGACTGCTCTTGGTACTTGAGAATGCATTATTTCTTGAATGGTTAATCATTAGCTACCACCCACTCTTAGAATGCTATAGTTTAGTAGCCCTAAAGATTCATGCTTCCCAGGCCCTGATTCGTAATTGGGTTGACCCAAATAAGGTCACTGCAATTAGAGCGCAAACAGGGCTATGGAAGAGCCCTTTCCACATATAACCATTTTGTACCAAGAAAAGTATTACATCAAGAGATACCAGAATCTCAAGGGAACTTCCAAATTTAACAAAGCAAACGAGGAAAATACAAAATGCCTTAAAGTAAAGACAGTGTTCAAAAATCTCACTTGCTTCATGCATCACTTCCAATCTCATCTTATGGGATAAGTAGGAACAATGTTACGGTTACCCAGGGCTCAATGTGGCATTGAAGGAGAGCAGACTATGCCACTCTTTGACATAAAGATTATTTTGAGCTGATTATTTTTTTAATGTTTATTTTTGAGAGAGAGCATGAGCAGGAGAGGGGCGGGGGGAGAGGGAGAGAGAGAGAGAGAGAGAGAGAGAGAGAGAGAGAGAGACGATCTTTGGATCTGTGCAGACAGCAGATAGCCCAATGTAGGCCTTGAACCATGAGATCATGACCTGAGCTGAAGTCAGACGCTCAACCAACTGAGCCACCCAGGCACCCCTTGAGCTGATTATTCTTGAAAAAAAGAGGACACAGGAGCAGTTCTGCAATGAGAGTAGAGGTTAATCCTTCTTTAAGGAAAATTTACATTTATAAAGGAAATCCCTATATGTAAAGGTGTCTCCTTCTCTGCACCAGGAAGAGAATGACTCTAAATCACAAGAAAGGTAGCAATGTAGAAGTCACTGACCAAAACCCATTTTACAAGACGTGCCTTTGTTTACAGTGCTTTTCCTGTTAACCCCTGTAACTATCCTTCCCTCCAATTTCCACCTCCCAACACACACCCCTTTCTTTAGTCTTTAGCTAAAGACAGTATTTAAGATGATGTCTTGGGCTATCATGGGGAGTTTCTCAGCTTTCGGGGGTATTTCCTATGTATACAGAAGATATTCATGTTAATAAACCTGTTTTTCCCTTGTTGATCTGACTTTTCTTACACATGGTCTAAGACAAGAACTCGGAAGAGCAAAGAGAAAACTATTTTTCCTTCCTGACAGTACCATGGGAACTGCACAATTTGGTTTTCTTGTAAGATCAGCCGGTCTTCCAGAGTCATAGAGGTGACACCACCACCAAATGCTCTAAAATTCTATATATCGACCATTTGCCCCCTTTCTTGGCCTAAAACCCATCGCTGTGACAATTACCAATAAAAGACTATATAGCACATAGAATGCAAGAACTTATGAACTGTCAATAACAAGAAGGAACTTACATGTTTTCCACAAATAAATACGAATGACTTCTCTTTTTAAAAAAACGCTATGGAGAATTCTCACTGTGGAGAAAATATTAAACACTGAAACATTTCAAGAAAGATTGTGGGGAGGACTACCAGTAGACATCAATGCTGGGAGTTCATTTCCATGGCTAGATTATACACTACAATGGCAGGACTGGACTGTCGGTCAGAGCGAATAAAGCAATAAAGGAAAGAATTCCATTTCACTGAATTCATTTAGCAATTCTTCCATTAATTTAATTGAAACATTCACACACAAAGAAAGGTTTCCATTCTTTAATTTTTTAACATAATCTACAGAACCACAATACTATTTCAAATTCAAATTATGGGAGCTCACATTCAAATATACTTGGATTTGACGAGTTGCTGTCACAATACTGAGAAAATTCATGAAAAAGGTATTTAACAATTTGTAAGATAATCAAATATCTTTTTGCTACATGGGCCAATGCATTAATAGTAACTTGTTTAAAAATGCAGTCTTTTGGACTTCAAATTATTATAAAAGAATAAGAAGGTTACATAGCTAGACTTTCTCAATTTCCCAAACTCATTACATCTCGAAACCTGAAGCAAATGTTACACATCAGAACATTCATGAGACCATTTCTCCTTTGTACTTACCTGTGAGAATCAAAAACTAAACCACACGTTCCTAAAGACATAGCTATTTCTAGGCTACATTAGTGTAATCATAAAAGACTACTGGAACTAAATTATCACTTTTATGTTAACAATTTTCACAATACAGCTTTCCTAAAAAGACAAAAAAAAAAAAAAAATGGGGGAATTTGGATTTCCCTTACTGAATTTAACCTAACAGAATTTCACCCTTTCTGGCTGTAATAAATGTCAACTCTTCTTTCCAGTAGGAACTATCTACACAGCACAGTGCTACATACAATTAATTATTCCAGTGAGATGTATGTTTAGATTTACAATATGATCAACACAATCGTGCCATACAAAGTTCTTTTGCAGGTAAAAATGCTAAGAAAGGCCACAGTGGACAGTGCCAGACACTGTGAATACAGTAGATTACAGGTACCACTGAGGTTCAGAGGAGACCACGAGTATCTAATTTTTTTCAGCAATGGAAAAGGAAAACATTTAGAGAAACGTAAGAATAAAAAATATATAATTCCACTGTCAATAATGTAACTTTTCAGATACTGCTTCCCTAAACAGGCAAATTAGCTGAACTTTAAGTTAGAGAAAGTGAACAAGATCAGAATATGAAAGATGTTCCTTGTTTTCGCCTCAAAGGAATGCACTAGGATTAGCACGAGGATCTTTCTGGTTCCTGTATCTGTAGGTCAGCCAAACACCCAGGATCTGGAATGGAAGAAAAAAAAAAAAAAAGAAAAAGAAAAAGAAAGAGAAAGTAACAGTTGTATATATTTCTTCAGTGCATCAATACATAATTCTGGACCTCTGAAGCGCTTTGCATTATTTGTTCAAAGAGGAAGAGGTTTCTTTTTCCTTTTAAAGTGTAGTGACTAGCCCAAATTAGAGGCCCTAAGAACAATTACTATGACTACTGTGGTAGGCCAAATAATGGCCTTCCACAGATGTCTGCAACATAATCCCCAGAACCTGACAGAATAGGTTACCTTACATGGTAACAGGGACTATGCAGATGTGATTGGGTTAAAGATCTTGAGACAGGGAGATTATGTGGGTGGGCTGGCTGATGTAATCATAAGAAGGAAGAAGGACAAACAAAATCAGAGTCACAGAGAAAGGGTGATGTGATGACAGATGCAGAGGGGACAGTCAGAGAAAGGATGCTGCACTGCTGCCTTCGACGATGGAGGCTAAGTCCACATGCCGCCTTCGAAGATGGAGGCCACGGCCACAAGCTGCACACTGTAGGAAGCTCTCGAGGCTGCCAAAGGCAAGGAAACAGGCTCTCCCAGAAAGCCTCCAGAAGGAGTCTGCATTTGACACTTCTGACCTCTAGCAGCATAAAATCATAAACCCGTGTTGCTTGAAGCAACTCCAATCGTGGTTATTTGTTAGAGCAGCACTAGGAACCTATTACAAACACTGAATTGTCTGGATAGCTAAAATATCACATATTCTGATAATTCAGAAACAAGCTGAGTTGAGGGAAAATTCAGCAGTAACAAAAACCCCACAGTAACAAATTTTGCTAATGGAGATCATTAAAAAATGTTACAATTCCTACCTCCCGAAGGGCACAAAGATCCGTAATTTTAGAAAAGTACTAAGTTGTTATTGTGCTGTTTCTTACACCAGGTTTACCAAAGCGTTAACCAACATAATTTTTTTTTTTAATTAAGAAATGTGTTCATTCTGTTTCTGCCCTCTCAAAGTTGATTTACTTAAAATAATCAAAAATTCCTAGACTGAAAAGATATAAAAATTTAATGGAACAAAATGAATTTCAAATTATATTTTCCACTTTAGATCTGTAACAACTTTTCACCTAAATTTTGTATATTTGACTTCATTACTACTCATGAGCCCTCTAAACTACTTCTAGAGAATTATGATCACTCCACAATTTTCTCCCTTACCACAATAATAACCCCGGTGTTGTTATAAAATTGACGACCAGCACTGATTAGTTACAACACGTAAGAGCTGATGGAACTACGATCGTTGAGGTGAATCAAGGAAAAATAAGTCTACTTTAAGGAAGTGGAAAGTTTGGGTTGAAATACATACGACAGGGGTAGAAAAGGAATTTACTTAACACATCAAGAGTACTTTGTGACATGCTCTGTTCTTCACACTTTACAAATTCAAACAACTTCCCGAACACCCTACTTGATGGGAACTATCATTATCCTTATTCCACCAGCAAAGGAACTGAGGCCAAGAGAGGCTAAATAACCAAGTGATAGTCACACAGGTCATGAGTGCTAGAACCGTGGTTCAAACCTGGAGTGATGCTCTCAGTGTTTGTGGTTGTATGTGAAATCTGATGTGCTGAAGGCCATTCTCAGGCTTACATTCCACCTACCACTTCAACCAGGCTGGTTGTTACAATGCTGAAATATTTACACACCTGTTGTCAAAGAGCAACTCCATGGACACCCCCCAACCCGCCCAAGCATCATTTCCTTCACTCTGCCTCAGAAATGCTGCACACGGGAAGAGCTTTTGGTGAGAATTTTTGAGGTTTTAATTTTTTTTTTTTTAATGTTTACTTACTTATTCTGAGAGAGAGGGGGAGAGACGGAAGGGCAGAAAAAGAGAATCCCAAGCACGCTCCTTGCTGTCATTGCAGAGCCCAACACAGGGATCCCGCAAATCAGGAGATCATGACTTGAGCAGAAATCAAGAGTTGTATGCTAAACTGACTGCGCCACTCAGACGCCCCTTAAATATTCTGACTATCAGCCCTGGATATATGCCGATAGTGTACGTTACAGTTCTTAGGGGAAACAAAGCAAATGGGTAAAATTAGACCCTCATAATCGGAGGCCACATTTTACTAAAACTTAATTCCTCCAATTCAGCTGTAAGTGACAAAATGAGATAGTCTCTTCCTTTGCCTTATTGTTGAGCCACTATCTCATCTCTCACTTCCAGGGAGTTTGGAAGGGAGGCCACACCCAAAGTGCAAAAAGATCAAAGTTAGATAATGGATTTTAAGCTTACAAAGCTGCTTAAAATGATTTGAAGATTTTCAAGGGTAGCTTTGACTAGAAGGGATCATGAACTCGGCTGATCCTAGAACCTACGTCTAGAATGCAGGTCACCAACATAGAAATTGTGTCACAAGCCTATATGTTATGCTTTATGTTTATTTGTTAAATATAGAAAGACAAAAGGTAATATGCCAAAATATAAAGATTGGTATTTGTAATTTTAGTTAGTAAATACATGTAATTTTTCATCTTCATAATTTTCTGTATTTTCTAAAGTTTCTACAAAGAACGTGTGCTAACTTTTTAACTTTTTTTTTTCAGATTCTAAATGTTGTTTTTAGGGCTTAAGTTTATTTTCAGGCATGATAAATAGTTCAAATCAAATCATTCTGTTTCACCTATGAGAGGAAATCATTGGTTCGGTTAGTTAGCTTCATCCCTATGATTCGGTGAAACACTGAATACAACAAAAAAATGAAAAGTGAGAGTACCTATAAAATGTTTACTATCGGGGCGCCTGGGTGGCTCAGTCGGTTAAGCGTCCGACTTCGGCTCAGGTCACGATCTCGCGGTCCGTGAGTTCGAGCCCCGCGTCGGGCTCTGTGCTGACCGCTCAGAGCCTGGAGCCTGTTTCCGATTCTGTGTCTCCCTCTCTCTCTGCCCCTCCCCCGTTCATGCTCTGTCTCTCTCTGTCTCAAAAATAAATAAACGTTAAAAAAAATTAAAAAAAAAAAAAAAAGTTACTTTAAAAAAAAAAAAAAAAAAGAAAAAAAATAAAAAAAAAAAAAATAAAATGTTTACTATCCAGAAAATATCATGTGGGATAAATTATTTTTAAAATCTCTAACCAGGTTTCAAAGGACATGGTATATAAAATATAAAGCAGGAGTTTATGAAAGAACAATGTCTTCTTAGCTCTTAGATACCTAAGACTCAAGAGTTTATATTCTTAACAGAAATGATAAACAAACAAACAAACAAAAAACAGTAGGAGGAGGGATGAATAGGCAGAACAGAGAAGACCTACAGGGCAGGACAGCAAAAATACTCTGTATGATATTATAATGATGTCATTATAATACATGTCATTATACATTTGTCCAAACCATATGATGTACAAAAGTAAACCCTAACATAAACTATGGACTTTGAGTGATTATGATGTGTCATTGTGGGTTCATCAATTGTAACAATGTCCCACTGTGGTGAGTAATGGTGACAATGGAGGAGATCATGCATGCCTATCTAAGGGCAGGGATATATGGGAATCTCTGTACCTTTCTCTCAGTTTTGCTATGGACCAAAACCTGCTCCAAAAAAATAATAAATAAAGTCTGTTTTTAGAAAATAAAATAGGCGGGGCGCCTGGGTGGCTCAGTTGGTTAAGTGTCCGACTTCGGCTCAGGTCATGATCTCGCAGTCTGTGAGTTCAAGCCCCGCATCAGGCTCTGTGCTGACAGCTCAGAGCCTGGAGCCTGTTTCAGATTCTGTGTCTCCCTCTCTCTGACCCTCCCCCGTTCATGCTCTGTCTCTCTCTGTCTCAAAAAGAATAAATAAACGTTAAAAAAAATTTAAAAAAAAATAGGCATAATTGAAGGTAGTGTAACCTGATGAGAAGAAAACGGAGCTGCTCAACAGAATCAAATTCATGGCACCCATGTGGCTCAGTTGGTTAAGCATCCAACTCTTGATTTCAGCTCAGGTCATGATCTCATGGTTTGTTTTTAAATAAACATTTAAAAAAAAATAAAAAATAAATAAAGAATTAAATTCTCAAAATAAATCCCAAAATATAAAGGAAACCAAGTAGCAAAATCCTGATAATTGTTGAATCTGGCTAATGGGGTAATGGAGATGGCTCATCCCAATTTTTTTCTATCTGTATTTTTAAGTTGTTTCATGGGGAAAAAAATCATACTGATTAAAGGAAAGGAAGAAATAATGCCCAGAATTGTTTTTAAACAATACATCAATTTTCTTGTCTGATGTCACAACCAACCCACTAGACAGCTCTTTCTTGAGAAAAAGTGAAACAGAAAAAATGCTTAGAATAGGAAGAGATGTCAGGGGAGACTTCTTTTAAAAAATGAATATTAACCTTGGTCTTTATCTCCACTTTGTAAATAACAGCCAACTGTGAATTTTTTCTTCTCACGAAGACAAAAAAAAGGAAACTGAAAACAATAAAATATATAACATATATACATGTATATAACATATAAATATATAATATATGTAAATATATTACATAAAAATATATAATATATAGCACATATATAATGTGCTATAGGGGTGCCTGGGTGGCTCAGTCAGTTAAGTGCCTGATTCTTGATTTTGGCTCAGGTCATGATCTCACGGCTCATGAGTCTGAGCCCCATGTCAGGCTCTGCATTGACAGTGCTGTGCCTGTTGGGGATTCTCTCTCTCGCTCGCTCTCTCAAAATAATGTATGAGTTAAAAAAATTTTGATACATATTGCCAACTCAGCTTTATCAAGAAATGTCCACAGAGATTGAGAATTTAATAAAGACAATGCAAAAGGAATTAGCATTCCTCTACAATTATCAAACAATGAGTGTGGTTTTGCTTACAGACACATATATTATCTGTAACTGTATTAATATTAAAAATATATTAATACAAGTTATATAAATAAGAAATTAATAATACTGTTTACCTGTAGGTTTTGGAAGGCTAGGAACAATGGAGGATGGGTTTGGAAGGCAATTTTTCAAAGCTTATCTTTATATGTGCATATGTGTGTATGTGTTATATACTATATATATATTAAACAGTACGAATGTCTTACCTATTCCAAAATTTAAAATTATAATTTATCATACAACTCTATAAATAGAAGAGACTCTAGAAATAAACCAGTCCAAATTCATTTTATTAGTTCATTAAATTTTAAATGATTTAATGACGAAGCATCTCACCCTGTCTAAAGTTCATGCTAGATCTGTGAGGTCTTCTGATTTCAAGCCAGGGTTCAAACAATTATAATACTAAGTCTCAGTAAAAATATTCATCGATACATTCCAAAGTTAAGGGCCATGCTAAGGTAAAATGTAACGCTCTCTCGCCATATAAAATGGATCCCTATGACAAAAGTGGAAAGATAGCGAGTTATTTGCACATACCTCTGTGAAGCTGAAGAAGAGGCCAATGCCACCAACAAATCTCAAAACCTCTCCAGCATATTTTCCTATTATTGGAGCACACAGTGAACATGGGTGGCTGCTTTTGACACAGCTCTATATCAATTTAAAAAAAAAAAAAAAAAAAGAGGACTTTTATTTCAAAGTACAGTTATAAAAAGCCAATAAAAATTGAACCCACATAAAAATGAGTGGCTGGAGTATTATATCCAGTCTGGGCCTTGGCTATTTAGTACTGTCCTAAATTCTTAGATGGCTCGCACAATTCCCACCCCCAGTGTACACACCTTGAGTAATCACCCCCCTTGACTGTGGATGGGATTTGTGAATACGATAGACAGTCACTCCCATGTTTGCGGTGTGTTACATAAGATATCATCTTAACAGAATGGAAATTATCAAGCTGACTTTGATGCTGCCATATTGTGAGAGCAAGAAAACGAGACCTAAGTCCTACAACCACCAGACAGACACCCAATTCTGCCAAGAACCCACTGAGCTTGCCAGAGGACCCTAGGCCTCTGATGAGACTGCAGCCTTGGCCAACACCTTGATTTCCCCCAGGGGAGACCCTAGGTGGAAGACCCAACTAAGCCACACTCACACTTCTGACCCATGGAAACCGAGATAATACACGGGTGTTGTTTGTGTGTTCCACAGCAGTAGAAAGTTAATAATCCCATGAAAGAGGCCTCATTGAGGGACAAGCCAGTTCAGGGCTCAGAGAGATGGTTATAGGAGTTTCCCCAAAATTTTAACACATGTGAACTTCCTAGGAGAGCTAAGCTCCAACTCCAACCTCATACAGGGGTCTGGCCTGGGACAGCAGTATGGCTCTAATTTGTCCATTGCTAGCTCAGCTCCCACACAGAAGGAGCATGAAGTTGTAATGCGGAAGGAGGGAGGGAGGAAATAGGATCCACATATCCTTCCCCCGCGACATTTAAATGGTTAAAAAGCACAATTTAGGATAGACAGGTCTCCTCCCACTACCCTGATATGCTTCAAAACCAAGATATTTGTACGGCTCCTCTGCATCTTGAAGGCTGATGGGCTCTTACTTTTCTTTCACAACTTGTTTTAGGAAGAGTTGAATGGGAATGAATTAGGGGCAGAACCAGAAACATCTGTGTCTGGCAGGGCCCTGGGATATTTAGCACTCTCAGCAGTAGATACTTGAGGACAGACAAATGATACAATAATGTCCATGGTGTATGTACAGCATTTTAAAAATACAACTGAGCATCAGAAAATCCATTTCCTTCATGGTAATCATTATTCATCTGTATGCAATACATCTCCAAAAAATACATTATGCTTTGTACTTACAGCCAGACAGGTGTCATTTGGGTTATAAGTTCGAAACCCACAGCAATTTAAATTTCTCTGGATGTCATTTCGAGCACTTGCTGTATTGTTCCAACCAACTTCGAGAAGCTGACCCTAGAAAATGCATTAGTATATGCATTAAAATGTGTTATCCCTGGACAAAATGTATAAAGCTAGAGACTGCAACTTTTAATACTGAGAGTATCTAAAATAAATACTCTTTGGAAGACCATTAGAAGTTTTCAAAGGGCAAGAACTGAATCTGCAACAAAAATTAAAGCACTGTGTCTATCCCAAGAATGAAAAGTCTCAATTTTTACATGCATTTTTTAAAAAAGCACTTAGTTCAAAAAATTCTCAGACTGAAACAAGACAAATTTTCTATTGCCCCAGAGATCCTTATTCTTTTACCAATTAGAGTTTGGAAAGTCTAGTTGTTAGAATGGAATCACAAATGTTTCATTGCATAATGGTGGGGAAAGACTGGGTGAACATCTTTTAGTAGTAGCACTTTTTACCCAGAGAAGGCAAAATTCTACTTCAAGGATGCAAAAAATAGCAACACCTGATGGTGTGTCAGGGAGCCAATCAGCCCCACGAAGGCAATCAGGAACAAAAGATGTTAGGTATGTGGAGTGAAATGCCATTCTGAGCAAGAAGTTACTTTATATTCCAATCATTTCTCCCCCTTTTTTCTTACACACTCTATGTGGCCTAACAAAGCTGGAGATAAATGCCTTTGCTTACCTGTTGCTCCTCGTTCAGGGCTAAGCAAGCACATGATACAGAAAACTGAACAACAAATACGAGTAAGAGAATAATCATGTACTGAGAATTGAAGTTAAGGCATTTCTCGATACTCTTAAAATAATATAAAATAGAGGTACTGACAACATCAGAATGTACTAGAAGGGATTCAATCAGAAAACAGAACAGATGGCACCTAGAGAAAGTTCAAAAAGAAGACACACAATTGTTATTTTCATTAATACACTGTAGGCATAAGTTCATAATAAAAAATACTAATATTTAACTAACAGCTGATCTACCAGAACTTCATTTAGGTTATAATAAACATTTTTACATGTATAAAACAAGAAATAAGTATAGATAAACATACGTAAGATTTCTTACTATTAAATCTAAAAAACAATCACTGAAATTCTCAACCAAATATTAACCTTCTAGAAAGGGTCTATAGGGGGCGCCTGGGTGGCGCAGTCGGTTAAGCGTCCGACTTCAGCCAGGTCATGATCTCGCGGTCCGTGAGTTCGAGCCCCGCGTCGGGCTCTGGGCTGATGGCTCAGAGCCTGGAGCCTGTTTCCGATTCTGTGTCTCCCTCTCTCTCTGCCCCTCCCCCATTCATGCTCTGTCTCTCTCTGTCCCAAAAATAAATAAATGTTGAAAAAAAAAATTAAAAAAAAAAAAAAGAAAGGGTCTACAGGTCACTGAATCAGTTCAACGTAACTTTGAATTTGCAACACATAAAGAGGACTATACTGAACTCTCAGAATACACTCTTACGATGTGAAAAGGAGAAAATGGAAACATATGAACATACAGTAATTTCACCGTTAAGAAACATTCCTAATGTTGATTACACAACAAATTGTTGTGATTACACAACAAATACACATAGGGCATGCGAGGAGTTGCTGTCTGGCAATTAATTTCCTAATGATAATTCCAAATCCATTGTAAGTTATCGAAAGAATAATCAATAAAGGTAAGAACAAATTCAATTGGGGTAAAAATTCGGCATTTAAAAAAGGATACAAAAAAAAGCAACACCTGATGGTGTTTTACAGCTCCAATCAGCCCCACCAAGGCAATCAGGAACAGGAAAATGCCCACTGCAATGACGACGCCGACCACCCGGAGGCTGGAAATCAGCCCGAAACCAATGCCCCATGCGGCGATTCCAATTAGCAACAGACTAACCAACTGCAAAAACAACCAAAAGGGCCAGGGATGGGGTAGAGGAAAAAGGAAAGAGAAACAGGGGAGCAAAACATCAATTTATATAATAATATCAAGAACATTTTTCAGTATCTTGCAAATGACTGCTCATTACTCAATACTAGAATACACCCAAATCTTAGTAGATAATGTTGTTTTAACAAATCAGTCATGCTTTAAAAAAACTAATAATAATCTATGAAATTATTACAGAGACTCAGAGGTCATCTGGTTTACTAAGCTCTACATGATTTCTCCCTACGCTTTTGAAATAATGGCATATGAAGAACTTCTCAATGCCAATACATCTCAGTCCAACATGTTGATTTCTTCACATGGTAATCACTTATGTTTCCTTCAAAGCCCAGTTGCACTGTAACCTTCCCCATCCCTAATAAACTCTGTTCTTTAAATATGGTTCTACTGTTCCCTTCAACACACTCACATTCTGTCGCCAAGCCTGTCTTTCCTGGGAGACTCAGAGCACCTTGAGAATGGGCCCCCATCTGCTTACCTGTCTATAGCCCTGAAACCTATCTCAGAACCCAGGCCTTATGAACAGTCCAAAATTTCTCAAGGAACTGTTGAAAATAACTTCTTTAGATGTCATTATGTATTCTATTTGAATTCAGACAGTGAAAGATCATTAAAACTCTTAGGACAAAAACAGTGTAAGAGACTTGCACTATTTTGAGTAAAATGGCATTCTGAGCAAGAAGAAATTATTTTACATTCTAATCATTTACTCATAAAATAAAACCAAGTGAGGAGGTAAGTGAAACTTACCTGTAAAACTCAAAGTCACAATTACTTCTTTAAAAGAGCAAATAAAGAGCATGCCTTAGAAAGATTATGATGAACTGATAGAAGATAAAGCTCAAACAGGTATGTGGGAGGGATGGGGTCGGTGTTGTGGGGCAGGAAGGAGACAGTATCTTCAATTCAATTGAGAGCCAACCATTTCTTGGAGCAGGTGACAGTGTAACACAATTGAGAGGAATCAAAATACATAAAATCATAAAATGTACTTTCTAGCACCATTTCAAGACCCAATAAAATTTGTTGTGAAATATAAATCAACAGTCACTCAAATGGATTTTTATTCAAATGTTTTGTTTTCCATATGTAATTACAGTTTATTAACACAAATTTTAAATATCCTGGTATCTAAAAATTCTTACACGTGTCGAGACACAAGCAAAGCTGCCAAACATCGACAAATAGGACACCTATTTGTATTTTTATCAATTTATCATAAAGCAGAACTTGAGAAGGAAAGAAACGGTGTGCAGTGTGACAGAACCAAGTTAGGGAGATACATGGACTCGGTGTTCTCCACTGCAGTTATTATACACAAAAAGCTTTTGTCTTCAGAGGTTGAAGAAGAGGGAAGAAATTCTCAAAAACTTTGCCATCCGGAAGTTGCTTGGTCCCTCTCTCGTTTTCTCCAGTTCTCCTATCAGCAAGCCTGTTTGCTTCTGTCTTGTTTTTATCACTCACTTACCATCTTCTCAGGACCTCAGGCTATCTTGGACTGAGAAAAAGTCTTCTACTCCATCACCAGTGAGCTTATTTCTGACTCTATGGTATCCAAATATAACACGTTTCCTTGCACAAGGTATGGAACGAGGGGAGTTGATGAAGGGACAGCCCTTTGCCTTGCCTACACTCAGCATCCTCACTGCATCGTGGGACCCAACACTTCAGATGCTCCACATTTGCAACACATCACAGTAACCTGCTGTATCAGTCAGGGTTAGCCAGAGCAAGAGAACCAATAGGATATATATTTAGAAACAGAGATGTATTTTAAGGAATTGGCTCATGCAGTTGTGGGGACAGCATGTCCATAATTTGTAGGACAAGGACAGCAGGATGATAATTCAGGCAGGCTTTCTATGATACAGTCTTGAGGCAGAAATCTGTCTTCTTTAAGAAACCTCAGTCTTGGGGCGCCTGGGTGGCCCAGTCAGTTAAGTGTCTGAGTCTTGGTTTTGGCTCAAGTTATAATCTCGCGGGGTTTGTAAATTCGAGCCCAAGTCAGACTCGTGCTGGCAGTATGAAGCTTGTTTGGGATTCTCTCTCCCTCTCTCCCTGTCTCTCTGCCCTATACCCCACTCATGACATCTCTGTCTCTCAAATAAATAAACATTAAAAGAAGAAGAAGAAGAAGAAGAAGAAGAAGAAGAAGAAGAAGAAGAAGAAGAAGAAGAAGAAAAGAAATAAATCTCGGGTTTTGTTCTTAAGGTTTCCAACTGATTGGATGAGGCACACCACAATGGGGGTAATCTGCTTTACTTAAAGTCAATTCAGTGTAAATGTTAAATCTAAAAAGTGCCTTCAAATCAATAGATACACTAGCATTCAATCAAATATTTGGGCACCATAGCCTGGACGTGACACATAAAATAACCATCACACTTCCCAACTTCAGTTCCTAGGTATGATGCCTATTTCCTAATTCAATTAAATTTGGAAGCGGGGTTATCACTCTCTAATTCTTTGAGTCTTAGAGCCAAAAAGATCAGAAGCATGAATAATAGAATAATTACACTTCTTCTAACCCCCTAGTTTGTTTGTTTGTTTGTTTGTTTGTTTGTTTTAATGTGTATTTATTTTTGAAACAGAGAGAGAGCATGAATGGGGAAGGGTCAGAGAGAGAGGGAGACACAGAATCCGAAGCAGGCTCCAGGCTCTGAGCACAGAGACCGACACGGGGTTTGAACTCACGGACCGTGAGATCATGACCTGAGCCGAAATCGGACGCTTAACCGACTGAGCCACCCAAGCGCCCCACTAACCCCCTAGTTTTAAAAAATCCTTTTGGGAATCATATCAAATCCTTACTATGTTGATGAAATTCTTACAAGTCAAATACTCAGTAACAAATGACTAGTGCTCACTATATGCTAAAGGCCAGGGACAAGCCCTACTAGAACAAAGGTGGGCCAATTTTCTCTGTAAAGGGCCAGATAGCGACCATCTGGCCTTGTGGATCACACAGTCTCTGCCACAACTATTCACCTCTGCTACTGTAACACAAAAGCATCAGCAAATGAACGAGCAGGTCTGTGTTCCAATAACACTTCATTTACAGGTACTGAAATTTAAATTCATGTAATTTTTGTATGCACTAAAATATTACTCTTCCTTTAATTTTTTTCAATCATTTGAAAATATAAACCCATTCTTAGCTGACAGTCTACAATAACAGGCAGTGGAATGGATGTGGCCCATGAGCCATGGTTTGCAGGCCCTTGCTCTAGAAGTCAGTGTAGGAGAGAATAAAAAATTACAATGGGACAATCTCTTTATCAGACATTTTTATAGGATGGGTCAGAGGGCATAACAATAATCCAAAAAATCCAGATAAATAGAGGAGGCCAAACACTGCAAAGAAATAGTAAAGGAGTAGGTAGTAAGCCCAAAAAATGACCATACTGTGAATATTATTTTGTAGAACAAAAGAATGAATATTATTTTATGTGGCAAAAGATGTGACTAAATTAAAAATGTTAAAAGGAGGAGCTTATTCAGGATGATCAGGTTGACCCTAAATGTCATCACAAATATCCTGATAAGACAGACGCAGAGGGAGACACAGAGAGGAGTTGGCCACGTAATGACAGAGGCAGAGAGCGGTGTGGCTCCAAGTCAAGGAATGCTGCCAGCCACCTGAAGGTGAAAGAGGCAAGGAAGAGATGCTCCCCCAGGGCTCTCAGAGAGAGTGTAACCCTGATGATGCCTTGACTCCTGAACTGTGGGAATAAATGTCTAATGTTTTTAAGCCACCATGTCTGTGGTAGGTAATTCATCAAAGAAGCCCTAGGAAACTAATATGGAACAATTCACACACCTGGCACTGGACAAGGCAGGAACAACTCGCTTAACAATTACAGTAACCGGCCTAATATTTTACCACTAATGAAATCCTACCATGCAGCTGGAGTGAAGTGTTCAGGGATCCTTGTCAGCACCCTCCTAGCACACCAAATCCTTTATGTACAGCAGCAACATCTCAGCAAAATGAGAAAACTGTCTTCTGCTCTCTCAGCTACCAACTTACAGGCTCATTAATAAGAATCTTTTGCCTTTTGAAAAGTAATGTCCACAAGTAAAAGAGAAAGATACTTTATCACATCTATAAAATATTCTAGGTCTCAGGCTAGGCATTATGCTATTATTGGAAACATTATCTAGAACATTCTAGTGGGTATCTCTGCTCTGATTTTTTTTTTTTTTTTGAAGTAGGGGAAGAAACAGCCTACTCCCTTCTATATAGCTCTCTGTCAAGAGTATTCCTCACCAAGTTTACTCTCTGTGTCTCTAACATAGTTGTCAGTCTATCCCTGTAACAATACAAAGCACTCCTCCTTTAAGAACACTGAAGAAAGTATATCAGTTCCCTATTGTCACTTTAACAAATTACTACCAGCCTAGTCGTTTAAAACAACACAAATTTATTCTGCTGCAATACTGGAGCTCAGAAGTCCAATATGGCTCTTACTAAGCTAAATTACAGTGTCAGTAGGGCTGCATTCCTTCTGGAAGCTCTTGGGGCGAATTCACTTCTTTGCCCCTTCCACCTTCTAGAAGACACATGCATTCCATTGCCTGTAACTCCTTCCACCACCTTCAAAGCCAGCAGTGCAGCATATTCAAACCTCTCAGACTACAACCTATTTTTTTTTTTTTTCAACGTTTATTTATTTTTGGGACAGAGAGAGACAGAGCATGAACGGGGGAGGGGCAGAGAGAGAGGGAGACACAGAATCGGAAACAGGCTCCAGGCTCAGAGCCATCAGCCCAGAGCCTGACGCGGGGCTCAAACTCACGGACCGCGAGATCGTGACCTGGCTGAAGTCGGACGCCCAACCGACTGCGCCACCCAGGCGCCCCTACAACCTATTTTTTTCAGCGTATCTCTTTCTTGGAGGATAGCCCTCCTGCATCCCTCTTATAAGGGCCTTCGTGATTACACAGGGCTTTCCCAGATAATCCAGAATAATCTCCCCATCTCAACATGTTTAATGTAATCACATTTCAAAGTTCCCTTTGCTATGTAACGTAACATAGCAACCCATATCCAAAGATTAGGATGTACACCTTTGGGGGCAGAGGGATAATATTCAGCCTACCTTAGAGGGTTCTGGGATAATGGGCAACCGAGCTACCATAGAATCTTTCCTACTACAAATACTTTAAAAAGACTGAAATTCAATAAAAATTATTGAAAAAGATTGTAATATTTTGTTTAAATATGTAGCTGAGCACTAAAAAACTATGGGAAAGTCCTACAGGCCAGAAAGGAAGGGAAAATGCAAACTCAGACTGTAAGCATACAACTGGTAGGGCAGATGTTCCTGGATGGGAAGGACAGAAACGAGTACCTAGATCAGAAGAGTCCCTAAAGAGGAGGGACTTGGGTTTCAAACCAGGCAGGACTGGGAAGTGAAACTAAAGACGCTAACACAATGAGGGCTTCCAGAAAGCTATCTTTTCAGGGTAAGCAGTTATAGAAACTGTACTACCACATCCAGGAAGACAGCAAACAATTTTGAGTCCTTTTAAAAAGCTTTTTGTTAAAAGAGAAACTCCAAGCTTAGAGTCTGTAGTCTAAATGTATGGAGTCTCAATGTCACTACTCAGAGGTGCAGGAAGCTTCACACCAAGCAATCCAGATAAAAGCTCATCACAGGCAGTGATGGTATTTAGGGAAGGAAAACTCACAGAAGCAAATTCAAAATGATTCAGGGGGAACATCTGCAAGTCCTAGCCCTCACACCATTCCCAGGGGAAAAAAGTAAAAACTTTGTTGTCAAAAATCACAAAACACATAAGAAAAAAAAAAAAAAATCTACCACTAGAGAGATACAACAGACACAGCAAAAGAAGAATTAGAGTCCCCAAGACGTTGAGGTACTAGAACTAACCAAATGAGACTAAGATTATTATTTTTTTTTTAAATATTTTAACATTTATTTACTTTTGAGAGAAAGAGACAGAGAGTGAACAGGAGAGGGACAGAGAGACAAGGAGACACACAATTGGAAGCAGGCTCCAGGCTGAGCTGTCAGCACAGAGCCCGACGCGGGGCTCGAACTCATGAGCAGTGAGATCATGACCTGAGCCGAAGTGGGGGCTTAACTGACTGAGCCACCGAGGTGCCCCTAAAATTATTATGTTTAAACTGACTAAAAAGATAAAAGAAGAAATGAAAACAATATGAACAAAACAAAACCATATTTAAAAAGAGAGACTGGAAAAAGAGCCAAACAGAGCAAAGTCAAAGAAAGTAGGAAGAAGAGAAGCATATTATAAGAAGGATAAATAAAGCTTTATTAAAAAAGAAAAAAAAAAAAAAGGTGACAGGCATTCAGCAAAATTATTTTCTAAGAAAGAGAACAAGAGTAAATTCTCCCAAATTTCCTTAACCGATAAAGAATAGCCATCAAAAACCCAAGGCAAAAATCATACTCCATGATAAAACCTGAGAAACTTTCCTTCAAAATTCAAGAATAAAACCAAGGTGCTATCACCCCTTCTATTCAGCATTGTAATGGAGATCTTAGACAACTGAGTAAGGCTGAGCACTGAACACAGATGAGAAGGAAACACAGCTCTCGTTATCCATATTAATAGGAGTATCCACATGGGAAATCCAAGAGACTGCAAATATTAAAATTGGTAAGATGAGAAAAGTTGCTATAAATAGGACCAATATACAAACATCAACAGTGTGCTCATGCATTCCCCCAAATTTTTAATGTATTTTTTCGGAGGTGATCTGTTAATAGCCCTGCAAATATCAGGTACACAGAAATAAATCTAGCAAAAGTATTAAAGACCTTCATGGAGAAAATTATAAAATTAATTGAAGAACATAAAAAACTAAAATGAAATACAACATGTTCACGGGTGGGAACGCTGACTATAATAAAGTATCAATTCACCTCCAATTTAGCCTACAAATTCAATGTATTTCTAGTCAAAGCTCAATAAGGTTTGTTTTGGATAGAACTTTATACAATGATCCATTAATTTACATGGAAGAATAAATGTCACCAAAGGGCTAGGAACATTTTTAAGCTTAACTAGAAAGGCTATAGCTGTTGTACTCTTTCTCAGCCCAGCTGCACTGTCACCAGCACTATGCATAAGAAATGCTCTCAGTGGCAAATGGAAATGACTTTGTCAATGCTTACAAGGAACTGTCCCAGACTCTTTTTTGTTGCTTTCGCCACACTCTGCAAAACCTGAGCCTGACTCTACATCTTTTGGGCATGTTTTATTATTTTTTTTTAATTAGTAAAAGTAAACATATAAATAAAACTAAAGAAACCAAATAAGTTACAAATCCAAACAAGTATCACAACTTACTGTAACAGTTTGGTAATTAAAATCAAGTCGTTGACACAAAACTAAATAAGCCAGTAGTCTGGGCTTGGAAGGAGATAGAATTCCAAATAAGTAGGGAAAGAGTAGTCTTTAATTAATAGCCCTATGACAATTCCCTGCCCATTAAAACAAACAAACAAAAAATAGCAGTAGTCCCTACCTCATACCATAGATTTAAACCCTAAATATAAAAGGCAAAACTTAAAGTTTTAGGAAAAAATAGAGAAAATTGTTTTGACTTTGTGGTTAAAGAAAAACTTCTTAAACACAACACCCGAAAAATCAAATATTATACTAATGTAATGTTTACTATGTGCAAGGAAGTATTCTAAGTGCTTTACATAAAGCACTTAGTACTCTAAGAGGTAGGTAATACTGTTGCCTCCATTTTCCAGATGGGGAAAGTCATGCACAGAGATGTGAAGTAACTTGACCAAGGTTACACAGCAAAGAGGGGACAGAACTGGGGATAAGAGGGGATCTGAAGCCGGAGGCTGTATGGCTGTGGATTCTGTGTTCTTACCTATCACACTACACCTGACGTGAAAATTTAAAACTTCTACATGATAAAAAAAAAAAAAAAAAAAAAAAACACCAGACAACTGTGGAATAAGCCTAGGACTAGAGGATATTTCCAGCACATAAATATTAAAGAATACCCGCAAAACAATTTAAAAGGACAAAAAGCACACTGTAAAGTAGCCAAAGGCAATGATAGGCAATCCACCGAAGAAGAATCCAAAAGGCAATTAACACGCAGAAGACGTTAAATCACATTATATATCAGGAAAACAAAAATTAGAACAACAGGATACCATCTCACACGCAAAAATTAGGCCTGATGACACTAATGATGTGGAGAGTCTAGAACTCATTTAAGTCAAAGTGTAAATTTTTGTAGTCACTTTACACAACAATCTGGCAGCACCTAGGACAATTAAAGAAATGTATCCCTTACTAAACCAGCAATTCTGCTTCTAGATTAATACCCAAGAGAAATACCCATGTCCCCAACTAGACATCGTACATCAGGATTTTCCTGCAGTCTTGTTTGTCACAGTAAAAAACTGAAAACAACCTCAGAGACCATGAATATGACATTCATAAACTAATGTGATCACACAGTAGAATACAAATCTATTTCTATTAAATCAATAAGTTTCAAACAGAAAAGAAATGAAACACATTACATAAATACTGATAAGACATACCACTTCATCAATTTTCAAACACATAAAAAGCCACTGTATGTTCTTTGTGGTTAATAGTTAAAATTGTCGTAAGTATATAAACATGGATGGAAATGACAGATGTTGATTTTAAAATAGTGACTACTTTCAAGAGGGGAAAAATGGGAAAGGGAATGGAGTGATCCTTTACCTGTATTGTAACACCGAACTTCTTTATTTATTTTTTATTTTTTTGATGTTTATTTTTTGAGAGAGACACAGAGTGAGAGTGGGGGAGGGGCAGAGAAAGGAGACACACAATCCTAAGCAGCCTCCAGGCTCTGAGCTGTCAGCACAGAGCCCAAAGGAGGGCTCGAACCCACAAACCGAGAGATCATGACTTGAGCCAAAGTCAGACGCTTAACCAACTGAGCCACCCAGGCACCCCTGTCCACTTAACTTCTAAAAAAGTGGGAGATGTGGCAAAACACTGGCATCTGTGTAATTAGCTTGTTGGGTTCACAAGGGTCTACCATATTTTCTGTGCACATGAAATATTTCCTAATTTATTTTTTTTTAATTTTTTTTTTCAACGTTTATTTATTTTTGGGACAGAGAGAGAGACAGAGCATGAACGGGGGAGGGGCAGAGAGAGAGGGAGACACAGAATCAGAAACAGGCTCCAGGCTCTGAGCCATCAGCCCAGAGCCTGAGGCGGGACTCGAACTCACGGACCGCGAGATCGTGACCTGGCTGAAGTCGGACGCTTAACCGACTGCGCCACCCAGGCGCCCCGAAATATTTCCTAATTTAAATGACCCTTGAAAATCTAACATCCCCTTTCTTACCAGGGCACCAATTCTCAATTCTCCTGCTGTGCCTTCCTTTGTAAATTGTTCTAACTTGCCTCATCAAACCTTTGTTCCCACTATTCCTCGAACACAGCCACATAAATCAAGATATTCTCATTCATTTCTCAAATATTCCACATTAATTTTCATCTGTGCACCTGCAAGTACCATCCACATTCTATCCTGTAATTTGCTTCCGTTTAGGAAAAAGGAAGGCTTTAAGACAGCAGTGGTATATACTTGAAAGCAGTAGCCAATAATTTGTTGAATCTTCCCTTGTTTATAACAGAAAGCAACACTCTAGATCTATCACACTTGGATGATCTCATGTGTGAAAATGACACCACACTATCTCCCCTTCCTGTATCCAGCTCTCAAGCACAGGCATGTTGACACACACACATACATCCTCATCTGTAAGATGGAAGAGACCATAGATTTAACTGTCCAATCCAAAACAAACTTTGCAGTTATGACTATACTTTGTCCAAACATAAACTTAATTGGGCTAGTCAATTTTCTGATAACCCCCAAAATATGTTTGTTTGTTTTAATTTTTTTTTTTTTACATTTATTTATTTTTGAGAGACAGAGAACAAGCAGGGGAGGGGCAGAGAGAGAAGGAAACACAGAATCCGAAGCAGGCTCCGAGCTGACAGCACAGAGCCCGACGCAGGGCTCCAACTCACGGACCGTGAGATCATGACCTGAGCCAAACTCGGACACTCAACGGACTGAGCCACCCAGGCGCCTGTTTTTTTTTTTTTTTTTAAATAAAATAATTGAAAACAATATAAATGTTTTGTTCTGTGTGGCTGGTGTTTCTAACACATCGTAACACAAAGCCCTCAATATACACAATTTTTTTACTTAGAAATAGCACCCAAAGGTTTATGATATGGCTTTAATTAGACTTGCTTATAAGCATTTCTTTGACTTACTGAAAAGAAGCCCTTTAAAGATAGTAATGCAACAATTTATTTCTGAGTAGTGGTAATTATATGTTATGGTCGGTTTGTAATTTTGAAGAGAATAGGACTGGATGAAGTCTTCCAAACTAGTGATCTAAAAATTATTGATTCCAATAAAATTAATTCTAACTGTATAATTAAAAAGCCTAAGTTTGTCACCAGAACTTGGTAGACAAAGAAACTGCAAGAATCCTTTGTTCAATAATAACAAGTTTCCTTATGAGACCAATTGTAATAGAAAGTAAATTTAGATCTATAACAAATAGTTTCCTTCGCATGGGAGACAGAGTACTGATAAAAACAGATTATGGATCCGTTAACTCCGCAACAGCAATGTTTTTATGAGCAGGAAGCACCAACCCTTCCTGTTTTCTCTTTAAAACAAAGAAAAGTACATCACATAAAAAGAGCTTCTAGAAGAGAGATTAGACGAGCTATAATGGAAAAGCCACACCAAAGCAAGATTATAAAAGCATCTACAACTGGCATTACTTCCCCAACCAAGTCCTAAAAGGAGGAGGTGGTGGGAGAACCAGTAGTTCACACAGGGATGGATTGTGAGGAAGGAAGCGACAGGAGGGTGCTAGCGGAAGGGAAAGCAATTCTCAACCAGGGCTCACAAGACAGCACAAACTCACAGAACAGTGAGACACAAAGCTACCTGGCCAGTGACATATCCCCTTCCTTAGAGGTGATAAATCAGAATGGCTAAGTCACACGCCCAACGACACAGAGCAGAGCTTTCTGCTTGGTGCATTTTTTTCTCCATATCATAGTGCCTAGCATTATATTTAGGTAATTATTAACACTCAAATATAATACTGAAGACAGTATTATACTGCATAAGATATACTTCTAGCCTTGTAGCCAGATCGTTACGGGTTTGTACAGTATCTCTTTAGCTTACTCCTTATGAGACCTGACTGCACAGCCATGTATAAAAGAACAGGGAAGTCTTCGACTCACAGGATTTTTCTATTAGTTAACCACCAAATGGTAGCTTGTTCATTTTGTGCTTTCAATTTTCCTTTTACCCAACCTAGAAATGTTGTCACATAGGCCTACTTTCACACAAAAGCACACAGTGCATGGCCCAGAGTAGAGGGGCAAGAGTAAAAAGTCTATCTTCAACATCACTGCAGCAGATAAAATTGTTTAAAACTAATAAACATGTACTTGTACACTTCTGGATACATGCAATGCCATTACAGAACGAGGAAAAAAATACATTGTGTATAATGTTCTTTATAATCTAGCTTAGGTTTGTGTTGAACTAAAACAAAACTAAAACAGTACTAAAACAAAACACTAAGCTTTTCAAGCTGCTAGAATATTCTAGAATTAGGAACAGAAGAACCAAATTACTGCTCAGAAGAGGAATGACCTCTGTAATGGACACATGTTTCCTTTATAAGCCAGCACATTCATCCCTTGTAAACCTTTTTTTTTTTTTAATGTTTTTTAATGTTTGTTTATTTTTGAGAGAGACAGAGTGTGAGTGGGGGAGGAGCAGAGAGAGGGAGACACAGAATCTGAAGGATGCTCCAGGCTCCAAGCTGGCAGCAAAGAGCCCAACATGGAGCTTTAACTCATGAACCAGTGAGATCATGACCTGAGCCGAAGTTGGCCACTTAACTGACTGAGACACTCAGGTGCCCCACCCCTTGTAAACCTCTTAATCATAGTATTTCACTGGCTCCATCTGACCAGTACCGGTGGCAGAGACACACAACATAGGCCTATCAACCGTGGTTGTTCATCCTCCTGTCCACAGTTACTGGTCCATGGGATGGGTCCATAAACCAATAGGGATATTGAAAGGAAAAAAAAAAAAAAAAAAATGAGTTTCTCCCGGCACAGTAAGTTACAAGTACAATTAAAATTGATTCTGCCAGTGGCCATCTTGGCACATGGTAAGATCTTCAAAAAGAATGTAAGCAAGCTGAGCTGAGAAGTAGATAAAAGGAGCAAGAGAGCTCTGACCTTTTCTGATCCCCTTGGTCAAGCCATACTTGACAATCCAACTACTGGATGTCCCAATTCTATGTATTATTTCAAGAATTTGTGCTCTCTCATCAACGTAGTCTTTAAAGCTCATCTATAACCCATCAAGAATTCTGGTTAATACAAGCTTCATCTTGCAAATGTTTATCATAAGTTTTTTCATACCTCTATACTTGTAGAGACTTTGCCTTCACTATTGAGACCACTTTCCCTACCTAGACTAAATCATTCACCTTGAATGTAGGCTTTAAAAAAAAAAATGAGCCCTTCCTTTTTAGCTGAAAACACCTCCCTCCCAAAAACTTTTTACTCTAAGGACAAAACAAGAAGGGATATCAATGATCCAGAAAAATGTCCACAGCATCTTCTTTGTGCAAACACGCTCTCGAGAATTACCAAATTTAACTCCAGCCTAAATTTTACTACTGAGCAGGTGAGAGTGGTTGCTTGCACATGGGGAGCAGGGGCTGTGCAGCAGGAGAGAGGGATTACAAAGGAGGATAAGCAAACTGTGAGGGGTAATAGATATGTTCAAGGTCTTGAATGGAGCAATGGGTTCATAGATATATTTCAAAACTTATCAACTCTATACTGTAAATATGGGCAGCTCATGATATGTAAATAATACCTCAATAAAATTGTCTCAAAAAAAGATACACCTTTCCAAGGAAAAGCATTTTACAGTATCATTCTTGTTCTGGAATGGAACAAATCATAATGCCTGGAGTTGCTGATGTAACTTGGTGAAAAGGAAGAAAGTTACATGCCAAGGATGGTAGGGCAGGAAAACAATGAAGACTGATGCCTGATAAGATCCTTGAATTGTGCCCCTGCTCTGGACTACCTGCTTCTGGACATCTTACTACGTGAAAATAATAAAGCTTACTATTTTAAGCAGCAGTAGCTGGGTTTCTATTACCTATTGCTAATACAGTGGTCTTTGGTCCTTTTTTAAAGCCAGCAATATCAGGCCATTCTCAGGCCAGCTATCTTTTGTCTCTAATCTTAGAATAAAGTCCAAATCCCAGGCGAACAAATCCAAGGATGTGCAGAGCCTGAATTACCACTGGAGGTAATTCATTGGCCACTATTCCCCACCTCCAGCCATACTTCCAATTCTTCCAATGAGCCTTCTATACTTTAAGTGCCACGCAAGCAAGGCACATGTTTTTCTGATATTCCCAGCACCTGGCTAAGTGCCTGGTACAGAAGAGGTACTTAAAATACACTGCTGAATGAGAAAGAGCTCATGATAGCGCTCATTATGTTTTAAGGACAGGCAAATGCTTAGTCCCTAACCAATACAGTATTTGGGAGAAAGAAATTTAGCTTAATGATGTTCCAGATTATCCTTTCTCTATATAAGCTATAAAAAAGATTTTCATTGTTTCATCAAATATCCACATTTCAAAATGAGATGCAAAGAAAAATGTGAATTGTTTCCAAAATATTTCTAGTTACTTCTGCATTTTTTTAGCATCTGAATTCTATGTAAGTGAACTGCTTTAAGGATGAAAAAGGAAGACAGAACATTTGAAAAGAACTGGATTCGATTCTGTAGTTAAATTATTCAGAAATGGTTTGTCAGCACTAAAACAGGAGAGAGGTTGTGATGGTAGCAGAGGATAAGAAATTCAAAACAGTAATAAGGTTCAGAGGGACTATACCACCAAAATGTACCCCCCACCCAGACATATAAAGAAAGCAAAGGCCCCAGACTGTCTTCCCTGTACATGCTTCAACATTCACAATGAGCAATTACACTTGAACGCTCAATTCTCCCTCTGAACTTCTGCCTAATGTGGAAAACTGAAGAACAACTCAGCTATGGATGATCAAGCATGTGTTTCTACCATGCCAAACATCTGGATAGAAATCTGAAGATTCTATAAATAATCTAGATATTGCTAAATATCCAGACATTTAGTGTTGAAGCCAAGACCTCAGTTCTTTGTGTCATTTTCATTCTTCAAATGACACAAAGAAGCCTGAAGTGCATTTGTCACATATTTTTCTTCCTTATGTTCTCCCTGGTGCCAAGCAGATTTTATACTTACCAGGCACAAAGTAACATATACTTATTATATAATATCTGCTAAGAAATGATATAGAAAGTATCAAAAGTAAGGGATCCTGACTTATCATGTTCCAAGGATCACAGTTTGAGGCGGCGCTCACGGCTGCCAACCAAGTTCCAACTGTATCCTACCCCTTCCTTGTCTGGAGCAGTTCTGGGAGACAAGAAATAGAGTTATGGAAGCAAGAGCCCTGCACTGACTCCTTCATTCAATTAACTAAATGTCAACTATATGTCAAGGCTGTGTTGGGCACCCAGGAAAGGAAAAGTGATTAGGACCTTGCCCATACTGCTGAGAGGTACAGAGTTGATCATATGAAAAGAAGGAGGGCAATTGCTCTTTCCAATGATTCCACTGATCAATTCTAGAATCAAGTCTTAGTCCTCATCTTACTTAACAGCATTTGACACAGATGTTCAATTCTATCTCCTTAAAAAGATTTGCACTTGGTTTCTAGGACACCAACCTCTATCAGGTTTTCCTCTTACCTTTTCTGGCTTCTTTCCTGGCTCCTGAAACTCTTTCTAGGAGTGCCCCTGGATCAATCCACAGATAACTGCTATTCTCCCTCTAACCTCACTAACTTGTGGATGTCATCCAATATAATCTCTAACTACCATTCTCTATGTTGATGGCTCCCAGGATTTAAACTTCCAGCTACTTTTCTCCCCTGAACTGCACTGTTGGTAGTCTAACTGCTACCTGACATCTCCATTTGGGTATCTGATTGGCATCATATCTAATACTGAACCCCTTATTTTCCTCCCAAAGCTTTCTCCACCCACAGTCTTTCCATTCCTATTAATAGAAGATCCATCTTGACAGTGGCTTAAGCCATAAATCATGAGTAATCCATGACTCCTCTCTTTCTCTCACACCTCATTCCAAACCATCAGAAAATAATGTTGTTCCATTCATATTATACTGGTACACCTCTCGCCTGAATTACTGCAGTAACCTTACATATGATCTCACTGCTTCCATTGTTGCCCTCTATCATCTATTCCCAATTCAGTAGCCAGACAATCTTTTAAATGAAAATCAGGCCCAAAGCTACCAATGGCTGCCCATTTCATTCTGCATAAAAGCTCTCATCCTTCCAGGGTTCTCAAGGCCCTTCACAATCTTCACCTCAGAACGTCTCTGACTCACATCCTGTACCACTCCCCACCTGGCTCATTCTGTCCCAGTCACAATGGACTCGTCTCTGTCCCTTACATAAACCAGGAATACTCCTCTTAGTGGATCTTTTTCAAAGTTCCATCCATCTGAAACACTTTTCCTCTTTGTCTTTCATCACTTTCATCACTTCCTATTTCCTATTTGTGTTTCATCACTTTCAAATCTTTACTCCAGTGCTGTCTTCCCAAGCAGACTAATCCTGGCCATATATTAAATATGTACTTATCCTCCCCTACCTATCCACTGCCTCACCACTCTTCATTCCTCTTACTCCATTTTTCTCCACAGCACTTGCCTACCTTCTCATAAGATATATAATGTATTTACTTATTTATCATCTAACTTTGTCCCATAAATAAAAGACCAATAAAGGCAGCACATTTCGGTTTGTTTTGTTCACTGCTCTTGATGCTCAGTCGGTATTTATTTTTGGAATGAATAAAGGAAAGGAAATTATTTGGTTTCATCTTGTATTTATATTAGACTAACAGTATATTAGACTAGTAATGTGAAATCCCTAGCCAACTATGATTTACAGTCCAATTTTAGAGGAAGTGGATTTGTTCATGGGAAACGTTACAGGAAAACCTGAGTAGTAGTATATGAAAGGTTGGCCAACAGTAGAGGAAAAAATAGTATTTCAAGAAACACATTAGATTCTACATTGGATATATAAATGTAATGCCTACTTAATATTATTTTGTAACCCAATGCTAACTTCCACGTTTTAAAATATTTGGCTGTCTTCTAGATTTAATTTTGATCAAATTATCATTTTTATGAAGTTTTCATTAGGTACGTTTTACTCCTGGTGAAAAGAGGGCAGCCAATTCTCTCAATTCGATTCAAGAAGTATTTGAAGAGTATAGCCTCTGTGTTTTAAAAAAAGAAAATGCTGGGGCGCCTGGGTGGCGCAGTCGGTTAAGCGTCCGACTTCAGCCAGGTCACGATCTCGCGGTCCGTGAGTTCGAGCCCCGCGTCAGGCTCTGGGCTGATGGCTCAGAGCCTGGAGCCTGTTTCCGATTCTGTGTCTCCCTCTCTCTCTGCCCCTCCCCCGTTCATGCTCTGTCTCTCTCTGTCCCAAAAATAAATAAACGTTGAAAAAAAAAATTTAAAAAAAAAAATAAAAAAAAAATAAAAAAAGAAAATGCTACACACTGAAGGATCCAACAAAGGGAAAGCGATGAGCTCTGCCAACAACAACAACAACAACAACAACAACAACAACAAACGGTTAATGGTTAGCTGGGGTAAATAGCAAACACAAAGCAATCTACAATATGGAGAGTAGGTATGGTCAAGGGCAAAGACAGAGTAAAACAAAATCTTACATTACTGACTCTCAGCCTTCAGTGTAATTTGGAATTAGGTAGAAAGTTTTAAAAAGGTTTAAAAAAATAATCACATGCCTTCCCTCTCTCCTGGATCTGACTGAATTAGTCTGGAGTGGCACTCACGTATTAAGATACCCAAGGAAAAATTTAAGGAAACAACGCCTTTGAAAAGAAATGAGGCTTTATTCGAGTAACTTTACAAAGACAGGGCAAGGTACTATAGGTTGAGGGCAGGGGATCAGCAAAGATGGAAAGGCAACAAAGGGCATTTTGTGTGGGGAATTCTGTGTGGCTGAAATATGTAAAGGGATGCAGACAGGAGGGGTGGGTGGGGAAAGATCTTGAATGGCGTGTTAAAGAATTTGGGTTGATTTCACTAAGCGTTTTCCTCTATTATCACAAATGGGTTTGGGTCATTCATTTCACAGCCATAAAATAATTGGGAGGATAAATTCAGGTGAAGGAAGAGTATCTAAACCTAACCTGCCTTCACCAGTAATCCAAATGTGTTCAAAGTGATAATAGCCCATTTTTAAACCACTTAAAACTGTGTGTAAATCAAGCCACTGACATACTAAAATCTCACTTTTCGAATTTGGGCTGAAATGCAATTTTTCCCAAAATGAATTGTTTCTTTTTTTGCAATGCCTCTTGACTCATGTTGTTAAACTTTACGAAAGTCAATAACCTCACTTCAAGTGAGAAATGGCATAAATAGCACATTTGGGTTACCATTTTTAAATCGAAAGTTGGGAAATTTTACAAACGCATTTGGCACAAAGGCAGACTATAAATATCAGCACAACAGCATCATGTGAAAAATCTCAGGTTTTGTCAACAGTGAATCATTTTTAAATTCAAAACGCAAGAAAATATTCAGCAACCACATAACCATCTTAAATTCATTCAGCAGTGTGAACAGGAACACAGGGAAAAATCACATACACCTAACCACACATTAAAATATGAAACAGGAATAATTTGAAAACTGACACTCTGAATTTTGAAAAATGACAAGTGTCATCATTTGAAAGTAACAGGAATACATAGGTTTTTCTTTGGCTGCAATGCTGGTGGCATTTATTTTAGAGTTAAGACTGAACAAAATTATAGTTTTCCAGCACCCTAATGACCAGAGTGACTAAAAAAAAAAAAAAAAAAAAAAAAAATACACAGGTTAATCATTCCATATTTACACCTACTGTGCTTCCATCATTTTTTCCCTACAACTGAAAGATTAACATTACTATTTTCAGGCCATGAACTCATGCCTCCATAGAGTCTGCTTGAGTCAACACTAACTACCCTTAAGTGTTAGAAACCCCAAAAGCCTAAAAATATTTTCATCATCACACGCAGGTTTGTAATTCAGAAATTAAAATAAACTTTTTCCACTTGAGGCTGAAACAACTTTTTTTTTTTTTTTTTTGGCTTTCTGTAGTACATCCAAAGCGTTTGCCCACATTTTTCCATTTTATCCTAAAAACTCATTGGGAAGAGTGAAAAATATCATCACCAGTTTATAAATGGAAAAACTGAAGCTCAGATAAAGTGAGCTGTTTGCCCAACGATAAATTCCAAGCAAGTTGTAGAGATGGTATTTAGACTTATGTTCTCTTCCTGAATCCAATTCTTTTTCTCCCTATAGACTGTATAGATATATTTTTTATCTATAAATATGGTATGTTTTATCTATTTTAAGACAATCCAATTTCCGAGAGAGAAAGAGGCAAATCATTGTAATTCAGGGTCTTAGAATGGATGTAAATCAGTATAATTTTTGATGTTGTATGGAGATTTTTCCCAAAGCAACCAAAGGTATAGGGAAAAAAAATTGCAAAAAATAAAAGAAATCAATAAAACAAACTTGGAAAGAATTTAAAGAATGAATATGGAAAAAGAAACAAACTCCTGAAATGACATTTCTCATTTTAAGATTAGTTATTTATGTTCTTTACATTCTCAATTAAAACTATTCATACATATGCATGTGTATTTTATATATAATATATTATATATATATTGAAAATTAGCACAACTCCTTCAAGCCTCTTCTTCTCTGTTTAGGAAGCACAAGGAGATAAATTATAAATCTTCCAAATGTTAACATATTTTAGTATAACATTTATTTCATATTCTGAAAATTCCCCATAAATCAGAAGTATAATTATATATTTTTTTTAATTATTTATTTTTGAGTGCATAAGCGGGGGAGGGGTAGAGACAGGGGGAAAGAGGAACAGAAGCGAGATCTGCACTGTCAGCAGCAAGCCCAGCCGGATGTGGGCCTCAAACTCAAGAACCCCGAAATCATGACTTGAGCTGAGTTGGACGCTCAACTGACCACGCCACTCAGGCGCCCCTTATAATTTAAAAAAGTTGTTTTTCATGATTTGTCAGAACATTTCCAACCAAAATTATTTTCTAATAAACCATGAAAAATAAAATAGACCATTTTCCCAAAGTAGCTCTCATTTGCATTTATATCCTAAGCAGTATGAAAAAGTTGCACACTCTTTCTATGTTTCCCCTGACTCTATTACAGCTTCTTCCCTTCCCACTTCTCTAATCCACAAAGATGTCTCCTAGTCCTAAATTTTACGTCAGCTAACGTCAGTCCCTCCCTTATATCACATTTAGTTTTCCCACTTCACGAATCCCAATTAGATCCTGTTTTCACAGAATTGGTATTTGCCTTTGTATGTGTTTATTACCTCTCAATGTTCTCAGTGGGATATACACGAGGCAAATTTATTCACTGAACAAAGCTCCTGAGGTCATACGGAAAAAAAGTACATTTTAAAAAACGAGGCTTCACAAAGCACATTAATTTTAAAGCCCAGTTTGGTTCACTGCTGTCTTCCCAGGCTGAGAACAGTGCCTGTTATAAATAAATAAATAAATATTTACTGAGTGAAGAAATGTTCAGTTACTTTAATACGAAGTTCTGAAACAAGCCTTTCTTTTTCTCATAATACCATGAAAATGCAGGGAAGAGAACTCGGCTTCTCCTCTTCCTACCATATCTATAAACAGTTTATATTCACTACACTAACTTAAACTTATTCAAGGCTAGGGATCCTATTGATTTAAAATGACCCAACCATAAATAACAACAAAAATCAACTGTTGTTCCGTTGGCTAGTGATCAGAAGTCCAAGACAGGTTCAGGGGAAGTTCCTTCCAAGCTATTTTAGTGACATGCATTCTGGTCTGATCATGAATTCTGCTCTCAATTTAGGCTCACCAGCAGGCCACTTGAGCAAGTGGACAGTTGGGCTTGTAGAGTCCTAAGTTCCTCAAGAAAATGCTTCAACACAAAAGCAGGCCATGGCCTTTACACCTGCCACTCCCGTATGCAATCCTGATCTTACTAACACTTTCAGGAATGATCTCAGACTCATCCTGCAACTTTGCGCCTATTTTAAGAGGTAGTTACCCTGGTGGGATTGGAACCTATGAAAGGTCCACCTAGTTCCACCTTAGAAGGAAATGTCTCCTCAGTCTTCACCCTCAATCCTTCACCCTCAATCCACCCTCAACCTCAATCCTCAATCCTAACTACTTCACATTTCTCATCTTAAAATGTTCCAAGGAAGATATGGAATCTAAATAATAGTAGTGGCTATTGTCAGCATCTATTTAAGACCTGGTCCAACTTGTAAGTCTCATTCACCTCCAATTTAAACTGCTGAACTTACTTAAGCTTGTTCACAATGCATAAAGAGTAGACGCTAATTCATCTTAAGAAATACCCGTTTTATCTAAAAAGTCTAGGATTTAATAGGGTGCTAACTATTATATAGCCTTGTGACTTCTAATTAAGGTTTACTACATAACTATTAAAAATCAATAGAATACATTCTGAAGGCCAATAAGTTGGAATAGATATAAAAATCTTAAAATGTTCCTTTCTCCTTGCTTTCCTGATACACACTAAATGCAACCAAAAATGACATATCTTGAAAACAACTAGACTTAAAAACAACTTGTCTTTTAACATGTATATATAATATATATTATACATATATATGTGTGTATAGATATATAGATATAGATATACATACATAGATTGCACATTAATTTATATAGACCCCACAGCCAAGTAAGCATGCAAAGTAGACTTTCTACTGTGTGTAAGCAGGTATTATAAGACTAAGTGTCTGGGGAACAGGTGACCAAATCATGGGGAGAGGGCGAAAGTCAGGGCACAAAATGATGAATTTGAATAGCAGGCCATTCATGCTAAGAAAAGAAAATACCTGGAGAATTGGTCAGCACTTACTTAATATACAGTCAATAAGATAAGCATGCTTCAAGCAAGACAAAGGTGAATTTTGGTCTGAAACTTGACATGGTTCTCCAATTACAAGGAGCTGAATCACCAGGTGTTTTACAATTTTTCTCCTGAGTCTATTATCTGTGACCATGTTGATTAGATTCCTACTAACTAACCAGAAAAGCCTACTTGATTCCACTGTCTTGCCTTCAAAGCTTTGCAAGCATGTTCATGTACAAAGGAACATTAATGGTAAACCAATCCAGCCTCTCTCTCCTGTTGGTGACCACAAGGCAGCCTCTCCATTCCTAGGATGTAACCTAAGCTTGCACAGATGGCCTAGCTCGCTGCTAATACAGGAGAACTGGGTTTGTTTTCAGGGTGGGTGCTGCAAACCACCAGGTGTATTTATAGAAGGGAGATAGACTATGATGGAGGGATGATGACAGAAGAGGAAGTTTCTTCCACCTGGGAGAGAAGCCTTTGGAAAGATCTGGATCTCACAGCCTAGGTTCTATTCCTGACTTGCCAACTTATTAAAACCCTTTTTGGTCCGTTATCTTATGTTTAAGATTTACACAATGCCCCTTGCCTCAGATGGCTGTCAGAATGAGGAATGAAATCATGAATGAAGACCTGAGCTGTGATAGGCAATCAATAAACGGCAACTGCTCTCCCATTCTCCATTCGCCCAGAATTGCACCTCAAAAATCACAGAGGTAGACTGCACCATTAAAACTAAAAGGCCCAAGCTTATTAGCAGAGAAAGGAATGACTTGGGTAGAGGCTTGCTTATTTACTGGAGGATTTTGCTTAAAATGGAGTTAGGATATTAATAAATCGGGAGACCACATGGAAAAAGCATCCAGTATGAACAAACTGACAAAAAAAAAAAAAAAAAAAAAAGGCGTCCCTTTATGTAAGCACGAAACAAACTTCGGAAGCTGCGGATATCCTGTGAACCTACTCGGTGACCTCAATTTAAATCACAAGAGCACGGAGAGCTAACCAAGATGCACACCATCCATATGCCGCCTTGTCAGTTTCAGATCACGCTATTTTTGCAAAACTGTCCTCAAACCTGAGGCTGCTCTCCCGCCTCCAAACCCGCCCCAGACGGGGTTGGAAGCCAGGAGCGAGTATCAGAAGGGATAGGGATGGGAAAGTGGAAAGGTCTGGTCAAACGACAGAAAAACAAGGCGGTGGGTGAGGGGGCGGGGTAGAGCAATGTGGCAGAGACGCGGCCAGTGAGCCAGAAAGACGGCGGCTTCACAATGAGGGAAAGGAAGAGACTGCGACAAGAGCCGGCTCCTGGTCTCCGGCGGGGAGTGTTGGTGAGGTCAGGGGCGCGCAGAGCGTGGGAAGACGGGAAGGGGTGCGGAATGAAGTCAGAGTCGCTGGTCAGGCAGGGGAACCAAGGAGCAACCGAGCAGGTGCAAAGCCCGCAGGCGGGGAGGAACCGGTTCAGGGTACTCACTGTGTACAGCAGGTTGAGAGCGCACAGGCAGTTCTTGGAACACGCGAAGCCCCCGCAAACCATCTTGGAGCCTGTGGTTGCCGAAACCGCAGGTAAACGAGGCTCGGGCGGAGCCTCCGGAACAGCCTCTTTGTCCTTGCCTTTGAGGCCTGGCCGAGGCCGGGGTGGGAGGCCTGGGCTGCGGCTGCAGTGCGCTGCGCGCCCGCCGCGGCTCGAACCCGCTCTGGAACCTGCGGCCGCAGCAGCTGGAGCCTGAGCCCGAGCCCCGCCCAGCACCCCCGCCTCGCCCCGCGCGCTGATTGGCCGCCGGCAGGGAACAAAGGTAGAAATATGCAAATAAATGCGCTCCGCCTGCCGGCAGCCGGGAGAGGCTAGACGGCCCGGGGCCGAGGGGGAGGGGGTGGAGGCCGTAGGGGACCCAGCTCGAGGCCAGACCGTGTGACAGCGGCCTCCCTGTCGTTTCCTGGGGAGCAGGTGAGGAGAAGAGGGCGGGGCTCGACGGAGATCCACGCTGGCAGGGAGAAATATGACAGCACCTCTCGGTTCTTGGCCCTGGTGGATGACGTGGCACCATTTTGAATGAGATTTTTAAATTAAGCACCTGGCCTTGTTTGAAGGAAGGCAGGAATAAATGGAGAAATAAATAAACGAATGTGAATGATTTAAAAGAGAGAATGAAGTGGGGGGAAATAAAAGGAAGGAAATAAGGGAAGGAATAAAAGGAGAGTGAATTCTCGGCTTCTCTAGGAAAGTAGGTACAGTACATGGCCCATAAATGTGACTCCTGTCACGTCAAATTTATCCTACAGGAATTTGCAAATACTGATAAACTATGAATACGTGCATGCCAGAGAAAATCAGGAGAGATTATTTTTGTCTTTCAATACTAAATATCAATAAATTTTTCTTTTTTTCCCAAATAAGAATTGTGAAAAATATTTAAATGATACAGTCTTCACCTCAAGTCAGTCCATTATCACTTTATTGACTGTCTACTGTGGAAATGCATCTTGTATCCTCAGATTTCTCACCTATAAATTGAGATATTATGTTAAGCACTTTTTTGCACAGTGCCTGGCACAAAGTAAGTGCTTAATAAGTGTAGGCCAGTATTACTAGATCTAATAGGCTTTTTTCTTTTAATGTTTATTTATTTTTGAAAGAGAGAGAGCACAAGCAGGGGAGGTGCAGAGAGAGGGAGACACAGAATCTGAAACAGGCTCCAGGCTCTGAGCTGTCAGCACAGAGCCTGAGGCAGGGCTGGAACCCACAGACGACCTGATCTGAAGTCAGATACTTAATTGACTGAGCCACCCAGCCACCCCAAGACTACTAGTTTTCTAATGCCTACTGTGTTCCAGGCACCTAAGCCAGGCCAGTAAAGGCTTGGTTGTTTCATAGTACCATCTACCAAAACAGGTTCTTATAAAGAAATGTTCAGATATTTATATGGAACCTAAAGGTTCATACTGAGTAAATTATGTGATAGCAAATGCTAAATATATGGATTTTTTAAAGTTTATTTATTTATTAGAGGGGAGCAGAGGGAGAGGGAGAGGATCCAAAGTAGGCCCCATGCTGTCAGCACTCACAAATGGTTTGCTGGGATCATGACCTGAGCCAAAATCAAGAGTCCCACGCTTAACCCACTGAACCACCCAGGTGGCCCTAAAACATATGTTAAGTAGAACACTGCAATTGGTTGAAATAGTTAGTGTTCTAACTATTTCCTGCTCTGTCTTCTAAGCTCTCCTTGCTTCCCCAAATCCCACCACACCAAGAAGGCTCCATTGATTCTTTTGCTTTTGTATTCCACATTAATCTTTTCTGTACACCCCGAAGTATTCCAAAAATCACTCTAGAAAATGACCATCCAACCCAAACAATACAATGCTGCTCAGCCTTCCACTGTAAAAGCCAAAAACTTACTAAAGGAGTCCGAGCGAGGAGATCGGTTCATCCACTTCTCATTCCTGGAGGCCACCAATATTGTACCACTTCATTGCTCCCCCCAGTCATGGCAACTCTTTTTTTGTCTCCTTCATAATATCTTCTACTATCTCCCTGTGGGCTGAATCTCTTTCTTTATCTCAACGAAATGCCACCTATTGATTAGGGGTCCAGCAGGAAGGATATAGTTCATTCAAATAGCATAATTGAAAAGAGTTTAATAAAGAGACTATTTTTTAAAGCATGGACAAAGTTAAAGGAAGCCAAGAAAAAATAATGGAGCAGCTCAGCTCTAGCAAGAATGGGTAGTTATGATTTTCCTGAAGTCTAAAGGGGAATTTAGGGAACAATTACAGAAGCCGGGCAAGAGCTGTAGTGGTAGAAGCATTGCCTCATAGGATTTATGGGCTTTGATGGGGAAAACCGAGGAACTACTGCAAATTGGGAGGAGGGTGGGAGGTAGTGAACATGATGAATTTCTCCTTAGGATTTATAAAAGACCACTTATTTCCATCCCAATAAGAATGAGCCAGATATGTTACAAATTCACAGTTTAAAACAAAACAAAACAACAACAACAACAACAACAAAAAAAAAACTCAGAGAATTGAAGACCTAAAGACATCTAAAAGAACGAAAATCCGGGAAGTAATAAGACAGTCTTAGGAAGAAAAGTTCACAGTTGCCATTATCTTGTGTGGGTTGGCTGTAGAAAGAAGACTGCATAGAGAGGGACAAAGAGAAATGAGGTGATCTTTTAACCATGTTTTATTGCCCATGTGTGAATTGGTGTGACAGTGTATAATCCAGGGGGCTCCAGCTACAGAGTGAGTCTATGATTGCTTGCCAGATTTAACCCATGAACCTTCACTTAGTACAGGGGTTACAAGTTTCAAAGTCTGTGGTCAGAGAAGAGTACTCCTTCCCCAACTATCTCAAGGTTCACAGATCTTCCCCAAATACAAGAAAGTGGTTAACAGCTGGATCAGGATGGGCAAGACGAGAAAGACCCCTATGGAGCAATCTGACTCTTGACCTAATCCAAGGCATTGGCTACTCAAGGCTAAGGGGGTAGAAGAGAGAAATCCCCCTATGATATATTGTAAGAAACCTCCATGCCTGAAATGGAACAGCAGGATAAGGAGAGATCTTACAAAGACATGACTGAAAGCAGAGAACATGACTGGAGAACAAAGACCACTCCACAGCAGACAAAATGGCAGCAGCCAGGTTATAAAACAGAGAACTTCCAAGGTTCAGAAAGCTGGTGACTGAGCACAAAGTACAAAGCGTTCTCCATACAGACCTCCTTCCTGTAGAAAAAAGGTCTTGATCAAAATATTTGAAGCCAATGCTGACTGAATCTAATTAAACCTGTATTTTTTCTTCTATCGAGGTAGGCACCCAGCATAGCAGACTGATAGAATAAGGCCTGTATCATTTAATACATTCTCAACAGTTCTTTTATATACACTCTGTGACACACAATCAAAAATTATGAAAGGTGTGGATAATCAAAAAAATTTGGCTTATGGTCAAAAGAAAAAATGATCCATAGAATCAGGCCCAGAGATGATCCTGATGTTCAAATTTTCATACAGGTACTGAAAACTAAACATGATAAATGTGTTAAAGATTCAGTGGAAAACATGCAGGAACATATGGAGAATTTCAGCAGAAAGATCAAGATTATTGGAAAAAATGTAAATGAAATGAGAAATACAATCAGAAAAAAAATTTAATGTGATTTAAGAAAACTGGATAAAACAGAAGAAAAAATTCAGCTGAAAGAGAGATAAATAGAAATTACTCAGACTAAAACACAAAGATAAAAAAAAAAAAAAAGTGAAAAAAATGGTTCAGAGCCTCTGATACCTTTAGGACAAAATCGAATAGTGTGTGTGCAGTTCCAGAAGGAGAAAACAAAAAAAAATGGGACAAAAGACGTATATAAAGAGAATAACGGTCAGGAATTTTCCAAAGTTAGTAAGAGATATCAACTCACAGATCCAAGAATGGTCACTTCTACCTACTGGTATGCCCACAGCAGTATGAGCCTGCCCATATTAAGGTGATGGAACACAGATCTATTATGGGAGGGTTGCAAGGTCACATTGCAGAGGAGCACATATATGGGAAATGCTGCAGTGTGTCTTTGGAAAATAAAATCTGCCGTAGGTAATGTCCTTTTTCCATATAATGCCTCCATATTGCCCCTTTGTTAACAAACTGCCTTTTTTTTCTTAATGTGAGAAAAAGAATAGAACATTGGACTATAGTTCTCAGAGAGTTTCAATGGAGACTAAGCTAAGAGACTATTTTATTAAGTGGAAGAGGAAGTTTTGTATTTGTACAATAAAATTGTCTTTGGCCATAAAATCAATAAAATGGATAATTGAAACTTACTTTCTTTAAAAGTTGGGTCTTCTGGGGCACCTGGGTGGCTCAGTTGGTTGAATATCCGACTTCGGTTCAGGTCATGATACCGTGGTCTGAGTTTGAGCCCCATGTCAGGCTCTGTGTTGACAGCTCAGAACCTGGAGCCTGCTCTGAATTCTGCGTCTCCCTCTCTCTCTGCCCCTCCTCCACTTTCACTCTGTCTCTCTCTCTCTCTCAAAAATAAATAAGTATTTAAAATAATTAATTAGTTAATTAATTAAAATTGGGTCTCCTAAGCATATTGTTTTTAATAGTTTTAGATGGAAATAACAAAGATAAACTAAATTAATTAGCTTTACATATAATTTCTTGGTCCTTGAATATGAAATGAATTTTTAACAATTTAGGAGATTGCTATACTCCTCTCTCCTTTGTTTTAATTTTTTTTTTCTTGCTTGCTTGCTTTCTTCCTCTTTTTTTTTTTTTTTTTTTTTTTTTTTTTTTAGCCAGGGAAACGGCATTCTTGTGCGTTAGTCCGGATCCTCTGAGAAGCAGACACCAAGACTACTAGATATGCAAGAGATTTATTGGAAGACACATCTGTGAGGTTTCCCAGGTGCTACAGAAGGCTGTGAGCACTAAAAGAATGCAACAGAGGTCTGACTTCTGTGAAAGTAAAGAGGGAAGGAAAGAAGGGAGAGAAGGAGGGAGAGAGGAAGGTGTTAGACTTCAGGGCAGTTTTAAGAAGATTTGGCAAGGCCAGCAGAGTCTTTGAGTCAGATGTGCAAAGAATCTAGCACACTCTCCTGCAATGCAGCTGCCTCAGTATCCCTGCCACACTCAGTCACTGGCTAGAAACATCAGCACAAATGCAGTGATGGACATTGGGACTGGCTTCAATTATGCTCTCCACAATAGATCTGAGAGGTCCATTTTCTTGAAAAATGAGTCTAACTACATTTTCCCCTAAAAATATTTCCCTAGTCACATTTCAAACGATCTTTGAATTTTTCAGTCCTCATCATTTTATCAGGGAAGGAAATTCTCTAACTTCATCTGGGTAATCCACTTCAGGCTTTAACGAACATTTAAAAACTCTTCATGGGGGTGCCTGGCTGGCTCAGTTGGGAAAGCATGTGACTCTTGATCTTGGGGTTGTGAATTTGAGCCCCATGTTGAGTGTAGAGTTCACTTAAAATAAAAAAGAGTCTGTTTAAAAAATTTTAAAGAGGGCCGTGCCTGGGTGGCTCAGTGGATTCAGTGTCGGACTTTGGCTTAGATCACGATCTCATAGTTCATGAGTTTGAGCGGCACATTAGGCTCTGTGCTGATAGCTTGGAGCCCAGAGCCTGCTTCTGATTGTGTGTCTCCCTCTCTCTCTGCCCCTTCCCTGCTCATGCTCTGTCTCTCTCTCTCTCTCAAAAAAACAAACATTTAAAAGACAGATTTAAAAAAAAATTAACGAGAATAATTTGTTTTAAAAAAATTTTTTAATATTAAAAAATAAATTTAAATTCTTCATGGTTTAGATTTAGCTTGATATTATCTTAACTTTTTTATTTTAATCTTTTTTTTTTTTTTTTTTTTTAAGAGAGAAAGAGAGAGAATGTGTGCACACAAGCAGGGCAGAGGGGCAGAGGAAGAGATCAACAGAGAATCTTAAGCAAGTTCCATGCTCAGCACAGAGGCTGACATGGGGCTCCATCCCATGATTCCAAAATCATGACCTGAGCCAAAATCAAGTCAGCCACTCAATTGACTGAGCCACCCAGGTGCCCCTTAATTTTGTATTATTTTTTGCCATTCAAGTTTAAGGTCAATATATATATTTTTTTAATTTTTCTTTATTATTTTTTTTTTTTTTTAGTATTTATTTATTTTTGAGACAGAGGGACAGAGTGTGAGCAGGGAAGGGGCAGAGAGACAGGGAGACACAGAATCAAAAGCAGGCTTCAGGCTCTGAACTGTCAGCACAAGAGCCTGACGCGGGGCTTGAACTCACAAACTGTGAGATCATGACCTGAGCTGAAGCCATACACCCAACAGACTGAGCCACCCAAGCACACCTCCACATTTTCCTCTTAATAATTCAATACAAGGATTTCATTGTTTTCAATAAATCTTAAACAAAACGACTCCTAAGCTTTTGTACAACATTGTTAACTACTCTACCAAAAAACTTTTTAGACTTCTCAGAAATATGAATACGAAATTGTTCATGCACATTTTATGGCCACATAAATAATATAGCAATTTTAAAACACTTCAACTACAGTACACCTTGCTATAGCTAAACCCCAGTATGTTGCTTTAACCAATAAAATACTATTAAATAAATTAAATGCCAATTCCTAAAATGTCTGTCAATGGTTTTAACTAAAATTGATCCAGCTAAATGATTTCTAATGACAAATACATTTTTTATTCCACATTTTTTTTTTGTCCATTATTCTCTGATATTCTTCTGTCTCCTGGACAAATAAAAGAAAGGACTGTAGAATCTTCCATTTAAGATGATTTGTAATCTTTTGGATCCAGTGAAGCATAAGAAGGGAATTTCTTGGCCAAGAATAAGACAAAGCAGCTGATCAATTGTTACTTCTCTCCTTCCAAATCTCTCTCTTCCGCTATTTTCCCTGTTATCCTTTTTGATGTTTTGCCAGGTTTTAGCAATTGTATGTGACATATTCTTCCATCCTACAATAATATTGTCTCCCTTTTGCTATGCAGAATGTTTCAACATTAATGCCAAAGGACTTCAAATGATAATTCATTTTCAGAGAAAGTTTTTCTTCCAACCACAAATTAAACTTGAAGTTTTTCTTGCTTTTACCGACTTCTTATTTCCTTCTATGTAATGTCAATGGGACTAAAATATATGCATATATGTGACTATCTTGTCATATGCTATGGCACTAAAATCTCAATTCTAAATTTCTGTGACCATTTGTAGTAGCAAATTCAGCTTTTACAGCATTGCAGAGAATTCCAGGGCCTAACAGGCAAATCCAGCTTGACGGCCGGACAAACCAACCAGACCACTGATCAGCTGCCTGTAATGAGGGGGGACAATCAGCTTGAAGCATGAGATAATCTGCTTACCCTTTGCTTCTGTTTTCTCCACATCTTCGCTTCCATTTTTTTTTTTTCATGTGCTATATTAATGATGTACCAATGAGAATAAAATTGGAAGTAAATTGATAATATTTTTAAGGTTCCATCACATGAGAGAAATTTCTGGAAATCTAAGGCTTTCCATTTTGAGTACCGTAAATCAGTATGTATTGCATTTATTTAGTCCAGTGGCTACTTCAGTAAATACATAATTTTTATATCTGAAAGCTAATAATAATACTGCCTTCGTTAAGACACATATATCAGAGAAAAATAGGTAAAAAATGAATAGTAAAAGGTACAATTATAGGGGTCAACTGAATTTATTAAAATAAGCTGTCATTATGTTTGAGAAAATGAAAGGAAATCTGACATTTATAAGGGTGACCAAATGTACTTAATTTTTTTTAAAGTATCTTTCTGACTCTTACCTATAAACAGTTTATGAGTTCTAAAATAAGATTGACATAGTATAATGCAGGTCCTGGCACACTGGAAATCATTCAAGCTGGAAACAACTCAGATATCCATCAGTACTGGAAATAGATAATGAAATCATGGTACACTCACATAATGGAAACGTATCCCAAACTGAAACTGAACAAAATACAGCTACCTCCATAATATGGATGTGTCTTACAGACACTGGGTTAAAAGAAACCAGAAATATAAGAATGTATAGTGCATTCTTCCATTTATATAAAACTCAAAAACATCAATTCTAATGCAGTATTCAGAGATGAACGCTAAAGAGGCAAACTATAAATAAAAGCAAGGAGTGGGTAGCCATAAACGTCAAGATAGTCATGCGTTTGGGGAGGTATGTGTGGAAACAGTGATTGGAAAAGGGTAAAGGGGGTCTCCTGGAGTGTCCTCATGTTCCTCGAGGATCCCTTTCTGATGATTACTCTGATGAAGAGTGGAGGAGGGGAAAAAAACTTACAGCCTGAAGTACAAGTAATCTGAGATTTTATATCATATAAACGATATTATTGTTATTCTAGAAAAAAATACAAAAAAATCATCAGTGTATTTTCAAACTTAGTTTCTTGCACAAATTTTTCTTTTGAACAGTAACTGTTTTTTTAGGGAATGTAGCTGATAAGGTGACCTTTGTCATTTCACATCAGAGGGTTTTGTATATTAACTGTTGCTACCATAAAGTGCCAATTGTGTCTCCAAGATATTTTTGGCAAAGTCTAGCAGGTACAATTTAGGGCAAAGAGACCTAGTTTTTGGAAATAAATGTGTGCCAGAGTTAAGTCATATCCTATTTACACAAGTTTAAGTATACTGGCACACGTTTAAAACTTTCCTGAAATAGGAAGCATGGTAAATTTTTTGAGACCATACACTAGTCAGAAAATATTTTCATCCTGCTTTCTCTTTTTATTAATGGCTCCTAATGTATTGAATTCTAGGTTGGAATTTGTTTCTCTTTATAAGTTTGAAGGTCTTTCTCTAATAAATTTTATCATGCAGTGCTTTTGAAAAATCCAGTCTTTCTGATTCCTGATACTTTGCTTATTACAATTTATATTTTTTTGTTCTCTCTTTGGAAGCTTGTAAGACCTTCCCTTTGACTGCAGTGTTCTGAAAACTTGGAGGAGCTCTTTAAGAAAAAGGATACTAGAGTACAAAAATAAAAATTAAAAAAAAAAACTTAGGTGCAAAAAGTAATTGTCTAAAATGGAAAAAGAAAACACAGCAAATTATAAATTTTTAAAATAAATGATAAATTCTACAAACCTCACAAAACTCATATTGTTTTTACTAACCACTTATCTAACTCTATAATACATTTTCCCTACTCTTTTGTCTTCTTACTCTGATTTCTTCTTTACATGACAACCATTTTGTAGTATTTTCCACAAAAAGGATGGAAACATAATTCAGTGTTTCCTCTAGCATGGTTGATTGAAATCTATTTTTTATTACCAATAATTTAGTTTAACATTTTCTGCTTTACAACTTACAATCACAATGCATTATTGGTAATGCTATTTAAATTTGGGGGAAACCCCTAATCATTATCTATTTCTACATAACACATTACCCCTAAATTTAATAGCTTAAAACAATAACCATTTTATTGTATCTCACGATTATATAGGTCAAGAATTTGAGCAGGGCTTGACTGGCCAATTCTTCTGTTCCATACAGAATTGACAGGGTTGTTTGGTGATATTCAGGTAGCAGCCAAGTTGGTCTGGAGGGTCCATCCTCACATCCTGGAGTTCACTTGAGACACCCCTTCTCCATGTCATCTCAAGGCCTCTTCATGCAGTGTCTGTGAATTGATTACATACGTGGCTCAGTGCTCTAAAAGCAAGGAAGACACTAATAATCTTCTCAAAGATGGGACTCAGAACTGGCCCCAGTATCATCTCCACAGAACTTGTTGGGAAAAGCTGTCACAGGCCAGGCCACATTCAAGGGGAAAGGAAAATAGACCCACCCTCTTGATGGGAGTGTGGCAAAGATTTTGTGGCTTTAATTATACCACAGTGATTCTATTTCAGTTACCTATCAGCTATACAACAAACCACCCTCAAACACCAAAGCTTAAAACAATAACTTGTGGGGCACCTGGATGGCTCATTCCGTTAAGCATCCAACTTCGGCTCAGGTGATGATCTCACAGTTCATGAGTTTGAGCCCGTGTCAGTCTCTGTGCTGACAGCTCAGAGCCTGGAGCCTGCTTTGGATTCTGTGTCTCCCTTTCTCTCTGCCCCTCCCCTGCTCGCTCTCACTCTCTCTGTATCAAAAATAAATAAACATTAAAAAAAAATTTTTAAACAACAATTTGTCATCAACTCTTATGATTCTGTGTCTTTTGTGTATTCAGCTCGGCATTCCTCACTTCAGATTTCTCATTCTGTTGCTATCAGTTGGAGACTGTTAAAGTGATCGGAAGGCTCAAAATGGCCAGATATTCAAGATGGCTTCCTCACCACACTTCTGGAGCCTCAGGTGGGATGGCTGAAGCAGGTGGAGGATGCAGGCTTTTCGCATGAGTAGCATGAGCTTCCTCACATGGCAATTTCAGGGTAACTGGACTTCTTATACAATGTATTGCTGCTCCTGGAGTACGTGTTCCAAGAGATCCAGGCAGAAGCTGAAAGACTTCTTGGAACTTAGCTTCAGAACTCCCCTATACTACTTCTACCATATTTTATTTGTCAAAGCCTGATATGGCCAACCCAGATTTAAGGGGAGGAGACTATATACAAGGGCATAGCCGCCAGGAGGCATTTGGGGCTATCTTTGATGCTAGCTGCCACCACTTAACAAATTTCTTCCAATTCAAGGCATTTCATAATCCTAAATACTCTTGAATTGACAACACTCAGTAAGTTTGCATGGATGTCCATATGCAGTGAAATATCATGAGTTTTATGTAATTCTATCTGCTATGAGAAAACTTCCATTTTGATGAGGTGTGATTGAAATGGAATCTTCCATTTACAATTTTACATATCTAATGATTGAAAAAAAAATTCTACAGACTTCCTTCTGGCCTTATAAATCACAAAACTTTCTTTTTCATATTCTTTTTGTTCTGGGTTCCATAGGATAAATCCATAACACATTATGACTTCTGGCACTGCACCTTGTTTCATAGGGTGAATTGACACAGTGTCAATATGAATTTTCCTGGAAGCCATTCCTACATGGGACTAGCTAAACCATACATGCAATATACATATGGAATAACTAACTACATATGGAAGTGGCTGCAGGCTACATAATTATATCACACTAAGCCCAAACTAAATGTGTTCCCACCTCAACTTCCCCTCACTGAACCCAAGTATGTTCACAGTCTCTACAAAGCCATTCAACAAGATGGAGAAGATTAACAGAGGGCAAGTTGGAGTAGAGAGAGTCACCTGATTAGCGTTAAAATATCTTATGTTTGCAAATTTTACAAAAACATTGAATTATTTGAGCACATTGCTAGAATCCCTCCCAAAGCCTGTGAAAGATTTATTTATATTCTTCTCCACCCCACCCCGACCCTTCACCCCGGTCTCGTCATCAATTCAGGATACCTTTCCTGGGGCTTTCTTCGCTAGCCTCTATGAGCCTCCTTACCTCAGATATTGGCCTACTTAAATCTATTCTCTATCCTGCAACAAGAGTAATCATTCTAAAACATAAATGTGACCTGATTGTCATGCTAGCTTAAACTTTTCTTTTTAAATGTTTATTTCTTTATTTTGAGGGGGGAGAGGGGCAGAGAGAGAGAAGGAGAGCGAGTGAATGAATCCAAAGAAGGCTCCATGCTCAGCATGGAGCCCAACATGGGATTCAATCTCATGACTGTGAGCTCAAGACCTGAGCCTAAATCAAGAAATCAGGGCCGTCAAAATGACTCAGCCACCCAGGTGCCCCTAGCTTAAAATTTTCAGTGGTTCTTTGCCATTTGTCCAATTCCTTAACATGGCTTACAAGCCTTTTCAAAGCTTGGACCGTAACTACCTTTCATCCTAGTACTTCTTACTGCCCTTCAAGCACTCTTTAATCCAATCACATTAAATTATTTTAATTCCCTGGTATTCTTTCACTCTGGGTCTTCTTCACTCCTAGGTCTGGGTTGGGTACCCTATCAGCCAACCAAGGTAGACTAAGCTGCAATAACAGTTTGACCATTAAATTTCATAATCCTAGCAATGCAGACATTTATTCCTCCCACATGAAGAAGTCGAAATCAGAAGGGCTGTTCTCCATGCAGTGACCCGAGAGCCTGGAGAACAGAGACCTGCTATTAAAGCCTCCATGCACTTTCTGCTTGACTAGAATGTATCAAATTACTGTAGTAATTGGTGAACACCACTAATTTAGTCACATTATTCATCTAAGCTACCCCCATCATAGCTCCTACCAGACCCATCACCATCTTTATCACAATGTTCCCAGGTCTTTTCACTTCTCTCTCTACCTTTTATTAGTATATGATACATTTTGTGAGAGAACAAACATGTTAGTATGGTTTAATTTTTTTTTTCTCTCCTAGTCTCAGCAAATTCTAGACATTCAATTTGTGTTTACTGAATGAATAAATAAATGCACAAAATATTGATGCTATAATGTATTTACAAGATGTCTAGCCCCTACTTTCCATAATCACCTGAATAAAGTATGTTATAAAACTTACGTCTATTCCTTTACTTGGCTTTTATTATACTCCAGTGAGATCATTATGATTTTTTATGTTATTTACTCCATTTTAGAGATCACAAAGTTGAGGTTTAGGGATCACAAAGGATTCATTATTGGTCATATGGCAGACTTCCTTTGTTCTAATTTCAAGTCCCATTCTATATCTAGGGAAAAAAACGTTCACTATTTTGTGCAGGCCTGCATTGCTCAAATCCTGAGCATTCCAAAGAAAAACCAGTCTTTAGGACTGCCCTGGACCAGTTCCTGAGAGAAGGCCAGAGCCCTTGGAATAGCTTACCTAAGTGTGTTTGTATGCCCGAGGCCTTGGGGTATGCTGTTTTTATAGTGAATGTCTGTTTTGTTCCAGCAGGGGATGGGAGCAGGGCAAGGACAGGAGTCTGAGTTGTGGTCAGTCACTGGGCTGCACACCTACATGACAGACCCCCAACAAAAACCCTGGACATCAAGGCTTAAGGGAGCTTCCATAGTTCACGACGCTTTGTATGTGTTGTCACGCATCATTGCTGGGAGAATAAGCGTGTCCCCTTGAGACCCCACTTGGAGGGAATGCCTGAAAACTTGAACCTGATGACTCCTGGGCCTCTCCCCATGTACCTTTTTCCTTTGCTGATTCTAATCTGTATCCTCTCACTGGATAAATAATAAACTCCAACACGCATATAACAGCCTTTCTGACTCCTTCTAGTGGCTAGGATCCCAGTTGGAAAATAAGTGCTTTTTATAATTAACTCTTGTATAATAAAATGAGCCAATGCTAATTTTCAGAGATACATAGTTTTTTTTTCTTTTTTTTTTTTTTAAATTTTTTTTTTCAACGTTCACTCATTTTCTTTTTTTTTTCTTTTTTTTTCTTTTTTTTTTTTTTAATTTTTTTTTTCAACGTTCACTCATTTTCTTTTTTTTTTCTTTTTTTTTTTTTAAATTTTTTTTTTCAACGTTCACTCATTTTCTTTTTTTTTTTTTTTTTTTCAGAGATACATAGTTTTACACTTGGAGCTTACTTACTAAATAGCATTAAATAAGAGAATTTTCAATCATTGTTGTGTTAGTTGGCAAGCATAAAGTAAACTTCCAGTTCTAACCAATTAGCTTAAGGCAAAATGCAGTAAATTAGTTTATACTGCTAAAAGTAAGACTAATTATTGCCTCGGGGCGCCTGGGTGGCGCAGTCGGTTAAAGCGTCCGACTTCAGCCAGGTCACAATCTCGCCGTCCGTGAGTTCGAGCCCCGCGTCAGGCTCTGGGCTGATGGCTCAGAGCCTGGAGCCTGTTTCCGATTCTGTGTCTCCCTCTCTCTCTGCCCCTCCCCCGTTCATGCTCTGTCTCTCTCTGTCCCAAAAATAAATAAACGTTGAAAAAAAAAATTTTTAAAGACTAATTATTGCCTCATCTTTTTAGAAAATCATAGGAAATATGACTATTACATTTATTTAGAGAAGCGGTTTTGACATGTGGCATGATATAAATACCACTGATTTGAGAGTCTATAAATCTTGTTTTAGCCATGGATTAGACCTTGGTTAGATCTGACCTTCAGTGTACTCATCTATAACCTGCAATTATACTCTTCTTGTAATACCTCATTGAATCACAGTGAAGAGAAAAAGAGAGAAACCATACTAAAAAAAAATGTTTGAAAACATGAAAGCATTATAATGTAAAACATTATTGTATATTCTCAACTTAGTGGCAACAAAGCAGCATTTTCAATGTAGCTCAATTGTGCTCTTAAGTGGACTCTTGTATAGTAGTTACTTGAATCCTTAACCATGAAATTCATACTTCAAAGCTTAAAATTTTTACTCCTAAAAGTAACATACTTTTGTTGTTAAACTATAGGTGCAATGAGAAGGCTGGGTAAGAAAAACATGTTTTATATACTAATTTATAGCCCTAAAAGAGACAAAGATGGACCATAAGGAGAAAATGTTTCAATAAGCCCACAGTCAACACCTGCTAATATAAATATTACCTTATAAATATGACATAAAAACACTTGAAAGTTATAATAATGCTCAGATAATCCCATATATGATATAATAATGACATAATATCTAATCAAGATAGACTAGGTTATGTTGTGGTCATATGACCTGGAAATCTCATGGATTAACAGAAGTAAGGTTTATTTCTGGCCTATCCTGTCTCATCAGAGATAGCAGAGCCTTTTGCTCTATATTATCACCCAGTTTGGGTTAATGGGGGCTGTATCACCTATAGTGATGTGAATATCTCAACATGAGGCTTCTAAGGTTGTCATAGCGCAGGAAGAGGGAGCATGGCAGGCTTAAACTGGCATAAGGAACTTATGGCCCAGATACTCCGTATAGCTCATTTTCTAAAATAACTACTGCAAAAGACTATGGTGTTGTTCAGGAAGCCAAATGTAGTCAGCACTGTTCATCTTACCCACAAGCATGTCACATGATAATGACTTATTGCTAGTATGATATTACTGGCATGAAAAGATACACAAAGCAGATACACCCTGAGTCTCCTCTAGAACCTAGTAAAACAAACTCATATGTTCCTTGGTAGATGTTACATTGTACAATTCGATGTAACAGACACGTGTTGGCCTATACAATACATGATGTGTTGGGTATCTCCCCAGTGTCCATTTATTCCAACTACCTTCTTCCCTGATGAAAGTACACACTAATTTCCCAAGCAGTACATGTAACAGAGGAAGGTAATTTCACTCTATCTAAAGGATGGATCTTACATGGTTTGATGAATGGCCTTCCCTTGTCCAGAAGCTCTCCTCCAGATGTAGAGATGTCAATTAAGTGGTCCGATTAAGGAGAATCTCAGTAGTCTTGCTTGAAATAGTTGGTCAACAGTTTCCTTACATGGTAGGCAGATGTAAAACATGGAACATACGACGATAAAGTCTGAGGATCATGCTAATGCAAAATCACAATCAGTAGAATAAAAAAGAAATGGAGTCTGAAGCCCTGGATTTACTCAATGATGAAGTCCTGCCCTTCCTCTAAACTTGCAGTCAGAGGAGTTAGCGTAAATCTTCAAAGGCCATTGAGTCAGGTATTCTCTGTGCAGCCAAAGATATTATAACAGATTTAACACCTAAATTCTGAAAATATCTGCAGGTCTACAATATTTACAATAAGTCCAAATACATGCAGTGAGCTGACCAATAAACTAAGTTTACATGACAGCGCATGTGTTTGGGATCCTAATTGAGTTAAAAATTGATAACTCTACAGGAACACTGTAATGAGTCTCACTGTATTTGTCATAGTTGTCCAGAAATAAACAGAACCAATAGGAGAGAGAGAGGGAAAGAGAAGTTTTATTTATAGGAATTGGCTTATCCAATTGTGGAGGCCAAGAAGTCCCATGATTTACTGTCTAAAGGCTGGAAAAGCAGAAAAAGCACTTGTGTAATTCAGTTTCAGTCTGAAGGCCTGAGAACCAAGGGAGCCAATGATGTAAGTCTGAGTACTAAGGCCCCAATATCGGAAAGGGGACAATGGTATAAGTCTAGGTCTGAGTCTGAAAACTGGAGAATCCAAAGTGCTGCTGTTCAAGGCCCAGAGAAGCTGGATGTCTGACCTCAAGCAAAAGGAGTAAATTTGAGCTTCCTCTGTCTTTTTGTTCTTTTCAGGCCCCCAAACAACTGGATGACACTCGCTGGCATGGGTGAGGGTAGATTTTCTTTATTTCATCTACTGATCCAAATGCTAATCTCTTCCGAAAACCCCCTCAAGGACACACCAGGAAATGGTGTTTTACCAGATCTCTGGGCATCCCATAGCTCAGTCAAGTTGACACATAAAATTAACCCTCACACTCATTGAATAAAATAATCTCTCAGACTAGCTCAGCCCTGATCCTTTTCTCTCCTCTCTTTACCTTTTGTGACAGACTTTAGAAAATTTCCTTATCTTTTCTTTCATTTTACTCAAATATCATCCCTTTCCCACTGTCCCAACAGTCTCTGACTTATGCAGCAATATTTAAGAGGTACATATATTACTTTTACAAGTGGTACCTGCCAACTGCCCATACTTTATGCAAGGAGTTAATTTAACATTAACTGATATTTATCATTAATTAGCAAGCAAAAGTTTTGGTAGCTGAACACAATCTTTAAAATGTGGCTACTATATCATGGTATAAATTGTTGGGGAAGTAAAATTAAAAACAAAATCTTCTTCCAACCCAGAAATCCTCTCCACAAAGGTAGTTGAGAAACACTTAAAAAAACTTTTTTTAATGTTTATTTATTTCTGAGAGAGACAGAGTGCGAGCCGGCAGGTGCAGAGACAGAGGGAGACACAGAGCCTGAAGCAGGCTCCAGGCTCTGAGCTCCAACTTGTCAGCACAGAGCCTGAGGCAGGGCTCCAACCGAAGGACAGGAAGATCATGACCTGAGTCAAAGTCGCATGCCCAACCAACTGAGCCATCCAGGCTCCCCTAGAAAAAAAATTTTTTTAACCAATTAAGCATTAAACCAAGATGTCATACGCATCACAGGCAACACTCTAAGTGACTGCAAAAGCAGAAAGGACTCACACCCCTTTAGATAGCCAAGAAGATACAACCCATAATATACATGCTTGCAAGATAAATGATAACTACTCCTCAAGTAAGAAGATGTGACAAAACCATTTGTCACACATAGTTCATCCTAACTTTACCTGGCAATTGGGTGACCACCTATGTTAGCTAATTGGCTTTATCATGATGAAAAACAAACTTCTCATGTCTTTGTAACAGAAAGTAGTTTTGCAACTTGGAGCAAGGTGTCCACCAAATTAGGCCACCATTATCTCCCCCTCCCTCACCCCAGAAACTGGGAAACAAGGGTCCTATCTCCCTTACGTTCAAAGAGATGGTTCAAAGAGACGGTTATCAGGTCCTTGAGAAGTACATTTTCTGTCGTATCACTGACCAACTGCCAATCTAGTCCTCAAAAGGATTTATATACATCTCAAAGGGAGGAGAAAGTACTTCCAATTACAACTTTTCTGAAAAAACAAAGGGAGGAAAATCTTTTATTTTCAACAGAGAGATCAAGTCTCTCTTATTTTTAATTTATATTTATCCTTGCATTATGCATGTATTTTTATTTTATTTTAGTGTCCCAGACAATAACGTGGATGCAATGCAAATTGAACACATATTTCTAAGGACACCTACTGTGGGCAGGCATGTGCTAGACAAGTCCAAAATCTTCATCCTTATTCTAAAATCTAAAAGGCTCTGAAAATTATAAAGTTTTTATAAGTTTGGCGCAGATTCTTTTTTTTTTTTTTTTTTTTTTTTTTTAGCAAAACTTGACCTAAAATGACATGAGACTAAGCACAGTCTTTTATTTATTCCACTTGATGTGAATAATTTTAATACATTTTACTGAGAATTACTAATGTGCTTGAATACCAGATAATATCCCAGACTTTGCTCAGTTAGCTTTAGTGACTGTTTTACTTTAATTTTTGAAGGAAAAAAGCATTAAAACGTGGCACAGTGAAAAGAAGGGGATTAGATTCAATACGCATAAATTGCATTTCTAAAAAACTTAATTCCACGTTATAGCCAGTTAATGGAGATGTAAGACGTTAAATAACAGAAGTTCAACTGAGTAAATTTTAAATATCTAACTGGTTTTATTAATTGATTCATGAATCAGGCAGGAAGCATCCCACTTAATAAGCAGAGGGGAGCTCCAAAGGACTACAGAAAAGGAAAGGTTTTTAAAGTTAGAGAGGGAGTGAAAAAAAGGAAATCATTAGCAAAGAATCCATTGTTTTAGGCAAGGTCACCCTTCTGAGGAAAAAAGAAAGGGACTATCGATAAATTTCCTAGTGCTGACCAGGAAATTCCCATGTCCTCCGGTTAAAGGTTCTATTTCTAGGGGGTTGAAACTGCAGTTAGGTTAGGTATTAAGTCTTGGTTTATTGATTTGGGGGCCTTTAAATGATGCCGTTTGGGGTCTGTGGTTTTCTTCTTAACAAAGTAGAAAGAAAAAGAACGAAGTAGACAAACTGAAGGAAAAGGAAAAGGCAAACAGGAAATATGCATATGTGGACAAGGATCATATTTGTTTTATTTTTTTGTTAACTATCCAGAATTTAGCACAGAGCATAAAACTAACTGAAAACTCAGTAAGTATTTGTGTAATGAAAGATACAGGCGGAAGAAGAGCTGGACAAGCACAGGAAATAGAAAAAGACATTCATAGAAAAACCACAAAGGGAAAAGGAGTGACCAGCACATTCCTGAAACTGGAGGGGGGTGCCACACTCTAGGCCACAGAAGGGCTATAAAGAGACAGGAAGGAAGGAGACAGGAGTGTCTAAACTATTAGCCTAGTGACAGCTCTATAGAGCAGGCAGAGACTTCAAGGTCTATTATCTTTGATCTTTGAAATGCTAATTCACTGATTAAAGACTTTCTGACACTTGTTATTTATACTTAAATTTTCAAACCACAGCAGCTCACCAGGCAGGAAATTATTCTTTTAGTTGCACTGACAGTGACTGAAGAGCTGAGCTGATGGGGTGAAGTCCTGCCGAGGTCTGAGGGTATCCACCTTTTCTTTAGAATGAGTAAAAGATACCCCAGCCTCTGAGATGTTTGCATTTGAAAAGAGATGTTACACAGCTTGGCAAGAGCATTGTTGTTTGCCTCTGGATTCTTTGTGTGTGGCAATGTTATCCACAGGCATTCACTCTCTAATGAGACCTCCAAATATTAATTATTCAGAAGACCCTTAAACCTTCAAATTGTCCCATGGATGATGTCTCCGCTTTTGATTTTGTCCACTGTAAAATTGTGTTGTTCTTGTTAGACCCAGGAGATTTAATCCAGGCAATAGGGAGGAGCAAGAACCCAGGTCCAGGGTGATAGTAGACGCAAAAGAAATGGTGTGTGAGCAAATGAGGTTATCATCAGTTAGGTGATGTTAGCCCTAAGATGCACAAGAATATACGAAAATTTGAACATGAGCTGAGAAGCAACTTAATGTTAGCTTTTCCCTCATCTTAGCCAGGTATTCTTCATTTTGGTGACCTACAAGAATTGCCTGAGGAAGCTTTTAAACATACTGGTTTCTTGGCTTCAGTTCCACGTATTTTGATCCAATTCCTTCAGATTGGGTCTTGGACATCCATACTAAACACACACACACACACACACACACACACACACACACCCCTCCAGGTGATCTTAATGAAAATCCAGAATTGAGTACCTCTGCCCTAGGTGATCTGCTAGTCTCCTGCTATAAGGACTACTATCCATGTGACCACAGTTACACTTGTAACTACACGTGTTGTTTCACTCCAAACTTAACTCTTGATTTTTATACACATCTCCCCAAAATTCAACTTCATTCTTCTTGTGTCTGCCCTCTCCTTCCAGGTATCTTTATCACTTCAAACAAGCATCATCACCCCTGACTGGTGGGAAAAACTGCCTGACATCGTGCTGTACCTCACACCCGCCACCTTCAGTCATCAAGTCCTGCTGACTTTACTTTTGGAAAATCTACCTATTTCCCCGTGTGTCTCCTGTGTTCAGAGGGCTCCAGTCCCCACTCACATGCACCTGGGTTACTAGGATCGTCTTTGAACCAGCTTCTCTTCTACTCTTGTTTTCCTACAATTCATCCTCCACATACATTTGGTCATGACTCACTCTTGCTGAAGGTCATTCAAGATCTTTCTCAGACTGATGGTTACCAGGGTCGAGATGGAGGAAGTAGGGAGGTACTGGTCTAAGGGTACAAATTTGCAGTTATAACATTAGCAAGTTCTGGGGCTCTTTGTGCAGCATTGTGATTATAGCTAACATTACTGTATTATATATTTAAAGTTGCTAAGAGAGTAGAACTTAAATGTCCTCGCCACAAAAACAAAATGGCAATTATGTGATAGGACGGAGGTGTTGACTAATGCTACAGTGGTAATCCTCTTGCGATATATAAATGCGTCATGTCAATAGGTTATACATTGTAAACCTACACAACATTATATGTCAATTATATCTCAATAAACCCAGAATAAAAAAAAAGATATTTCTTTTGCTCTAAGAATAAAATTCAACTTGTTTAATTTGACCTACTTGGCCCAGTCCACTTTTACAGGCTAATTTCTCAACCCCCACCCCTAACTCACCCTGTTTCTATGTCTTCACCGACTTTTTTTTCTTTTTTTATTTCTAGGCTGCATCAAATGTGGTCTCCTGTGCGGCCTTCATACGGGATCATTGTTCATTTTGCCTGAAGCACCCGTCCTCACATCTCTTCTCCCCAGTCCCACATCCCTATTCCCCATACCACTTCCCTATCATGCTGGCCTGACCAAATTCTGGGCACCTTGGGTTTCTCAAGTTAAATGTTACCCTCATTCTAAATCAGATCCACTTAATAAATGCACTAACACCTTGTATTCTTCCTTCAAAGCATTTCCAATAATCGCAATTAAGCATTTATTTTTTTGTTTATATATTTTCCTTTCCCAGGAAAACTTGTGTTCCACAAAGTCATAGACTAGTTCTGTCTCATTGGTGCTAAGTTCCCACGAAGGATCACCGTACGGGTCTCCTAGTCCTCAAACACTAAATATTTGTTAAACAAATGATTAAAATTGGAGCTTCCTCTTTTCATGGTATCAATATCCATGGGATTCTCTTGACTGGAAGATTGAGAAGTACTCATTATTCCTAGGTTGGCTCTCACAGGGAGGAGCTGAAGATGAAGAAATCAAGATTGTAAGAGACTTTACGATCCTAACTGGGTAGGTATAACACTGAAGCTTCCTCGTAATCTGTGCTCTTTAAAGCCAGTCTATGGTTTGAAAGATTATCTTCCTGGATAAAACCATGTGCCTGTTTGCCCAAAGGGTCTGGTGGATTACTGTTGAGTATTATTTTAAAGCAGAGGTCTGTCAGGCAAGATGTGATGTAGCTCATAAAACATGAGCTGTGGGGGAGGTATGACAGCTAGGAATACCACTCAAATCACCCAGGGACGCCAGGGGAACGAGAGATTTCCAACCATTAACATACTTTAGTGACTCCATCCCCTGCTCCAGCGACATTATTAATGTATCTCTTCTTGAGGAGCTATACAGTCTAGAATCATCCTTAACCTTTTACCACATGGACATTTCTAAAGTTCCTCCACTATTATATCAGCTATGTAACTAGAGTTTCTATTCAATAAGATTGGTTGAATCATTTCTATTTCAGAAGCTACTCACAGAAATATAAAATGCTTATGCAAATTTTGTTCTGGCCCAACGGCATTAAAACAATCAAAGAGTAATCTATTCTTTTTTGTCAGTCATCTAATAATTTAATCACCAATGGAAAAAAAATCTACTTTTTTACAGAAAATAATAAGTGTAAAAAATAAGTGAGATTGTAGTATCTAGAACTCTGTAAGATATAATTACTTATACATCTGGCAAATAGTAAGTGTAAAGAAAGAAAGACTCTAGTACCTAGAACTATGTAAGAAGATAGCACAGGCATAATTACCTATACATCTGGCTTCAGCTACTTGACAATGACAGAGTTAACCAGGTTCTGGGACTAAGAAATTGCTGGAACTCCTGAAAGTATTACCCAGCAGAAGAATGCATCATGCGTAACCTTCATCCTTCCAGATATCTGATATCATGAGCTCAGTCATCTGCATGAGGAGCTACAAATTTCAATATATTGAGCACCTCCTGACAGCAAATAATGGGAAGCAATCTCAGGGCAGTCAACTAATAGAGTCATCCACGGCTTGGAGACCTGTTTTCTGGTCTCAGGGCAGCCCTGGAGAATGAATGAGACAAGTCATAAAACACCTGTAGAGACCAAGTACAACAGCAGTCCAGGCCCCCATGAGCAATCTGGGTCTCTTTGTTCAACTTTCTGGGTCATCCCTACAGATAAACAGGTAAAAGTACAAAGGTGTACAGGTATAAAGAAAAGACAAAAAATTACATAGTTTTAAGTTTATTGAGCATAGGCAAAAGATTTATTTCCCTTTTTCACCATTCTTTTATTATCGGTGTATATGTATACATATAATATAATAATGACCCATTATTGTAACATAAATCTCTATCCATTATTAAAAGAATTTTGTTGCTATTAACAGGTGATATGTAGTCAGTGCCTACTGGGGGCCTGACAACGCGCTAAGCATATTATATGTATTATTTCACCTAATTGTGACTACAATTAGAGGCTAAGTAACTTGAATAACTTTATATATGAGATATATACTCTTTATATATGAGATATTGTACTGTGAAATAACTTTCATCTCATTCAGCTGTGACCCTATGAGGAGTTAATAAACTTTTTAATAGGGACTATAATAACATTAATAAAGGGAGGCTTGGAGGAACATGTGTGGGAAGGCAAAACTAAGTCAAAGAAAGTAAAATCAGATTTCCATGACTTGTTTTCTGTAAAAATTTGGATGAGTAACTTGGCTTTGCTAAGCTGGTTCATCAACTATACAGTCAGATTAATACTAGCTTTATCCTACAGTGTTGCTTTGAAGATTAAAAGATAATATAATTATTTGGCCTTAGGAAATGAAGTATAATTACTGAAATGAACACTTTATTTGCCTTAGTCACATTTATGGAAACCGTGTTTGGTTACCATATGTTTTAATTTAGCAAATGTTTAAATTAGCTCTGGGTGATAAAATTCCCAATGTTGCAGAATTTTAGAAAATGGCATTATACTGCATATTTAATGATATTTGTTATATTCATCTGTTTCTAAAAGCAATTTCTGACCGATGTTAGGATGCTTGAAAATTTGGCTTTTGATCATAATTACATCTAACACTTTAGAAGAAATTTTATGTCAGCTTGATTTGGGACAGCCAGCAGACCTACTGGTGCTGCATCTCAGAGTTCCGCACACATCACCTCGTGTATTAGTTGGTGTCTTGGTCGGCTTAGGCTGCTTGCTCTAATGAACCACCATAGACCGGGTGGCTGACACGACACACATTTATTTTTCACAGTTCTGAGGCTGGGAAGTTCAAGATCAGGATGCCATGGTAGCATGCTTGGATTCTGGTGAGAGCTCTCTTCTTGGCTTGCAGATGGCCGCCTTTTCACTGTGTCTTCACAGGGCAGAGAGATACACAGTGCAAGCTCTCCGATGTCTCTTTTTATAAGAACACTAATACAATTATGGAGAACCTACCAGCACGATCTCATCTAAACCTCATTTAACCCCTAAAACCCTACTTTTAAGTACCATCACATGGGGAGTTAGGACCTCACCGTATGAATTTTGAAGGATGAAAACACTCAGTCCATAACATTTCTAGGGCTGTCATGACAAAGTACGACAAGCTGGGTGGTATAAACAGTAGAAACTTATTGTCTTCCAGGTGTGGAGGCTGAGAGTCTAAAATCAATGTCAGTAGGGCTGGTTCCTGCTCAGAGCTATGCAGGAGAACCTCTTCCATGCCACTTTCTTGGCCGCTTCTAGTTTGCTGGCAAGCTCTGGCATTCCTTGGCTTCTGCTGCATCAATCTGATCTCTGCCCTCATCTTCACACAATGTTCTCCCTGAGTGTCTCTGTGTCCAATTCTCCCCAGGCCATAAGGACACCAGTCATTGGGTTAGGAGCCGACCCTGCTCTAGAATAACCTCATCTTAACTAAATACATCTGCGGTGGTCCGACTTCTGGATAGATTCACATTGTAAGGTATTAGGGGCTAGGACACCAACATACGAATGGGGGCTACAATTCAATCCATAATGCCTAGTTACCTCTAAAAGTATAAAACTTAGACAAGGATAGGAAACTTTATTTAGTTCCCATGTATTCATAGGCCATTTTAGTTTTTCACATTAAGATAAAATATTATTTAATATATTATGTGGTCTCTGTTTTCTCATTTGATATCTTCTCTCCTTTGAGAAGTATAGGCAATTGAAATAAAATTCTGAGCTTTGTGAATGAAAGGAAACGCTCATTTACAAAAAGAAATTGAATCCTAAGTGTCATCTGAGAACACTTTGCCAAATCAAATTAGTAATTTGCTGAGTTTCCTTGTATGGTACTTCCAGTGTTTAAACGTGATTTCTAAATTAGCCATTAAAAAGCATTTAATTTTGCATAAAGCAGCTTTCACTACAGAGCCTTAATTAAAAGTCACTATTCAATTATTTATGTACCACTCTGGGTTTTCAAATGATTCAGAAGGAACTAGCAAGTCACATTTTACAGATTTGGGCCCAGTGGCACACAATAACCCACAGTAAATTTAAAATACTATTATGACTTTCCTTCTATGTGTTTGTATTTATTAGCCTTTAGACACAGCCACTACCCAATGCAGTTTCTGACAGAACCAAAAAGATGCTGCAAGTATTCTGAATACTCAATAGTCTAGAGCAAGTTCGTTCTCAAAAGTTTTCACCAGCTTGCAGACAATAATACTGATAATACAAACAAATTTTTTAAAGTAGGCTCCACGCCCAAGGTGGGGCTCTAACTCACGATCCCAAGACCAAGAGTTGTGTGCTCTACCAACTGAGTCAGATGCCCCGATAAAAACAAATTGTTAAGAGTTAAGTAAGAATAACACCAACAGAAAGAAGACTCTGCTATCTAATGCAACAGGGCATCTGCAACTCTTTGGTGACCAGGCAGGCTCTGGGGCTGTGGGAGGTCCCAGTCTGCTGACCTCTAGCCCCAGTCAGTTACCTCAGGGGCTCTTGAAGTGAGAGAAGTTTAAGGGCATGTCATGGTCTCCAAAACAATAAGCAAAATGAATGACAGAGGTACTCACCGCTCCTCTGATACCTTGGTGATGCCCAAGAGGTGTTCTGTCATCTGGCTAAGGGTGACACTGCCCATCATCGACACAGCCCAGGGAGGAGCCGTAGGTATTATATTCCACATGGAAGAAGGCAAGTAGCCCCAGGTGTGGCTGCTTGGGGGCTCAAAGCCCAGAGGCTCTGTGTGAGCTCTCACCAGGTACAGCTTCAAAATTCTAAAAGTTGAGGGGCACCTGGGTGGCTGAAATCAGTTGGATATCCAACTCTTGATTTTGGCTCAGGTCATGATCCTGGGATCGTGGAATCGAGTTCCATGTCAGGCTCCCCACTGAGCCTGCTAAGGATTCTCTCTCTCTCATTCCCTCTCTCTCTCTCTCTCTCTTTTAACGTTTATTTATTTATTCTAAGAGAGAGAGACAGAGAGAGAGAGTGCATGTATGTGTGCACAAGCAGGGAACGGGCAGAGAGAGGGGAAGAGAGGACTCTAAACAGGCTCTTCATTCTTAGCGAGGGGCTCAGTCTTCAAAACTGTGAGATCATGACCTGAGCAGAAATCAAGGCTCAGACACTTAACCAACTCAGCCACCCAGGTGTCCCGAGGATTCTCTCTCTCCCTCTGCTCTTCTCCCCTGCTCGCACTCTCCCACTCTAAATAATAATAATAATAAAATAAAAGTTTAGGTGTATATTTTAGAATAGGTGTAAAAATATATATTTTTTTCACTTTGAAATACGAAAAGTTTCAAATGCATAAGGAAGAGAGCTGCTGGGACGCTTGGATATCCACATTTAAGATTCAATTGCATGCTATTGAAGGACTTGTTGGGTCAGAAGACTCATAAAAATACAGTGTCACTGATTTTAAAAAGTTACATTTTTTAAAAAATATTTATATTTTTATTTTGAGAGAGAGAGAGAGAGAGCAAGCAGGGGAGAGGCAGAGAGAACAAAGAATGGAGAGAATCCCAAGCAGGCTCCTCCCTGACAGGACAGAGCCCGATGAGGGGCTCAATTTCATGAACCGTGAGATCATAACCTGATCCAAAGTCAGACACTTAACCAACTGAGCCACTCAAGTGCCCCTAAAAACAACTGTTTTTAAAATCAACAAAGTATTTATTTACAAAATCAAGTTTTACAAATAAGAAGGCTATGGGACACTCTCCTCATTTAAATGCTTAAACTTTTATTTTCCTATTGGCTGAGTTGCTTCTAACAGGATCAATTAAGTCACGGAAATTATTAGGGCTGGTGAGTCAATTCAACCTCCTAAGACAAACATTGTTTACAACTTCAAGTGAACAAACAATTCTCCAGAACGAGTATTTTCACAAACACTGCTTCCCGTTAAAAAGTAGTTCTAAGGTCAAAGTAGTTCTAAGGTCAACAGTGCTTAGAGAATACTTAATAAAAACGTATTAAATATCAATACAAAAAACAAATAAAAAATTGAAAAGTTAGGGGAAATTTCACTTCTTTTAGTAAACAGGCTAACATATTCACTTTAGGATGATAAGGAACAGAATACATGGCAAATAAAGGCCAAATATTCTTTGTTCTTCATAATTTTTCCTTATCTCTCTAAACATATAGTAATGGCTGACCTGGTACTTTCAATCCTTGGAGTTAACTGTTTCAGTACTGTTTTATTTTTCCTTTCAGGTTACATTTTAGGAATCTTTACCTACATTGGCTCTTTTCCTTTAGCTTAATCAAGGTTGAATTAAAGTATCCTGGGCTAATCGTTTCTTTTTCCTCTTATAATAGTTCATTGTGAATGAGCATTAGGACCAAGTTTCTTTATATCCTGTTGGCATTTTGACAATTGTTGCAGATTATATAATGTGACCCACTCCCTACCAAAGATACCCATGTCCTAATCTCCAGAACCTGTGAGTATGTTTCTTTATAGGGCAAGAGGACTTTGCAGATAAGGTTAAATTAAGGATTTTTGAGATGGGGAGATTGTTGTGTATTATCCAAGTGTGATGGAATTACCATAGAATCACAAGAGTCCTGTAAGAGGGAGATGCACATAGCCAGAGGCTATGCTGCTGGCTGTGAAGCTGGAGGAAGGGGCCACTAGCGGAGGAAGACAGACAGCTGCTAGAAGCTGACAAAGGCCAGGACTCTTCTCTGGAGCCTACACAAGGAACACAGTTCTGATGACCCCTTTTAGACTTCTGACCTCCAGAACAGGAAGATAATAAATTTGTGTGTTTGTAGGCCATTGCATTTGTGGTGATTTGCTACAGGGCTGGGAGGAAATTAGGACAACAATGGTCTGCAAGCAGCTTTTACTCATCCCTTTATGGGATCTGAATATGTTGCTTGTGGTGTTGCTTTTAGGTGTGTTTATGAGGTCAGTAATGCTCTAGGGAGCACCTCCAGTTAGTGGCCTAAAAAGTGGTTGAAACCCAAGGTGAATGGGGCTGCCTAAACTGCCTTATACTAAATAGCTGGGTTTCTCTTCCGTGTCCCTACCCAAGATACAGATTAGAAAGCTATTCACTGTAATAAAAACACTAACAAATTAATTTTAAATAAGATAGACAACTTAGAGGACCATTCAAGGAAATGGCAATACCTGAACCCAATTAGTGACTCTAATCAGTAAGTTTCAACTGCTCTTCATCACTGCTTAATCTGATTTGAGTTTCCTGTAAATTTGAGTAGAATATATTCATCTTGAACCTTTATTGTTCTGAGATAAGTCTGGAACAATCAGACCACACTGATACGAAAAATGTTTCCCAACTGCAATACTTTTATTCTCTTTAATTAAATATCGATCTTTGAGGTTTCCTCTGATTATCTTCTTTCCTATTTGGTTCAGAGCCCAGATTGTCTACGGCTTACTTCTGCTTCCACGTAAAATTAAGAGTGTGAGCCTGTCTCCTTTTATTCTTCTCGGTTTTTATTCTTGCTTTTTCATCTCCTCCCTCATTTACCCTCTGAGATAATAACCTCAGAGATAGCGTGTATGTGAGTGTCTGAGTGTGTGTCTCTGTGTGTGTACGTGTGTGCCCACGTCCGCCAGTTTTGTCGGCTGAAATTCTGCTGAAAGATGGTCTCTAAGAGAAAAGATTTTTAACAAGGCATGGCAGGAAGTTATATTTAGTTTACTCTGGGTTTTACTATTCTAGAGGCTAGTACTACCTCTAAACATCCCAATCAAGTTTCAAAAATTAGATCCTTAACACTAGGTCTTTTAATTTAATTTTTTCCCCAGTATTTATAAGGATAAGAAAAACAAAACAAAACAAAACAAAACAAAACCTAATTTATCCCAAACAGGCACTAGTATGAAGAGTGGTGGTAGACCGGTGAGCACAGCTGCCTTCCAAAATGAACACTCATGGGCCCTACTCCTTAGGTCAGTATTGTTTTGGACAATTCAAGTTTATTACCTGAGTTTTTAAAGTCAGAAATGTACAGCGAGTTGCCTAAACTACTCCATATTTCTTAGAAAACGAGCTAGGACTTTTTCGGAAACAGTACCTTATAGGGTTCTAGAGCCAACTCCTGAGATGGACAAAAAGAAGTAAGTGAGTCACTACAGCAAGCGCTTCATTACATCAGCCCTAACTTTGCCCCTTCAAATCTCTATACCCTGAGATCCCTTTCCAATTCCTTTTTCCCTTTTTTTTTTTTATTGTTTATTTATTTTTGAGAGAGTGCAATTGGGGGAGGGGCAGGGAGGGGGAGAGAGGACCCCAAACGGGTCTGGGCTGACAGGCTGACAGCAGCGAGCCTGAGGTGGGCCTTGAACTCACGAGATCATGCCCTGAGCCGAAGTCAGATGCTCAACCGACCGAGCCATCCAGGCGCCCCTGCTCTTCATTTTTCCATTGTAATCATATGTCAGAAGGAAGAAAGAATAGCACCCGGGACAAAAATGTGAAGCTAGCATGGGAGTTGACAATGGCACATACATTTCATGTGGGAGTCAGGCTGTCCAGCTACAACTGCCAGTAGCTAACTTGATACCACTATTTGATAAGCCCTTGCCAGCTGGCTGCTAATTTTTTTTTTTTAAATCCTCATATTCGTGTATGAGTTCTATGCACTTTTCCTGAATGCACACATTTCTAACATATTTTGCAAGCCCATCTTCAAAGACATCTACTGTATTCATTTAATTATTTACAAATCTTTTGCTATTAGAATTTTAATTTTTTTAATTTTCAGCATGATTTGAAGAACCAACATAGTTTCCCCACATGTGCAAATCATAAAAAGCTCTGGGGAATTAATTTGTTTACTTGAAACTTTGTTGGTCATCGTATATGAAAAATATTTTCTTTATAAATACAAAGGGAAAAGACAAGCAAATCTTTGGACTCCATCTAAAACAACGTTAGGAATTAACATTTGACTCGAATATTTTTAACCACAGGATAGTGGAGGAACTGATCAGTGTTTTTTTATTAATTTTGTTGGCATTTTTAAAAATTGTGATTGTGGTATTAACAAATCCTTAAATCTTTTTATTATAACATTCTTTTACGGTGTCCTGAGAGCACAGATGTAGGGTTCAAAGAGGTCAGAAAGCAGTTTTGGAGTATCTCCAAGTTTCAGGTCCTATGTATGCATGGAATTATGCCATCACACACGTGTAGAAAGATAAATGCTGTTAGAGGCCATCATGTCTAATCATCGGAGTATGCAAGAGAAGTAACTCAAGAGAATATAAGAATGAAGAACAGAGAGCACATGGCTTCTTTTTTTTAATAAAAAAAATTGGGGAGGGAGAGACCATAGTCTCTTGAATCCCATATGATGCACTTGTCCCCAAAACCACATTACTCCAGCCTTTGAACATAAACAAACATGATCCTCCAAAGCTATTATAAAAATAAACGAATGATAGACATCTATCTGTCTATCTATCTATCTACCTATCTATCTATCTCCTACTGGTTTTATTCTTCTGGTAGAACTCTGACCAATACAGATTTTGGTATTCTTATATCTGGATATCATATTACACTAAAAACACTGAATCATTGAATAAGTTCTGTAACATAATGAAACCCACAGCCTATTTTTAAAGTTGTCATCATTGTCTTTAAGTGCTTTGAATAGGCTGCCAGGAGAGGTGATATTAAAACTACGAGGATACACAGCATTATTTACAATTTTGTGTTTTTCCTATCAACTAGAAAATAACAAGGTATAATAGCTTTTAAAGGTGCCCATCAGAATACAAAACAATCCTGCCCCTATCTCCCACGTGTGATATTGATGCTCATTCACTGAGTTATAATAATTTCCTTACATAAATCATGACCTAAAGGAATTCTCTCTTCTCCACATAAATTCCCAGTCCTTGATCTTTTTTAAAAAATTATTATTATTATTATCATTATTATTATTTTGATAGTGGTGAACATAACTGTCTTCATGGTTAAGTTTTATTTTATTTTATTTTTTTTTTTTTTAATTTTTTTTTTTCAACATTTATTTATTTTTGGGACAGAGAGAGACAGAGCATGAACGGGGGAGGGGCAGAGAGAGAGGGAGACACAGAATCGGAAACAGGCTCCAGGCTTTGAGCCATCAGCCCAGAGCCTGATGCGGGGCTCGAACTCACGGACCGCGAGATCGTGACCTGGCTGAAGTCGGACGCTTAACCGACTGCGCCACCCAGGCGCCCCCATGGTTAAGTTTTAATAGAGATTTTTGTCTTATGGAATTTAGATGATTTCTGCAGAACATCTGCTTTTCTTGTTTCTGCTAAGTAACTAATGGCTGATGGGGATGATATCTAAGGTAAAAGGAGATTTCTAGAACCAGAGCTTTCTCCTTGGAACTGTGAGCAATCGATTTGAACATAAGTTAACCGACTCTCATACCTATCCCCGAGTAGGATCTAGGCGTGGTATAGAGTGTGAATTTTGTTTGAGGGTCGTAGAGTCAGACGCTAGTATGAAGAATGTCGGTAGTGTGGTAAGCACAGCTGCCTTCCAAAATGAACACTCATGGGCCCTACTCCTTAGTTCACTGTTGTTTTGAACAATTCAAGTCTATTACCTGAGTTTTTAAAGTCACAACTCTACAGTGAGTTCCTGACATAGGCTCTTCTTTGTTACCTCTTCGGTCTCTCTTGACTTTTGGGGTAAGGGGAATCCCACTCTAGGCCATTAACAATAATATGATAAATTGCTTCTAGTGTTAGTTCTCCAGATGTGGAACCCCCAGGTTTTTTTATCCCCCCCCCCCAGGTTTTTAAATGAGACAAATGTAACAGAGTTGAAAAAAGTTTACATGTAATAAATATATACATGAACAAGGAGAGGTGTGGGCACTGTATGTATATAGCTATAAGCTGGAATGTTGGGCTCGTCAATAAGATTCCTAAAAGAATTCATTGCTCAAGTTTCTGCTTCTGCTAATGACCAAGTAGTGTCTATGAGATCAAACTCCCCATAGGTAACAACTATGAACTCCAAACAAAGAGAAACAATTATGTGAAGGCACTGGAGAATGACAAGAAATCAGGCAGATGCTATTTGGGGGGCAAACAATGGGAGGAGTTGACACTTGGAAGAAGAGAAGAGCACCGGGTGGGCTATGTCTCCTCCATACTTTTAAAAAAGTGTGTGCGTGTGTAAAAGCTTTGCACGTGGGGGCAGTTCTGGAACACTGATTCGAATCTCCTCCCTGCCAACCTCTCATCCAAAAAGGTGGAGGCCAAAATGCAGTGAAACAGGCTTTTTTAAGCACTGAAAGATAAAAATCGCAATACCAGGGGCACCTGGGTGGCTTAGTTGGTAAAGCATCCAACTCTGGCTCAGGTCATAGTCTCATGGTTCATGGGTTCAAGTCCTGTGTCGGGCTCTGTGCTGACAGCTCAGAGCCTGGAGCCTGCTTCAGATTCTGTGTCTACCTCTCTCTCTGCAACCCCCCTTGCACTCTCTCTCTGTGTCTCCTCTCTCTCAAAAATAAACATGAAAAAATAATTACTATTTCAGAACATTATATCCAGTAAAAATACTATTTAATAATAAAAGCAAAATAAAGACATTTTCAAGTAAAAGTAAACTAAGATAATTTGTCAGCAGATCTATACCTTTAGAAATTCTAAAAATGGGGCTTTTTGGTTTTCATTTTGTCATTAAGAAATATGATATAAGGTGAAAACTCGGACCGCAGAAAAGAAGCCCCGGAAATGGTACATAAATGGATAGGCATAAAACAAGTTTTTCTTAAATTAAAAAAAAAAACACATGGACCAGTTAAAACAAGAGGTTATTGTTTTCTGGAGGGTTTAATTTTTATAGATGCAGTATGTACAACAACTTTTATAAGAAAGAATGGGGAGAGGGTAAAGAGATCTGTACCGTTACAATATACTTATATTTTATGTAAAATGTTACAGCATTAACTGTAACTAGACTGAAACTTTTTCATTATAATTTTGAACAATAACATTTGTTCATTATAATCCCTAGGGCAACCACTAAAAGATAACATAAAGTAGTATAGTTAGAAGGCAACAGATTGAAACGGAATTCTAACAAACATTGAATTAATTATAAAAGTAGGCAGGAAACAAAAGACAAAGGAGTAAAAACCAGAGGGGAGAAGTAGGAAAAAATTGTAAAATTGTACATTTAAATTTAATGATATCAATAATGGACCAAACACTCCATTTAAAAAGGCAAAGATTATCAGGTTGGATTTTTTTTTTTTTTTTTAAAGCAAGACTCAGTTACCTGCTGTGTACAAGAGTCTACCTTTAAATACAAAGGCACAGATAGCACGGATAAAAAAAAGATATGCTATACAAATGGAAGCCTAAAAAGGGTGGAGGGACTATACTATCAGATAAAGTGGACTTCACAAGAGAAAGATTGTCATTGGAGGTAAAGAGGAACATTTCTTAAGGAAAAATTGGCCAATTCATGAGAAAGCCATAGCAATCATAAATGTGTATGCATCTAATAACAGAACTTCTAGGTACATGAAGCAATATTGATCAAATGAAATAGACAGATAATTTACAATCGAGGTTGATTTTAATACCCCTGTCTCAGCAATTAATATAACTACCAGACAAAGAGATCATTGAAGACAGAATCTCTGAACAATTCCATCAACCACCATGATCTTACATATATTCGTAGAATATTCCCTCCAACAACTGCAGATTGCACATTATTCTCAAATGCACATGATACATTCACCAAGATAGACCATGTGCTGGGCTGTAAAACAAGTCTCAATAAACATAAAAACTCCGAAATCATATAGAATGTGTATCTTTTCTGACCATAATGAAATTACAGTAGAAACCAATAATGTTAGAAAAACAAATATCTGGAAATTTTATTTACTTATTTATTTATTTGTTTATTTAAGAGGTTTTTTTTTTTTAAGATTTTTTTTTTTTTTAATGATAGAGAGAGAGATAGGGCCTCGAGTGTGAACAGAGGATGGGCAGAGGAAGAGGGAGAGAGAATCTCAAGCAAGTTCATGGGATCTTGACCTGAGTTGAAATCAAGAGTCTGATGCTTAACCAACTGAGCCATCAAGGCATCCCTTAAGATTTTATTTTTAAGTAATCTCCAGCCAGGCGCCCCAATATCTGGAAATTTTAAAATGCACTTGTAAACAGTCCATGGGCCATTGCCATTGTTCATAATATTTCAGAAGCCATTGGGTATTCACATTCTATGATGTGAAACGTGTTTTGATATGAACAAGAGTAGAGACTTTTATGGGCAAAGTAAACAGCTTTTCTAAGATCCCTGGAAAACTTTAAGGTTTGGCCAAAAGAAGATAAATGATCACATATTTCATCTGTTATTTTATCCCCAGCATTAATGCAGCATCAGAATTTAACAATCTCTTGTTACAAGGTGAGTTCATAGCTGCCAGCTACTTCCATAGTTTGATCTATGTCATATAGCTACAGGGCGTTGACATCGTCTATCCTCTTATATCACTGAAGTACGCCTGGTCACCTTGTCTCGAGGGATATTTTTCAGTCTCTGATCAACCTTCAAAAAAAGCGTATCTATCACTTCACTAACCTCTGATCTTGTGCGAAATCCTGGTCCAGCTTCTATTGTAACTGTCTTCCTACTCTTATGTCTTTAGGGATGTTTTCCAAGGTGGTCACTTAAAGTTTACATCTGGCCAGTGGCTCTTATAATTAAGCATGCATCGGGATCACTCAGAGTGCTTGTTAAAATAGATTGCAGGGTCTACCCCCTAGAATTTCTGATTTAGCATGTCTGGAGGGGATTCTGACAATATCCATTTCTAGCCTCCAGGTGATGCTGATGCTGTTGGTCTAGGACTTTCCTGTTTAAAGGGAAAGAGGAATGCTAAGAAAGTATTTACTGAACAGATTTTTTTTTTCTCTTGTGAGACGTCAAGACTGAATTGTGATGCTTCAAATCCTTTCACACGTCTTGAGAATACTTTAGAATTTCAGATGAGACAGGAGTTTGAGAGAGCTAGGGTAGAAATTATAGAACTTCAAAAGCTTTCAAGCTAGTCTAACTCAAGGTTCCAGTTTATGGAATTGGGTTGCTTCCGCATCCCAGTGACTGAGGGATTAGAAACCATCTGGCCCAATGGTCCTCAGTGTGTGGTCACTGGACCAGCAGCAGCAGCAGGAGCAAGACCTGGGAACTTGTTAAGAAATGCAAATCCTCAGGCCCCACCTCAGGTGTATGAGTCAGAAACTCTGGGGGGAGGGGGTGGGCTATAGTTCAGCAACCTTAATTAACAAGCCCTCCCGGTGATTCAAATGCACTAATGCATTAGTCTGAGAGCTAGGGATCTAGCCCAGGGATATTTTACCTTTCTTAGATCCATTCTAGGAATGGTTGGGGGGGGGGGGGGAGGCGGGGCGTGGGCTGAGGGGCTCACAGTTGTTCAGCACTGTGTTGTCAACACCCACAATGCACTCTTACAGAATATGGCTAGACGATACTCAGGAAAGTACTTTTGCTTCTTTCGGAAACAGATAAGGGAAAGTGTCAGGATCATTTTGTAAGTTTTGGGCCCACATTTTATTGGCTCTGTTTTAGAGAAGGCACAATCAATAATGATGCATTTCTGTATAGTGCAATAATCCAAACTCTTACTAAGTAGCAGTCAGGCTGTGGTCCCAATGCTGAACTTTTAAAAGAAGGTATAGGGAAACATTAGACTGAATTGATGATCAACCCTTTAAAAGGGAATTCTTAAGAGACTCTTAAAAACTAAGAACAAACTGAGGGTTGAAGGGGGGTGGGAGGGAGGGGAGGGTGGGTGATGGGTATTGAGGAGGGCACCTTTTGGGATGAGCACTGGGTGTTGTATGGAAACCAATTTGACAATAAACTTCATATATTGAAAAAAAAAAAAAGGGAATTCTTAAGGCACACTCGCTCATTTATTCATTCAAACATTCACTGAACAACAACTTCTTGCCAAGCCATGCATTGTGCTGAATGGCAATCAAAGATACACAGTTGAGCAAAATACAACCCACCTCCTCTGTTGGAGACATAATAGACTGCAGAAATCCATACTGGAACAGGCCCTACTAACCATCTGGCCCGGTGTCTGTACGGTCCTGACACCAGGAAGATCAGTGATTACCCAAAACTTGTCCGTAGACCTTGCCCCAGTTGCCCCAGATGACCTACTGAGTCAGAAACTCCCAGGGCAGAGGTAGGGGAGGTGCTGCCAGAAATTGAGGTTAAGCCTTTTGGGTGATCTTGATGCATGCTGAGGTTTGAGAACCATCAACCTAGCCTAACTATATTTGACCTTTCCTAGGTCACAGACCACTCGGAGAATCTGCAGAAAACAGTCTCACATAAAACTTTGGGTGGTGTGAACTGTGAAGTCCCAGTTTAAGGGATAATTTTGAACAGACCCTTATTTTACAATTAAACACAGTAAATACTAAGAGTTAAGTGACTTGCTAATTGGTTAAACAGCTAATTAATGGCAGGATGCTGCCTCCAAGCTTAAGCCAAACAATTCCAAATGAATCTCTATCCTCCGGTAGCCAGAGCAGCAAGAGCACAGTATGTGAGGCAGTATGTGTCATTGAAGCCACAGTAATCTATGATTTGAGTCTTTAAAAATCGATCTGCCCACATAAAATGGGAATCCTCCTTCAGAGAAGGGAGGGATCATTTTCTTTTTGTAATGGCTACAGGAGGAAATGCACGTGTTCCAAAACTATCTCTGAAAAACAGATACGTGCCTAGGAATTATTCTCTGGGCCAAAATAAAATAGCACAACATTTTGGCTCATTAAAAAATAACGTTCTCACGTTACGCGTGTCCTTGCTGAAAGAGCTGAGTATTACTGTTGGTAGAGAGCCTGTGTTCACTTAATTACATACGAGAAAGGAACTAAACGCAAAGGACAACCACAAAAGAGGTAAAGCAAAGTTGAACAAAAGGAGGCATAAACGCAATATCACCGTCCGCATCCACTTTAAAGACAGACAAAGTGAATCTATGCTGTCAGAACACAGGACAATGATTACCTCGAGGAGGACGTGAAGGTGGAGTTTGGGAGAGGCATACGGGACTCTGCTCATGTTCACTGTCTCATCTGATGGCGGATTACACAGGTGTGCTGTTTCTATTTAAGCCATAGATTATGCATTTTTAATTTATTTATCGATATATAATTGAAACACACAAAACCAAGGTATAGAGATTTTAAATGTGTAAAGAATAGCTCCAAAAATGTCTTTTTCATGAAAGAAATGTCTTACTCAAACCTAGTCTCCAAGAAGAGGGCCATGGCAGTGTAGAAGCACCTATCCAGAGGGACCTTGAATCCTACTGTCTTTCAAAAGTACAGAGTGGAAAGAAGTAATTGCCATTAGCTCAGAGAAGGTGATGTCAGAGATGCTGAATCAGCTGAGCTGAGGGCACCACATTGGCTTAAATCCGATGATTCTATAGCCAGGCAACACCTGAGGTCTTTCCAGACTACTGGTTTTCTTGGCTTGAAAATGAAATATTTTACTTTCCCATATTCCTATGATTTTACAAATTCAATCTGCTGAATTTCAGAAGTTTAAACTTTCATATTTTTAGAGACAAATAGAAAGTTGTAAATGACATATCGGACAAAGGGCTAGTATCCAAAATCTATAAAGAGCTCACCAAACTCCACACCCGAAAAACAAATAATCCAGTGAAGAAATGGGCAGAAAACATGAATATACACTTCTCTCAAGAAGACATCCAGGGGCGCCTGGGTGGCGCAGTCGGTTAAGCGTCCGACTTCAGCCAGGTCACGATCTCGCGGTCCGTGAGTTCGAGCCCCGCGTCAGGCTCTGGGCTGATGGCTCAGAGTCTGGAGCCTGTTTCTGATTCTGTGTCTCCCTCTCTCTCTGCCCCTCCCCCATTCATGCTCTGTCTCTCTCTGTCCCAAAAATAAATAAAAACATTGAAAAAAAATTAAAAAAAAAAAAAGAAGACATCCAGATGGCCAACAGGCACATGAAAAGATGCTCAACGTTGCTCCTCATCAGGGAAATACAAATCAAAACCACACTCAGATATCACCTCACGCCAGTCAGAGTGGCCAAAATGAACAAATCAGGAGACTATAGATGCTGGAGAGGATGTGGAGAAACGGGAACCCTCTTGCACTGTTGGTGGGAATGCAAATTGGTGCAGCCGCTCTGGAAAACAGTGTGGAGGTTCCTCAAAAAATTAAAAATAGACCTACCCTAGACCCAGCAATAGCACTGCTAGGAATTTACCCAAGGGATACAGGAGTACTGATGCATAGGGGCACTTGTACCCCAATATTTATAGCAACACGTTCAACAATAGCCAATTTGTGGAAAGAGCCTAAATGTCCATCAACTGATGAATGGATCAAGAAGATATGGTTTATATACACAATGGAGTACTACATGGCAATGAGAAAGAATGAAATATGGCCCTTTGTAGCAACATGGATGGAACTGGAGAGTGTCATGCTAAGTGAAATAAGCCATACAGAGAAAGACAGATACCATATGGTTTCACTCTTACGTGGATCCTGAGAAACTTAACAGGAGCCCATGGGGGAGGGCAAGAAAAAAAAAAAAAAAAAGAGAGGTTAGAGTGGAGAACGCCAAAGCATAAGAGACTCTTAAAAATAGTTTTTGAGAACAAACTGAGGGCTGATGGGGGGTGGGAGGGAGAGGAGGGGGGTGATGGGTATTGAAGCGGGCATCTTTGGGATGAGCACTGGGTGTTGTATGGAAACCAATTTGACAATAAATTTCATATATTTTAAAAAAAAAGAAAGTTGTAAAATTTGTGACTAAAATGATACTGCCTTGAACTATTGCCAAAATGGGAGTAAAACGTATTCAAATGTATAAATGCAAATTAAGAAATAAGATCACATTGTGTTAAAAATATTCAAATTCTTTAACCCAAAATCCATTTCTATTTTTCTAAATAACCATGGGTAAACAAAGATTTATATAAAAATATTTAAATGGTTATTTTTAAAGGCAAAATTATAAGATGCTTGGTATTGAACATAGAGTGATAAATATGCTCCATCCATAGCGAGAACAATTATATATATTTGAAAATCATGGTTTTGAAGAAGAGTTATTGATATGGTAAAATGTTGTAGAATAATATTTAACAGAGAGCAAGGCATAAAATTGTTACACAATGGACTTATTGTTTAAATAATTGAGGAAAGCCATATTTTTAAAAATATAAAAATATTGGAAGGGCTCATCTCTGTGGCAGAAAACTATGTGGTAGTTTCTTCCAAAAGCTTTTTTACATTTTCCAAAATAAACATGCATTGACCTTTCAAATCATAAAGATAGTGCATTTTTCTGCTGGTGGAAATGCAAACTGGTGCAGCCACTGTGGAAAACGGTATGGAGGTTCCTCAAAAAAGTAAAAATAGAACTACCCTACGACCCAGCAATTGTATTACTAGGTATTTATCCAAAGGATATTAGAGGGCTGTTTCAAAGAGGCACATGCACCCCATGTTTATAGCAGCACTATCAATAGTAACCGAAGTATGGAAAGAGCCCAAATATCCATCAATGGATGAATGGATAAAGAAGATGTGGTCTATATATACAATGGAGTATTACTTGGCAATCAAAAAGAATGAACTCTTGCCATTTGCAACTACGGGGATGGACCTGGAGGGTATTATGCTAAGTGAAATTAGTCCGTCAGAGAAAGACAAATATCATATGGCTTCACTTATATATGGAATTTAAGATACAAAACAGATGAACATAAGGGAAGTGAAGCAAAAATAATATAAGAATGGGGAGGGGACACAGCATGAGACTCTTAAATACAGAGAACAAACAGGGTTGCTGGAGGGATATGGAGTGGGGGGATGGGCTAAATGGTCAAGAGACATTGAGGAGGGTACTTGTTGGGATGAGCGGGGTGTTATATGTAGGGGATGAATCACTGGATTCTACTCCTTAAATCATTATTGTGCTATATGCTAACTAATTTGGTTGTAAATTAATTTTTTTAATTTAAAAAAAGTTAAAAAAAGATAGTGCATGTTCTTTCTAAAGAAATTCAAGTACACAGAGTAAAAAGAGAAAAATTCTCCTTTCCCTTCTCTCCTCCCAGCTCTGCCCAAGACTTACACAGGAATAGCAAATATTAGAAAATATTATTCCCTTTCTATGTACTTATAAAGGTATATTATATAAACACAGCTTTCCTTAGTGGGAAAAATATTGTTTTTAACTTGCATTTTCCTTTAATGATATATTTTGAACAACTTTTTGAGTCTACCTCATTCTCTGATAAGAGTTTCTATTAATTTATTCTGCTAGTCCTCTTCTCAGACATTTTCGACACTGACATTTTAAGAATGTCTCAGTTTGTTCCCGTTTCATTACTAACAGAATGATCACTACATGTAAATCTGGGGGTACACCTATGGAGTGAATTCTAGAATGAAAGTGCTGAGTCAAAGAATATGAGTTAATATTTATTTTTAAGTGTTAATATTTATTTCCAAATTATAACTCTAATGGCTGTGTGCAAAAGCAAAGAACCCATTTTTCCCATACACACGACCATTTAGTATTGGTTTTAGGAATTTTTTCCAACACTGTGAGTAAGTTATTTTACCTTATTATTTTACACACACTGATTAACAATAGGATTGAAAATCTTTCCATGTTGCTCATTTTAATTGACTTTTCATACTCATTTTACATTTTCTCAATTTCTTATTGATTTATAGATGCTTTTTATGTTGTATTGTTGTTAATTCTTCATTTGTATCAAAAATTTTTTCTTCCGATCTGTTGAAACTCTACTGATACCTTATACATTTTTAATCACATATGTTTAAATATGGAAAAAAGTATTGACATTTTATAATCAGATTTTTTTTTGGCTTTTGTGTTAATGTTTTTCCATGCCTCAGTTATAAAGGTATTTCCTACACTTTTTTAGTACTTTTATGGTTTTAACATTAAATGAAGAATTTAAATCTATCCAGAAACATTTTAAAACTTCTTTAAATTTTTAAAATTTTTAGGGGCGCCTGGGTGGCGCAGTCGGTTAAGCGTCCGACTTCGGCCAGGTCACGATCTCGCGGTCCGTGAGTTCGAGCCCCGCGTCGGGCTCTGGGCTGATGGCTCAGAGCCTGGAGCCTGCTTCAGATTCTGTGTCTCCCTCTCTCTCTGCCCCTCCCCCGTTCATGCTCTGTCTCTCTCTGTCCCAAAAATAAATAATCGTTGAAAAAGAAAATTAAAAAAAAAAATAATAAAATTTTTAAACTTAAAAATTTTTTTTAACATGAATTGACTTATTATTTTATTTCATTTTTTTGTTTATTTTTGATAGAGCATGCACGAGATCATGAGTGAGGGAGTGGCAGAGAGAGAGAGAGACAGAGAGACAGAATCCTAAATAGGCTTGGCACTGTAAGCACAGAGCCCATTGTGGTGCTGGAACTCACAAGCTGAACCATAAAATCATGACCTGAGCCAAAATCAAGAGTTGAACGCTTAACTGACTGAGACACCTAGGCACTCTAAAACTTTGGAAGAATTCTTTGGATGTTTTTCTTCCCTTTTTTTTTTTTTTTTGAGTAGTTGACACACAATATTACATCCGTTTCAGGTGTACAATATAGTGATTCAACTCAATTTGTTATTTTATGCTCACCACAAGTGTGGTTACCATCTACCACCATACATCGCTATTACAATACCTTTCACTGTATTCCCTATGTTGTACCTTTTATTCCCATGACTTACTCATTCCATAACTGGAAGCCTGTGTCTCCCACTCCCCTTCACCATTTTGCCCATCACCCACCCCCTCTTGCCAACCATGTTTGTTCTTTGTATTTATTGGTCTGTTTTTGCTTTTTGTTCTTTTCTTAGATATTACATATTAGTGAAATCGTATGATATTTGTCTTCTCTGACTTACTTCACTTAGCATAATACTCTCTAGGTCCATCCATGTTGTCACAAATGTCAAGGGTGTATATATATATATATATATATACACACAATATCTTCTCTTTATCCATTTTTCTATTGATGCAGAAACTATTTTAGTATGTGGATATGTACTACTGCGGTAGCCAGCCACCAAGATGGCCTTCAATTAACCCCATTAACTGGTATTCATACCTCATGCAGCAGCATTCTACATTGTACCATGGTCGTCTGTGTGACCAATAGAATGTGGCAGAAGAGATGCTATGTCATTTCCAGTATTAGGTTGTTAAAGATGGCTTCCTGGGGCACCTGGATGGCTCAGTCAGTTAAGCACCCAACTCTTGATTTTGGCTCAGGTCATGATCTCACAGCTCTTGAGCCCCGTGTCAGGCTCAGTGGTGACAGTTCAGAGCCTGGAGTGGGCTTCAGATTCTGTGTCTCCGTCATTCTCTGCCCCTCCCCAGCTCATGCTCTCTCTCTCTCTCGCTCTTTCAAAAAATAATAAACATTAAAAAAAAAAAAAAAAAAAGGCTTCCTTCTAGCGCTCCCTTTCTCTCAGATTACTCATTTTGAACAGGGCCAGGGGGCAGCTGTTATGTCATGAAGACTCAGGCAGACTAAGCAGAGGACCTTGTGGTTGAGGAACTAGTCTCTGGCTAATAGGAAAGAGATGAGACCCACCAAGCCCCACTGTCAACTTGGAAGTAGATCCTATAACCTTCAGATGACTGTAGTTCCAGCCAACAGCTTGCCTACAACTTGTGAGAGACCCTGAGTTATGGCCACCTAGCTAAGCTGCTCCTGGGTCCTGATCCACAGAAACCATGATGTAATTGTTATTTAAAGCTGAAAAGTTTGGGGGACAATCTGTTATGCAGCAATAGATAACTAAAGCAACTACTTTTATAATTAGGACAGGTTTTCTTTTTCTAAGAAAAGAGACACCTGTCCTTCAGAAAAAGAAAGGACTTTGGTTTGAGAATTTATTAAATAAGTCCTTGCTATTTGAGCATTTCCCCCCTCCATGCTTGCTTTCTTTAGAGTCACTATCTCAAATTCTGTTTGGGAAAATCATCTGTGCTAGAAAACATGGAGTATTTAGTATTCTATAATTGTTACATTTTATAGTTTAGAAAATTGATTTTCTGGATATCTCCAGATGTTTATTCATTGAAAGTGGTAGTTTAGGGGTAGGCCCCTTGGTGGCTCAGTTGGTTAAGTGTCTAGCTCTTGTTTTCAGCTCAAGTTACCATCTCAGGGTCATGAGACTGAGCTTCCCATGAGGCTTCAGGCTGAGTGAGGAGCCTGCTTAAGATTCTCTCTCCCTCTGTCTTTCCCCTGTTCATGAGTACTCTCTAATAAAAAAAAGTGCTTCTTAAAAACAAAAACAAAAACAAAAACAAAAACATTTGTTTGAATTGTAGAGACATAAGTCATTATAAATAATTTGCCTGCAGAACATAGGGGAGAAAAAGTATAAGTGTGGGACTCAGAAGATGGGACTTCTAGTTCCATCTTGGTCACTAACTCTAAGGCCCTGGACAGCTCTGTGCTTCTGTAGATCTCAGTGTGGCTACCTTTGATATAGTGGGAGCGAAGTCAAATATCTTCTGACACACTTTTTATTTGTGATCCCCTAAAATGAAGGGAAAAGCCTCTTACACATTGACATATAAAATGCAACATGACATATATAGAATAAAAGATAAACATTGACATGAATTTTTTTATTACCAACTGCATCTAATTCTCAAAGTTCTACCTTTCATAGATCTTTTTGTCAAAATATCAGATGCAGATTTAACTTATTCCACTTGTGAAATATGCCATGTATCCCAACTGGCAGCACTTATCAAATGAGATGGCCAAATTTATTTTCCCATTAAAATTTTTCACTTCTCTGTCAATTCACATAAACACTTTTAGTATGTACTCTAGGATGTAACTATCACTTCATAATTCTAATTTTTAGATGGATGTAGGGTAGATAACGGAGACTTGTGATGAATCAATGGCCCAGAAGGTATCAGACACCTCTCATGTCAGGTTCCTTCCTGCTTTTCTCTCAAAGGATTGTCCTATAAGACAACGCATTCTAGAATTGTCCCTTTATTTCCAGGTGATTTTCATCTTCAAAGCAGTGTGCCATAATGGGATGGATGAGTTCATACTTTCTTCTATAAAATAGAAGGGCAGACTGGGAAACAGGGGCATTTCTCAGAATTTTAAGAATACATATACATACATTGGGGGTATTCTAATGACTTCAAGGTGCTGTAAGCCTCTTTATTCTGACTTCCCATCATTCCTGTCATTATTATTTCTCATGTTATGAAAATGACATTCTCACATATAGATGATTTTTCAAAAAGATCTATTCTAATCGATATTTCTCTGTTGGGACAGTGAACCTGAGAGTGCTCTATGGGAAGACCGAAAGTTATCAAAGGCTGATTACTTAAAAGACAGGCGGAATCCATCATGTTACAGATTTACGTGTGTGGTCTAGTCCTAGGGAAAAGATTTCCTTTTCTTCCTGAGGACAAACAGGAAACTAGAAAACTATCTTTTGATACAGGATGGTGACACGGTAGTGATAAAGCTCTTCATATACTTAACTTGGTGACTGTTGTTTCCAATGGATCCTCTCCATTTCAACTCTTACTTAAAATGTTTGTTTTGAAGATTACCATTACCCTAACAGCAACAGATGCAGCCCTTAAGTTTTCCAAGGGTTAAGAAAGAACTGTGTCATAAAACAAAGAGCTTGACCCAACAGTAAGATGCCTCCCACTGCTACTACTGAGAACAAGATATTTTAAAGACTAACATCCCCTAGTTATAAATATAAACAAAGATCTATTTACATATGTACACTAGCTCTCCTCCAAACAGGGAGGAAATTGCGCTGAGGGTAAACACAAGAAGCGTGGAACAATGTAATTACATACCTAAAAACTGTTAATACGATCACTTCCGGGTGTTTGTGCTAACGTGCATGTATTTTGGGTCAATTTCCATTTCAGTATGAAGACAACTGAGATGTGGTACTTATCATGGCAAAAGGAACAGAGTTGTTTTTACAGATGACAAGAGAGGAACCTTTCAAAATTCTGGACGGAGAAAAAAAGCCTAACGCTGAAATGTCGTCTGTGGAAGAAGCCGTGTGCTCTGAAGAAATAAAAGCTCTGAGAATATAAGCCCAGATTTTTAAAAAGCCATTTATTTTAAAAAACTGGTTTGTCAAATCACATACACGAGCAGATACACAACTACCAAAGTGGCCCTGTAATAGACACCAGTGGGGCGTTCACCACACAGTACCTGAAAAATACAGCTAAAAAAGAGGAGTCTGTTGAGTATTGAATTTCAGATACCTACTGGACTCCTTGTTGAATGGCTTTAAGTTAGCATATAGTGAGTGAGAGGTAGAGTCCCAAGTATAATAGCTGATGCCTCAGGGCTCCATTTAAAAACAAAACGAAAACAAAAACCATTTCCCCCTTCGCACAAGGGCAGCCTATCCTATTTTTTTTTTCCTTTGTGAAAACGGAAGCCAAGTTTTCTCTTCTCAAATGGTTCAGCATTCCCAGTAAAAGTGTTGTGTGGTGGCCTATTGTGCTTCTTGAGCCATCTAATTTTCTTCACCTTCTGACTCAGATTCTAGGAGAGATGAGAGAGAAAAGTCAGGTTTTTTATTCAGAGATTCCTTTTGTAAAATGTTTATTAAGTAAACTTTATGCCCAACATGGGGCTTGAACTTTCAACCCTGAGATGGAGAGTTGAAGACTCTCTCAACTGAGCCAGCCAGGGGCCCCCAAAGACTCCTTTAGAGTCATGAAAGAGTTTCCAATATGCTACCTACCCCAACCCCCAAAAGGCATTGTTTTTTGCCCTGGTCATGCATTGACTAGGAAAAACAGTCAAACATTCATTCCTTTTTTGCTTTTAAATGAACTTTACCTTTCTATTTTTTAATTTTTATTTTATTTGTTTATTTTTTTTAAACCATTTTATTGACCTATGACTGATATACAAAAAGCTATACATATTTAACATGCACAACTTGGTGAGTTTAAGATGTGGATTTTTTTTTTTTTTTTTTTAATTTACATCCAAGTTAGTTAGCCTATAGTGCAATAATGATTTCAGGAGTAGATTCCTTAAGCCCTTACCCATTTAGCCCATCCCCCCTCCCACAACCCCTCCAGTAACCCTCAGTTTGTTCTCCATATTTATGAGTCTCTTCTGTTTTGTCCCCCGCCCTGTTTTTATATTATTTTTGTTTCCCTTCCTTTATGTTCATCTGTTTTGTCTCTGAAAGTCCTCATGAGTGAATTCATATATTTGTCTTTCTCTGACTGACTAATTTCACTTAGCATAATACCCTCCAGTTCCATCCACGTAGTTGCAAATGGCAAGATTTCATTCTTTTTGATTGCCGAGTAATACTCCATTGTATATATTTACCTCTTCTTTACCCATTCATCCATCAATGGACATTTTGGCTTTTTCCATACTTTGGCTATTGTTGATAATGCTGCTGTAAACATTGGGGTGCGTGTGCCCCTTCGAAACAGCATACCTGTATCTCCTGGATAAATACCTAGTAGTTGAACTTTGCCTTTCAAATAATGCAGCATGCTCATAAATATTATTGAAGACTGTAATTACTTTTATCCTTCTGAGTCATCTAAAATAAATTTCTCAGGCTTAGTGGGATTCACTCTCATCCATTATTATTCTTCCACCTTGTGTTCCCATTTTCAGCACCAGTCAACTGGTTAATAATAATCCCATAATGTGTAATTAAGCCAAATGCTTTTTTTCCTCCTTTCACAACTGCTAATGATTTCTTCCCCCTTGTCTCCTATAGGGTGGATAATTGAAAAGGTTGTCTTTTTTTTTTTTTTTTTTCAACGTTTATTTATTTTTGGGACAGAGAGAGACAGAGCATGAACGGGGGAGGGGCAGAGAGAGAGGGAGACAAAGAATCGGAAACAGGCTCCAGGCTCTGAGCCATCAGCCCAGAGCCCGACGCAGGGCTCGAACTCACGGACCGCGAGATCGTGACCTGGCTGAAGTTGGACGCTTAACCGACTGCGCCACCCAGGCGCCCCTGTCTTTTGTTTTTTAACACATAGCACTTTTCATTGCTTTGATTTCAGAAAGGAAGGCTAAGATTATAGGCAAGATGCTTGATATGGAAGACACCCTAAGACCTTCAGTTTTAGAGAAGCAACTACAACAACAAAAATCTGTGCAAGAGGTAGATACCTTAAATTATAATGAGAAAGTATTTGCTAAATGACCACCAAAGTCGTTAAATGGAATCATACCTTCTTCTGCGTTTTGTAGCCACTCAACGAATTTCTTCATCTGGTCAAGAAAAACACTTTTGCCTTTGGCAACATGTGCTTCTTTGTACCATTTCAATATTGCTTCTTCACTCAGTACATCAGCTGCAATTTCAAAGCAAAGATCTCCAAGTTACTACATAAATATGATGTTTTTGTAAAAAAAAAAAAAAGCAACTTTATGTCTCATAATTTAATAGAAAGCAATGACTTTAAATATTAAAAGTGCTGTTATAACAGAACTCCATATCTGACACTTATCAAGAAACAGGAACCGAGCTCATTTCCAATATAGCACAGTGCTGTATTTTGGGAGTTAGCTTGGCAAATACTTTAGTGATGACGACGATATACATTTCATCAGGTATGATATATTGCAAGCTTATCTGTGAGTCACTACTGGGACTTGGAAGTCTTTCTCAGTGCTAATTTGCTGGTAGGAAACTGGGTTATTTTGTAATTTTGCAAATGAATCAGCAATTCCAGCGATTCAGAACACTATGTGTCCTGCCAACTTCAAACACGTCTTGATTAAATAGCAACCTCAAATGACTGGTCTTTTAAGGCAATTTACTCTTTTAGGAGGAAAAAAAAAATGGCAAATAAAAACACATAACTAGAATGTAATAATGCTATTTACAATTAAATATGAACATCAGCTTTCCGGGTGTATCACAGGACCAATACACTCAAAATCCTATTTTACTCTCTCTTTTTTTTTAAGTTTATATTAAGAGTGTGAGTGGGGGAAGGGGCACAGAGAGAGAGAGAGAGAGAGAGAGAGAGAGAATCTCAAGCTGGCTCCATGCTGTCAGTGCAGAGGTCTCTGTGGAGCTGAATCTCACAAACCATGAGATCATGGACCTGAGCTGAAATCAAGTGTCAGATGCTTAGCTGACCAAGCCACCCAGGTGCCCCTATGTTTATTCTACTGCTAAGTCATGAATCTCTTATAGCATAATATCTTAAGTCACAAGAGTAATGTTTTCCTTGTACTCCATTAAGAGAAAAAGAGATATTAGGTGGACTTCTTACAGGTTTCCAGCAAAATGAATTATCTACTAATACTCGTTACCTTAAATTCTAAACTCCAGAAATGTGCCTTGAAACCCTCAAGTTACCATTAATTTAGACCATTTAATGTTTAGGAAGGAAAATATGAAAATGATAGTCTACATATTTTGCCAATGTTCCAATGGGTTGTCTTTTCAGATTTCAGAGTAAGAAACGAGATGGGATGCAGATAAAAAGGATATTATTGTCCTCAATGCCTGCGCAATCCACCAAAAATGTAGATAAATCATGCTAATGATGTTTGTGCAGTTGAAAGAGAATTTTAACTTACAAAAAATGAGAAAAATAATGAGATTGTTTTCAATGAAAACACCACTATTGTTTTCATTGAAAACACCACTGATGTTTTCATAACCAAAACCTGAAGTTTTTTTTTTTTTCAAAATTAATAACTGGCTTGGATTCAATGGAAGAGAATGAACTGACGAAAAATGCACAGGACTGGTTTTAGAAAATATCAAGTTTGTTTTGTTTGTTTTTATTATGAAATACACTACAAAGTGTAAAGGGAGAAAAAAGTCTGGATTTACTTATCTATAAGAATTCGGTGTAAAAATCAGAATCAGTTGTCCTAGAGAATTATTGTTAGCTTTTAGCTTCCACTTCCAACTCACACCCTGCACTCACAACGATGAAAAGCTGCCATCGAATCCCAGTGTTAGTTGAGGCGAGGAGCAAACGCTTCCCAGCCTGAGGAAGTGACTTGTTCTTGTGCAAGGCTGCTTTGCGCAGACTTTGAGAACACTTATTAGCTCCGACATGGATTTTATGTTATTTATTTATTTACTTTAAAGTTTATTTATTTTTGAGAGAGAAAGAGACAGAGAGAGAGAGAGTGTGTGTGGAGGGGGGGAAGAGTGGAGAAATGGGAGACACAGAATCTGAAGCAGGTTCCAGGTCCTGAGCTGTCAGCACAGAGCCCATGTGGGGCTCGAACTCACAAACCGTGAGATCATGACCTGAGCCGAAGCTGGACTAGTAACTGACTGAGCCATCTAGGTGCCCCTCCAACATGGAGCTTAAAAGTCCTATTTAGGGCTCCTGGGTGGCTCAGTCAGTCAAGCGCCAGGCTTTGCCTCAGGTCACGATCTCATGGTTTGTGGGTTTGATCCCGGCATTGGGCTCTGTGCTGACAGTGTGGAGCCTGCTTGGGATTCTCTCTCCCTCTCTGCTCCTAACCCACTTTCGTGTGCTCGCTCTCTCTCTCTCAAAAATAAATAAACTTTAAACAAATAAATGTCCTTTTTAATATTTTGTCTTTGTAACATTTTTAAGATGTTTGTGATTTAGACAGCTTAAGTTCCAAACTTTTTTTTTTTTTAATTTTTTTTTTTTCTTTTCAACGTTTTTTTATTTTTTTTGGGACAGAGAGAGACAGAGCATGAACGGGGGAGGGGCAGAGAGAGAGGGAGACACAGAATCCGAAACAGGCTCCAGGCTCCGAGCCATCAGCCCAGAGCCTGACGCGGGGCTCGAACTCACGGACCGCGAGATCGTGACCTGGCTGAAGTCGGACGCTTAACCGACTGCGCCACCCAGGCGCCCCAAGTTCCAAACTTTTTTGATCATGCTCCCCTAATGGGACAATTTTGAGTGCATACAACCAACATATGTATGCTTTTCAGCTTATAAATTATATGCAAGTACTACAGAACTATTATTATTATAAAACAAATTTTATACGTGACAAACACATAGGGAAATGCTATGTTAACTCCCCACTTTAATGAATTGTGGTGATACCATGCTCATGGTGGAAAGCTGATTGAGGCTGCACTTTAAGGTTATTATTTGTCTCAGGTTTTTATTCTGAAGATGGAGAACTCATTCATGTGTTTTATTGCCCCACAGAGGCTGAAAGAGGGCATGCGGCTACTAAAATCTTGTCAACCACAGATACTAGATCATTAGGTAAAACTTATCAGATGCACTGTTAGCAGAAAAGGAGACCAGGTGCAAAGCTGAGTTCTTAGAAGAGCCTAATTTTGTAATGAATTCTGCCTGCAAGACCATACTCCTTGTAGAGGGGGAATAAATAATAACAAAGGGACAAAAGCAACCACCCAGGGCAACTTAGGGGGCAAAGCACAAACATCAAAAAGCTTAAAAAGACACTCAACCTTTGTTTAGTGAAAAGTCTAATCTAAAGAGTAAAGAACTTCTTGAGAAATAAAGAGAGAACTTTTTTTCTCTCCACTAAGGAAAAGTGGGGGAGAGTTCTCATAAATAGAGAGAAGCAGCAAAGTGTTTGCTGGGATCCCCCAGAGAAATCCTACTAGGAATACAGAATATCAGTGCAAGTCCCATAAGAAAAGCAGACATCCTACAATTGCATGTAGAACTCCCTCAGATTAAAAAATAATTTTCTCTATCCTGTCTGGCCAACTTCCTCATCACGTCTGGTGGAATGCTGTGTGCCCTTCCTCAGTATCACCCTCTGTGTGAGCCTCATTTTAGAAATAAAACGAGGACTGTAATCCTTGGTTTTCTTCTACACTCTGAAATCCAGGAACTCAGGAACTATTCTGTTCATTAACTCACTTCCAGCATTTAATGGAAGGCCTGCCATCTCCTATGCATTCAATAAATGTATGATGGACAGATTAATTAACTCGATGAGAACAACTACATATTTCTCAATTTGCAGAGTTAGAATTTAAATGTTAGGTTTTTGTGATGATCAAAGAGGAGTCACTGTATGAGTGGGTTGAGAATGGCAAAGCTTTCGAGAACATTACTTACATATTTAAGTTAAAAACTATGACTTGGAACTTAGGAAATTCATTATTTTTTAATGAACTAAAAAATTCATTACAGGCATCACACAGGGACATTAAGTGAAAAATAATTTACCCTAAGAATATTGATAATGTATGGCGAGAAGGCCACTCACCTGTTTTTTTTTTTTTTTTTTTTTTTTTTTGAATGAGAACAGGAAGTTTCTTTCAGAAAAATATCCACAAGGGACAGAAATTAACCTAAGAAGTATCTGCAAACAATAAAACCCATGACACAGATAGGTCATGATCTCGCGGTCAGTGAGTTCAAGCCCCGCGTTGGGTTCTGTGCTGACAGCTCAGAGCCTGGAGCCTGTTTCAAATTCTGTGTCACCCTCTCTCTGACCCTCCCCCATTCATGCTCTGTCTCTCTCTGTCTCAAAAATAAATAAACGTTAAAAAAAAAAAAATTAAAAAAAAAAATGGGATGGAATAATCGCTCCTCGGGGATTCCATGTTTCCAAGAAAAAAATATATATATAATTACTTCTTTCAGAAAAAGACTAGATATACAATTTTGTGCAAAATTATGAAATTACCTAGAAAATAACATTTAGTTTTAACTTCTCAATGATTTATTTTCAGTATTCACTTTACAGTTTCCTGATTTCATTTACAAAAAGAACTAGGCCAGAATAAAATTGACGTTGACACCTTCCTATGTTCCCGTGGGTCTGCTCATAGTTTCCACAGACCTTACTAACTTTTGGTTATTTAAAAAGTGACCACCTAGCTAACCAATGGCCTAAGGAAGAGTTTATTCTTCTCCTTTTTTACTTTTTGGCACCCATTTCTTGGTTATTTTATCATTTCTGGTCACTGTTCCTTGGCATATGGGGCCGAACAAGAGGAAATAACTGAAAGCAACCAGTTTTGTCAGTAGTTGTTAAAAGGAGGTCAACAGGGAAGGATGTTGACACTGATGGTTAAAATGAGAAATTTGGAAAAGTGTTTTAATAGATGCCATTACTGACAAAAAAGTAGGGTTTTTTTGTTTGTTTGTTTTGGTGAATAAGTTCAATAATAAAATGAGGTGCTCCTACAGATAAAGCTCCAACACATATGTTTCAGTTACAAAAAGATTTGGTTAGAGACACTGGTTGGGTTAGCTATTAAATGACAAGAAAACAAATTGTGGGCTTAGGCACTAGTTTATGAACAGTTCACTTTTCTGTAGTGGAAAATACTAGCCACTCACAAGGCAAATGGGAAACAAATTTCAGAGGCCTCTCTACCTGTTTACAGTGGAGTCTGCTATGGTGCATGTGGACAGAATGGCCGTAGGCTAGATGGGCATGGCTTCTCCTTGGCTGCTAAAGAAGGTGGACTGGCAATATGATCTGCAGATTTGGTTCTGATGGGTAACCATGGAGACCATTTATGCCCTAGTTTTAGGATGTTGACTCTCATGACCATGTCCAAGAGGACCTAACTTGGATCTGGCCGGAGGAAAACCCAAATTACTTCAAATGAGACTTAGCAGTCAGTACTTTCTCCTACTGATATAACAAAGATTGTGCCGAATACCTTAATGCTGAGAAAGTAAATTATCACCCAAACACCTGGGGCAAGATATATATCCATCTGAAGAATCTCGACGGCCAGTTAAGACTCTGTGAAGTGCCATTAACATCTATAAAGTAGTCATTAATAAATGATGTAAAATTTTTATACTAATTCACCCAAATGATCATCCAAGATAGACAAATGTAAGAGGTGCCTCAGTGGCTCGGTTGGTTGAGCACTGGACTTTGGCTCAGGTCATGATCTCACAGTTCACGAGGTTGAGCCCTGCTGACAGCAGAGAGCCTACTTTGGATCCTCTGTGTCCCTCTCTCTCCCACCCTCCCCAATTTGCTTGTTCGCTCTCTCTCTCTCTCAAAATACACATTAAAAAAGTAGACAAATTTAAGAACACATCAAAAGGAAAAGAAAGATTTGGCTGATGTTAATTTGTACTTTACTTTTTCTTTCTATATTAAATTGCCATTTAAGATTGCCGTACCTTCTAGCAAACACTTTATAATGTTCAAAATGTGTTATTTCCTAAGTGTTCTTCCCTCCTCCCCCATAAAACTACATGAACTCAGACCAAAGAATAGTCCAGGATTATTTTTTATATACTGTAGGTATAGAGATGGAGATCAGTTAAAACCCTAATAGCATTCATTTATTGAAGGCAGTGCCAGTTGCCATGACAACCTAATCCTTACAAATATAATGAAAAGACAGTAAAGGGAAATCTAAAAATAGTCATTTCCTTGAAAAACAGGAGAATGGCTGGGCCAAATAATTAAAATACAAAGTAAAAAGCTAATTATTTCAATAATTTTAGTCAGCTTTATGGCATCTGAGAAGATCTCAATATACTATAGGCAGACTTTGGTAATTATAGTTATTAGAGCTAATTCTTACAATTCAAAAATAGACCTAATTACTTTCTGTTATTACAGTCTTCCCCCCCCCCCCCCCCGGCAAAATAATAACCGGTTTATCAGTAGTCTTCTGGCAATGTGCCCAGGGGCTTCATCAGGCTGGTTCTTGAGGCCATGAATATGTGGCATATACACTTTCTCTCTTCTAACATAATACGGCTGTCTCACTAAAACTTACAAAGTTTAGCATGAATCCCATGTCTCCCTCTGCCTTAGCCCTTGCGCTGGCCCTCAAAGATCTTCAACAAAACAGGGAAACAGAGCAGTAGGGCAATATGGATAGATACCTTTATAAAAGAGAACCACGATCTTCTGAAAAGCTTTCATGAAATGGATGTTGTCATAACAGTATTCTTGAACCTTCTGGAGGAGGATCAGCTCTGACTGGCCTTGGGAGCTGAACACAGCCAGGAGTGGAGCGTATTGCTGAAATACAAGTGGGGAGTAAAACCAACCATTAACTTTCTTGGGAGGTACAGAGACAATACTTGAAACACAACAGAAATCTGGAGATTTCTTTAGGAAGCTTTCACTTTAAGGGTTATCTCATTAGAACATTGTGTCCAATCAAAATTAATTTTTTAGCCCAGCATCTTATCAGATTTCTCTCAATGTACCCACTAAAAGAGACCAAATAAAATTCTGACACTATTAAAGGTAACTTATGCTACTGTTTAAAGGGCACTATGAAAAGGAGGCAGAATGAGGTCTTGGGGTAGCCACATTTAGTACTGGTGGAGTGTGGAGTTCTTTCCCTAGACATCCCAGACACCCTCACAGGTCATCTTTATGGCTTAGTTCCTATTGTTCCCTTTGTCCTAATTGTCCTTGGCTTCTAGTCACTGATGTTGAGCCAACGTTTTCTCATTTCAACACAAATCTCCTCCAAGGAGCTTTCCCTGATCAACTTAACCTGCAGATTTCACTCACTCCTCTGTTCTAAACACAGAGGATTATCTTTAATTTGTATGCTACCTAGTTTCCACTAGGCAGTCTTTTTATTTTACATTTATTCATATCTTGAGAGAAGGAAAGAGTGTGCGCATGTGAGGAGGGGAGGAGCAAAGAGAGAGGGAGAGAGAGAATCCCAAGGAGACTCTGTGCTGTCAGTGCAGAGCCCGAGGTGGGGCTTGATCCCATGAACCGTGAGATCATGACCTGAGGTGAAATCAAGAGATGGATGCTCAACTGACTGAGCTAACCAGGTGCCCCTCTACTAGGTAGTCTCTGACTTCCCAATTCAAATGTAAACTCTGAAGGAAGATATGTCTTTCACTCATCTTAATATAGTTTTATAGGGAGAAGACAATTAATGAAAGCAAAAACATTTATCCTTGCTCAAAAACATGCTATTTACACAATCGGTTGATCTCTTCCACCACTCAGATACTTTTCAAATGTTTTGGAATTTTTATTTAAATGCTATTTAGTTAACATACAGTACAATACTGGTTTCAGGAGTAGATACTTTTCAAATTCTAATACCAATTTGTAGTTTACTTAAACAAAAATATTACCAGGCATTTTTGTCATGTAAAAGGAAACCAATACAGTTAGACCATATTTCTCTTTAACTTTAATTATTCTGTGTGTTTTCTGACACTGTGTTTAGTAAGACTTTACTCTTAGACGGGAAATAATGCCTTTGGCCCAAACCTCAGTGAATGGCAGTTAGAACCCACGTATCATACAGTTAAGAGCTACAATTGGTCTGTGGCCAAGACTGTTTCCTGTTGATCCCGTACCTTCAGATGCTTAAGGGCCTGCTCTGCAACGAGTTCTTCCTTCTTGTTCCATTCAACAGCATTCATTATACAGGTCCACAGAAGTCCAATCACTGCTGTTTCCGGAAGATCATTCCTCTTCATTTCTTCCTTAACATAGAGCACCACCTACATTTCATGGAAAAAGGGGTCAGAGAGTTAACAGGCAGATGGCAGTTTCCCTGTCACCACGACTGGTCAGTAAAAGGCTTTGGGTGGATAAATATTCTGCTCAGCCCCTCCCTTCCCAGTACATACTCTCAGATTACAAGAGGGAGGAAAAACACAATGATTTGTTCTCAAAGCAGATTTATTTTTAGTTCCAAAATTAATAGGCTTATCTCTGGCCAGGAGCTGCTGGATAATAGGAAGTGAGAGGGAATCTTTGTTTCTTAGAAGTTATTCTTTTACATGCAGCACCCCTTTGGGTCCAGCAGAACAGACGACTTGAGCTGGTTTGACTCTCTGGGTTTGAAATTAGCTCACAGAGCTGTGAATCTTTACCTCCAACTCACAACTTTAAACCTCTAGATGAATAACGTGTTGGGTTTGTACAAGTCGATTTACCACAATTCATTCTTAATCATTACTTTAGACTCTCATGCGCCATGAAAATAAGCTGTAAAGTGCCAAAGCCATTTTTTATATGATACATATTAATGCAGCAACACTGGACAGGTTATTTTCTCCTTAAAATTATGTTTGATATGCAAATTTATCCTAAAATCTGACAGTATGGAATAAAAGGTCTGCCTAGCCTAATGTATTTTATATCACACTTGTCAGGAAAAAAAACTTTTCCTTTTGAAATACAACCACAAATTGAGGTTACGTCCTCAAAAGTGATAAAACACCATAATCTATACCTCAAGTACACTACGACTTGGTGAATAACACAACTACCACTCCCCTCATTGCCCCTTTTTAGTGAAAATACATTCTTTTCTTTCCTGTTGGCCTGGGTTGCAGAGGTATCAGGAATGGGTTAAGAAGCTCTGGTTAATTCCCAGAGACTGCGCTGGCCAGAGAAAGATGCAAAGATAGGTGACATCTCTGCATCTAGAAGCATCACAGCATTTTTTGGGTTTGCTTTTTTTTTCCACCTCATGGAAAATCACAAAGTCTTGCTTGGAGAAATGTTACTGACTATAATGCTGACCTTACTGCCATGAGACTTAGAAATATTTTTTGTTCCAACACCTCCATCTGCTGGATAGCATCGGTCTGGAATTCTCTAGTCTTAAGCCATGTAAGGTCCCATGTGGGGCTTAGGGCACATACAGTGGTAAGGGTTTGGGACTCAGAAGTAAATGGCAAAAGGAAAGGACTTCATTTAATTTTTGGATTGTCACATAAAAGTTGTTAAAGTTCACATGGGAAGTTTTCTTCAGGCAGGAATTTTTTAAAAATTTAAAAAGATACAGCGATAGCTACATGAACTATTATTATAAAAAATGTAGTATTTATATTATAGGAATATGCAGTTATTGTGACTATGATCAAACAAGTCATTAGTTCAACTGGTCTTTTCCCATGCTACGAATTCAAAAACCATGAAAAATTTTTGTCTTAAAATTAAAAAAAAAAGCCAAAACCCTACATATTCATACCCAGTGATGCACGCAATACATAGTGTTGATTTCAAACACTAATCATATACTTAACCATATTATATTATCTGTGATGAAATGGAAAAACCACCATATAATGGTGCATAACTGACAGTAGATGGCAAATCTATTCGACAGATGAAAATATTTCGTTAATCACAGTAGTGTGATAAAATAAATCACTTGTGTGGAAATAACCACTAATTTCTGGAATATGCCAGAGGATTCTGAATCAACACTTTGCAATTAAGATGGTATGAACAGGTACATTAAATTCCCAGCAGTAAACAAAGGTGGGTCTTCTTAAGGAAGGTCGAGCCTATGCTCTTCGATGTTAATCCTCTCATTCGTGTGTTCTGCAGTGATCTAGTAAGTCCAGGTCCCCACCTCCTTGATTGGGCATTCCTGAGAAAGACGCTCCTGGAGCTCCTTCTGCAGTTCCTTCCTGGTGCCCAGGGACTGCTGGACTCGGAGGAAGTCGGAAAGCTCCTTCAGGCCTGCGTCAGTGAAGTATTTAGCAAAATGATCCACGCTCTGCCTGTTAACTGGAAAGAGTTCCTTGAAGACAAAAGGAAAAAGACCGTTATACAACAAACTATTCAAATGTCAGCAAGCAATAAAGGACAAACTTTTCATATTAGAATGGCACTTAGAATATCTCACACACTGGGAAGAACAGAACAAAGAATGATTTTCAAATGAATGAATCTTGGGTATCTTTCTGGAGCATTTGCTAAGCACCTTCTAAATTGGACAGGTTTACAGAGAAAGAAAAAAATGCTAATCAACTTATATAAACTAGCTTCACCTATTTTGAACCATTATTTACTTTTTCTTTCACTTTACTCAAAGCATAGCATATATGAATACAGAAGTGAACTTGCTAAATTAAATGCAAATAACGTAACTTACAAGTTAATGGACAAAAGTCAGGTTTTTCTAATATATATACTATACATACATACATATATATACGTATGTATAGTATATATACATTTGGGAGAGAGTGCAGGAGTTGGGGGGGGGGAGAGAGAGAGACAGAGAGAGACAGAGAGAGACAGAGAGAGAGAGAGAAAAGGGAGAGAATCTTAAGCAAACTCCACGTTCAGTGCAGAGCCTGATGCAGGACTGCATCTCATGACCCTAGGATCATGGCCTGAGCCACCCAGGTGCCCCAAAGTCAGTTTTAATAATGCTGAGATGATGTGAGGTAATATTAGGAAACAGTACTGACTATTATCTCAAGAACTTCTATTCACAATCTGAGAAAATGCTGCTATTAGTCTAATACTAGCTTGGAGCTAAAGAGAATTTTTGTGATATCTGTTAATGATGGTGGCTCTAAATTAAGTAACAGCAAGATCTAATCTAAACCCACCCTCCCAACTCTTCAGTTCATTACATAATTCTGTTGGAAATTTTTAAAGAGCAATACACCATGGCTGCTTGCATATTTTTACCTCATTTCCATTTTACCTTACACAGCTTGGAAAAGTCCCAGTAACACTTAGTCATATTCTAATCCTGTGTGACTTCAACACCCAGCTAAGATATTAAGGCAATTTTCAAAGCTTTCACATTTTTCAGACTGCTGCAGTCTAAAAAGTAGATCCAAATTTTTATGGTGGTTAGATTTGCACATATATGGTTGATGGCTATATGCCTCTAGTAAAAATCTCAGTAGAAAAATCTCTAATAGTTTTGCTACCACGTAGAGGGACATAGCCAAAGGCTTCTATGACACGACTCAAATTTCAACAGTCTCTGTATCATAACTTCCCCTGTTGAGTTAGGAGTTTCAAAATGTCAGAAGAGTTGGTGGGAGCAGCTATTAAACGCATTCATGGTAAAGCAAACATTTCACATCAGACTGAAATTTAGTCACTGACATTTGTTCTAGCATTCAAAAGGTCTAACAAATTTGGGATTTGGGGAATGAATTTAATTTTGATTTTCTTCTAGGAATCAAAATGTGGCTATTTTCCTGAAAATTACATAAAGTAAAAACTCTTATAGAGGATAAATTAAGTCTCAACAAGGCTAAACAGCTTGACCCAAATTATGTAGTCAGGTATATTTGAGGACATAGCAGACTATGCCCATAGCCGGTAATTATTCCGTTACTCCGTGCCAACATTGAGTATTCAATTTAGGAAGAATGTGACTGCAAAGTTTGATCTAAAGTTATGTTCAGAGGAATATATCAAACATATTCCTGGGGGTTTATTTATGAACTATATTCAAAGTCCTTATAAATGACACATTTAAGACAGTGAGGATTATTATTCAGATTAAGCTGAAGTAAAGTCAGTCTAAATCCTATCATGATATTTACTGGCTTGGAGCATGGTTTGCTTTAGTCAGAAAAACCCTACCCAGGCACAAATCTCCATCACCTCATCCCTAGATTAAGGTCTCCCTGCTTCTGCTCTTGCTTCTGAGTCCATTCAAAGCAAAGCCAGAGTTTTCCAATTTCCACAAAGCTTTCTATTTTACTGAGAATAAAAGCCAAAGTTCCTAGATGATATGGGACCTGCTATGTCTCCAAGCTGATCTATACTTTTGTTCTTACCAAACACTCCCCACTGCTGTCCCCAACATGGCATGCCCCCAAAGTCTTTGTATTCTGTTCCCTTTGCCTGGAAAACTCTTCTGGAGATATCTATAAAGCTCACTCCTCAACTCCTTCAAGTCTTTACACAAATGTCACCTTGGGGCAGCTGGGTGGCTCAGTCAGTTAAGTGTCTGGCTTTGGCTCAGGCCATAATCTCATGGATCATGAGTTCGAGCCCGCATTGGGGTTGCTGCTGTCAGGGCAGAGCCTGCTTCAGATCATCTGTCCCCCTCTTTCTCTGCCCCTCCCCAGCTTGTGCTCTCCAAAATAAATAAAACAGTTAAAAAAAAGTCACCTTATCAGAGAGATCTTCCTTTGCCACTGAAAACTGCCTCCTACTCTGATATTCCTTAGAGTTTTCCTACTTAATGGTTTCCTAATCAATGGTTGATTTAGTCTGTTGTCTCCCATCCCCTCTTTTCAGATTTGCTGTTTTTCTTGCTTCTGTATTACAGAAATGGGTAATTGCAAACTTTGAGATATGCTTCTTTTCCCCTAAAATGTACTAGTACGGCCAGAGAGAATTTTGTTGTATGTGTTAAATAAATAAAAATTTCCTCCTTGATGGTGAAATTGACCCTCTAGCTTCTCGTTCATTCACTGAGTTAGCAAATATCAAGCAGGTAGGCTCCACAGAGGATTACCTTGTCCTCATGGAGCTTACAGTGTTTCTGCTAGAAATTTCTACCTGTGCTTCTCATACCCAAAACATATGCAGACATAGAAAGCAAGTAGGAACAGTTAAATGATGTATTCCTCAAAAAGGAAAGACACTTTAAGAATAAATCTATGAGGTAACCTAATTAAGTTAACCAAGCTCTGCCTACGGGCATCTTTGAGGAACGATGCCTTAAGAGATAATTGTGTCTCGGGCACCTGGGTTGCTTAGTTGGCTAAGTGTCTGACTTTGGCTCAGGTCGTGATCTTGCCGTTTGTGAGTTTGGGCTCTCTGCTATCAGCACAGAGCCTGCTTCAGATCCTCTCTGCCCCTCCCCTTCTTTTCCCTTTCTCTCTTTCAAAATAAACTTAAAAACAAACAAACAAATAAACCTGAGTCTTTTGTGGCAAACCATAACAGACTGTACCTTTATTACCAGTCATGTGCCCCCTCTCTTTAAATGAGTATTAAAGTCTCTCCTTGCTGTGTCTGGCTGCAAGGGTGGAACAGTAAGCTGTGACAGAATGAACTTTCCTACCCCAGTGCCAGGCTTCACTCTGACTTTTGGCCAGCAGAAGGTAAGCTTTGACTGCACTGGAGGGGTTTACTTCAGTCTCCCGTGTTTCTGCCCTTTCCCATAAGGACAGAATGGCTTGCATGGGAAGTGTTCCTGCAGGCTAGGTCCCGGAATGAAAAGGTGTATAGATCACGGAGGGATCTAGCCCAGATAGAGTTAATCCACAGACTCAGGGACGAGAATATGTTGCCTTCATATGAACTTCCACCCTGCTTGGCAACCTATTCACTTATCTTTTATGATTCCTCTTTCTGTACACAAGGATGTGCCCTAAGTCCAGGAGAAAGTAAGTTGCTATGAGGGCAGGGAACTTTTCCTTCCTGTTCTCTCTTGGCTCCATAGCTTCTTGGAGCATGTCTGGCACAGAAACATAGGCTGAATGAAAATAATTATCGGCAGAAATCAACTAGATGATCATCTAGTTAATCGTTGGTCTTTATCATAGTCTAAAGACTTGAAATACCCAAAGGGCTATCTGAAGGTAAATTTCAAGAGACAAAGGAACTTGAAGAGATAGAGAATAAAAGCATTTACAGTTAAAATTATTCTCAGGTTTTCTGAGGGGAGGAGCCCATTTTACAGTAATCCCTTGGACTGACAGACAGAATTGCACACTAAAACACAGTGGAAGTGAAAACCGAGGAGAGAAAAGGTGAAAAGAAGATGGCAAGGGTGTCTTTCTTTCTTTTTTTTTTTTTAATTTTTTTAATGTTTATTTATTTTTGAGAGAGAGAGAAACCAAGTGGAAGAGAGGGAGGGGCAGAGAGAGAGGGGGACACAGAATCGGAAGTGGGCTCCAGCTTCTGAGCTCTCAGCACAGGACCCAAAGCAGGGCTCAAACCCATGAACTGCGAGATCATGACCTGAGCCGAAGTCGGACGCTCAACCGACTGAGCCACCCAGGCAGGCGCCCCAAGGGGTGTCTTTCAATTTTAGACTTTGTCCTAGACTAGAAGAGCAATGTCACTTGGAGAAATCTCTGTCTTTTGCACATGTGTGACTTCTAGCAGAAAGAAACTGTAGGGAGTGGATAGAAATATTAAGAACAGGGGCGCCTGGGTGGCTCAGTCGGTTAAGCGTCTGACTTCGGCTCAGGTCACGATCTCGCGGTCCGTGAGTTCGAGCCCCGCGTCGGGCTCTCGGCTGATGGCTCAGAGCCTGGAGCCTGTTTCTGATTCTGTGTCTCCCTCTCTCTCTGCCCCTTCCCTGTTCATGCTCTGTCTCTCTCTGTCTCAAAAATAAATAAAACGTTAAAAAAAAAAAAAAAAAAAAAAGAAAGAAATATTAAGAACAAAATATTTCTCTTCATTTGTTTTTGAAAACCACAAAGAAAGAGAAATAAAAAACATAATCAAACAACTGTGATAGTGGGAGCTTCAAATCAACCATAACAAATTTGTTTGCTTTCTTAAATAGCTAAGTCGGTTTCCATGGTGTCTTGGTATAAACAAGGAATTCTGTTTAAACTCTTATTCTGTTAACACATTAATAAGTATGTGAGATTAGTATCACCCATCTCCAAACTAACACATGAGAAATGTTTAATTAGACTGATGGCACTTTATCATATTGCAACGTTAAATCTGCATACTTACTAGTTACAAAAAAAAAAAAAAAAAAAAAAGGTTAATTCTGATCAATGTTAACATAATCTCAAATATCCAGATCCGAAAATCACAATAGTCCCTTATGACTCTTTAATTTTCTGATTCCATTCATTTATATGATAAATGTTAAAATGGAATTAATTTCCCTCTGCCAGTAATACAGAAATAAAAGGGAGCATGCTCTGGTTTAACACAGACCCAAGCATTTCAGTCATGCATTGCTAAAGCCACGACAGAAACATCAACCCCTTATCCAGACAACACTTACAAGCAGCCTCTTATCTAAGTTGGCTTTTCTCAAAGAAGAGGTAACAGAGTTGGCATCTTTTTCTGCCATCCATGCTTTAAAAAGCTTGACCGCAAATGAGGCTGCAATGCCTGTTTAAAGAAACAGAAAAAGAAACAGTGAGAGTTGAATTCTTTTAATAAGCAAAAACACCGGTAATTGACAGACAGGGCCAAGCTGCTCACTAGGTTTCCTGAACGGAGTCTGCTGCTCAAAGACGTGATTTGGTACAGAGGAAAAATGGATAGCTCTTTAGGCACAGTTCTGTTTCCATTACTCAAAAGAAAAGGAAAAAACAGTTAAAACATTTTTCAAAGTGAGACTCCCTAATTCCAACCTGGAGTAACCGTGTCTTTATTTTTACCTTGGTTCAAAACAGATTGAAAACCCAACATTTTCTAGTTTTTTTGTTTGTTTTGTTTTTGCTTCTCTTTCACCTGTGGTTCACCAGTATTTCATGTCTGTAACAGTGATCCTGAGGTGTAACAACTAAATCTTGAGACATAAAAATGAAATGGCAGCACGTTAATTAACGTGCTGATAAATGATACTAGGCAAAATGCATTAATAGTGAAAGATATAAATAAAACTATAGATGAACAGGCAATATTTACTTTGTAAGTTTATTTCTTGTAAAAAGCATTAAAAAAAAAAAAAAAAAAAACTCATGATGGGGTGCCTGGGTAGCTCAGTCAGTTGGGCGTCCGACTTTGGCTCAGGTCATGATCTCACAGTCCGTGAGTTCAAGCCCCGCGTTGGGCTCTGGGCTGACAGCTTAGAGCCTGGAGCCTGCTTCTGATTCTGTGTCTTCCTCTCTCTCTGACCCTCCTCTGCTCATGCTCTGTCTCTCTCACTCTCAAAAATGAATAAATGTTAAAAAAAAAAAAATTAAAAAAAAAAAACACCTCATGAGTCAAGCTATAAAAATACTGATGCTGTTTCAAACTGAAGTCTTTTCGGGATATTTTAAAAGAGATTACTAAAAGGGCTAATGTTAATCAGAAAACCACTCAATTACATATCCATATTGACATTAGGATTTATTTCCAAATATAAGTAATTAGATAGCTAGAAGACAGTTCCTCTGTGAACACTACAAATTTCCAAGTTAATGTTACATTTATTAAATTTCCAAGTTAAAATGCAGCTGAAATATTAAACTGATTTTTTCTGAAGTCTTCACTGTTGCAGCCTCAATCCCTCACACCCCCTTTTTTTCCTAAGAGAATTTCCATTTTGCATAGGCCAGGTGACTTCAAGTCTAAGTCCTGGTACCATTTCCTTCTGCAATGATTAGTGGAGAGTCCTTGCTTTAAACCCATCTGCCCAGGGCGCCTCCCTGGCAACTGCTACTGGGCCAAAACTAGTCATGTGGCCTATGGTGGCCAATCAGCTGAAGGCATGATAAATTATTCTATGTTGAGAAGTACTCTCCCACTGAATCTAAACAAGAAAGGATGTCCCATAACTGTACCAGCAGACATCGTATAATGACCAGGGAAACCATACTTGGAATAAAGTTGATAATGCTATGATTGGTAGTGAGAAATAACGGGAGAAAATATCCAAGACGTGAATATTATTGTTTTGGACATAAGAAATAAAGGTTCTTATATGGAACAAAATTTCTTATACAGCAATTTGAGTTCCATCTTCTAGTTAGTTGCAAGTAAGAGCATTCAATCAATATATCATTTATACAAACACAAACTTTGCCCAAATTTCTTCACTCGAATGAGCAGAGGAATGAGTAAAAACAAAACAAAAGAAAACAAAAAACCACACACACACACAAAACAAACACACACACCCCACAAAAAAACCCCCAAAAACCTACTATGGCTAGGACAATAAAACAGGTGTTTCGAACTGTAAACACTGTTAGTTACTTACACCCACTATCTAAATTTTATAACCATTAATATTTTATATTTGCTTCATCATTGTCCATCAAATTATTTGAGGAATTTGTAGAAATCACTTAGGATTTTAATACAACCAGAAAGACAATTATTTTCTGTTATGAAGGCTAGGGAAATCTAACATAATTAACATTTACTGTTTACATTTTATCTTGTGTTTTTCTGAGGGTAAAATGGCTCACATCATAAATAAGATGTGGAGTATCAAATTCTCTTCAGGAAAACACTTTAAAATGTCACAATATGAACAACACACTAATGACAATTACAGAATCTGAACTGTCATAAATCTGAGCTATATTAAGCCCAAAACTATAGAAAATCTCTAAGATCACTCGACTCTCAATTTAATATTCTTTTCTCAGCTACAAGAAAACTACAATCCATTTCACTGCAGGCATGAACGAGGCTGGGACTTCAACATTTGTAGGAGAGAAACTAAGTTCTAAGAAGAAACAGATGTGTTCACAAAAGCTCTTTTATTTTTAAGGAAAAAATAACTCTTTGTTTTGTGTTGCATTATAACTCGAATATCATTATCCTCCTCCAAGAGCCCACTTTTGTTTTATTCCATAACCAAGTGATTGTATATACGCCTATCAAACTCTTACTGCCTTAAAATTAAAGCGAGACTTCGATGCCACCATCTGGACTTCTTTCTAAAACTGAGATAATGAATATCTTAAAAATGGGATCAGAATGAACATCGAACACAAGACTTTGAGAGGTAACGGTTTAGAAGAACGGTCCTAACCAGCAAAATAACAGTCTGGTGGGGGGGCATTTGGGAACATGAAGGGGCCTTTTTTCATTACACTAAATAGAGGTGGGTGCTAGAGCCTGGCAGTTTAAATGCCCCACAAAGTACAATGAAGCATTCTCCTGACAAAATATGCCAGTGGCAACTACATTGAGAGAAACAGTTTGGACGACATCCACTTCAGGGTATTTGATCCAGGCATTAAGCCTTACACCCTGAAATTCAGTTCATTAATAGTTTTTGTCTTTGTACAGGTGTGCATATTTTTTCTTCCAGTTTCCTCCAGTAAACACGTACAATTCTTATTGTTTAAAGATACACACACATTCGCTCATACAGATGATGGGTGGGTAGGAGAGAACACTAAGAGGAGTTGCTGGTACTTTTCCAATCATCTGTGGCTTTACTTGTCTTTTTACACATGACAGGTAAGAAAACGCAAGCGTCATTACCTTCTTTGACTAAGCTGTCGGTGAACAGACTGGTGAGGATGGTGGCGGGAAGGGTGCCGTTGCCCAGCAGGATCCCCGACAGCATTGCCAACTTTGTCTGCTCTGTTTCGGAAAAGGCTTTAAGGAAGAGGAGAAGCTGTGGGTCAAACAAAAGAAACCAGGTCTATAAAGCAAAGGACTAAGGTAGGAAAATAACAGACAAGGTACATGCTGGCTGAATGGCAGACAACGAGTCGGTCGTACGCACAGCGTAAGTATTACCCATCAGAAACACATGCGCGTGCTCACTTATAAACTGGATGCTAAGGAAAGTGACTTTCTCAGGCACAGTTCCTTGCTTCCAAGTTCACTTACGCGTAGCTATAGATAACATCCACGGGAACAAAAAGAGACATATGGAGAATGGTGTGAATAGGTTACATAAAAAATTTACATTGGACTTTGTACAGAAGAAAGGGTAAGTTTTACATAATGAGCAGAACATTTACTGAAATATATTATTGTCCTTCATATTTTTCAGTGTTGGGGGTGCCCTTGTCCCCATACTATACCCATTTTCTTGGGGTTTATTACATTGTACCACACACAAAAAACAGGGAAAGTCACTAAGCTTTGACATCAGCATATCTTTTTCTGAGTTCAGAGCATATAATATTCTTTAAAACAAGACTTGCGTGAGAAAGGGGTTTTCTAAGTTTCTGCTGCTCTTTCTAAAATAACAAGATTCAAACTCGGTATTTCTTAGAGCATGCAGTCTTAGCAGCCCTGGTGATGAGGTAATGGAGGATATGACAAAGCCTCTTAAGAAAGAAAAGCCCTCTGATGTGAGTTGGAAAGAGCAATTTCAGAGGGGGCAATTGAGAAAGTAGCAACCTCAGGATGGCTAAAGGAGAACCAAAGCAAAGGTGATTATACCCTGTTTCCCATTTTTCATTCTATGAGTTCTCAGTCATGTGGAGTACCCTCCTCTTTCTTAAGGCTACCCCCCCCCCCCCCCACCACCCCGCATTGCTCTGACTCTATTCCAGGCTATTTTCTCTAGTTCATCAGTTCTTAGGCATGTTACTGAGATCCCCGGGGCTCAATATCACTACTGGGGCCTTGCTCACTTTCTCATTACTTTGCACCAATGAAATGCCATTAACTCTGTACAGTGGGTAGGGCAATATTAACTTACTATCCTTGACAGTTAAAGGATTATTACATTACAGAGAAGTTATGTGAGTCTAAATATTTGTATTATGAGTAATGAGTAAGTGGCAGAACTGGAATCAAACTACTCCATTTCACTCCCAGGTTATGCCTATTAAAGTGTCAGTGAATTAAAAACAAAGCCACCTTCAAAGTTCATAAAAAAACATGGAGGGAATGAGAGTATCAGTGTGTAAAGCTCCAGGGAATACCAGGAATGGGACACAGTAAAAGAACTGACAAAATCATAGACACTTTGTATCAATCTGGACTCTCCTTCTGATTTAAAAGATGATTCAGATTCAAGTGAACAATGAAAAATGGCTCCCAAAATAAAATATTAAACACTACTTTTTTTTTTTATTTTATTTTTTTTTTCCCCAACGTTTATTTATTTTTGGGACAGAGAGAGACAGAGCATGAACGGGGGAGGGGCAGAGACAGAGGGAGACACAGAATCGGAAACAGGCTCCAGGCTCTGAGCCATCAGCCCAGAGCCTGACGCGGGGCTCGAACTCACGGACCGCGAGAATCGTGACCTGGCTGAAGTCGGACGCTTAACCGACTGCGCCACCCAGGCGCCCCTAAACACTACTTTTTAAGCCCATCAATATACTCTCATTCATTAAAATAGTGCAAAAGTTACATCTTTTTCTTAAATTCATATTCTCATTGATCAATTATATTAATCAACATTAAAATCAGATGCTGCCTGTACTTCAGAATATTCCTTTTAAAATGGATATACTATGAAAAATAAATCATTCTTGAAGCATACATATACATCACGTGAATAAAATAGTAAGGAAATTTTCAAGTTACAAATGGCTAAGAAAAGCATAAGTGGTATTAGACGAAAGTGGTAAAATGTTATTTAAAGGCTTTACATTCTCCCTCCCTGTTATATCCATTCCTCTGTTTAATCAGGTGCTTGTTATTTTCTAGACACCTAGCAATGTAATGGACATTTTTTTCCATTTAAATTTTTTTCATATTTATAAAGGTAATACATGCTAGTAGAATAATATCTATCACTACAGAATAATATAAAAATGTGATTTCCTCTCTAATCCCGCTTCCTTAGAATTAATAACTGTTACTGTGTTCATTAGTAACTATTTGATGTGTCCTTCCAGATTTTTAAATGTACTTATATACCTCTATATATTATATAAATAACTATATATGTGAACATGTATTGTTTTTACTGAATTATTCATTGATGACAGCTGAAACTTGTCAAGGGTACCAGCTATTTTTCTGAATACTTTCTGTGTAATGACATCTACACCAGCCTTGATCTTCACTTTACAGAAAAGTAAACTGAGGCAGATAGAAATGAAGTAATTTGCCTGAAGTTAAACTACCAAATGGCTGCTCTGCACCTATTTCACGTAACAATTTATCATGGACATTTTCCCCAATCAATTCATGTGGTTACCCTCCATTGTTTACATGACTGTACAGTATTCCATGGTAGGGACAGACCAGAATTTAAATAATCAGTCTCCCATTAATGCACACTTAGCTTATTTCTCCAAACTGTGATAAACATCTTTATACATACAGTTTTATGTATCCATGCTGAACTATTCTTAAGAAATGGGAAAATGGAGTCACAGAGAATGCAAATTGTTTTAAAAAGGGATTTTACTGTCAAATGTTCATGATGTATGGATCTGCGTTGAACATGGGGAAGCGAATAAGTAGTAAAGTAGATGCTATGGTTCCTTTATTCCCTTGGTTTATAATTTAGCAGATTATCTAAAATTGGAAATAATGATCAAGCAACATGCAAATCTGTAACAAGTTAATGTAGTGAGTGCTACACACACACACACACACACACACACACACACAAGAGTTACAAATTTCAAGAGGGAACATGTTGCAATGACAGAAAGGAGGTCTTCTTTAATGAGGTGCTACTATTTATTTGGCTACTTACTAGAGGCCACTTACTCTATTAAGTACCTTATATGTGATCTCATTGATTCCTACAGCAATCCTAAGGTATGGCATCTTACTGCAGCTTTTTACAGTGAGAAACACCACTGAGACTTACACCCACAGATTATCTCCAAAGATGTGCTTTTATCCTCTTTGCCAGACTGTATTTGTAAAAATTAAAGAATTTTACTGGGTATTAGCTGTTGTGCCATATACTCCTTCACATGCTTTAATTGCTTACATCACCACATCTAGATTTCCCCCTTGATATATTTATTTTTCTTGCATATTTGGAAACTCTAGTTTTTATTTTTAAGCTCTGCAAGGTCAAGGATCAGATGCTATAAAACCACTCCTATAGAGCAAAGTATGTGGTCTTACATAAAGGTGAATGAACAAAATCTAGGCTAATCATGTATTTTCCCCTATAGCAATTAGCTAATGACCTGTTGTACTCATTCATTCAACAAACATTTTTAAAAAACTTACTATGTCCCTGGCACTTCTGCACTATCGGTGTAAATGAACTATTTTCATCCCCCTCCATTTTATTACTTTAAACAGGTAAGGCATTACATTTGAATTTTTACCTTCTTCATTTCATCCTCAAATGCTTTTTCCAAATACTTATATCTCCTGATGAGTTTATTGAAGACCTAAACATAAAACAGAACCATTCAATATTATGTAAACAAGTTTAAAAGACAATAGGAGGTGTAGAAAGTCACCATAATCACAACATGGCCCTATAGTAAAAAGATAACTGTAAAAGAACTGTAAGCATTTCAAAGGAGTTATAACAAGGGGGGAAATGTGATTCATGTGTACATAACAATAAAAGAAATTCAACCAAAAGTATAACATGTGAGAAACCAAAAATAACGCTGATAAAAACACAATAATGTTAAACCTGCGAGATGCAGAGAAAGGCAACAGGAAATGAAGGGGGTGACATATAATCACAGAGACCATGGATACGATGGAGAGAGAAGACCTCAGACACATTGTACTCTGGGAGGACACAAAGACGTCTTTAGAAGACAAGCAAAACTTGGTATAACTTCATAGTAATAAAGGATTACTGCCCCCCCCACCCCATCTAGTTAGAACCCACAAACAGGGTTTGTAAGTGTGTCAGTGGAATTCTAGGCTGTTTATTTAAGTGAAATGAATGTTTGTATTCCCACTAAATTCATATGTTGAAGACTTAACTTCCAATGTGACTATATGTGCAAGTAGAGACTTTAGGAGGTGGTTAAATGAGGTCATAAGGGTAGCGCCCTAACCTGATAGAACTGATGGTCTTATAAGAGCCATAAGAGAGACTATACCAGGAACCAAATTGGCTGGCACCTTAAATGTACACTTCCCAGCCTTCTGAACTGTGAATAATGAAATTCTATTGTTTTATAGAAATCCCAGTCTATGGTATTTTGTCAAGGTAGCCTGAATAGAATAATAAGTGTTCTTATTTAAATAGAGATTTTCATAAATATTATTTTTATAATTGAAAACGATTTCTGAATCTAATTCCTTTCTCTTTTTTTTAATGTTTATTTATTGTTGAGAGGGAGAGTGTGTGAGTGGGGGAAGGACTGAGAGACAGGGAGACAGAATTTGAAGCAGGCTCCAGGCTCTGAGCTGTTAGCACAGAGCCCAACGTGGGGGCTCGAACTCATGAAAGGCGAGATCATGACCTGAGCCAAAGTCAGATGCTTAATTGACTGAGCCACTTAGGTGCCCCTAATTCCTTTTTCTTCTGTACACATAATACACTGTCATCTAATACTTTTAGTTTAGATTATCCCCTAATGTGATCAAGATGGGGTACAAGAGTAAAGATTACAGTGCTGCCCTTTATGAGGAAATAGTAGCCCAGGCAGGGAAGTAGTATGCAATAAGGAAAAAGAATAAATGGTATTGAGATCCAATAAATTTGATTTCCAGTTTACACCATCACTCGAGTCCTAGTACTTGCCCTTGTAGTCTAGCTGAGAGCAACTGGCTGTTAACACAGGTCCGTGATAGAACAGGAACCAGCTACTCATGATGCATGTACGTTCAGCTCTATAGTGTTAACGTTTACTAGGTTGCTCCATTCTACAGTCCTGCAACGTCCAGACCTTCATTAGGGCCTAAAGACTTCTAATTTTATTTTTTTACCAATCTAATAAATACAAAACAATATCGTGATTTTACTTCCATTTCCCGAATTACTAGTAGGTTTGATTATGTCTTCATCTGATTTGGGGGAGCCTTGTGTTTCCTCTTCTTTGAAATGCCTAGGTCTCTTCCTAATAGGCAGCTTGTCTTCTTCTCTAGTGACTTGCATTTTTTTTTATTTAACCCTGATATGAATCCCTCATAGATATTACAAATATCTTCTTGTCTCTTTCTTGTTAATAGCTACATGATAGTCAAATATAGCTAATATAGCTATGAATAGCTACATTCCTATCTAATATGAATTAGAAAATTTTAATGAGTACTCCACTGATAGACTTCTATGCTGTTTCCAACCTTTGATACTATTGCAAGCATCACTGTTAACTCCCATCATATGTGTATGCGTCATTCTACACACATGCAAGCACATCTGAGAGTGAAGTCCTAGACGTGGAGTTGCTAGGTCAAAGGGAATGTGCAGTTTTAGTTTGGAAAGATAGTGCTCTCCCTGAAGTTTGGACCAATTTATACTCTCACCAGAATTTATGTGAGCCTCTGATTCCTTGTGTTCTGTACATATGAGAGGCAAAAAAGAAGAAAAAAAAAAAAAAATATATATATATATATATCTATATATATATATATATATATATATATATAAATCTACCTTAGCTAAGTTTTAATATCCACTGCTTACTAAGAATGCAATTGAGTATCTCTTCATACGTGCAAGAGTTTTCTAACATTTCTACCGAAAAAGTGGCCTGTAGAATTTCTGAACCTAAGGTTTCCCTAAATCCTGTTCAGATGTCTCCCTCCTCACACAACAATCTCTCAGTGATGGGCTTTACCTGAGCATAATTTCGGATGGTTTCATGATCTTCATTTGCTGAAAACACACAGTGGTTGGTCATCTTGGTCTTGTCTCCGTCATCTATGCGTGTTCCTCCAGGGGCTGAAAAGACAAAGGTAATTACAGTTAAGACAATACTGAAATGAGAGGAACATTTACAGAGCAGATGAATTCCTGCATCTTAAGGAAAACAGTAAAAGTGGGTAAAATCTAAAAATCACATAAAAATTGATAGGATGAGGTGTACATATAGATACATATGTTGTTATGTTTATGTTTCTAATCTAATGCAAACTAGTTGTTCCGTTTCACACTACTACCATAGTGTGTGAGATTATTGTTCTAGATCCTTGACTTCACCAGGCTCCTAACATTCTAAGTCTGGACTCATTTATTCTCAATGTAGTTCCTGGTGTTTCTGACATCAGGACATGGTTCACTTTTTAGGTTTGATAATATGTTGTCAGACTCCACTTCACCAACACTGAGACCGGCCAGAACCTGGCTCTTGTAGACCTTGTTAGTTTCTTAACTTTTTTTTAATATTTGTTTATTTTTGAGAGAGAGAGAGAGAGAGCGCAAGTGCAGGAGAGACGGAGACACAGAATCCAAAGTGGGCTCCAGGCTCTGAGCTGTCAGCACAGGGCCCAACATGGGGCTCAAACCCATGAACTGCAAGATCATGACCTGAGCCGGAGTCGGATGCTTACCTGACTGAGCTACTCAGGCTCCCTTAGACCTTGTTGGTTTCTACTTGAGTAGGTATTAAAACTGTTCCCTCCTCCACTAGCCCAATTATCCATGCAGGGTTGAACAGTATACACTTCGACTGCTCGCTATTTGCATTTGGTCATCAGGCAGCTGTGTTGGCTAAGAAAGTGTATTTTATTCTCTATCGTCTTTTTCCCCCTTGGCCTATACAATATCATGGAATAAATGGACTAGCATAAAAGAATGCATCTTTTTCCTATGACTCAACTTTCTACATTCAAAGGCTCCTCCTGTAAGTTCCAATCATGGCCATTAGAAACACTGGCTGATGAGAAGAACAGAATCCATACTAGGTATTTTTGTTTTCTGATTGTACTTCATTATAATTAGGGTAGGATTCTAGAAGGTTTGAATAAGCCAAGTTAGACTAATGTCTTCCATATACTCAACACATATTTGGAGAATATACACTTGTACCAGCTACTTCCTTTATGCATTTATGTAACTGCCTTTATTTAACTCGTGATTTCAGATCTTTGGATGAAAAGTGCTACACCTAGCCAAACTTTTTCAGATTCCAGCATACCATTTCATAAGCAAATTACTTTTTAGAAAAGTGAGCTCCTTCAGGAATCTATTTTCATGCAATTAATTTATGCATAAGATTTAATTAGCCCTCTGTAATGAAAACAACCACCTGGAACAAAATTTTATTAAGATGATAATCTTCTAAAAACTCCAGGCTAATGACTCCTATCTGACAGAAGTTAGTTATATAATTGAAATTAAATCTATAGTCTTTTCTTTTAGAGGTAAGTTTTAAAAATTGTATTCTTATACAAAACATGTTATACATGAATAATATTGCTACAGCTTGCATTAAAATTTTTTCCCTCTGATATTGGGACAAAGAATTAATTGCCCTTTCTAAAATTTTGGTGAGCCTGCTATTTTCCTCAAAATTTAAGTTAAAAGAAAATAAAAATATTTCTTGTATCTACTCTTCAAAAAACACAACTGAAAAACCAAGATGACTATTGTTTTAAGAACAATGGAAGAAGGTAAATTTTGGGGCAGGTGTTAAGAAAATTCCCATACTCAATAAGTAAACAAAATATTTATATAAAAAGAATGTGCCTGGCTGGGTTTATTCATTATATCAAAGGTCTGGCCTCGGTAGGTACCTGGGGGTTGTACCGGCTGTGCTCCTAAGTCTTACCATACCTTTGGCCTTACCTTCTTAGATGTATGGAGGTAGAGTGAAGGAATAAAATCTGAGCTACAGATATAAATTTGCTGATCATCCTTATATAGATGGTCAATGACGCTTTGAGATCATCAAAGCAAAGTATACAGATAATTTAACAGATATATGGGGGCAGTAATATGGAAACCCAAGAGTCAGGTAAGAGGCATTCAGAGAAACACATGGTCTCATGTAGGGGAAGAAAGTAAACATTTCCAGAATGACAGGAGGGTCAGCAGTACTGCCAGGAGGGCACGAAGAACTGAAAAAGGTCTATAGGATTGACTTATACAGTCACATGGGACTTTGGCAAGTAACAAAACTCATTGAAGACTTGCATAGAATTTAGCAGTGCACCAATGAAAGTATATCGTAATTCATGAAATACAAAAGCCAATCATTGCATCAGAAAATATTCAACTTCACTATTAATTTAAAAATTTTGAATGTAAATATCGCTTATCTAATTGACAAACACCTAAAAAACTGAAAAGCATAAGAGTACCTAATGTTGCTAAAGGTGTAGATAAACAGAACACCATTTTCGATACAATGTTAATTAGAATCTTCTTTTTGAGGGCTGGTGCCTCTCTGATAGACAGGTAGACAAAGATAGACATAGATATCTCTATTCTTCAATTCATTTATCCCTTGCTAAATATATAAAGACATAATTAGATAAAGGTACAAAGCTATGTGTATACAGATACTGATTATATATTGTGCTTACAATGAAACTAGGAACAAATTAAATATGATTCAAAATCAGTATGATTTTGGTTCTTTTCGAAATCATTCTAGGTAACACTCATAGGTATGAAAGGCAACAACATATTGCTGAATAAATACAAAACAGTCATACAGAGTATCTTATTTGTATAATATCATCCCATTCTCAAAAATTAGCATATGTAGGTAAAGAGATTTCTAGAATGGAATTAACCAAAATATTAATAACAGTTGTCTCTAGGTAATGGGATTTGAACACAATACATATAGTTCTTTAAAAAATTTTTGTTTTAACATTTATTTATTATTTTTGAGACAGAGACAGACAGAGCATGAACGGGGGAGGGTCAGAGAGAGAGGGAGACACAGAATCTGAAACAGGCTCCAGGCTCTGAGCAGTCAGCACAGAGCCCGATGCGGGGCTCGAACCCACATACCGCGAGATCATGACCTGAGCCGAAGTCGGACGCTTAACCGACTGAGCCACCCAGGAGCCCCCAACACATATAGTTCTTATGCTTGGATTTGAATGATCCACAGTGATGATGTGAGATCTTTACAAATAGTAACAACAAAAAAATAAAGCAGCAATACAGATCAAAAGGGAGCCTGGTAGTAATTAGAGCCCGCGTACCAAAATGGAAAGAGTTCTCAGAAGGAGGAATTAAAATGTGGCTATACCTCAAAATGGAAGAAAGTACACACTTTGTCCTAAAGTAGGCTGGCTTACACAGTGTTTCTCAATGAAAGGCACTGATAGCGCATTGGGTAGGGCAAATTTTCATTGTACTGAGTTCGCCTTGCAAAGTAGGTGGCATGCATGCCTCCACTACCAAGTCTTTATAGCAACCCAAACACTTTCACACATTTGCAAATGTCCCCTCAGTAGTTGCAAATCACTGGCCTAGAGGATTGGACCACTTCTAGTGATTTATGGTTACCACACAAACTGATTACACAAACTAAGTTCTAAGAATAAACATGAGAGGAACAATGGGTCATTATGATACCTAATCAACATTTAGATCAATATACCATGTCACTTAGAAAAGCCTTCTACCTTGATGCCTCTGCTCTATTATTTTTATTTTGCTTTTAAACTAACTTTAACTCTTGTAGCAATGTGGATGGAACTGGAGAGTGTTATGCTAAGTGAAATAAGTCATACAGAGAAAGACAGATACCATATGTTTTCACTCTTATGTGGATCCTGAGAAACTTAGCAGAAGTCCATGGTGGAGGGGAAGGAAAAAAAAAAAGAGGTTAGAGTGGGAGAGAGCCAAAGCATAAGGGACTCTTACAAACTGAGAACAAACTGAGGGTTGATGGGGGTGGGAGGGCGGGGAGGGTGGGTGATGCGTACTGAGGAGGGCACCTTTTGGGATGAGCACTGGGTGTTGTATGGAAACCAATTTGACAATAAACTTCATGTTAAAAAAAAAAAAAAGAAAAAAAAAGAAAAAGAAACTAACTTTAATAATTTTCAAACTTCTACCTTTAATCCTTTTAGCTATATACTCACAATTACATATTTTTAAAAACCAGATTTAAACTATATTTCTGACATTTTTTTGGATTAATCAGAATTTAAGGAAAAACGGAGGGTTACATTTCACTGCATGGAAAAAGGGTGGGCTTTAAGGGAAAGGGTGCTAGGGCATTTGGGGGTTAATTAAATATACTGGAAGAAACTAGTGACATACAAAAGCAGACTTTGTTCCAGAAACATTTTGAATTAGGGACACATAGGGAAGCTGTCCTTTAGCTATAAAGCAAAGTAGCCGTGTTGTAACATTAACAAAAACCATCATTTCTGTGCCTCTCTTAACAAATAACTGTTTCTACAGCCACATTACCATCCCAAATGGTAAACAAGGTAAAAATCATAGAGACTCCCATTTGCATTTTTTTTTACCAACTCTCATAAATGTAAATTTATAAAGATTTTATCTTGTAAGAAACTATTTCAATGGAATTTAAAGTACTAAAGAAGAAGCTACAATGCATGGCTTACCAAGCATACTGCCAGCCACCAGGATATCAAAGAGTGTGTCTGCATAGCGGCGATAATCTAATCTTGAGCCTGTGGAATCCAGAAACTTGGCTACAGCTTCAAGGTCATCACCAGCTTCATTAAGCCCCTGGACAAGTGTATCCCTGAAGACCGTGGGTTCGAATTTCTCTTTTTCATCTAAAATAAATGTTACAAATTATTCTTTTTTTTTTTTTTTTTTTTTTTTAAACACATTCTATCCCAAAAGCAACTATGCATTTCTTTGGTTCATTGTTCTTTATTTGATAGTGTAATTATTTAAAAGTTTGAAGACAACTAAGTTCTTCCACTAGATTTTGATGTTCTAAACTCCTTGTTTAAACATTTATTAAATCAAGTAATTTACTTTCTATTTAGAGGTGCCAAAAAATACATTAATTCTATCTAATACATAATAGAATTAATAACTGATCATTTATGTCATTCAGAGAATAGGCCAATGTAATCTACTAATCCTAACCATCCGAAAAAAAATAAAGTAGAACAATCAAAACTTAAAATTTTGTTTCATCGGAGATAAAGAAAATGATCCAGGGACAACTGCCTAAGAATAAAGGAGAATATATAAATAAACAAAGGTTAGGAGGGAGGAAATAAAGAGGGACATATCTTTTTAAAATTATTTTTATTATTAACATATAACATTAGTTTCAATCATCAATATATCAATTCTACAATTGACATACTACTTTCAGATATACAACATAATGATTCAATTTTATATATTTTGCAAAATGATTACCACAATAAGTCTAGTTAATATCCACCACCATGCATTGCTAGATCTTTTTTTCTTACGATGAGAACTTGTAAGAGCTACTCTCCTAACAACTTTCTCTTATACCATACTGTATCATTAACTACTGTACATTACATCCCTGGGACTTACTTATTTTATAACTGGAAGTCTGTTCCTTTTAACTACCTTCACTCATTGTGCCCACCCCTCCCTCTCTGCCTCCGGCAACCACCAATCTGTTTTCTACGAGTTTGGGTTTTTTTGTTTTGTTTTGAAAGACTCCACACCTAAGTAAGATCATATGGTATTTGTCTTTTTCTGACTTGTTTCATTTATCATAATGCCATCAGGTCTATCCATGTTGTTTCCAATGGCAAGATTTCCCTCTCTTTATGGCTCAATAATATTCTATTACATATGTATATACCGCATTGTTTAATCCATTCATCCATCAATAAACACTTAGGGTGCTTCCAGATCTTGACTATGGTAAATAATACTGCAATGAACATGGGGCGCATATATCTTTTTGAATTACTGTTTTCATTTTCTTCAGATAAAATTTTTTTAGTTCAGTTTTCTTCAGTTCTAAATTTTTTGAGGAACTCCCAACCTGTTTTCCATAGTGACTGTGCCACTTTATATTCCCACCAACATTTCATGAGGATTTCCTTTTCTCCACATCTACATTAACACTTGTTATTTCTTGGAGGGACGTCTCTTTTTACAAGGTAAGTTATTCCAGGGCACTTAAAATATTTAATATATATCATGAGCTAGATATGTATATTTATAGCTTCAGAGCAGACGCTCTCAGTCTTTTTGGTCTCATGACCCTTTGCCACCCTTTACAAAAAGTACTGAGGATTCAGTGGCGCCTGGGTGGCTCAGTCGGTTAAGCGTTCGACTTCGGCTCAGGTCATGATCTCTGTTCATAGGTTTGAGCCCCATGTTGGACTCTGTGCTGACAGCTCAGAGCCTGGAGCCTGCTTCAAATTCTGTGTCTCCTTCTCTCTCTGCCCCTTCCCTGTATCACATTCTGTCTCTGTCTTAAAAATAAACATTAAATAAAAGCTACAAAATAAAATTACTAAAAAAAAAAGTACTGAGGATTCCAAAGAGCATTTTTGTGTAAGGAGGTTATATCTATGGATACTTACTTTATAGAAATTAAACCAGAAAATTAAAAAATATTTATCAAATAAAAAAAATTCGTATGAACCAGGCTTTCTTGAATCTCTTTAACACCTGGCTTAATAGCAGACAGATGGAGTCCCATATCCACTGTAATATCACACATCATGTAGCCTCTGGGAAACTACCATAAACCAGAGTGAACATGTAAAAGAGACAAATAATATCCTAGCATTATAATGACAATATTTTTGAATTTGTAGAAGCCCTGAAAGGACTTCAGAGGATCTGGGAATAAAAATACATGTAGCTTTCTATCCTCAGCAGACTCTAGAGAGACTTCTTGTGGAAGGTCATTTGGAGTCAGATCTTTTTTTTTTTTTTTTTTAATTTTTATTTTTTAGTAATCTCTACACCCACTGCGGTACTCGAACTCATGACCTGCAGATCCAGAGTTATCAAGAGTTGCTTGAGCCAGTCAAGCACCCCTTAAACAAACCTGATCTTAAACAAAGGAAAGGATCATACACTGTTGAAAAGAAGTGAAGATGATAAATTGGAGGCGGTCAGAAGAGGCAGAAAAAAAATAAAAGCTAAATTAAAGGTAAAAGTAAGATTCAATTCAAGGACTTCTTCACCTTTACCTTCCCTTTAGGGAGAATGAGTTGGGTGTGGAAAGGGAGGGGCAAAAGATGAAACAGATACTTCACAAAAATCTTACCATAAATACCTTTAGGGAGATAAGTGGATACTGCAACTCTAAGAAGGGAAGAGGGAAAGGAGAGGAAGAAGAATATATTATATAAAGAAAAGAAACATTTCATGAATAAAAGAGTTCTTGGAAATGGAATGTATGATAAAATAAGTTAAAAACTCAATAGTAAGAGCTGAAAGACAAAGCTGAGAATATCTCTTAGAAACTAGGTTTAAAAAGTCAAGAAAAAAAGACCTAGAAAATAAGTGCAAAAAAATAAGAAAAAGAGCAGACAAGTCAAACGTTTAAATAATGAGCATAATGAGAATTTTGTTAAAGCAATCTCTACACCCAAGGCGGGGCTCAAACTCACAACCCCAAGATCAAGAGTTACCCGCTCCACCAAGCGAGCAGCTGGATGCCCTCAGAATTCTTTTTTCAAAAAGGAAAGAAATGATTTAAAAATTTCAAGAAAGTTTCACAGAGTTGAAGGACATGAGTTTCCCAATAAAGAACTGTCTAGACACCAGCACAAGGATTCAAAGTGGGCCCACAACAAGGCTCACACATTATCGAGAAATCTCAACACTGGGAATAAGGCAGCTATTGGAAGTTTCAGGGGTAAAAACCCAAATCACATACAAACTACCAAAAAACCAGAATGTCACTAAATTGCTCCACAGAAATATCAGAAACCAGATGAAATGTCTTCAAAATTCTGAGGGACAACGATTTTGAAACCACAATTCAGTGTTCAGCCAAACTGTTAACTCAGCACAAAAGCTGGATAAATGTATTTTGAGACACCTGAGGCCTCAAAAATGATGTTTCTCATACAATCTTTTTTAAAAGAGCTACTGAAGCAGACACTCGGCCAAAAATGGGAGAATAACTCGTGATCTTAAGTCAGGAGATCCCAGGAAAAAGGAGGAAAAACGAACATGAGCCAGGAAATAGGATTCTCCAGGACACCGGTGAAAAGACATTTCAAACATTTCATGTTGACAGCTGTACTGCAGGCCCAGGGAGCAAACTGACCAGGGGAGCTTTTCACTATGAGTCTAACATGATGGAGGATAAGAATTCCTAAAGTTTTTGTATTGGAAGATTTACATAACAAAGGGAAAGGTTAGTATTGACTAGTGTTAAGGCACAGAAAACTCATCAAAAAAGGGAAGATAAATTATGAAACATTAACTCCAGAGATAAAATGATGTTCAGATAGATCAACAGTTGAGCTATGAATAGCAGGTATAAAGTCCCAATAATATAAACCCTAAATAGTGGCCAAGCTAAATCTGTGTCACAGAGAAAGAATTGAGAAGAGGTCTGCACGTGAAAGAGAGCTGAATCTTCATCTTCCAGAGTACAAACAGGAAAGTCAGGAAATAACCATGTAAGGATGGTATTTGGTTACATGAATGTAAACATTAAAACAAGCATGTAAAAAGCAGAAAGCATTTCTCTGGGGATCAGATTTGCTGTCTCTATCATATGTCTTGCAGAATTCTTTTGACTATTTAAAACGCGTGACTGTGATACAATTAAAAACTACTTGAAAACCAGACAGCACCTGCCTGGTTTGTATAGACTCACTGTTTATCCTGATCTAGTAGAAGGGATGAGTTGTAAGGGGTTAACACCACAGCACAAGAACCAGAGAAGAATGGCATTCCCAGTACCAGTCAGAGTCACACAGCATAAGATGCCATACAGACAGACGTAAATTGAACACTATTTTTCATGAACAAGAGATAAAAGTCCTTTTGATGCCATAAGCAAAACATTAAGCAGCCCAGAACATGCAAATGTTGAATGCAAAAAAAAAAAAAAAAAAAATATATATATATATATATATATATATATATATATATATATATATATAATTAAGGTCTTGTTTTGTAGAAGGGGAGGAAGAGAATGGGAACTCCAGAGGAATAGATTATGAGAGGCTGTTAGAGGGGGTAATTGTGACTGCACACGAGGAACTCACTGGCAAGCAAGGGAAACTTCACCCCCCACTCAGGACCCAGATTTACCAAAAGGTAATTCTCCTTTCCACTTGGGAGAGAAAGTTTTCTTTCCTCGTAATATGAGAACATGAGAAGAAAAGACTCCACAAGTTGTTTACTGTCTTGTAACCAGCTTTCAAAATCAACTGACGCCATTCCTGCAATGGCACTACGACACATTTGGATGTTGACTCAGGTGGTAGAACAGACTTTGATGATTTGAAAATTATTAATTTGAAGCAGTGGAAAATGAAAGCTGGTACACAGGTAAAAATCTAGACTATGCTAAGAATTCATGCAGAGGGCTATGTTTTGAATCTAAGAGACAACTTAAAAACTTGTGTCTGCACAAAGCCCTTCATTTCGGTTTTATTTTCCTAAGAGATTTGCCAAGGAAGAGGAAAGTAAAAGGAGGGAGACAGCAGGTCATGGCCGAAGATAATTCAACAGTGAGCAATAAAGCAGTAGGTCAAGATGATCCCTTGTAGCTCCGGAATCTAAAGAAATCGTGATGGCATGAAAGGATTAATCATTCTTTTGTAGGCTGAAAAGCAACTCCCATCTGCTGAGATAAAATGCCCACCCAGTGGAATACAAAATTCCCCAACAAGAAAATGGCCACAACCCTGACGAACGTTTGGAGAAACATGACATTTCATCCAAAGGTTCTTTTTTATCTGAAACAACATTACGTGTAATTTGTACTTCACATGAGGAAAGTCTAGCAAAAAAACTAACAAAATCCTAATGAAAATATGCTATTACTCCTTGAGTTTCCATTTGACAGGTCAAACCTCCCTAGAAGCGGGAAGTATATAATTAGGGTCTCAAATTTATACTGTGTTGGTGAATCAGAAGTGTGACACTACAGAGTTAGTCATGCTGGCCCTTGTACTGACACTGAGAAACAGGTCTATTTCTGATGCTCAAATATGTCCGTAAGTTATCTAAACACAATGCTTTCACTGGAAACCATGGTAACTGGTTAATATAACACTTTTCCTACCTGCTAATTAAGTGATAAATAGCATAACTTACATCCGTTTTTGAATGTCACTTAGTTATATTATAATAAATGAGTAAGAACTATCATGGGTTTTCTACCTATGTGCGCACACACACACACACACACACACACACACACACAGAGTTCAACATTTGAACATTTACCAGCTTAGTCGCTAACACTTACTGAAAATCTAAGAGTGTTTAAAACTGTCAACACAGATGAAATGGAGTATGTGGTCACTCTGGTTGCCTGTAGTTGGTTATTTTTTTTTTTTCTCTCCTATTTTCAGTAATTTTAATCCAATTTCTCTACAAAATTTATAAAGAGGAGAGTTCAGTCATTAACTATTTCACTTAGCTAAGCATAACAATGGCTCAGGGGAGAAATTCCATCATTTCAAATTCCCACAAGCCATACTAGAAAACATAATATCTTTGAAGAAAGTATCATAAACAAGATGTGCATATTTTATAAAGGAAAAGAGTCTGAATGGATTTCTAAATGATGTGTCGCGTCATAATGTTTAATTTTGATCTTAGGCAATAAAAATAGTTTTGTTTCCCTGACTTGGCATGGAAGAGCATTATTAGCTTTGTTAGAAAACAATTTCAAATTGAAGACAGACCTTCAGAAGACAGCCTAGCAAAATGACCTTGAGATATCCTCACTAGATTTTTTTCCTTACCTCTACAAAACTGCCAGCCATTTATCTGAAGTCAGCCCTATCATAAGTGCAAAAGAAAAGCCAAAGCACGATAAATCATCAGGATGCAATTCACTATTATGAAGAGCAGAAATTGAAGTTGACTCCATTTTTTTTTTTTTTTTTAAATTTCCAACCAGCAGGCACAAAATAGCTCAAGTGCTTAAATCCCCAATAGATCTGAGTTATATGAATCCACATCAATGACAAATAATATATATTTCTGGGTAGCCCTGAGTATTCCAGCAGCAGTAAGACACAGGCACAATCTTGCCCACTAAATGAATCAGAGATAAACCAGCTCAGATTTAGAGAAAACCTTTCTGGCTTAAAACTGAAGACTGACTCTAAGGGCCAGTTGACTTGTTGAATCACGCCTGCTGTTGTGCAATACACCCTTGGGCCCTCTCTTGGCTTTTATGCTCAGTTACCGTGAATCAGCGTCCCACGAATAAAGCTGGAGATCCAGGTCTGAGATTAACATGTTCCCCCAGTGGGCAGGCGATGGCAAACCTTTCTGCACCTCACAGTTGGACATATATTAGCTATTATCACATTACTAGGCCCAACAATACCTTAACTATAATTAGCTTTCTGAACTATATCGTTCCTTACTGATGAAATCCTTCTGAAATCATCCACATCATTTCCCCCCCCATTGACTGCTTTAAACAATGAGATAAGGAAGGCACATTGACTGTAACACCTTGTGTTAATATCAGGGTCCAGATTTCAATGGGGAAATATCATGGGGACACAATTTATATGACAAAGACGGGACTAAGCAGAAGGAGATGGCTGAAGTCATATGTGTATTAGTTTATAGGGATGAGCCAGGGATGGAAAAAAAATAGAAAACGGGAAAGCACAAGACAAAAATTACTGTACAAAATAACCACCTTTTGCTTAGTTTACAGTTTCTTAGTTTCATTGTTTCAGTACGAATGTGAATTCCCTGAAAGCAGCATCTACAAAGAAATCCAGCCTCGCGGCTATCTAGCTACTCTCATGAACTCTTCCACTCCATTGATTGCATGGAGACTTCTTTTTCTTCTACAAGGCTAGACTTGCTACTTATGCAGACACAATCCTTACGCAAGACAGCGGAAGGTTCAGGGGCCACCTCAACACTGGAAATGCCAAAGCCGTAACATATGGGTCATCAATTCAACAATGTAGCACATGATACCATTACATGCCATTATGTTTCCTAATCAGTAGTGAGGCCTTCAGAGAGATATCCCACCATCATTTAGCTTTCTACATGATATTTCCTTAAATAAGTTTCAGTTACTATCCTCGTGTTAGTCAACATAATAATCTTGTACCATGTTTCCTTTTAAAAAGTTTCCTAATCAGGTTATGGCTCAGCTATTTTTTTTTTTTTTTTTTTAAGTCCAAGAGGACTTCTGTATAAGAATGCCAAACTGATTAAACACTTAAAATTTAAAACCATTCTTTATGCAGAAAGGGTAGGGAGATGAACGTGACCTAAAAATAAGTCATTCACACAAACAGAAATTTTCCCAGTCATCAAACAGGTTCGATACTACCTTTCCACAATAAAAGACACTTGAAAATACTGAGTTTTCAAGATACTTAGGCAATAAATTTAATGTGACCTCTTAAATTCTCAAGAGTAAAAACTCCTCAATATCTCCTTCCCTAGATTACCTCTCTCCTAAGTTTTACCATCTTTACTTTCAACATTTCCTTAAAAACAACAAAGAAAGCAAAACTCAAATATAAATGCTGATGTCAAAAATAGTAAAGTTTATCTAGTGTCTTCATAGCCTCACAGGAGAGTGAGGAAACCTGAACAGACAGAATCATCCTCATTTTGTAGATAGACACAAAGTTGAGACAAGTTAAATGACTTGTCTGAGGTCAGACACCTAAGTAACCTTTCAGAGGCTTGGAGGCAGAAGAACTTCAGATTCTACATTCAGAGCCCAGGAGAGTAGACCTAGCGAGCTTAGGTGTGAACAAGGATAATTCTAATCCTTCCCCAAACTCCTATCTTGCTGAGAACTTCACCTACTCTCTCAGCCCCCCAGTCCCACAAATATGCAGCACAACCTACCCCTTTTCCGAGTTTTGAACCGCTGGCCTGTTAGCACTGGCTTCTGATGCTTATTCATAAAATTTCTGAAAACAAAGAAAAAAAGATTATATATTTCAAATAAGCAGTTCATACAAAAATGTATCGCTAATAAGCATATGTTCAACCTGACCTATACTGAATACACTTTTAAAAAGCAAGGTGTAATTAAAATTTTTTTTTTTAATGTTTATTTATTTTTGAGAGAGAGACAGAATGTGAGCAGGGGTGGGGCAGAGAGAGAGAGGGAGACACACAGAATCTGAAGCAGGCTCCAAGCTCTGAGCTGTCAGTACAGAGCCTGACATGGGGTTTAAACTAGGGAACCATGAGATCACGACCTGAGCTGAAGTCATATGTTCAAACAACTGAACCACCCAGGCACTCCAAAGCAAGGTATAGTTTTAACTGTTGAACTGGCAAAAATTTTTAAAGTTTAATAATATCCAGTGTTGACAAAAGACATAGGGAAAACCACAGACATAAACTCTGGCATAGGGAATAAATTCCACACAATACTTTTGGGAAGCATTTGGTGAATATAAATATTTACATGTTATAACGTGTGGTCTAGCATTTCTTTTCCTAGAAATTTACCATTTTACCTGCACAAATATGCATATTTATGTGTGTGTGTGTGTGTGTGTGTGTGTGTGTGTGTGTAAAGGTTTAGCTGCAGCATTGTTGAATGCATAAAAACATGCAAAGTTAGGGACGCCTGGGTGGCGCAGTCGGTTAAACGTCCGACTTCAGCCAGGTCACGATCTCGCGGTCCGTGAGTTCGAGCCCCGCGTCAGGCTCTGGGCTGATGGCTCAGAGCCTGGAGCCTGTTTCTGATTCTGTGTCTCCCTCTCTCTCTGCCCCTCCCCCGTTCATGCTCTGTCTCTCTCTGTCCCAAAAATAAATAAACGTTGAAAAAAAAAACAAAACAAAAAAACAAAAACAAAAAAAACATGCAAAGTTAAATGCTCATAAACAGTCATCTGGTTAGATAAGTTATCATAAGCCATTAAGTGGAATGTTATGAAGCTATACAGAAGAATGAGTTAAATCTAAATGTATTGCATTTCTTGCTCTGGCTACCTCTCTGATTATGTTTCCCACACCTGCATATCTCCCCATCACTCACTGTGCTCCAGCCAGACTGCCCTCTTTCTTCTTCCAATGTGCCAGAGAAGGTTTCCTCTCCTCTGGGAAGATCTCTCCCCAGCCCTTGAGGTGGCTCCCTCACTGACACACTCAAGGGCCTCTTTTTCAGAGAGGCCTTACCTGTACATCCCCACTACTGGTGTCTGTTCTTTCTCCTTTTACCTAGCTTTACTTCGCTTCACAGCCTTTAGCAGCACCTGACATTCCACTGTTATCTGTTTGCCTGCGGTCTACTTCTCCCATGAGGGTGCAACCTCTAGGTGAGTAGGGACTTTGTCCATTCTACTAAAAGCAGTATCTTTAGCATCTAACACAATGGTAAGTAAAGAGTGAGCATTTAGTAAACACTTGTTAAATAAGCTGTTGCAGACATGGAAAGATGTTCAAGGCACAGTGTTAATGGAAAAAAGCAAGTTAAATAAAAGTGTGAAGCATAACTTTTTGGTTACAAAGAGAGTATATGCAATTTTTGCTTTTCTCTGCAAGGAAAATTTTAAAAAGAATCAATTATCTTTAAAAAAAAAGTAAAAAAAAAGAAACCCCTGCTCCATAAGATCTTTTACAAATTAAGAATAACCTTGTTGGCATTAATATTATAACCTGAAGATATATCCAGGTTGCCTAAATTATGAAGACCAAACAATTTAAGAGAATGTCAAGCAAATGATTTAATTACCTTTCAAGGGTCTTCTTTAAATTGTGATTTGAAAATGTTTAGATTTTTTCTGATTAAGTCACTATTTTTTTTTTTTTTTTTTTCTTTTCTTTCAACGTTTATTTATTTTTGGGACAGAGAGAGACAGAGCATGAACGGGGGAGGGGCAGAGAGAGAGGGAGACACAGAATCGGAAACAGGCTCCAGGCTCTGAGCCATCAGCCCAGAGCCTGACGCGGGGCTCGAACTCACGGACCGCGAGATCGTGACCTGGCTGAAATCGGACGCTTAACCGACTGCGCCACCCAGGCGCCCCTGATTAAGTCACTATTAATCAAGAAAATTTGCAGTATTTAAGCGAATTATTTATGTCTCAAAGTTTAAAAAAAAATCTTCAAGAACATGGAAAAATTATTCACTTTATACACCAAAACCTTCTTTCCACAAACAAAAGAAGAAAATCTCCTATCTTCATAGAGAAAGCAATCTGCTTATCACTCAAAGCTTTAATCATAATTTAAGTGGAATTGATTTAAAAAATAAAGTAACAAACACAAAAATTTCTTCTGTAGTTTCAGTACAGATAATTTTTATTAATACTATAGTGTGAACTTAATATATCATGCTTTGTGATATAAAGGGACTAAGCCAGATTCCGTGCCCTCAAGGAGCATGCCTAGGGGAGATAAAATCCACAAACATTTACAACTCAACACAAGTACAACCTAGAACAAGCTCAGAGAAAGTGATGGCTCTTGGTGTTTGGGGCAGCTGCTACATACTGAAATAATTACAAATGCAATAAACTCTATTTGATACAAGTCAGAAACAGAGCTTCTTATGCATTATTTACATTCACCACAAAACTCATTCAGAAAGTTCCTCGTTGGCATTTTCAACAGATTCACTCTGGATTAGCAAACAGGTCACTGGGGGTACATGTGACAAATGGGCGCGCGCATACATGTTTATAGTTTCTACCCCCCTCCCCAAACATTACAAATATCACATAAAATGTTTTCTTGTGCCAGCAAAGAAAAACACCTGGTAAAGAGTTTAGGGCTCATACTGAGATATAAGAAAAATAGACCCCAGGTAGCCAGAAGCTTTTCCAGCAGATGAACACGCAGGAACGAGTTACTCTTTGCCAAAGATGTCTCTATTTTGTAATCAATAAAAAATACTTTTGAAGTGTGAGCCTTCACTAAGAGTTTTATTTTAAGGTCCAGAAGATAAACTCACAGAATTCTCTACCTCTAACTTTGCATTTTGTTGCTCTTTTTCTGCTAATGAGGAATCACCACAAAACCCAGCCTACCAACGACAGAGTTACTCTATTTTAAAAATCCTTAGCTCCATTTATATTCATACTTTCTTCAGTTCTAAACACAAAAGTTTGTTTCTTCGTGGTCTAGTTTCCTGGGCTTACCATTCACACTCTCCATATACTATATGTGGAAGATAACATAATAAACATGCAAACAAAAAAGCATACAAAGATCTTGACGAACACAACAGCAAATATTAAAACAAACACAAACAGAAACTCACCTACTGGTATTGAAAGACTAAATGAAGATATTCTGCGCAGCAAGTCTCTATCGCTTAGCTGTTACTATTTAGAGCAGAGGTCTGGCTTCTCTCTAAATTTAGCAATCCACGCTACATTATAATCTGCTCCAGTGAGGGTCAGGCTTTATAAGGCACTCACTGAAGCTGTGGCAAAAGAGAAGCAAGGGCACTTTGAATAAGAAACTGTGCTAGTTTAAACCTGGGAAAGTAACAAAAAGTAACAAAGACAGCTCTATCAGGCCAACATCAAAAGCTTATTTTTATTGGGCTGCATTACAATTTACAACTTGACAACAACTAGAAATGCATACTTATGTGTGTATGTGTCTATGTGTATGTATTTAAAAATCAGTTTTACAGAATCCTCAGAGACAAAACTTATGTGGGGTACAACCTATGCATGCATATATGTATGCATATAAAACTATAAGCCAAACACACAGACAAAATAAAAATAAGCTCATGCTGTCCCCCAAAATGGAAAAGCTCCAGGCTTTAAAATAGTATTATTCAAGAAAACTGTATGCAAAATGGTAAAACAAAATGGATTTAAATATTTCACCTGCCATCTAAGAGACTAAATTTCTTGGATATTCCACAAGATAAAAAAGACAGTGAAGTATTAAAATGATTCAATCAACCAAAATTCAAAACTAAGTACCCTATTCATGAAATAAACATTTTTTGAATACATTCCTATTTAAGTCTAAATGGAAACAGTTTTAGGTTTAACATAATAGATGAATTTCACCCACCTCCCTCTATTGATATTCTAGCTGTCCTGGGTCCTTCGCAGATTCCATCCCTTCCTCCCAACAGGACTCAGGGCCCAAGTGTGATGATGGGCCAGCACTCAGATGGACTGGCCTCTTGCCAACAGTGCACTAATTCTGCCAGTTGTCCAGCACACCGTGAGTAGACTGCCCTGTTGTATGTGCTCTTGCTGGTGCTCTCCTTCTTTCATTCCCTTCATTTTGGAAAGAATGTGATCTGCCAGAGAAGGACTTCTAACTGTACCTAAAAGGGGACGATTGTTCTTCTGGTCTGGATAATATTTGGAGTGTGATAATCTGCCTTATGTAATATGTTACACTGCTAATATGCACATATAACTATGCTATCCAAACAACCTCAACTTTAGGAATACGCATACACAGGGGGTGCCTCGGTGGCTCAGTTGGGTGAGCATCTGACTTCGGCTCAGGTCATGATCTCACGGTTCGTGGGTTTGAGCCCCACAACTGGCTCTGCGCTGCCAGCTCTGAGCCTGGAACCTGCTTCGGATTCTGTGTCTCCCTCTCTCTCTCTCAAATATAAACAAATAAACATTTAAAAAAAAAAAAGTCGTTTGGGAAAACAACTTGACCTTTAAGAATCATGAGTATGCACACAGGACAGTGGGGTGGAAATCTTCTGCAAAGGGATAAAAGAAAATTGTTTCGGCTCTGTGAGCCACATGGTCTGTTTCAACTACTCAATTCTGCTATTATAGCCTGAAAGCAGCCACAGACAATACGTAAACAGGCGGTCGTGACTGTATGGCAATAGAACTTTATTTACAGAAAACAAGTGGTAGATCAGGCTGGGCTCCCAGGTTGCAGTCTGCCATCCCCCATTCTAATGCAGTGCGTCCAACAGGAGTGTCTGTGATGGTGGAAATGTTCTAGATCTGTACTGTCTAATACGGCAACTACTAGACAGATGTAGCTGTTGAGCCCTTGAAATGTGGCTGGTGTAGCTGAGGAATTAAAATTTAATTTTCATGAATTACAATGAAAATAGCCAATGTGGCCAGTCGTTACGGTGGGCAACCCAGTTCTAAAGCATTCATTATAGCCTAACACACTTCAATTTAATAAAAAGGTGAAAATACATACAAAGAATATGAAGTTTTTAAATAAAGTGGCTTGGAGGAGCGTTTTGCCCAAATTTCAAAACCTGGTGGCTATTGTGAGAAAAGAAGAACCCATCAAACTTCAAAGTGAAACTCTCTCTGGGTAGTAAATAACCCTGGAGACAGTATGAAGGAAAAAAAAAAAAAAAAAGACTTTCCGTTCTAAGATAATAAAAGTTACCAGGCAGCAACATCATCTCCAAAGTATAAAGTGTTTGGGAACGGCACAGTAACACCAGCACACAAAACTGGCAATGTGATTGCCACTTCATGGCAACATTTCCATGAAGCACTTTGTGCTCAGGAGGAACGTTCAAGAACTACCTTTTACTCTATACTCCAAATGAGTGAAATAATGTACCATAAGAAGAATGAACTAAAAATTTCCCAAAGTTATAAACTCTTCTCCTTTCCATTAAAGCTAAAACTCTAGGAACATACATCATAAAATCCTTCACTGAAAGTTGTGTCCAGGAGTCATTCGGGTTCATAAAAATGATCTCAGAAGAAGCAAAAATAATTAAGTTGCTCTCTAAAAGTGTAAATTACTAACATTCTAAAGCAATAGACCAGATAAATGCCTACAATAACACTACACTTTGTTGCCAAGAACAACATTATCTTTTTAAATGTCCTTATGATTTTGTACCAAACAGCCTCTGTACTCAAAATCATCCCCAGCCTCTACAGAATTCTTCATTATATCTCCAGGCACATTCTATGTAAGCTTTAGTTTTTATAATAAGTGGAAAAAAGAAAAAAAACGAAATTTCAAATAGTAGCCTATCTATAAAAAAAAAAAAGTTTCTAAATAAAATCAGATATTCCCTTCTTTAGTACAAAAATATTAGCCACTCAAATGCCACTCTACTTAATACTGGTTCAGATTACATACACATAAACATTGTACTGAGTCTTCTTACACAGTGAATGGCAAAAACATTTTCCCTCTAAAATCTAAAATAGTACTTTAAAGAAATATAGGCCAAGGTCACCTGGGTGGCTCAGTTGGTTAAGCATCTGACTTCAGCTCAGGTCATGATCTCGTGGTCTGTGAGCTGGAGCCCATGTCAGGCTCTGTGCTGACAGCTCAGAGCCTGGAGCCTGTTTCATGTTTCAGATTCTGTATCTCCCTCTCTCTCTGCCCCTCGCCCACTCACACCTGTCTCTCTGTCTCTCAAAAATGAATAAACGGTAAAAAAAAAAAAAAAAAAAAATTTAAATATCACTATTATATTCATGTCCCATTTACTTTTATCCTTAATGGTATGAAAGAACAAAAATAATCTTTCTTAAAGAGTACCAAACTTAATAATAGTTCTACCCTCAAAAACTTACAACCATCTCCAGAGGGACATTAATGGTGGAAATTTAAACTGTGCTAAGCAACCACCTTACAAGGAAAGAGTGACCAAAACCCAAAGGAATTGTGCTGTGGAAAAAAAGCACTAAGAGCTTACTACTCATCTAAATCTTTTTATGATATAGAGGCATCATGATGAAATTTTCATTATCATATTTCCAGAACAACTTCACGCCTTACACTTATTAGCATATCTACCTTGGTTCTGCATGGTGATACTTTGCTTTCCTTTTAGCAAAAATAGAAATATTCTAAAAATCACATTTTAAGTATCAATGTACAACTTCTTCAGAGAAATAAATTAAGACAATGTGTAATGTCTGGGAATGCAAGCTGGTGCAGCCACTCTGGAAAACAGTATGGAGGTTCCTCAAAAAACGAAAAATAGAACTACCCTACGACACAGCAATTGCACTACTAGGCATTTATCCACAGGATACAGGTGTGCTGTTTCGAAGGGACACATGCACCCCCATATTTATAGCAGTGTCATCAATAACAGCCAAAGTATGGAAAGAGCTGAAATGTCCATTGAGGGATGAATGGGTAAAGAAGATGTGGTATATATACACAATGGAGTAGTATTACTTGGCAATGAAAAAGAATGAAATCTTGCCATTTGCAACTACGTGGATGGAACTGGAGGGTATTATGCTAAGTGAAATGAGTCAGAGAAAGACAAATATCATATGACTTCACTCACATGAGGACTTTAAGAGACAAAACAAATGAACATAAGGGAAGGGAAATAAAAATAATATAAAAACAGGGAGGGGACAAAACAGAAGCGACTCATAAATATGAAGAACAAACTGAGGGTTGCTGGAGGGGTTGCGGGACAGGGGATGGGCTAAATGGGTAAGGGGCACTAAGGAATCTACTCCTGAAATCATTGGTGCACTATATGCTAACTAATTTGGATGTAAATTTAAAAAATTAAAAAAAAAAAAAAAAGACAATGTGCAATGTCACTTATTTCCTCTTAAGTGAAGTTATTTTATAAAACTTTTAGGAAGTTGAATAAAACCCTAAAATGCTTTCACTCTATCAATTCATGTCCTCTGCTTAATGTAGATTGTAAGAAGTAGTTCAGGGAATGCATATTCCCTTCTCTGGGCCCTTCTCCTTTCCCCAGATGGATTCTCTCCCCCAGATCCTTCCCTTCTTCCCTTAACAACTAACCAGGCATATTCATTCAACTTCACAGATAGTCTAATCTTACTGATGTGATTCTTAAAGTCTCTCAGCACTTTGAAACACAAACACACACACACACACACACACACACACACACACCAGACATTTGTAAGAGCACACTTAGGCTTTTAGAAAACCAGGTTCTCAAAAATAATGTTTCAAAGTATTTTAATAGCAAAGTGCCCCCAAACCTCTGTTCTAGGTAAGTTAAAACACTTAGAACTTTTGTCTACAAGCAAAAGTATTGTGATGACTGCATACCCACAATATTTCAAACCACAAATTCTAAGAATTTAGAGGAAATGGTGGCATAAAATAAGTAAATGCCCAAAGATTGGGCAGCTGTGGTTTAAATATATATTAATTTGTATTTTAGGGGGTGCTTATTATGTGTTAAGCATTATTCTAGAGCAGTGATCTCATTCTGGGGTAATTATGTGCCCTGCAAGGGAACATGTGGCAATGTCTGTAGATATTCTTTTGTCATGCTGGGGAAGTGCGGATGCTACTGAAATCTAGTAGGTAGAGGATATAGGTGCTGCTAATAATGGACAATGCACAGGAGAGCCCCCCCCCCCCAACAAAGGGTTATCTGGTCCAGAATTTTAATTGTACCAAGGTTGGAAAATCCCACACTAAAAAGGAAAAAAAAATTGTGAGCAAAACCAGAGACAGCCTATGCTCTCCAGAGTTAAAAGCTGTGCACATACATCTAAACATACCAGAGCAGTAACCAGGCAGATATTTCCTTGAGTGACTTATTTCTGTTTGCCAAACATTGATGTTAATTTTAGAGAAAACACATTTATCACTGAGTAGCTTGTCATAACTAAAATCAAAAGTGCAATCAGTATACAAAATAAATGCTTGCCACAGTCTTTAATACTAATTGCTGTCTTTCCACATGGATAATTGTGCATCCTCTGATGATCAGGCGGAAGACGGAGGGTAGGTAACAATGTGGGATTGAAGAGGGAGGCAGAAAATGCGGAGCGCCAGCGAACAAACTTTCCCTACTTACGGATATCAAAGCACTGAGATAAAAAGATCACAAGGAAAAGATAAAAAGTATATGACTGAAAACTACAACTGTTTAATTTTTTGGACTTGGAGAAAACAATGATGTGTTAAGTAGAAACAGAAAAAAACATAAACGCCCACCAAATTCTATATACATGATACAATCTAAGCTACACAAAACACACGTGGTCAAGAGAGTGCATAGAGTTCAGGGAGCATTTTATTCCTGTTCCATTATTTGTCTGTATTTTCTATAATGTAAGAATGCATAGCCTTTTTAATTAGAAAAATTGCATGTTTAAATGGAAACTCTTTAACCTCTTTTGAAGTTTAAAGCAATCCCCAAAGTGTGGCAATAATATTATCTGTGCATAAGGAGAAATATGACCTAGGCTCTAAATATCATTTCCTACTAAAGAACAAAGGTCTCTTGGATAAATGACTGATTCCAAGGTTAGAGCAGGGAAGATTCAATATGATTCTCAGAAGTCATGTGTCAGAAAGTACTGAATGGCTTTTAACAAAGAAAGATAAAAATAGATCAAACTACATAAAAACTATCCTGAGGACAATCCACTGACATCACCTGAGACAATGTGGCCACAAAAATAATTAACAACAGCATGGAGAATAACTCAGTGAGTAAAATAAGAATCTGGAGGTCCAGACTCATTTATTTTAGCTAAAAGAAACAGATCTGTGCACAAGGGAAAGAGAAGTAATTAGACATAAATGTAAGTTTTCTTTTCAGTAGAATGCCAATGGATAAATACAGAAGGAAACATGGAGTTAGAAAATCATTGTGCCAAAAACTGATTCTTGCAAGGATCATCAATGGATGCTAAAAGTGCCCTGACACACTGTGTGTGTGTGTGCATGCGCATATGTAGAGGTGCTTGATGATCAACAGGATATTCGAAAAGCCTCAAAGCATCTTCACATCAGTTACAAAAAGAAAATGCTAACTCTGCAGTGCAGCAACAAGATAACACCTTAACCCAGGGACAACAGACATCACATGACTCCAGACAGTTTACAGTTAGAACAGGATATTATCTGAGTGGCATTCCAAACAAAAACGCATGATCTGAATCTAATGATGAGGAAACAAAGGCACATCTAGGGACATTCTCCAAAACAACCGGCCTGTATTCTTCAAAAATGTTAATGTCTCAAAAACAAAAACAAAATAAAAACAAAAATCAAAGAACTATAGCAAATTAAAGGAGAATCAAAAGGACATTACTAAATGCAGCATGTAATCCTTGAGTGCATGCTGTACTGTGAGGAATTATATACATATTGTGTGTGTGTGTGTGTATGTGTCTATACACACACACACACGTAATGTATTTAGGACAGTACTGGGGGTAATTGATGAAACTGGAGTGTAGACTATGGCAGTAAGTATGGTATCTATTATAAATTCATTGAATTTTACTATTGTACTGTGGTTCTTTAAGAGAAATATCTTGTAAAGAAATATGCTCTGATGAAAAAAGGGGCAAAGTGTATACAACCTCCTTTTACATGGATCAGAAATAAAGTGACTATGTAATTATAGAACCAAGGAGCAAAGGCAAACATTGGAAGACATACATGCTTTAGTGAATGAAGGTGGGCAACAAGAGTAATTCAGGGAGCTGAAAAAGCCCAAGAACCTAAAAAACACAGGGATTTTGTATTTTTTAGGACTGCTTAGAAATAAAGCTTGCCATAGAGAGAGTTACTCTAACTTCCCAGATCCTTCAGAATTTGGTCAGCTGTGATATAGGAAATTACCCTGCTGTATTGATTGCACACTCCAGTAAAAAAGCAAACAAACAAACAAAATAAAACCCAACTCTAGATTTGAAGATCCTTAGAATACATTACTCTGGTTAATGTATTTCTTTCCATTTGTCCCATGTACAGTATTACACCCAAACGGTTTTACTGTAACATCATAATGAGGTTTCTTTATACTGCTGCACATACAGACTACACAAAGTCCTTGGCATAGCAAGCTATATGACCTGCTTAGCAATGCCCTGTACTACGTATGTTATTCCTGCCATGGAAGTAAATATTCTATACTACAGTCCTAATTGAGGAGATATTCAGAAGGATGATATGAAAGAAACTATTATTAAGGATTACCATCATAGAAAGAGTAAAGTCAGCATTAAAAAAATGTGTATGTATGCAAAATATGTGAGGGTTTTTTTTAAGTGTTTTATTTATTTTTGAGACACAGAGAGAGACAGAGTGCAAGTGGGGGAGGGGCAAAGAGAGAGGGAGATACAGAATCTGAAGAAGCATCCAGGCTCTGAGTTGTCAGCACAAAGCCCGAGGCGGGGGTTTGAACCCACGAACCGTGAGATCATGACCTGAGCCGAAGTTGGGTGCCTAACCGACTGAGCCACCAGGGTGCCCCAGATGTGAGGTTCTTAAAGCTAAGAAGTTCTAGCTTTGAGTAATTCAAAACAAATACCTAAAGGCAAAATTATGGTTCCTAAACAGAAAAGGCTTCTAAAATTTTTAAATAAAACAGGCCATTATTTTTTTCTATATATCTAGAAAATATTTATCTAAGCAAAAACCACCTAAGTACAAAATATTACATAATAACTGATTAAGGGGTGCCTGAGTGGCTCAGTTGGTTAACCATCTGACTCTTGATTTTGGCTCAGGTCATGATCTCACACTTCTTGGAATCCAGTCCCATGGCAGCCTCGTGTTGGAATCTGTGCCGACAGTGTGGAGCCTGCTTGGAATTCTCTCTCCCTCTGTCTCTGCTTCTCCCTTGCTTGTAGGTACATACACTCTCTCTATCAAAATAAACAAACATTTAAAAAAAACTGATTAAAAAAAGATATATTCCAGAATTTTCCTATCAAATTACTTTTTTCCTTCAATGCAGGCAATGAAAATATTTTTCAAAAAGCAATTTAAAACACTTATTGATGGGGTGCCTGGCTGGCTCATTTGGTAGAATGTGTGACTCTTCATATCAGGATTGTGAGTTCAAGTCCCACATTGTGTGTAGAGATTACTTAAATATAAATATTTAAATAAACTTAGAACAATTTATTGAGGGGCACCTGAGTGGCTTAGTTGGTTAAGCGTCCAACTTCGGCTCAGGTCATGATCTCATGGTTTGTGAGTTCAAGTCCTGCTTCGGGATCTGTGCTGATAGCTCAGAGCCTGGAGCCTCCTTCAGATTCTGTGTCTCCCTCTCTCTTCCCACCCCCTCCCCCCGGCTTGTGCTCTCTCTTTCAAAAATAAATAAATATATTTTTTTTTTTATTTAAAAAAATTTTTTTTTCAACGTTTATTTATTTTTGGGACAGAGAGAGACAGAGCATGAACGGGGGAGGGGCAGAGAGAGAGGGAGACACAGAATCGGAAACAGGCTCCAGGCTCTGAGCCATCAGCCCAGAGCCCGACGCGGGGCTCGAACTCACAGACCGCGAGATCGTGACCTGGCTGAAGTCGGACGCTCAACCGACTGCGCCACCCAGGCGCCCCAATAAATATTTTTTAAAAATGTATCAATCAACTGAATTATCAACAGAATAAAAATAAAATCTCACAAGTTGATGATTTGGAAGGGCTATATCTATCAAGATATGATTTTATGTTACCCTTCGTTTACCTTATTAACATATGGTCATACCATTTATATTATAATGCATACCACTCGATTACTTGAATAAGGTGTGAAAAAATACTTTTTATAGAGAAAATAATTCCTTAAAAATTGATAATAAGAGCAGTTCATCATATACCCATGGTTGCACATTTAGAGAAAATAAGGAAAACAGATGGAGATAAAATCTATAAATCTATAAATCTATAAATCTATAAATCTAACTTTAAGTAATGGCCTGTATACATTTTAACATACTGCATAATTCTCTATTAGGTTGGTACCTACATACAGAAAATATTTAAATCCAATTCTATCACCTTTTCTAACGTTGCAGCAAAGAATAACCTAAAAAATGTCCTTGCATTAGAACTTGCAGTTACAAGATATGATTCAATGACATCCTCTAGAATCTTTATTTTATTTTGTTTATTTTTAAAAGTTTATTCGCTTATTTTTGAGAGAGAGAGAGACAGAGAGCAAGCAGGGGAGGGACAGAGAGAGGGAGAGACAGAATTCCAAGCAGGCTCTGCACTTGAACCACCCAGACGCCCCACAGGATCTTTATTTTAAAACCTATGTGTTCTAAGGGGGCTCCGGGGGCTCAGACAGTTAACCATCTAGCTCTTGATTTTCGCTCAAGTCATGATCTTGCAGTTTGTGGGATCCAGCCCCTCATGGAGCTCTGCACTGACAGCATGGAGCCTGCTTGGGATTCTCTCTCTCTCTCTCTCTCTCTCTCTCTCTCTCTCTCAATATAAATAAACTTAAAAAAATTAAAAGCTATGTGTTCCAATGCATCGCTTTAGGAAAATCAGAATCATTTTATTTTATTGGACTCTGTTAAACTGTAAAGTACCACTAACACACTGATGGCATAAAAATTAACAGTATAAAAGGGCATAAAAGTGAAAAATAAAGACCACTTTCCAACTTTCACTCATAATCTTATGTCAATGGAGTAGCATTCCACTCCATGTAAACAATAACAAATTTAAACCTTTAAGACTGTCGGACTTGTATCCTTTCAAAAAATGTCTATGCGTATATGTCAACAAATTCACATACGTGTGTGTATAGAAAATGGGCTGAACATTTACGATGAGCACCCAAGATATGCCAGACCATGTGCTATCAAACAATCCATAAATTCATCAGTTGTACCATGTGTACTACTCCAAGGGGAGATGAGGACAATGGCAAAGGCTAGGTATGTATGGAAATAGAAGGTATACCAGAAATCTCTGCACCTTCCCCTTAATCTAGTATAAACCCAAAACTGCTCTAAAAAAGTAGTCTTAAAAAAAAAAAAAAAAAAAAAAAAAAGAATCAGCAGGGAGTAGTGCCAAATTCCAGAGAGCAAATCATTTTATTAAAGTTGATTTTGTGTCAGATGCAAAACTGGTAGGAGTCTATATGACTACTTGTTCAAGTGGGAAGTTAGAAGATAAAGTTATAGAAATGGGGATTGAAGTATATTCCATTCTCTTAACCAAGGAGAGGAAAAGAGAATCTTCTAGAAAAAGGATTATACCCCTGACTAGTAACCAGTGGGAGAATTTTGCTTTGGAGCATTTGCTTAAAAAACATGATCATGGATTTTCAGGAAACTCAAAGGTGGTGGTGGGCAGGCATCCAAACATTTCCACATTTACGAGTTCTCTCAACGAAGCCTGCAACCATTCCCCCCACCCCCCTCACCCTGCCCAGAAGGGGACCTGCCCAGGCCTGTCTGGCAGATGAAGCGTTATTTGAAGGGTGGCACAAAAATCACTTACCATCCACACGAGTATTTCACAATTGCCAAAGCACGAACTGAATAGAAATGTCAAAGCCAAGGCCCGGACTTGGTGGTATACAGCACACTGATGATATGGGACTGTATTCCTTGGAATAATTTTATAGCAGTGGACAACATAAATTCAAATGTAAAAAAAGACAAAATCCCCAAACACTGAACAAAAAGTAGCATAGACCTATAAATTCTCAAGTACATTTTTTTTTTTTTTAAGGTTCAAACATAAAGAGAATAGCTTGTTTGTATTTATTTATCAAACATACGACTGGTACTAGTCGACAGGAATTCAACAGGGGTTAATCAGACAGGTTGCACAGTGCTAGTTTTCTACCACGTGGAGGTTTAACCCAAGCACTGCACAAAAACCTGGGGAGGGCGAGTTAACAAGAATTAATAGTCTCCAGTATGTTAAAATAATCCCATGATGCATTTGAGCTGTGGTTGTGTTTATTAATGTTTTAACAATTAAATATTAATACTTTTTTCTTTTTTAAGTTTATGGATTTGAGAGAGACAGAGACATTATGAGTAGGAGAGGGGCAGAGAGAGAGAGAGAGAGAGAGAGAGAGAGAGAGAGAGAGAAACCCTAAAGCTCCGCAGTGACAGCACAGAGCCCAAGACAGGGCTCAAACTCACAAAACCATGAGATCATGACCTGAGCTGAAACAAAGAGTCGGATTCTTAACCAACTGAGCCACCTAGGTGCCATGTTTTTTTTTTTTTTTTTTTTTTTTACTTTTTAACTTACAAGTGATAGCCATGAAACATAGAACCCTTTGAAAACCAGGGACCCAAAACCCAGATCTTCATCTAACAATCAGATAAAGCTCTGATGTGTCAAACCACTTGCTTGAGGGCATGCATTCCATTCTAACATTGGTGATAAAGCAGAGATAAAAAGCAAAAAATGCCTTCCCATCAGGGGCTTCCATACTGGGACCAGTCAGGGCCAGAACCTGATCAACCCGGTTTCCATTCTGTGCACTTTCCAAAAAGCCAACCAAAGTTGTAGCATGGGCTAGGGCAATTATTTACATGATACTCGAAGGCAGTTTTTTCATTATTTGCCTCATAGACTTTACAGTTTAGAATTAGATAGAGTAAAGCATAAATATTAATTTTCAAGGCTAGTTCAGCACTTGGATAAATTGAACTGGCACAGGCTACCTCCAAATGCTAAGTGGTTTTCCACGGAGTTCCGTTAAGGAAACATGTATCTTTAGTGAGAGGATTTAACAAAAGTCCTGCTTCTGAGAGACATGTAAATAAGAAATCTATGGCACCATGGTTTCTAGTATCACAGAAGCTGGTTATCACATTGTTTCCTGCAGAGGCTCACCTCTAACAAAAGCACAATCTTCACACTCCTCAATACCAAAGCCAGACACCTTTCCCCTAGGCAGCAGTTTCCTCTGTCCGTGCAACGTGGGGTTCTCCTTCCTGTTTATAATAACTTCATTCTATTACCTCGTGTACTGAGAAAAACACGTGCCATTTTTTTTTCTTAGAAACGATCACAAAAAAAAAAAAAAAAAAAATCCAGGAAGCTGTCGAAGTTAGTTTGAAAAGAAGTAAGGTCCTCTGTGCAAATGAACAAGAACAGGAGGACAGTTAGAATATTCTAAAACTGCTCACCCAACAGTGGCTTAGGATATATTCTCTGCAGTGTGTAACAGTTTGTATTCCTTCTGATTACTCACCTCTGCCTGGTGGTTTTCTTGATATTTATTTAAAAGTCCTGAAAGATAAGAGTACATCTAACCATTGTTTTTTGAAAGTCCTCATCTAACATAAAATTTGAAATATGAATAGACAAAATATAATTCTACATCTTTCAAACACTTTGCTCAACATAGGCCAAATCATTCCATTTGGCATTTAACTGCCCCAAAAACACACTTGCTGAAGAGACCCATGGCATCAGCATCAACATTAGAGTGAACTAAAAATGCGAAGTACTTTTGCGCATACTCTGCTCACATCAGTATATGTTACATTACAAAATCAGAAATTATTCTAAGTCATGTGTTTTATTCCCTAGTAGATGCAGAGGGAAGATACTGCAGAAACTCCTAATGACAACCACAATCCTGCATTAAAATGGTTCACATTAATCTGATTATTACATCCCTGTTTTATCTCTCAGGTTTAACTGTTTCAGCAACATCTCTAATCCACTGAATAAAAGTAGGAAAAAAATATATCAGAACAGTCCAACTGCAAAGAAGTCAAAGTGAGAGAATAAAAACTCCTAAAATTCCTTTAAGGTATAGACTTTAAGAATTCCATGGATCAGAGATTCAGAAATATTTAAAAACTAAACTTCAGAAAGAATTTCCTGCTTATTTTCTAGGTATTTGTATTTTAGTTATTTTGGAAAATTTCAAAGCATATTGTAATCAAGGACAAAATATTCCAATAGGTGGCCTTTTCTCTTCCATTGTTTGTTTTCATGTCTATTATCAGCTTCCTGCTACCACCAATGCTGAAGATAGTGGTCTGTACTTTTGGATGTAGTCTTAAACATGTGATGTCACATTTTATAAACTACTCGAGAGCAAGAACATACGATCAAAGTGTGCTTTAAAATATAATCTACTACTTTCATGATCTTAAAAAGTAGACATATTGAGGAAAACATACCTTTGAATGAAATCATTGCTAGTTCCAGTATAGTTGGCTGAAAAACTGCAGCCAATATTTATTTTATAAATATTTATGATGTTATAATATTTTATGTAATTGTTTTTCTTGGGGGTTGTCCTCCCTGGAATGCTGTCCATTTTCTGGTTTGCCAAATTCATCAGCCCTTCCAGACTTGGTTCAAAATCTCACTTTCTCCAGGAATTAGCCCTCCCACTGAGCTCCACCCCTTCTGGAATTCACCTTTGTGTCTGTACTGCTCTGGTTGGGGATTGGAGAAGGCTGTGGGGAGGCGGGGTCATTTGAGCTGAGAAGGATTTAAGTAAAATTTGATATGCAGAAATGGGTGGAGGAAGGCATTCTAGGAGCAGGAAGCCAGTGGGTGGGTGGGTAGAGGAGTAACAACATTGTTCCAAGTAGAGCTGGGAAGATTGGCAGGCACCACCAGAGAAGCCACTCGAACCCACAAAGGGCTCTCAAAGGTAGGAGCTGACATAAGCAGAACCTAAGCAAACCTACGAGCTGACATAAGCAGAACAGAGCTTTAGGATAATTTCATCATTCAGTCCCTATTGGTTCAGGGGCTGACCTATCTCCTGGAGGACAGCACAAGCCTCTTGAAGATAAAGATCATGTCTTATTCCTTACTTTTTTTTTTTTTAAGCTTATTTATTTACTGAGACACACAGAGAGAGAGAGAGAGAGAGAGAGAGAGAAACACACACGCAGGGCTTGAACTCACAAACTGTGAGATCATGACCTGAGCTGAAACCAAGAGTCCGACATTTGACCGAATGAGCCACCCGGTCGCCCCTCATGTCTTAATCTCTATGACTCATTGGTCATACCAGATGCACACCAAGATCTTTCTTATTAATGAGATATAATTATTGGCATATTTTTTGAGTCTCTCTTTAAAAATAATTTTTATCTTCCCAAATCTAGGAAGATGAGCATATAGCAAAACTAATGCCAATACAATTTTACACTGAAATGTTTCCTCAACTAGGCCTGTTATTGTGTTCTTCTCAACTGTAAATAGACAGGATTGACCCTAAAAATAACATTGTTTTTTTATAACATTTTACAGTACAGGGCATCCTCAAAGTCACCCTGCAAATTTGGTGTATATATATATATATATATATATATATATATATATATATATATGAAGAACCTGCAAGCAAGGAAGATTGCCTTGGAAAATACATCTCATCCCGGAAGCTGGAGCCATGGTTTTCTCCAATTCCCAGGGCTATGGTTGTGCTTGGCTGTCTCCCAGAGACCATCCATAATCATTTCCTACCAGATCAGAAGAGGCTACTTAATGGGCCTGCTTTACTCCACAATCAACAGACCAGGAAGAGATTCTTCTGCTCAGAGGGTGATCAATGTAATTTAAAGGGCTGCTTTGTCTTCTGGGTTTAACACAATCCCACAATAGACAAGTGACAAGAGACAAAACTGCCAATTTTCTTCCCTAAATGTATTAATTGGGAAAGTAAATACTAACTTTTTCCTTCTGAGGCTGAAATAGCTTTCTATTTTTCATTCGTGGAGCAGTTTTGTTATACTCTGATAAGAGGCACCAGCTGAGAGGTTTAAATTCCACAGTGATACAGTTCATATAAATATGCGTTGACGATATACTAATGTATGCTTCAACAATATTTGGCAGTGATACTGGATTGGCTACATTGCCCTTAGACAGTGTGAAGACTTGGCTTTGAAGCTTAATTAAAACTTCTTCAAAATCTTCAAAGTCTGGGAAGACGTTTTAAAAATGATACAACAAATTTCCTTGTTGACTTTGGGAACCATCAACATTTAAAAAGTCCATAACATAATAAAAGAAACATAAAGGTCAGGAAACACAAGTTATAAAGTTGCAAATATCCAGGGAAGTGTAAGTATGAAAATAAGCAAACGCTGAGTAGAAGTCTTGCGGGCACGCGTTCTGAGTGTGGCCCTTAAAAGCTTACACGAGTACACTTCTCCGAACAATGCCACTCATGACAGTTTGACCCTTCTTTTTCGGAAACGGTTTATGAGACATAGAAGAAATCAGTGTCTCCGCTTCATTCACAGCTTGCTTTTTTTGGTTAAATTAAATGTATCTGCACCCCTCGTTCAGACTTATCTGCAAATTACTTTGTCATTTTCCAAAAAGGATGAAAATTAGCTTTCGGTACAATATTCATAAGCCTGTGACACAAGCATTGAGTAATGCCACTTACCTTTGAGTTTTGTGGAGAAGTTAAAATGTGAGGTGAATAGTTTATGGAAATGCATTGTTTGCAAGACGGTCCTTTGCAAACTGAGGTGTAACTGTTTGAACATGGAAACGAGTAACTGCATAAGCTGAACTCCAAGTACAGAGAAAGAACATTTGCATTCATATTAGTCTTCTGTTTTGTTCAACAACGACAATTTTTAGAAACTATAATACTTCCAACTTCTCCTTTTAAAAAACTTCATTATGGAAAATTTCAAGCATACCCCAAAGTAGAGAGAACAGTATAATGAAGTCACTGCATACATCACCCGCTTCAATTGTTAACCAGTCAGTTTTCTCATTAATATTCTTACTCTCAGTCCCTGTCCCCCATGGTCACAGAATTACACTGAAGCAAGTTTCAGATGTTATAACATTTCCTCCTTAAATAACTCAGTACTTATCTTTAAAGATAAGGGATTTTTTTAAAAAATACAACCACAATAGTTCTTTTAATTGGAAAATCCAGGAATGGTATGCAAAATCTGTAACCACGTGCATATCAACATTTTTTTTTTTCTCGGTTGACAGCATTCATCAATCAGAATGTCAAGAAGCTCGACGCCCAAACATTTAAAGAACTTCTACCCTTGGTTATGGCAGGTGTGTTCAGTGCCACATCACCTCATGATGCCAGGAGGGATTTGTCAAGTAGGTAAACAAATCCACCTAAAATAACTTAGAGATGCAACTGAACTGAATTCAGCAAGCATTGAGCATATACTAGGTGCCAGACACTGGATTATGGATTTTGAGAAACAAGGGTAAATTAACGAGGGTTAATTCAAAGTTGAGAAGGAGAAGGGGTCAAACAGATTAATAAGAACTATAATACAACGTCATGAAAAAGGTACCTGCTTCAGGTATTTTCATGGGGATCCAGATGAAGCGGCGATGATGGGGGGTGGGGGAGCACTAGGGCTCACAAGAAGATAGGTGAGAATTCTAGAATGCCAATAATGGTACCAGCAACTCCCGTGTAAAGATTTTACTCATTCCCCTAGCTGAGGGGCACGAAGAAACGCGTTTATTATCATCTCTGATGCCCTCAGTGGATGAGGTGATCACGAAAGCCAGAGAGAAGAATTTACATGTAAGTGGTATTTCGAAAGTTGAGCGGTCCAGCAGATATGAGATGAGGAGGAGACAAGAGACTTATCGGTGAGGGAAGGGAGGGCATTCCAGGAAGAGAAAAGCAGGAACAAAGGGGTGGAAATTACTGGCATGTGAGGCAACCAGCAGTGTGGTGACCTCTGAGTGTGTGGGAGGGGCTGGCTGACTGGAAATGCCGGCTGGGACCAGAAGTTGGAACTAGCAAGCAAGAACTGGGCCTCTGTTCTATGGCCAGTGAAAAGCTATTGACACGTTTTAAGTGGACCAACTGGGTCTTTTACAGAGTATATGTTTCATCCTTGGGTGGATGATGGTGTTCAAGGTTTATTGAACTGGTGGTGCCTTGAACTACTAGCTGGATGGAGCGAGGGGAGAGAGAAGCAGGCTACGTAGCAATCCACTGTGGACAGGCCAGGAGAGGTCTAGGGTGGCACTAACAGAAAAGAGAGGAGGAGACCCCAAAATATCAGACATTTTAGAAAACATTATTTTTAAAACGGTGATGAAAGAAACAGAAGAGAGACCAAAGCATCATGCAAACTTTATTATGCAGTGTGGAACAGTGTATTGTATGCTCCAATTTCTGTCAAAAGTGGGAATATATATGTAAGTTACAAACGTATAAAATATTTCAGTGAGGATATGAGAGAAACAGATACCAATGGTTATAGGTCATGAAGAAAGGACTAGGAAAAGAGGTAGGAAGGAGACTTCTACTTTGGTATACTGAACTACATGAATCTGTTATCTACTAGCTAGTTGAAAGAATGTATAATTTCCCCCTTCCCCTTACTGCCAGCCACATAGGCAGAAAATAGTAGGAAAAAAAGTTCTGGAGACAGATCTGGGTTCCAGTTCTGGCTCTGGCACTCCCTAACTGTGGGGCCGTGGGCAAATTAATTAAGTTCTTCTAGTTTCTGTCCTCTCATCTGCCGAATACAGATAATACTGGCTAGTTCCTGGGTCACTGTAACAATAGTTAAGATAATCCTATACAAAGCATCTGCTAGAATATCTGAAACAAACTAAATACTCCCTAAGTGGGTGGTCACTGTTTTATTATTAATGAAACTTGTTTGACATGAACACTTTCTTAGTACAAAAAAAGTTCCTAGATCTAGTTTAAGGTGTGCTCATTAGCTAATCTTATTCCTACATTAAATATTTATTCTGTACAAAATGATTAATGTAATCCATCCAATGAACGCTATCCATTACATTATCTGTTTCTAGGAACTTAAACAACATATTATTTATCTGTATTTCTTGGTAGATGTTAGTTTTTGTCTTTAAATGGCATTGACTCTAAATTTACTGAAGTCATGTATTCAGAGGCCTGAATACCAATCAGATGCCATAAAACACCAAAAAATAGGTAATAAGTTGTTATCCTTGAGGAACTGACAACTTCAGGGAGACAAACAGGTGTGACCTTCAAGTAACCATGGCCCCAATTTGGCATAAGAGATGGAAATACTGGCAATGAAGTACCCAATTCTGGACACACATCCACTGTAAGATGTTGTCACCAGTTGGGGGAGGCTCCTCTGCAAGCATTTTCTTAGGTTTGTGGGTTTCTTCTGCATGATACTATGTTCTAAATAAATTGTAACTGTGGCAGTAACAGCATTTTAAGTGTTACAAAAGATTGGTCACTCTCAAAAGCCTTACTACTTGTTGTTTGAACAGCCACATCATTATTAAAGCATCATCAAACAACAGTTTCTTTGTTATACCCTGAGATGAATAATTTCAAAGTATTTTCATGTGAGATGTTAGGGCTCAGATCTGCCCCAGCATGCAAAGATGAAGCCTTAAAAAGAAAACAGCTGGAGTTTAGAAAAGATTTTGTTAAATGCAAGAAATAATGATGAACATCTTCCAGGATTTCAGAAGTGTTAGTGAATGCTTCAAAATAAATAAAATAAAATAAAATAAAATAAAATAAAATATAAAAAAAAAGAAAAAGAAAAAGATCAAAGGCATATGGCCAGAGGAAAATGAATTTCATTTCATATATGGCACTGTGGGGAGAAAGCGCGGTGGTAGGGATGCTTAACAAAAAAGGTCTAGATAATTATTCAAATATTTCTCTTCGAAGCAGATGGGTCTAGGAAGAAACATCAATACTAGTCCGCAGAGAAACAACAGTGACACGTAAACACTAATTTCTAAAAGAAGCTTTCAATGATGCCATAAATATGTTACGGATGCGCGCCCTGGAGGAATGACTGACTTCGAATTAGCAAGCAAGTCTTGCTTCTGAGCCACAGGAGGTGGTACACACTTCTATTTACCCCCTAGCTACCTACGGTGGTAGCTCAAAGCTCGAGGCAACATATTACAGTTGAATGAAGGTTGGATTAAGAGGCTAATCTAAGGCTATATATAGGCAGCAACACCAATTTAATCTCCGCCCCCTTCCCCTCCCCTCTCTATTTCCATAAATCTCAAGATCAGAGTTACAAAGACTGGGAACTCTGGCAGAGCGGAGGCCCTTCCTTCCCCCCTTCCCCCAGGCCGTCTCTCATAAACGAAGTATTAGTTTAAGTGTAAATTGCTTCCAAACATCCTGAACAGGCACCACAGGGCGATCAGATCCGGTTTTCTTCCACAGCTTCCACAGAGGCCAGAGGAGATGACAAGTAGTGTGTGTGTTGGGGGGCGGGGGGGTAGGGGGGAGGGTGTTAAGGCTTGCCAGAAGAGAACTATCTTCTTCAGACACTATTCTCACGATGCGTTCCCCTCGCGCGTCCTGGGGAGCTCTCCTCGCCATCCCGCCCCTAGCCCAAAGCCCCAGCGCCGGCCTCTGGGGAGCCGCATCTGGCCGTGCCACGCACGAGACCGTAAGCACCCACCGCTTCTCACCGCGTGGCCCGCCCCCGCCGGCTCCCTGTCCCAGGGTCTCCCGGCGCGGCCAAATAGGGCGAGCGGCGAATCTTCAGTCCCGGGTGCGGATATGCGATATATGCGATGGCAGTCGGGCGGAGGGCAGGCTTGCCCACCGGGGGGCAGGAAGCCGCCCCAGCAGGCACATGCTTCCTCCCCGCCAGCTCCGGCCCGGATGGAAGCCCCCCGGCGGGGCGGCGCCCGCGGTTCCCGCAGCCCTCCCGGCTTCCCGTGTCCCACCCGGGTTGCTTCTCACCTGTCCGAGGAGGTAGCGGCGACGCGCGAGGCTGCAGGCTGCGGCGATCCCGGCAGCGGCAGTGGCACCCGCGGCAGTGGCGGCGGCAGACAATGGAGGAGTGAAGGACAGACACATTGACATCGACCCACGGAGCCCGGCGCAGCCCCGCCTCCCGCGCCGCCCCGCCTCCCAGCCCGCCCCCGGCCCGGGCTGCACCACTCCCGGGGAAATGGTGGGGGCTTACGGAGACAGACAGGGAGGTCTGTACGCCCCGAGCAGCCGCGGCCGGACAAAGATCATCTGGAAAGAGAATTTAAATGTTGCGTATGTCTAAATATGTGAACATGGCGGCAGTATGGGGGTGGGGAACGTGGAAGAGGAGTTTAATCTCCCCCTCTGAAATTCTCCGTTGGGTTTTTCCTGGCCCGGCTGCTCCAATGGGAGCCTCTCGCTGCTGCCTCCTGTAGCTCCTCCTCCCGGCCCGGCCAATGACGCGCAGGGGGCGGTGACTGTCGCTGGGCAAGCAGCGACCGACCGCTCGGCTCGCCCGAGCTCGCCCGCTGCTCGCCCGCCGCTCGCCCGCCGGTGGGAGGGAGGAGAGAATTCGAACGCTTCCGTGGTTGGCTATTCGGGGTCCTTGGTTTCGAGCTGTCCCAGTGCGGCTGGCGTTCCTAACGCGCGCACACATATCGTTTCTTCTTAATACTTTCAAAGAAACAGAATCATCTTCAAGCTGGCGGGAGCAATGGTTCATATAACGAAAGGCGAGCTGACCCAGGAGGAAAAGGAGCTGCTGGAAGTCATCGGGAAAGGTATGGGTGCTGGGCTGCGACCGGGCGCTGCCTGCCTGGTTTGGGGGCGTGGCGGAGCCCTGGAGGCGCCCCTGGCCGGACTGACCCTCCGCTGCTTTTCAGCGAGGTTGGCCGCCTCGCACCGGGAAATAGCGTTTCTCTCGATGGTCTCGGACCGGTTGCGTGGGCGGAGAGGAGCGGAGCGGGAAGCACTGCTGGGACTCGAGCTGAGGTTGCAGAGGTCCGTCTCCCAAATCAGCTTTTGGAAACATACACGTTTCCAGGCCCCAGCTCACGTTGTAATGAGCGACCTTGGTGTGTGGGTCCCTGGATGCACATTCTTCAAAACTCTCAAGGTGATTTTGACCACCGTCAGTCCGGGCAACAGTGGCCTCAGGTTCTTAGAAGGGTGTCTAAAGGGCCGTTTCGACTTCCGGAGGCCGAAAGATCTGGATCCTTTAGCTGTCCCCGCCCCCGCCTGGGGGGTGGAGGGAGCTCCTAAGAAGGGTTCTTTATAAGGGCACAGAAGTAGGTCGGTAAATCGCTTCATTGAGGGTTCAACATCCTGGCCTCCCCGGCTTCCTTCCAGAAGCTCCCGGCCCCCGCAGGAACCCGCAGGGAAGCGAAGAGGTTGCCTAGGCGTCCACGGCCGTCGGCGCACTTAGCACAGCATGGATCTTCTCAGCGAGTTCTTCTGTGCTTTCCCTTCCACTCCCCCAACGCCTGTCCCACTTCCGCCGCTCCGGGTGCTGGGGCGGGAGATGCAGGCCGCGGGGACGAGCCTGAAGCCCTCAGTCCCCGAGTGGACGCCCCAGAGGAGCTCCCTGCTGAGTTCCGTTACCCGGCAGGTGACAAGAGTGTGACTACGTGGCTTCTCCTGCAGGGTCACGGCTCCGGGATGGAGATGCATGGGACTGCGGACATAGTTAATGTGGTTGATTGAAGCTCAAGAGTGAGATAGCCACATCTGACCTGGAATGGCAGAGAGGCCACTTACGACAGCATAAAGGCTTCCCAGTGTCCAGTCTTGTTTCTGTTAAGCAGCCAGGGTCAAATCTGGATCCCCCAGAGACCATGGCAGATTTATTTTTCATGCTGACAAGGCAGTCTAAATGTAAAAGAAAAATCGGATTTGAACCCAACAGGTGCTGATGAACGGATCCCACCTCATCTGATGTCAACAATTTCAAGTCAGTCACATCTACATTCCTCATGCCAAGAGTTCTTTGCCTAGAACTGTGGGTCGTGTAGTTGCTGCTTTTATTGTTTCTTCTGCATGGTACTGGCCGACCTTTTTGACACTGCACTCTTTCTGTTTTTCCTGAGGCTCTGGGATTCCAGTCAGCAAACATGTAAGCCCCAGCTGTGTGCCAGGTACTTTGGTAGGCAAAAGGAACCAGGATCCACTCAAAATCCACCAGGGATGCACATTCTGCTTTTAAACAGTCAGAGCTATCAGTTTTTCAAAAGTGTAAACAAATGAACAGTTTTGTAAGGTGGGTTTCTGGAAGGGGCGGGTCGGGGGGGGGGTGGGGAGGAGGTGGAATCCTTGGAACATATTCCTAGGTGTACACCAGTTTTTATTTTAAAGGTGGTATGAAAGAGAACTAATTAAGTTTAGTCTGGTTAGCGCTGTGATGTTTCTGGGCCCAAATGGTGCATCAAGTTGCATTGGTTCACAGACAATGTGGTTCACGAATTTCATTGGCCCAACCCATGAGAATAACTGAGATGGACTTAGTCTGTGACGCCTTCTTATCAAGGGAAGGTCCATGGGACATCTCTGTACTCTCAAAGAAAAATAATGGGAGATATGAGAAAATACCAACTATAGTCAGCCTTTATTGAATGTTGGTATGAGCTAGCGTAATTCTTAGCACTTTACAAGTATCGATCTATTTAATCTTGATGAGCTAGGAACTGTTATTTTTTGTTTATTTTTGAGACACACACACACACACACACACACACAAGAGTGTGTGAGTTGGGGAGGGGCAGAGAGAGAGGCAGAGACACAGAATCCCAAGCAGGCTCCAGGCGCTGAGCTGTCAGCACAGAGCCAGACCTGGGGCTTGAACTCACAAACTGCAAGATCATGACCTGAGCCGAAAGAAGTCCAACGCTTAACTGACTGATCCACCGAGCTAGGAATCCTACCACAAACATTTGCTGGTGATGTGGCCTTGGACACATTGCTTTTTCTGAGCTTCTAGTTCTACATGGTACCTACCCCACAACATTGCTAGAAGAATGCAACGAGTTAGCATCTGTAAAGCATTTAAAATGCTGTTTGTGTTGTCTGTTATTACCGTAAATGAATCGACAAGTTGGGTGAGTTGCCCAGTGTCACACAGGAAATAAGTGACAGAACAGAGAGATCATTTGGCCCATAGTCCTAGAAGTACGCTGGAGTTGAAAACAGACCAAACAAAAAATGATACCAATACCACAGCAGTCCTTACCATATTCACTTCTAGAGACAATTTAATTTCAACAAAACATTATCATCTGTCAAGTTAAATTAATTTTAGTTTTAAATGTTACTGATTCCATAGTTTTGTGTGCATTTAATTTGAGAAATAACTTTTGGTTTATAGTTGAATAGAGTTCATAAACAAAGTTTATGTTTGTACTCATAAGAATCATTTTTTTCTTAAGTGGGTTGGTAGCGTTCTTAAGGTTTTTGCTTTTGTCTATGTTTTCCCTTTGATACATTTCTCAACCTGGAGAAGTACTAGATTAGTCAGCACTAGTACTTGGAACTGACAATAAATTTTCAGCCAAGTGTGACCTGCCATGTTGGCCAATCTCAAATAAACTCAGCACATTTTTGAGTATCCCTTTTAGGCCTGTCACTGCCCTCTAGAAGTTGAGCAGACTGCAAGTGAGACTTAAAATCCAGAGAGTACTGCGCGTTGCTTCTGGACACCTTTAGAACAATTTCTTCTTCAAGTGAATTCACTTGGTAGGTCATTTACAGGTTACCTATTTATTAGAACACCCAGAAGAAGTTCCAGATAAAACCGGGAAGCTGTTTGGTATATACCATTTATATATTTCAGTTAATGATGGCATCCATTTTACAACTTTGAAGAAGAGAAAATTGAAATCACAGAAGCACATTTAATGGGCTTATATTAGGTGTAGATTGGCCCGTTTTTCTAAGTTCTGATATCTTTTTTGTTAAGCACTGAGGAAGCACTATTTCAAAATAAATAAAATCTTCCTTTAAGGGTATAAACCAGAAGATCTTCAATCACTTATCTTGTTTGGTACTTAACAAGAAAGGAATGTATTTACTACTTTTTTTTTTTTTTTTCACTGTTTGCATAAAAGGGGTTATGTAATAGTCTTGGACAATAAGGTGTATTTCACCAACGATATTGAAGTATAATGAAAGAACAATCAATGGTGCATATTTAAAGTATATTCCAGACCTTCTATATTTTCCTGCTGATGTTATTAAGTAAGGAAGATCAAATTAGAAATCATCACAAGGTTTTCCTCTTGGGGTATTTTGCTCATCTATTTTCCAAAATCTGGAAGCCCAAACAGTTTGAAAAAAATTTTCCATCCCATTCCTTGCATTTCAGAAGGCTAACTGGTACTCAGTGATATGTGTGTGTATACCTCATCTTTTATTTACTTATTTTAAATTTCTCACTGACAGGGCAGATATAACTTAGATTGTTGGCCACTGGGCTAAGCATTTTATACAATTATTGACCGTTCTCTCACGTGAGCTGTAATCCCCAGGTTCCCCCTAACATGTAGCATGCTTTGACAGGCTCACAGTCCCTATTGTGCTCTCCATTTACTGAGCAAACATCTCCTGATCAGATGGAAAATAATTTCAATTATTTTTCACTGGCTAATGGAAATCAATTGAAGCATCTTTCTTAAGTGAAATTAGGGTGCCGGAGTTTTGTTGTGGTTTAATTCCTTTCTAAAGATGTGACAGAAAGTCTCTGATGAGAAGCCCAGGTATGGCTAATGTCCCATGTAGAACTTGCTCACATGCTTGAAGGCCTTCCTCATTCATTCTGTAGCCCCTCATCCAGTAGTACTAACTGTCCTCAGATGGAGTCCAGGGTGGGAAAAATGCACTGTTTACGAGGTAGCTGCTGTTGTAATCCAGAGACTTGTAGATCATTCGCCTGACACATTTCCCCAGCAGAGCTATTTCTCTGTCGATCTAAGAGACATTTCTCTGCCTGTCCCCTGTTGGTGTCAGACAACCAGATGACCTGCCTGCAGAGCAGGTCAGGGAGAAGGAAGCAGGCTGATCTTTATTCTGCATTCCACATTTAACTCTGGAAAACTAGCAGAATTTAGCATCTTCTTGAACTGTAATTTTCAGTTAAAAGACAGAAATAACTCCTCATTGTGGGATTCTCCTTTTATGTCCTTTCTGGAGGAGAGGCTTATCTCAACCTTTCTTCCTGAGAACATTCAATTTCATTTGTCTCGTCCCTGTCAAACCAGAAATTTTTTGGCAGAACGAGTGGCTGACTGTTATTAATGATGATAATAGCAACATTCTCTCTTGCAACTACTTGCTTCTGTCAGTATGCCTTACAGAAGACTGGAAAAACCTGACAGTTGTGGCCCAATTATGGCTTATTTCCAAATGTACAAAGGACTAACCTTCAGGTTTAAGTTAGAGGACTTTCAGTATGAGAGCCTGATTATTAACCAAAAAGCACTTTTATATGGAACCAGGCTTTAAAGATATGTTTACTTAAGCATTTCTAAACCAAGAATTCTATTATAAGTATGTTGCCATCAATTCACAGGGCCTAGTGATGACAGAGAATATAAATACTGACTGTATTTTGAACTCCAATTATTACATTGACTGGAATTTAAGCTTTAGATGGTGGGCTGGACTAGATGCCCTTTAAGATTTCAGTATTAAGAGTCTTATTTATGCTTTGTGGTTACTGTATCACTGCCAAAAAGAAAATATGGCCAATTTAATATACTCTAAGGTCAGTGGAAGTAAAAACAAGATGAGGCTATTTTAGTTACTATAACTCTGTTCTGGGTAATTACTTTGTGGGAAAAATACTATGTGTTGATGCTTTGTTTCTTAACAATCTAACCAGACTAGTTTTAGTTTTACACATAACCGTTTAAAATTTGTTTCCGTGGTGTTAGATTTTTTCTGTTATAATGATAAATAACTTTAGTTTACATTTTCTTCTTCAGTCTTTTCTTTTTTTCTTTTTTTAAAGGTACTGTTCAAGAAGCAGGAACACTGTTAGCCAGCAAGAATGTCCGTGTCAACTGTTTGGATGAGGTAAAATTTAAATTTTTTTTAATGTTTATTTATTTTTGAGAGAGAAACAAAGTATGAGTGGAGGAGGTGCAAAGAGAGAGGGAGACACAGAATCCAAAGCAGGCTCCAGGCTCCGAGCTGTCAGCACAGAGCCCGACGCCAGACTCGAACTCACAGACCTGGAGATCGTGACTTGAACCAAAGTCAGACGCTTAACCAACTGAGCCACCCAGGCGCCTGAGGTTAGGTAAAATTTAAAAAGCTGAATAAAGTGTTTTATTTTCTATGAGAATGGATAATATATAAAATACAGTAGTAGGAGTTCTTATCTAGCATTTGTGATTAACTTATACTGATCTCTAAACCAAGTGTAAGCAGGCAGTTTACAAAATACAAATAAGCATGTAAAAACATGTTTAATTTTATTAATAATCAAATAAGTCCAAATGAAACCAAATCATATTATTTCTTGTAAAGTGTGGGAAACATTGGACTTTTTACATACTAATGGATTAGGTATAAATTGGCATCACATTCTGGAGAACATTTTAGAATATGTGCCATTTTTATTTTTATTTTTTTATTTTTTTTATTTTTTTATTTTTTTTTAACGTTTATTTATTTTTGAGACAGAGAGAGACAGAGCATGAATGGGGGAGGGTCAGAGAGAGAGGGGGACACAGAATCCGAAACAGGCTCCAGGCTCTGAGCTGTTAGCACAGAGCCCGACATGGGGCTCGAACTCACAGACCGCCAGATCATGACCTGAGCCGAAGTCAGACGCCCAACCAACTGAGCCACCCAGGCGCCCCTATTTGCCATTTTTAAACGTACATACTTTTGATACAGCGATTCTACTTGTAGGGAAAGTTAACTGAACCTAACCTCAACTTTCTAGTATAGTTGCTTTCCAAAATAACTTTCTGCAATGAAGGCGATGTCTGTTCTGAGCTGTCTGATACCAGCCATTAGCCATGGGTGGCTAGTGGCTACTTGATTATTCAGTGTGGTTCTAGTGCTGGAAAGTTTACATCACTTGCTCGTGCAGAAGGGGAAGGGGTTTTATTGATCCTTTCCCCAGACATAGGTGGCAAAATTAATGTCAGACGAATTAAAGTTTCAAGGAATAAATTTTAAAAATTTTTAAAAAGATGAAGACTCTCATAGATTAAATTAGTAAGCCACCAAGAACATGCTAGCCTTAGGTGTTCACTTAAAAGCTTATGACTTTGAGATTCATAGAGAAAAAGATAGAATTCAAAGGAGCAATTTGTAAAACTGCCAAAACACTTTGACAAACCACTAGATTAAGTAGAAAAGAAGTAATACAGGGAACAGAAAATTTGGATAACTAATTGACAGTGTACTAAGATAAAAAAAACAATAGTACATTTTCTTTTACCTGGAACATTGATAAAAATTAGTCTGTGTTACACTATCTTATAAAGGAAATTTTAGCTAATTTCAAAGAAGTTTACCTAATGCAGTAGTAGACATTACAAATAAACAAAAATATGATCTGAATAATAAAGCAACTTGAAAAATTAATTTTAACTCTCAGTAGTTCTTGGTTAAAAGAAGAAATAGAGGGGCGCCTGGGTGGCGCAGTCGGTTAAGCGTCCGACTTCAGCCAGGTCACGATCTCGCGGTCCGGGAGTTCGAGCCCCGCGTCAGGCTCTGGGCTGATGGCTCAGAGCCTGGAGCCTGTTTCCGATTCTGTGTCTCCCTCTCTCTCTGTCCCTCCCCCGTTCATGCTCTGTCTCTCTCTGTCCCAAAAATAAAAATAAAACGTTGAAAAAAAAAATTAAAAAAAAAATAAATAAAATAAAAAAAAAGAAGAAATAGAAGTAGGAATTGTCTACTACTTAAAACTGAGAACATTTATCAAAAGCTACTATTTATCAAAAGCTGTGGTATGTGGCCAAAGTGATATTCAGGGAAAATTTGCATTTGTCACATTTATCATCATTGCTATTATTATTATTATTATTATTATTATTATTTTGCAGCATTTATTGTACTTTCAACTTGTGTGGTATTCTGAGCTTTCAGCTAAAAATTGTTTTAAAAGGTTAGAGTATACTCAGAATAAAAGCAGTGAATGAATGAATTAAAATAGAAATAAACATTTAAAAAAGCCATCAGGCACAAGCAACAAAAGAAAAAAATTAAAATAAAAATGTTTGTGCTTCAAGGTATACCATTAAACAGTGAGAAGATAATCCCACAGAATGGTTCTACAAATCCTATCTGATAAGGGAATTGTAACTAGAAGCTATTATGAACTCCTACAACTCAACAGTAAAAAAGACAAATAACACTATTAAAAACTGGACAAAGGATCTAAATAGATATTGTTCTAAAAGATACTCAAATGACCAATGTGCACATGAAAAAATGCTCAGTATGAGCTGCCAGGGAACTGCAAATCAAAACTGCAGTGAGATACCATGGGACACCTTCTGGGATGGCTATAATAAAAAAGATAAATAATAATAAGCATTGGTCAGGTTGTGAAGAAATGGGAATCCTCATTGATTGTTGGTGGGTAAATGGCACAGACAGTCTAGAAAACAGGTTGACCGTTCCTCCCTTGATTAAACATAGAGTTTTCATATGGTCCAGCAATCCTAGGTGTATTTTCCTAAGAAAAATAAAGCATATGTCAACACAAAAACTTGCTCATGAATGTTTATAGCAGCATTATTCTTAATAGCCAAAGTTAGAAACAACCCAAATGTCCATCAGCTGATGAGCAGATAAACAAAATGTAGTATATCCGTACAGTGGAAAAGTCCTTCATAAAAAGGAGTGAAGGAATGGTAAATGCTACAACATGGAGGAACCTTGAAAACATTTGCCAAGTCAAAGAAGCCCGTCACAGAATACTAAATATTATGATTCCATTTGTAGGAGCTGTCCAAAATAAGCAAATCCATAGGGACAGAAAGTAAATCAGTGGTTGCCTAGGGCTGGGTAGGAAGGTGGTGGTGGTGGTGGTGGGGGGGGGTCCCTGATAATGGGTAGGTGGTTCCTTGTGGGGGAAATAAAAATATCCTAAAATTGATTGTGGTGATCCTTGCACAACCCTGCAAATATACTGAAAACTATTTGATTGTATGTATTAAATGGTGAATTTTATGGTATGTGAATTATGTATCTCAATAAAGCTGTTTAAAAAGGATAGAAAAAAAACAAAGTTCTCAGCATAAGAACAAAATATTAGACACAGTCTGGAAAGTATGAGCCAGAAAATGATGTATATAAGTACCAAGAAAGTAAGAGAGAGTATAACTGCAGTTATAAAGGAAATTTTCATAAGTTTTTGTGTTGAAGCCAATATATATGAAAACCCATATAACAGTAACTTTATAGAAAAATAAAAATGAGGGGCGCCTGGGTGGCGCAGTCGGTTAAGCGTCCGACTTCAGCCAGGTCACGATCTTGCGGTCCGTGAGTTCGAGCCCCGCGTCGGGCTCTGGGCTGATGGCTCAGAGCCTGGAGCCTGTTTCTGATTCTGTGTCTCCCTCTCTCTCTGCCCCTCCCCCGTTCATGCTCTGTCTCTCTCTGTCCCAAAAATAAATAAACGTTGAAAAAAAAAAATTTAAAAAAAAAAAAAAAAAGAAAAAGAAAAATGAATATATTCATCTCATATAAAAGTAGAAAAACTAGAATAATTAAGGAAAATTTGTGTAAATATATTTAAATGCCAACCACTTCCTAAAGCTGCAAACCTGAGTATGCTTTACAAAATGTTCAAGGACTTCTCATTTTACACAGATTGCAGTTAGTTCATAAAAAGATGGGAAGATAACCAACTCATTTGATAAGACTAGTGTAACACTGATGCCAAAATAGGAAAAAGACCAAGAAAACCTTGGGCCCAATTCAGTTTATAACTCAGATACAAAAACTCTAAGATACTAGCAAATTGATCCAGTAGTATGTCAAAATAATAATTAAATAATAACCAAGTAAGTTTTCTCCAAAAGTGATAGGATGGTTCAACTTAAGAGAATCTTTCAATATTATCCATTATATTACAGAATAAAAGAGAATCACCTATGATTATCTCAACAGATGCTATAATACCTTTGATAACATTTAGTGTCCATTGATGGTAAAAGCTCTTAACAGATTAGGATAGAATAGGTTTTTTTGGTAACTTGATAAAAGATTTGTGGAAACCTTCCCCAAACAGTAGCATCCTGCTTAATGTTAAAACATTAGACACACTTTCATATTTAATGGTAAAACCCTAGAAGCATGAGAATCAGGACAAGGAGATTCCTGAAGATTCTGTGAGCAAACTGCAGACAGATTAGGCCTCCTCGATGTTCCTTGAAGGCAATACTCTTGGCTCTCAAAGTTCTGACTTGCATTCCCTTTACCTGGAGCAGTCTTGCCCTAGTTATTTAAATTCTTTGTGTCTTCACTCCCTCAGGAAGGTTTTGTTCAAATGCCACCTTCTTAGAGGGACATTTCTTAACTGTCCTTTTATTTAAAAAGAATAATCTCTTTCTCTCTGGCATTCTGTTTCCCTCTTACTCAATGTTCTTTCCCTGTAGCGTTTGTATTACCCCTGCCTTATCACCTCAACTAAAATTTGAATGTCAGGGACTTAGACTGGAGGAGCATGGAATTTGTTCATTGCTATCCACAGTGCATAAATCTGTGTCTGACGTATATTAAGCACTCAGTAAAGATAATACGTAGTAATCATTGCATTCAAAGTTTATAATTTTTTGTTCTAAGTTATTGTAACCCTTAGTAAAAGAAAGAAAAGCTTAGTATAAATTATCACGTAACATGTTTGGCTTCTCTTACCTAGGGTCATCCAGGCCAGCACTGAAATTTGATACAGGAAAAGGTTACGCTGTATTATAGACATGACAAGGATAACAGGTTCAGAGAATGCACAGCAAATGATATGTTTGGGTTTGCTCATTACCTCTTTGAAAAAAAGCTCTCATTGATTAGTTCTGAAAACCAATCCCTGTTACGAAGACCAATGATAAATAAGAAAGAGCAAAAATAAAGAAAAATTAAAAGGGAGAGAGAGAAAGAGAGAGAGAGAGACAGCAGAAAAGGAGTATCAGGAAACAGGAAGGCAGTCAGGTAAATGGACAGAAGTGATCAACAGAGAGGACAGTTAAAACACAAGCAGACATAAAAAAAGTGAAGACACTTTGCAATTGCAATGTAAGATTCAAAAACTTTGCACATCTCCTTTGTTCTGAAACATCTTTTCACACTGTGTTGAAAGCTGCTTTAGGGTTATGTATTTATTTATTTTAAATGTATAGGACAGTTCTGCGGTGTCAGACTTATAACCTTTACTTATACAATGGGATTGCTGTGTGATAAATCGCCTACCTGCCTGTACTGTGTCCTTCTTTTCCCCCAGGCTGCACCTAGCTTCTTATGTCTAGGTTATAGCATCCTACGGGGCTACCACCCTAGTCTTGCTTTGAATGCATTTTTGTCTTATTCAAAAAGTAATAACCATATAATTCATCCCCACTTTCTTAGAGCTGCCTCTGTGTAGTGAGATCCTGATTACCCATGCCTACCCGAACCACTCCCAACCTTTAAATACCTCGCCCTTGTAGATACTCCCAACAAAGGGAGTCTTAACATTATAATCTTACCAGTTTTTTATTGTTCTCAAGAAACATTGGCTACTCCTACTAAGATGTCTCTTGTACAGCCCCTTGAAAGGTCTCAGCCTTCGTATAATTCTTATATCAGTAACACTTCTAGAATATTGATGGCTTGTGTTCATAATCATAGTGTGGACTCATAAAGAACAATTCAAATTATGTTGACATTCTAAGATTTACTACAGTAACAGATTCTACATTTTAATGTTTATTTATTTTCGAGACAGAGGGAGACAGAGTGTGAGTGGGGGAGGGGCAGAGAGAGAGAAGGAGACACAGAAACTGAAACAGGCTCCAGGCTCTGAGCTGTCAGCACAGAGCCCGATGCGGGGCTCAAACCCACGAACCATGAGATCATGACCTGAGCCGAAGTCAGACGCTTAACCGACTGAGCCACCCAGGTGCCCCCAGATTCTATATTTTAGAGAAGTCTTCATCCAAAACAACTTTGAAATTCCAGCACTTAAAGAGTTTTTCCTGGTTTGCTTTGAAAATCCACTTAGAGAACACCTTGCTCATTTATCTACCACGTAGCATCAGATACTCAGGGAACAAATAAGGTTGGATGTTTCACTGGATATGCACAAAACATGCAGACTAAACAATGTAGTGTGAATATGACCAATCATTTCTTGATATTTATATTGTATATATGATCAAATCATATATAGAATCAAAATGTAAATGTGGTTTGGGGTATCATTTTAAAAATGATACTATTGGGGCGCCTGGGTGGCGCAGTCGGTTAAGCGTCCGACTTCAGCCAGGTCACGATCTCGCAGCCCGTGAGTTCAAGCCCCGCGTCAGGCTCTGGGCTGATGGCTCAGAGCCTGGAGCCTGTTTCCAATTCTGTGTCTCCCTCTCTGCCCCTCCCCCGTTCATGCTCTGTCTCTCTCTGTCCCAAAAATAAATAAACGTTGAAAAAAAAAAAATTTAAAAATGATACTATTATAATATACATTTCCTGCATCTTGTTTTTCTCAATGGCAGTAATTCGTGGAAATTTCTCCAATTCGTTAGATACAGATGCATTCAGTCAAGAGGTTCACGATTACTCTTTTTGTGGTTATGATTTACAAGTGGATACAACATGCTTTATTCAGCTTTCTCATTGATAGGCATTCTGATTGTTTGAGATGTTTTTGTTTTCATGTTTATGCATTTGTATCCGTTAGTTCATTTGTTTCTCCAGTAGCTAAGTATGTGTGGTAGAGATGCGAACCCTGATGATCTAGGTTCTCGTGCCTCCCTGGTCATTTTACTGGTTATGTGAGGTTGAGCAAATCTTCTTTGAAACTATTTGCTAATAAAAAATTATCAGATAACAAAACTCTTATTTTTCCTCAGTAGTTTATGAAAGATCCAAGTGAGAAAGTCAACATAAAAGTACTTTATGAGTTTATTAATTCATGTTTCTTTTATGTTTTTAGTTTAATTTCAGGAGTTGTTCATAGGAGAAAAGGTAAAAAAAATATAATTAATACTTTTTCCCTTTTTGTTACAGAATGGAATGACTCCTCTAATGCACGCTGCATATAAAGGAAAACTTGATATGTGCAGATTACTTCTGCGACATGGAGCTGATGTAAATTGTCATCAGCATGAACATGGATACACAGCCCTCATGTTTGCTGCACTTTCTGGTGACGTTTTAGAATTTATTCTAATGTATCAGTATCAGTCACCTATGCAAAATTTTTATAAGTACATAGATACTTTTAAATTACATGCTTTTTTATTATAGTAAGTTTAAGGTCAATTCTTACAGGAAAGGTGGGAATTGGTTCTTGAAAGGTTGTAATGTATAAAGTATGTTATATAGTTAATTTGGTGATATGTTTCTTTGCTTATTTAAATCAGCTGATTGTATGGACAATATATTTTGTGTAGAGTTAAGGAGTTGGATCATTATTCTTTCAAGTGAGTTCCATTAACGTTCTGTATCTTTGTATGTTGAAGTAATATGAAAACTTCTTTGGTCTCTTGAAAAAATAGCTGCTATGTTAGAGCTGTCTGTTTGCTTCACTGACATTTATGTCCTAAATATGCTGATCCAGTTAGAAACTTACTCTGATTTGTGAATAAAGACAGTTGGGAAATATTTACAATTAAGTGGAGTCATCTGTATTTGTAGGTGTTTTTGTTTTTTTGTTTTTTTTGTTTTCTTTTTTGTTTTTGTTTTTTTTTTTAAGAAAAGGAAGATATAATACTCTCATACCTTAAAAACAGTAATCTATATTTTTATAATCCTGGAAGAGGAAAGCATTTCTGGAGAAGGGATGGGAATAGCTTAAATAGATAATGGGGATTAAGGAATGCCCTTGATGTGATGAGCAGTGGGTGTTGTATGGAAGTGATGAATCACCAAATTCTATACCTGAACCTAATATTGCACTGTATGTTAACTAGCTTGAATTTAAATAAAAACTTGGAGGGGAAAAAAGAAGGAAAGCCTTTCTAAGTGTGATATATAAAATATAGAATATAAAAAGGACAACATTGACCAACTTGGTTATATATATCTTAACATTTCCAAATATAGAATATACCAATGTATAAAGACAAATGAAAAACTGAGGAAAATATTCATTACATATCTTAAAGGGTTATATTATTATGTAGCAGGAGCTCTCATAAATCATATAGAAACAAGTACTGCAATAGAAAATTGGACAGAAAATTGAACAGAGAACAAAAGACATAGAGCTGGCCTATAAGGATATAAAATATTTTCACCAATTAGCAAAGAAATGTAGTTGGAAAAATAAATGATCATTTGGCACTCACTGTATTGGCAGAGGTTAAGGAAGAGTGATCATGTCCAGCATCAGCATAGGGACTTCTCTGCACTGTTTTGGCATATGCATATCTGCCCAACCTGCTAGAAGTCAGCCTGGCAAAATGCTTTTAAAATAGGCATAACTTTGATTCTGCAGTGTTTTCCAGGAACTGTTCCATCCTGCAGAAATTAATGGAAAATGCTGGTCACTAAGTATAGTTCATAATAGCAAAATATCTGTAATGATTACATTAGCAATAGAATGCAAATAGAATAAAAGCAAATGATAGACCGTCACCTGTTGTATCATTATTCCAGGGCCTGTGGATGTGAGGATTGGGATGGATTAGTAGTAGATATTAAGGGGAGATTTTTCATTTTATCACTCTTTGTTGTTGATATTTTTTGTTCTTTTCACTTTATACGTTATTAGTAAAAAAATACATTCTGTTAAAAAAAAAAAGTGATACTCAGTTCCATACCGTCTTTGTATTGCCTGATGTTTTTCCCCCAAAATGAGGTTAATCTCTATATGGGTTTTTGTATTATTTTACTCTTTACTCTGGTTATGATTTACATTTCAGAGAAAATGAAAATATTCACAAGATATAAACCTAAAACTAAATGAGGAAAAAGGGTACAGATCATTTGAAGGAGGTGTTTTCAGTTGGGCATTTCCTTAATATTAACAGATACGTTCCCTTCTAACGTCAGGTAACAAAGACATCACGTGGGTAATGTTGGAAGCTGGTGCTGAGACAGATGTTGTCAACTCTGTAGGAAGAACAGCAGCTCAGATGGCAGCCTTTGTGGGTGAGTTTTTACGGCATTTTTTAATTAGGTTGTATCCAAAATGTCCTCCGTGAAGAAATAACACTTAGCTTCTCAGAGTACAAGTAGTGTCATGTTTAGTTTTAAAAAAGCAAAATGTTTACACTTTGCTGGGTTTTTTCTAACTTGATGAAACGTCCAGTGACCCTTTGGAGAAAATGAGCAAGCTATCTTGAATTTCCACCTTGTGAGATACAAAGAATAGTGGGGCCATTTTAGTTGTAGTTAAATGCTTTGATGACTGTATCTTATTTCTCTAAGGAAGTAGTTTAACCTAAAGTCAAGAACATGAACTGTGAAGTCAACAGTCCTCAATTGAAATCCTGGCTGTGCCAGTCAGTAGCAGGTTACTTAATTATTCTGACCTTTACTTTATCCATTGTAACATGGTTCCTGGTTATTGAAAGGATTAAATGAGATGTTGACTTCCAGAGCTTTACGGGTAGCACTAAATAGGTGTCATCAGTTACTGTTGCTAATAAAAATTGCAACAATGCAGTTTTTTCATAGAAAGGAGCATTAATAATAGTGTAATATATAGCTGTTTCATTTTCATCCTCATCAAGCACAAACTTTTATTGTGTTGTGCCCAGTATTTCTTGGTATATTAATCCTGTTACTGGACATAATATGAGGGGTTTGGAAGAGAGTGGCGTGAATATTTGGTCATTGGTGTTTTAGTCCCACTGAGTTAGCAGTTAAGGAAAGTCCAAAAATAGACAAGCAAATATATAAACCTCAACCTCTGATTTATTGGGGATGCAGCAAGTGACTTTTTAGGACTGATAAGTCATTAAACAAATAATGTTTTTGTTTGCAACCTATATACCAAGCATCACTGTAGGTGCTTTGGATACAGTGGTGAATGAAACAGAGGCTCTTCATGTGTTCAGGCAGTTGGAGGCTAATAGCAATGACAACCATTGTGAAAATATACTTCAAGGCACAGCTTAAGGGTTTCATAGAAATACATCAAATAGAGGGATCTTGTATCCTCTTCCAAGGAAGTTTTGAGAGAAATTACATTTAAGCCATGGAAATTAGTCTCGTACAGAGGGCAATACCTGTATGTTTTGTTAAATTTTGTTACTAAATTATCTCAAAACACTAATAGTAGCTACCAGTGATTAAGTCAGATAGTCACTGAGTCAGCTCTGTGAGAGCGAATATCCTTATTTTATCTCAATTTCAGGAGGATTTAAGTATGGTCTTGCAGTACAAACTTCAGAGAAATATTTATCTCCCACAGTTAGAGTCTCCCTGGTTGCCCCCAGCTTACCACTAAGCTCATTTTGAGGGTGTCAGTACAAAGGGGAAATAAGACTCATCCAGGAAGCTTGGTTCTCATACTTTAGTTCACGTCTGCTGCTAATTCATTACAAGATCATGTGCACATCTCTTCTCTGCAGGACTCAGTTTTCTGATCTGTGCCCTGAGGACTAGCAGTTAGATGAGGTTCTGCTGAACTCCCAGTTTTCATCATGTCCACGATGTAGCAAATGAGAGCGCAGACAGAGGTTCAGTAACTTTCCTCAGGTCACAGGGCTGGAAGTGGAGAGGCCTCTTTTTTCACACATGAATACGATGCTCTTTTACTTTCCTTTCTCTTAACACCACTAGATCCATAGAAATCTAAGGTAGAAATTGTCCCCAGTCCCATCCTAAAATAAGAGAATTGTTCGCATTCCATTTGAATCTCACAGACGAGAATTAAACCCTTTTGGTCTACACGATATTTTCCATTATAGGTAGTCTTTTTTTTTTTTTTTTTTTAATTTTTTCAACGTTTATTTATTTTTGGGACAGAGAGAGACAGAGCATGAACGGGGGAGGGGCAGAGAGAGAGGGAGACACAGAATCGGAAACAGGCTCCAGGCTCTGAGCCATCAGCCCAGAGCCTGACGCGGGGCTCGAACTCACGGACCACGAGATCGTGACCTGGCTGAAGTCGGACGCTTAACCGACTGCGCCACCCAGGCGCCCCTAGGTAGTCTTTTTAAAAAGTCATCCACCCCCTCTTACTGCCCTCAAGCGGAATGGTTTGTGTCAATATGTGCACGCATATGAATGATTTTTATCTTTTAAGAATGATTTTTATCTTTAAAAAAGATTTTTATCTTTTAAAAAAGATTTATCTTACAAATATATTTCTTATAACTTGTTTCCTTCACTTACTGGTATGCCATGGAAGTCCCTCTCATCTCAGTGGATATAAATTCAGTTATTTCCACTGAATTTATGTCATATTCCATATGATTCAGACATACCACAGTGCATTTGGCTCTCCCCTACTGATAGTTTTTAAAAATCATTTCACTACAAATAATGTAATAATGATCTTTGGTCATATATTTTTACACGACAGTGCTATAATACCTATAACACATACTCTCAGAAGTGAAAGGGCTGAGACACAGGGTATGTATTTTTAATTTCAGTGTAAGTCTAGATTGTCTTTTAAAAAAGGGCATAACAGTTCACATTCTTATTTTTTTATTAAAAAATTTAAAAAAATTAATTTTTTAAAATTTACATTTATTAATTTTTGAGAGACATAGAGTGCATTTGGGGGAGGGGCAGAGAGAGAGAAGGAGACACAGAATCCAAAGTAGACTCCAGGCTCTGAGCAAGCTGTCAGCACGGAGTGGGGCTCGAACAAACTGTGAGATCATGACCTGAGCCAAAATCAAGACTTGTACGCTTAACTGACTGAGCCACCCAGGTGCCCCATGATTCACATTCTTTTTTTTTTTTTTTTTTTTTCTTTAAAGCTTGTTTATTTTTCAGACAGAGACAGAGTGCGAGCATGGGTGGGGCAGAGAGAGGGAGACACAGAATCTGAAGCTGACTCCAGGCTCAGAGCTGTCAGTCCAGAGCCTGATGCAGGGCTCGAACTCATGAATTGCGAGATCATGACCTGAGCCACAGTTGGACGCTTAACCAACTGAGCCACCCAGATGCACCCGCCCCCCCACGCGCCACACACACACAATTCACATTCTTAGGAACATCTTCATCAGAACTGGGTGTTTTCACTTTTTTGCCAATCTGGTAGTTGAAAAGATGGTATATTGTAAATTTACATTCCCCTCATTATTCACGAAATTGAGTTATTTTCTGCTGTTGGTCATTTCTATTTCTCTTTTCTGTGGACGCTCATACTCATTACTTATTTATCCTTTGGGTTGTCTTTTTCTTACTGTTTTGAGGAGCTTTATGTGTATTATGGATGCTACCCCTTTTTCTATCAAATGTATTTCAAATAGTTATATTTCCTTCTTTTGACTTTATGGGAACTTTTGCCATAGAAAATTTATTTTTAAGTAATCATGGTTTTTCTTTTATAGTTTCCGTGGTTCTTGTCTTGTCAGAAGAGTTCTTAAATATGGGTTAGTTGAGGATTCTCCTAAATGCCCTTCAATTTTTTTTTTTTTTTGTACTTTCAAAATTTAATTTTTTAGAGTTTATTTCCCCCTGGATATGTAGTTAATTGTGATAGCACCACTTACTAAACCACCCAGCATTTTCCCACTAAATTGTAATACCACTTTTGTGGTAAGTTAATTTCTCTTATATACTGGTATCTATTTCTGGGCCCCATATTCTCTTCTACAGGCCTGCTTGTCACTCTCTGTATCAATACCATATTGTTTGATCACATTGACTTTAAACCGCATGTTCCCTTCAGGTCTTCCCGTTTGAATACCTTCCTCTGTCCCCCCATTTTTTTGGTTCTTGTTGGACTTTTATTAAATAGTTATATAATTATTTTCAGAGAATTGACCACTGTATGATAAGACATGCTATTCAATCGCATGGTATGCTGATACATTGATTTTTGTGTATGTGTGTGTTTTAGAACTTATTTTTGGTACCTTAATAATATTCATTATATTCCCTCAGATCAGTTCTTTCTTTTAAATGAAACTCCATTCTTTTAAAATTTACTTCTAGGTAATTTGTAGTTATTGCCCATATTGTAAGGAGAATTCCCACTACCACTGACTGCCACACTCTGTCATTTCTAGCTGGTTATGGGTAATAAGGAGAAAGCCATTGATTTCTGTATTTTTCTTGTCATTCTTACTAGAGTCTCCTGGGTTTTATAGCTGTTCACTTGCATTTATTTTCTGTTTGAATTTGCTTCAGGCTTCAAAGTAAGAAGCAACAATAGTAGTGAAAGTCGACATGTCTAGGTTTTTTTTTTCCTGTTTTTAATGGTAATATTTTTAGCTCTTCCCTTTTTATGAAATTGCTAGTGGTTTTATTGGTACAGAATCTACTAATATACTTTTTCATAAATTATAACCATTCTTGATTCCTTTTTGGTTTTTTGCCTTTGTCAATAACCTCTTTGCTGATCTCTTTATTTTCCATCTTTATTATTTCATTTTAGTAGTGTAACTACTTCTATACCTGTATGTTTATAAACCCATGTAGGTGTGCTCTGTTCTCTAACCCAGAATGAGATATTCTTTCTTTTAACAGGTATTCAGCTTATGCATATTTGTGGTTATTGATAAACTTGACTACGTACCTCCTCTTTTACCACGTTTTTACACTTTGTTTTACTTGGTGGTTTTGTGTGCCTGTGCGTGTGTGTGTGTGTGTGTGTGTGTGCTTAATGTGACTGGCCTGGTCATGTTAGAGTACACTTATTTCTTCTTTTATTAACTTGAAAGATCAAGAAAGCTTTCCCATTCCACTAATGCTTACTTTCCCAATCACGACACTCCCAGTCAAACCCATATTTGTTGGTTATTTAAAAACAAGAACATGGGAATGCAAGCCGGTGCAGCCACTCTGGAAAACAGTATGGAGTTTCCTCAAAAAACTAAAAATAGAACTACCCTACGACCCAGCAATTTCACTACTAGGCATTTATCCACAGGATACAGGTGTGCTGTTTCGAAGGGACGCATGCACCCCCCATATTTATAGCAGCACTATCAACAATAGCCAAAGTATGGAAAGAGCCCAAATGTCCACCGACGGATAAATGGATAAAGGAGATGTGGCATACACACACACACACACACACACACACACACACACACACACACACAATGGAGTATTACTCGGCAATCAAAAAGAATGAAATCTTGCCATTTGAAACTATGTGGATGGAACTGAAGGGTATTATGCTAAGTGAAATTAGTCAGAGAAAGACAAAAATCATATGACTTCACTCATATGAGGACTTTAAGAGACAAAACAGATGAACAAAAGGGAAGGGAAGCAAAAATAATATAAAAACAGGGAGGGGGACAAAATAGAAGAGACTCATCAATATGGAGAACAAACTGAGGGTTACTGGAGGGGTTGTGGGAGGGGAGATGGGCTAAATGGATAAGGGGCATTAGGGAATCTACTCCAGAAATCATTGTTGCACTCTATGCTAACTAATTTGGATGCAAATTTTAAAAAATAAAAAATAAAATTAAAAAAAAAGAACCAGGCAAGGAAAAAAAAAAACAAAAAAAACAAGAACAAAATTCTCCTCTATGTCCCACCCCCAAGGAACTGTATTTGCCCATTTAGCAATCGAACATGAGAAAATACTTCTAAACTCATTGATTTCTCTACATTTCTCTGTTTTGCCTTATCAGGCTTGGGACTTTCCTTTCCTCCTCCACCACTGCCACCAGCTGTGGACTTTGCTGAGGGAGTTTAGTATTTTTAGTCCCGATATGTAATTAGAGTGTCATTCAAAGTGTGTTACTTCTCTTCCAGTAATCCTCATAGTCAACTCATGCTGCCTCCACCCATTATTCAGACTAGTCATCTCTGCTACCAGGCGTTCTCCACTCCTCTCCCCTCCCCCCTAGCTCCATCTGGAGCTCTCTGTGTTCTCATTTAGGTTTGGGCTACAGGACCTTCTGGGATGGTTTGTAGGTTGAATCTGGTTTGAAACATATCATAACAGAAATTCTCTTTCTTTCTGAACTGTGAGTCATCCCTGGGTAGTTTCATGGTTCTTGTATCACTGTGCTTTTCCCTCAGTCATTTGTAGAACTTCCTTCACACTTTCCTACGTACTTATAAATGAGAATTTATTTTGCTTAGTAAACTTTCCATATATCATTCTGGAAGTGTGTTTTGAAATTTCAGCCTATCCTAGGAAATAAAACATTTTACTAAGATGTGTTTAGTTGTGTGTGTGTGTGTGTGTGTGTGTGTGTTCTCAGTAATCCTTCCTAAGACTGACTCAGTGACCCTATTCAATCAGGAAGACTTAAGTCTAGTGATAGCAATTCTGGCCCCAGATTATACACTGCCCCGCCCCCCCCCCCCCCACCTGCCCACCCCCAGCATATATTTTCTGCAGTGATAGTACTGTTTTATTTGTATTTACTCAGAATTCATAAATTAAATACCAGTAAAACTAAATATTTGTTTTGGTTATAAGTATATATATACATCAGTCTAATATAAATTATTAGCAGATTATTTAAAATATCAAAATAATGTAAGTACTACCTAAAATGTAAAAAAGATTAATGCTGAAAATATTATTATTTTGTTCTTCTTACAAAGATGGAATCTCAAGAAGACTCTCTATTCCTGTGACTGTGTCATTGATACATAGCTGGTATTTTTAATGTACCAATATTGCCACTGCTCACAGGGACTGTCCTGACTCTATTAGTTGAGAGGCTGATGAGAACACATAGTAACAAGCTAATTCTCTATTTACCCGACTGTTTTCTCTTCAACTTTTTCTCTGTCGATTTTAAGGTTTTAAGGAGGTAATTTTAGAACTTTTTTTTGTTTTTTTAAGTAGCAATACCCATCTTTTTATTGAAGCTGGATATAGACTGCATTTTAAGGAAGGATTGTAGTTTGTCTTCATCTTGTCTGGTTTCTTTCTGCACAGTTGTAAATTCCCACATGCGGTGACCAGTGTTAATTTTGATGCCGACATGTTCATGTCCTGCTTGTACATTTGCTTGATTGACTGTTTCTGTCTTTCCCTCCGTGAATATTGTGGATGTAGAGATGATCATTTGCTAAACAGAGCACCTCATGTTTCTAATATATCCTATTACTGTTTGACATCCCCTCAAGGTACATATATTGAATGAAGCTTTCTGAATAAAAGAAAGAAAGAGGGAGAGAGAGACAAAGAAACAAACAAACACACAAACAAACAAACAAACCCTGGTGTTTGGGTACTTAAGAACAGCCCTGAATACCAAAAAGGAGATTGTGGTCACTACTAAAATTTCCCTTCAAATCAGGGACATGTTCTTCTATCATTTGTTTAATCTTTAAGTCTCGATCCATTTCTCTTTTTCTTTCTGGGACTTGTGTTATTTTTCACTACTACGTTTCTCGATCTGCCCTTCAGCTCTCGTCTCTTCCATAATGATTATCATTTCCTAATTTTTCTGTTTGGAGACATTTGATCTACTTCATCTTCTGCATTACTATTTTAGTCCTCACTACTGTACTGGGTTACCTGTTTGAGTTTGTGTGTTAATTTTAAAGTTTTGAATCTTTCTGCAATCCGCGAGACTTCACATTTTGTACTCGATCTGCTTGATTTGAGTGTTCTCGTTTGGTGATTAGGGGTATGGTTTGGTGCTGGTTTGGGTCAGTGGTCGTGGTTGTAAGTGCACTTTCCACGAAAGAAGCCATCTGGTGGAGGCAGCACATAGTCTTCATGTTGCTGGATCCCTGCAGGAACTTTGCTCTGTATCTCCTAGGCAGCGAGGTAAAGCTGGAGGGTTGTGGAGCAGTGAAGAGAAGGGCCACTATCTCTATACCCGTGGGCACAGGGTCAACAAACTGGAAGATATTCTGTCCTCACTCAAGCAGACACTGCCAGGACCATGCATAAGCTGGGCAGGGGCCACCCAGACCACTCTCTCGGAGCCCTGGTGCCATGGGCCCACTTCCCAGGACTTTCTGCTGCTGGTCCCTCCCACCTCAGCAGGCAGAGAAGAGGAAGAAGTCTCTCCTCCAGAGATCCCGGAAGAGTCTGCACCTACAGCTGTGCCCTGCGAGGTTCTGGCTGCTTGCCCAGAGTGGTTTCTTCCCCGCCCCAGAGAGTTAGCGGTGAGGGAGCCTGGGAAGGAGAGGCAACAGGAACACACATTCAGGCTACCAACTTCTCCAGGGACAGTTTTGGTTTCATAGAACCAGTTTTACCTTCTAGAGATGGCTTAGAGAAGTGGCATAGGGATCTATAAGAAGCTGTAAAGTGGATTCCAGGCTGCGCCGGCAAAAGCTTTTCCTCTAATTATATTCACAAAGAGGCCAAGCTTTTCTCAAATTCAAGGGAAGGGGAGATAACAACAACAACAATAATAATCTATATAGAGTGAATTTACGTTCTGTGTGAAGAAAGCCAGATGTGATTAGGGAAGAATGACCATCATTTCTGTAGGGGTGGAAGAAGAGACATTTAAATAGAATAAAAAACAAACAACTTTTAATCTTTTTTTTTTTTTTAATGTTTTATTTATTTGTTTTTGAGAGAGAGAGAGAGCACAAGCAGGGGAGGGATAGAGAGAGAAAGGGAGACACAGAATCTGAACCAGGCTCCAGACTCTGAGTGGTCAGCTCAGAGCCAGATGCAGGGCTTGAACTCACGAATTGTGAGATCATGACCTGCAACACCCGGTGCCCCCAAAACAACTTTTAAAAAATATTTAGTGTCAATTATAAATTGAACTCCCCCCGCCTTTTTTTTTTTGTAGTCTCCATAATGTTCCTATGTACTGTGCATTGTGTCTTTATAAGGAGATTATGTCTTGACCTCACAAAACATGCTTATAAATGTTCCTCAAACCATTTTACCTCTCCTTCTCCTCTTCTCTCTTTTCTTGAAAATGAAAGACATTAATGCATGGTTACTTCACAAGAACGCAGCAACATACTTAATAAAAAATTGGAAAATGTCCTATTTTGAATAATAAAATAACAGATTTCCTATTTTTCTGTTAAAAGGTCAACATGATTGTGTGACTATAATCAACAATTTCTTTCCCCGAGAGAGACTGGATTATTACACGAAACCCCAGGGACTGGATAAAGAGCCAAAACTGCCTCCAAAATTGGCAGGCCCACTGCACAAAATTATTACCACGACAAATCTTCATCCTGTCAAGGTAGCATAGTGTTTTTTTATCTTCGCTTTTCATTTAAATATTGCTTCGGAGTTGAAACTGCTCTTGGTTATGTAAGATCATCTTGGTTGGGCTTTGCCAGTGTAGAGCTTGAGATGGAGCTCTGTTGTTCAGTTGGTACAGTGAAGGAGTGTTCTTGGTTTAAACCTGAGAGTGAGGGACACAGGCTAGGGCAGGAGGAGGAGCTAGGCAAAGAGGTGGGTTCAGCTGAAGCATACTTTCCACCTCATCTCACGGCAGCTCTGGACTGTTGATGGTTCCAGAGGGGCAAGGGAGTCAGGCTTTTGTATCACTCAGTTGCCAGTGCCGGAAACTTGTTCCCAGAGGGAAAGGACAGCCTCCCAGCTACTGCCTAGGACAATGGCTTCCTATGGATGAAGGCAGTTCCCTGGAGAAGGAGGCAGCTCTGAGCCCATCGCAGCCAGCACTCCCAGGAACTGAGGCTTAGTACACAGGCTGCTAAGAGGACCTCAGTGGGGCACCAACAGCATCTATTACAGTAAAGATCCTTCCAGGAAATGTTCTGAAATAAAATCATGAGCACATTTTTTTAAAAAATATTTTATTTTTGAGAGAGAGAGACAGAGTGTGAGTTGGGGAGGGGCAGAGAGAGAGGGAGGCACAGAATCCCAAGCAGGCTCCAGGCTCTGAGCTGTCAGCACAGAGCCTGACACAGGGCTTAAACTTACGAACTGTGAGATCATGACCTGAGCTGATGTCAGACGCTTAACCGACTGAGCTACCCAGGCGCCTCAGTCATGACCACATATTTTAATGCAAGTAGCTATTTGATGCCTTTAAATAATATAGTTCTTCCAGAATTAGTCAAATCACGATAGATTTTCAGACTCTTTAGAACAACCCAGAAGTTCACATGGCTTACCTGAGAAACTTCAGGAGCCATTCTGAACTACTGTCTCTAATATTTCCTTCATAGTTTACATACAGACTTTTTTATTTGTTTAAAAAATGCATTTTTAAATTTAATTAATTTATTTTTTCATAAATCAATCCACATGAGCATAATTTTCTCAGTGAATCATTATAGAAAACTGTGTGTGCCACAGTGATGCTGTCCTTTTTCAAATTTCAGTGATCTGTATCTTCATTCATAGCGTAAAGATTTGATAGTAATTCAGAACTGTTTGGTGAGCAAGATGACAAATTGGTTAAAAAATTAATAACATTAGTACAAAATGTTATTATAAATGCAGTGAATTAGATGTCCTTTAAAGTCTATTTTGGTGAATCTGTGGAACATACTGAACACCATTAAAATAAGCGGGCAGTTTGCATAAAGTAACTCTTTTAAAGACTGACACTTACTTGAAGATATAAGTTCCAAATTATATGTAATATTATTACTTTATTGATGTTTCCCTTTGCATACAGACTTTGAAGCTCAAGAAACAAACTTACAAAACATACCTGCCATCTGCCTTTCCTCTTCAATTGTTGTACTTAATATTCTGAAAGAACCCCAGGAGGTAACACTTGTGATCCTAAGTGGGCAAAAACAGAAATTCAGCCACGAATCATATGTTTGTATTTATGGTGGAGATTAAGTGGAACTTAGAATTTAACTTTTAGAAAATGCGTAGCCCTTCTGTAACGGTGGGTTTTTCCCCTCCCAGCACACGCAGGCAAAGAGATAAGTCCCATGTAGGAGCTCCTCCTCGTCCGTGGCGCTCTTTTTCTTAGCGGTGGTGCAGGCTAGGGTAGGAAGACAGAATGTTTCCTAGGATATAGCATTTCTCCACATGGAGAATACGTGCGGTTTTACAAGGCCCTCCAGCCTGAGCATTATGGGATCTTCTGGTTTAGACTGATTTGAAGAAGTTCCCTGTATTTTTCTTATTCACTGTCTTTTATATCTGTTTCTATCCCTTGAGACTACAATAATCTCAATAAATGGGAATATTTGAGTCTGTGGAGTAATTTTTTTTTTAGTGTTTATTTATTTTTGAGAGAGAGAGAAAGAGAGAGAGGGAGAGAGAGAGAGACAGAGCATGAGTGGGGATGGGGCAGAGAGAGAGGGAGACACAGAATCTGCAGCAGGCTCCAGGCTCCGAGCTGTCAGCACAGAGCTTGATGCAGGGCTCAAACTCACAAACCGTGAGATCATGACCTGAGCCGAAGTCAGACGCTTAACCGACTGAGCCACCCAGGCGCCCCTGTGGAGTAATTTTTGGTATTTATATGTAACCCAGTCTCTTTGGGTTAAATGTTTTAGTAATTACTGTTCTTTAATGATCTTTATTACTTTTTCTTTTTTTAAATTTTTACTTCTTCTTCTTCTTTTTTTTTTTTTTTTTTTTGAGAAAGAGAGTGCATGCCCGTGCACATGAGCACGGGAGAGGCAGAGAGAGGGAGGAGAGAGAATCTTAAGCAGGCTCCACACTGACACCGTGTGCACTCTCTCTCAAATTAATTTTTTTAAAAACTAAATAAATATAAAAGCACATATTTGAGTAAATTAGAGTAAGGGTATATTTATACAGGCAATAAATTGTAAACATATATGAACTGAAATAGCCTACATTATATATTTTTTAGTACATTTGGGCTTAAAAGAGATTATTCTGTAATTATAGTACCTTCCTTCAAACCACACCTTGCTTTTTGTAGCTATAAATGATCTATTCACTTGGAAACCTCCCCGCCCACTTTGGATAAAAGTTGTGCAGTTGCTATTGTGGTGGCTTATTTTCATTGCTTTCCCCTTTTCAAGTCAGCAGGGGTCTTCTTGAAGCGTATTATAAAAAGGTAACTAACAGCCATTGTATAGAGTCACAGACCTTTTAAAATCACAGAGAGCCTCCTTGATACACAATTCACCCTTTCACTGCGGTGCACTTAACATAGCTGCCTGTGCGTCAAGGTTAAGTGGCTCCTGTAGCGATATGGATGTTTGTTTTCAACAGGGACTTGGAGAATTGTGCTGAAGCTCGGAATACAGAGGTTATACAGGAGAAAAACAGAATCACAGGAAAAATGACAACAGAATTGAGCAGAGTCTCTAAGTGGTCAGGAGACGGATGTACATAACTTTTTATGGCCAGAATTGTTGGTTTGGTAATTTAAAAAATAAATAAATAAAAAGAATTCAGAATGTCACTGAATAAACATATTCTTACATTCTTTGGGAGATGAGATATATCTGGCTTTTATGCTTAATGGAATATATTTATTCCTCCTCAATAATTAATAATGAGATTTTCTTTATAATGGATTACTTTATAATGCTCAAAAGATTAAAGGAAGGAAACTAGTTCAAATAATATTTTTTTTGTGTTTATAAAATGTTTCAGTAAGCTCATAGAGCTATGGTTATATGTCTTTTTTTTTTTTTTTTTTTGAGTACAGTGGTATATATTACAAAGTAAATAAAGCATAATTTTTTCATAAAAGGAAAAAATGAATCTGGGTTCTAAGAATTTTTAAACAAGGTTTTATTTATAAGTTTAAGATCCTATGTTTTGATTATAAACGCTTCATGCAAAAATATACAACAGTTTTAAGTGATTGCACTTGACAGTAGAAATACATGTAATTAACAAGCCTTCTCTGCCAAAAGTTAATTTTTGATATATGTTATTATGTAAGTTGTCAGCAAATTTGCCAACCGGACTTCTCCTTATACTTATTTCATGAACTTTCTTTTATTATTGAGTGCTATATTTTAAGTAAAATATTATATTATATACCAATCTAGTAGTGTCAAAAATAAGTTCAAATTATATTTTAATTTCACAAGAACACTTAATCTATGTTAAATTTCTAATTAGGCTAGGCATGGGATTTATGTAAGTTAACAAATTATCTTCATATCTGAAGAAAAGGATCTAATACATGAAATCTGCTTTCTGTGATTACCTGATATTTACATTACCCAAGATAGGTATTTAGTTGTAACACAAAGGTTAGCAAATACTGACTTTTTGCTACGTGTGTACAATTGTGCCCATGTTACACATGTGTTTGCATTACTGTTATGTCCCCACGGATGTTTACATCTGTCCTGTGCAGACCTACTTCAGGTAATCTAGCCTATAGCAAAGCCAGTAAAAAAAAAAATTAAAAAACACACAAACTCCTCATTACACTGATTTTGGACTTAATCTATATACACATATAAGAAGTGTGTGACTCATAATGCATCAAATTTGATAACTCTCTAGTATTCCTCCTTTCAAAGCTATTATTGCTTTGACCTATTCTCATTACCATAGAAGATTAGAAGCATATCATAAAAATTTCCACAGAGAAATGTAGTTAATTGGAAAGTAATACACTTTTTATTTTTAGACTGCTTCTTGTGAAAATCTCATTTCTTTATAATTAATAAGAATTAATGAGAATTATAGTACTCCTAACCATGAAATTCTAAAGCTCAGTAATGTTAGCTAAAAGTAGTGATTACTTGGTGATTTGATTCTGTATATAAAGGATATGTGAATATGCCACTTTTATCGTTGGTAGAAGTGCTTTTAACCGAGAATCTAAAATCATCTGCGTGGCATACTAACACCCTGGTTTAGCTGGATGGCAGATCACGTGATAACTTAGATATAAAGAGCTCAAGAGATGTCACAATGCTACGATCCTCTGTATTAGTTTCATAACTTTGATCATTGGCAGTTGGCATTCTAATTTGAATTAACACAGTAAACATATGACCCTGAGAAAGACATTATTTGGTAATCTATTGAAATCAACCCAAACTGACTGCCTAATTTGTACATGGAAAAATCTCTCATGGAATTTCTTTTTTTTTTTTTTTTTCTCATGGAATTTCTAAGCTCACTGTAATTTCTTCTAGATCGTGATGCTTATAAATGAGAATCCTCTACTGGCAGAAGAAACAGCTCTGAATAAATGCTACAAGGTGATGGATTTGATTTGTGAGAAATGTATGAAGCAGAGAGACATGAATGAAGTGTTGGCTATGAAAATGCACTACATCAGCTGTATCTTTCAGAAATGCATTAACTTTTTAAAAGATGGAGAGAATAAACTGGACACTCTCATCAAAAGGTACTGGTTTTTTTGTTTTTTTGTTTTTTTTACCATGTCATATGTAGAACATGCTCAAATGGATAATGAATTATTATGTGAAGCCTCATTATGGATTAAAACATTAAGCAATTTAGCAGCAGTTGTTACTGTTGGGCTCACATTTAGTCTGTAAGAAACGAAAGACGGTGTTACATTTAGACTGAGTGGTTATTCAGTTCTGTACTTTCTACAGTGATGCTTTTGTTATCCCCAGTTTACAGGTGAGGAATCTGAAGTTCGGAGAAGTTAAGTAGTGTGTGTAAGATGTAGAAGGTAGCCCAAGTCCAGCTTTGACGATGGGTACACCGTGCTGTAGGTTCCTGGTCTGGATTCGTCGTGGCCCTCAGTATACCTCCGTTACTGAATCTGCGAGATCTGTGTGTTATCCTTGTTCTCTGAACCACCAGGGATCAAATTCCCTTACAGTCACACTGAGAAAAGTGAACTGTGTCAGAAGGGTGTAACTTAATGAGAATTCTCACTCTTTGTACAAATAACTGGCATGGTAATGAGTAACTAGCTAATCTGATCATGGCAGTTAGTGTGTTTTATGGCAGGGGTTGCTTTTGTAAATACAGCTCGGGGCCGTAAACCTGATAAGGCCTAGCTTAGCATGCAGCTACAAGAGCCATTTGAATTAAGTCTGTCATCACGACTTGAAGAGACAATGAAAATCTGAAGTAGAAAAGAAGAAACTACTAAAAGTTCATGGGTTTGGCTGTGAGGAAATGCTTAGGAATCAAACTCCAGTTATTTTTTTAAAAAAATATCTTACAGCTTGCTAAAAGGCCGAGCTTCTGATGGCTTTCCGGTATATCAAGAAAAGATCATAAGAGAAAGTATCCGAAAATTTCCTTACTGTGAAGCGACACTCCTCCAGCAACTGGTGCGAAGTATTGCTCCTGTTGAAATTGTAAGGCTCCTCACGATCACTTAGTTAACTCTACCAGTAAGACCTAATTACTGTATTTTGAACAATTAAAGGCAAGTTGTCTTTAGCATTAATTTATTGTTTATTTAATAGATAAATAATTACTGTGGACAGTTTTCAGGAACAGACATGGTGATCGATTTGCCTGTTAACCTTGTTTCTGTTCATATGCCTCCCCTTCTTGATCCTCTTCTGTCATTTTTGTATAACTCGTTGTTTAGTAAATAGTATTCCCCTCTGTCGGAATTGAGACGGCTGTATGGAAACTTAACATTTTAAAGACCTCTGTGAAACCTGTAAAGGTGGGTTCACACCTGTTCTGTAATACAGATCCACACATGTGCACTTGCAGCTTGTGAAAAACCAGTACAAAGTCCCACGCTAGATGAAAGGAGGAACTGATTGTCTAGGTTGATGGTTTCTGGTCGTGGGGGATGTGAAGGGATGGTCACGGGGAAGCTTGTTGTATGTCTTCATAAACAGTCTCAAAGTGTGTCCCAGCTTCTGAGATTCTACCTTAATGCCTCTGATTATAAATTTTCCATACTTAACAAAATTCTGTTTTTACTTCCCAGCTGTAGGAAGTAAAATTTAACTTCATTGTCTGTTTTTTTTTATGTATTTATTTTTTAAAGTTTATTTACTTTGAGAGAGAGAGACAGAGAGAGCACGAGGAGGAGAGGGGTAGAGAAAGAGGGAGTGAGAGAGAATCCCAAGCAGGCTACTCACTGTCAGTGCTGAGCCCAATGCAGGGCTCGATCTCATGAACCGTGAAATCATGACCTGAGCTGAAATCAAGAAATGCACGCTCAACCAGTTGAGCCACGCAGATGCCCCACTATCTGTTCTTTAAATTATTTATTGCCCTTTTGTTATATATTTATTTACGAATTTCATAAGACACTCCCTGGCTTCCTTATTGTGAACAGATTTCTGTTCACCATATCTGCACTAGTCATGCTTTTAAAAATTTCAATCAAAGCCTCATCAGCCTTTGTCTGCTTGGTAAGAAATTGGTCTTGACACTGGTCACTTCCACGGCTTCCTCCCTCCCTCTGGCAATGTTGGTTCTCCTCCGCCTTCTCTAGTCTGTCCCATCCTTCTCAATGTGAAAAATAAGGACAAGTCAAGGTGCTTATTTATAAGGGTACCAGGTGCTCCTTTATACATTAGGAGTTCATGTATTCAGAACCATGAGATAGGAAAGGTCTGAAGAGACCAGATGATTTCATGAAGTTCATGCATTGATTTATCCCTGATCTCCATGATTTCATGTAGAGAATTTTTACCCTTACTTTTTAATATATGTGGTTATTTGGTATTCAGACTTTTGGAAGATTAAAGTTAGCAAATTATGGGGGTGGTTCATCAATTATGAATGTGCTTTTGTTCACATATTAAACTCCACCTAACCATTAATTAAATTGATAGGGTTTATTTATTCGCATGTACTCAGAACCATATCAGGGAGGCAGACCTGATACAGTGGCTCAAAAATGGATTCCCATTTTTCAACCCAATATCCTTTAATGTTTTTTAACCTTTATTTTAATTTTTTTGAGAGAGAGAGACAGAGCACAAGCCAGGAAGGGGCAGAGAGAGGGACACACAGAATCCAAAGTAGGCTCCAAGCTCTGAGCTGTCAGCACAGAGCCTGATGAGGGGCTCGAACCTACAAACTGTGAGGTCATGACCTGAGCTGAAGTCAGATGCTTCACCAACTGAGCCACCCAGGTGCCCCTCCACCCAATATTCTTTAGCCATAGAGATTATCGTACACATGCTTATGACCTCAGGGTTGCAAGGCATCAGTTGCTGTTCCACCAAGCTCACGTTTTTATCCCATTAAGGCAGGAAGAGGAAAGGGGTCTGTAGCTAGAAAACAAGGTGTCCCAGAAACCCACTGCCTGTGCGATGTGACCACTCTTAGGTTCACAGGTTGTCTGGGGGAAATGAGTGGTTTTAGCTGTTCTAAACCCTGCTGCTCTGAAGAAAATTTTGCTTCTCTTAGTGAAGAAGTTGGGGGAATGGATATCAGAGAACCTACTAGCACTGCCTGCCATGTGGTGTTTTCAACATTAACAAGCAGTAGACGACATTACACGTTCAAAGGGGAAAACGGCAAAACTAACAGGAGCTGAGAGTACTTTAACAAAAGTCAAAGCAGACCAACGTGGGGTTCAACAATTCATTGTAGTTCTGTATCGTGTAATAATGTTAGAGTTTATACAGTACAGTTATTAATGTATATCCTAGCGATCTGAGTTATTGAGAAAAGGTTTATTAATAAAGATAGTGGGGCACCTGGGTAGCTCAGTCGGTTAAGGATCCAACTCTTGACTTCAGCTCAGGTCATGATCTCATGGTTCATGAGTTGGAGCCCTGCGTCAGGCTCTCCACTGACAGCACAGAGCTTGCTTGGGGTTCCTTCTGTCCCTCTCTCTCTGCTCCTTCTCCCCACCTCAAAATAAATAAACAGACTTAAAAAATAAAGATAAGATAGTATGAAATGCATTTTACACTTGATCTTAGCCAAAAGGCCGAGAGGCGATATATGAAATGCATTTTAAAACATTTTTCTCTTTAAAAATTTTTGTTCTTCCAGAATTATATATTCTCTCTGGGAAACTATATTTATCTGGAATGCTGGTAGTTGTGCATGTCCCGCGTAGCCACTGTTTACTACCTAAGGGGTTTTGTTAAACTGGCAAGTTTACAAGCCTCTGAAGCAATGCTAATCTTTTCCTGTACAACGGTAACTCTCGGGGTTGCCTGCCACGTCACCTACGGCACTTTCTGCCCACGTGGGTGCCTGGGCCCTCCTGCAGAGGTTTTCATCCCCTCTGCCTCCTGTGGCTCTTGGCTTCTTCCTGTCACAAATCCCAGCAGGAAGTTTGAGGCATAGCTACATTTAAGAAGTGTTGAGTCCGCATTGTAACAGAGTATACTTTTAAAGAAGTTTGGCTTTTGTAATTGACAAAGTATATTTTAACTTCTGGAAGACTAGCTAATGTCTCAGTTCTTACAGGCTGTGTTGAGTGTTTGGTTTTTTTTGTTTTTTTTTTTTTTCAACGTTTATTTATTTTTGGGACAGAGAGAGACAGAGCATGAACGGGGGAGGGGCAGAGAGAGAGGGAGACACAGAATCGGAAACAGGCTCCAGGCTCTGAGCCATCAGCCCAGAGCCCGACGCGGGGCTCGAACTCACGGACCGCGAGATCGTGACCTGGCTGAAGTCGGACGCTTAACCGACTGTGCCACCCAGGCGCCCCGAGTGTTTGTTTTTAAGTTGAATATCTTTCCATGAGATGAACTCTGGTACCTAAACAAATTTGTACTTAACAAAGTAGATGACAAGGTTGTGTATGACAAGAAAGTTCCTGTCCCCCCAGCAGTGACAAGAAAGGTTCTGTGACGTTGTCTAGCTGTACCATCAATTTTTTTCTCAAGCAATAATTCACACTAATAGCCGTGCTCTTGTAACATAGGTAAAGTCTGTGTCACGTAAAGCCTTATTGACTTTGTCTCTTGTGTGCCTGCTTCTGGACAACATTGTTTATGGAGTATCATCTCCGTAGTCTTCTCATGGTGATTTGATCTGATTTGATTTGACTTATTTAAAGTTGGCAAGGTGCAACGAGAGAGGGAGAGAAAACCCAAACAGGCTCCACTCCGTCAGCACAGAGCCCAAGGTGGGGCTCGATATCATGAACCGTGAGGTCATGACCTGAGCTGAAACCAAGAGTCAGATGGGTAACCAGCCGAGCTTCCCAGGCACCCCTCCATGGTGATTTTAAAGTGTGTTTTTCTCTTCTTCATGCCTACTCTAGGGTTCTGATCCCACTGCATTCTCTGTACTTACCCAAGCCATCACTGGTCAGGTGGGTTTTGTGGATGTTGAATTTTGCACAACCTGTGGAGAAAAGGGAGCGAGTAAAAGATGTTCTGTATGCAAGATGGTAAGAATGAAGTTCTTTGAAGTTCACTGATTTGGTTTAGGTTTCACACCCGAGTTGATAAACTGAGTTTTAATATTCTAAATACAGTGATTGACATTAGTTTTCTAATAGACTCTAATATGGTATAAATTCTATGCATGTAATCCTTAAAAGTAGTTCTGGGAGAAAAGTATGGGAGAAACGTAGTTCTGTGCCTTATCTTCTCTCAAACTTCCATATTGCCACAGCTTCAGTGCTGACCACCTCCAAGAAAAAGAATGCAAGAGAGTGAATACAAAAAAGATAATCCATAAGGGATTGAGGCTGGTGCAGACCTGAGAACCTAAAGTAGGACAGTTCATAGATATGCAATCTCGACTCTTCTGGTGGTGGCTTAACTGCAATCTCTCCATCATGTCTTCTATGTAAAACTACAACTCCCTTCTTACTGCCACCGATCTTTAAGCTCTCTGGACTGTATTACCCACTTCTGTCATAATGAGCTTTGAAAGGGCATATATACTTGGGTTCTTCTCCTCACAGATACTACCTGCAAGCATTCATCTGTGCATTCACTTTACACTATCTATTAAATCAAGTTCCTATTGTTTTTAAGGTTGAAATTCTTCAGCGTATTAATAACATTCATCACATTTTGCTTTAACCTACTTCTGTGCTTCATCTCTTTTAATTACTTACTTCTTTGAACCTTGGTTTCTTTGTATGTGAAATGGGGTTAGCCTTGTAAGAATTTATTGAGACCATCTATATTGGTTAACTGTTGCTGCATATAAAACCCTCCAAAATTCAGTACTTAAAATGCAGTAATTTGCTAATTTCCCATGTTGGCGGTTGGCTGAGATGGGCTGAGGGGGGCTGGGGCACTTTTTCTCCATGTGTCTCTTATCCTCCTTAGACCAGCAGGTGGCCTGAGCCATCTTCTAATGATGGCAGAAGTAAAAGTGGGCAGGTGAAGACACATGCGGTCTCCTGAAGTCTAGCCTTGAAATTGTCATGCTCTCTCATTCCTTTGGCCAAAGCAAGTCACATGGCCAAATTGTAAACTCAGTTCTTCCCTTCAGTAAAAAGAACTTTGAAGTCTCATGGGAAAATGTAAACATGCAGGGAAAAATTAAGAATTGGGACCAGTGAAACAGTCTCCAGTATGTGTCATCTGTTTATAAGGGCCTCGCACAGTGCTTGGCATAGAATCTTACAAAACTCTAAGGTCCATTTGCACAAACTTCTTGCTGTTCCTTGAGCATATAGTTCGTTTCCCTTCCTCCATTTTTGTACAAGATAATCTCTGCCTGGAACGCTTCTTTCCCATTCCTCTGTTGACTGACTTCCTTCCTTTAGAGGGAGCCACTGCTTCCTCTGTGCTCCTGTTGCTATTACTACACTTACTAGGATATAAGTCATGTTGTTGAGTGTCTGCCTTCCTCCACGCTGCCCCATCCAGCTCTTTCTCCACCTACCTTCTTCTGAGATAACTATATCTCCCTTGTCATAGTACTGCATCACTTCTGACACATAGTAGGTTCTTTTTTAAAACAAATTTTTCAATTGTTTATTTATTTTTGAGAGAGAAAGAAGTAGAGAGCAAGCAGGGGAGGGGCAGAGAGAGAGGGAGACAGAGTCCCCCACAGGCTTGAACGCGGGGCTTGAACTCACAAACCGTGAGATCGTGACCTGAGCTGAAACCAGGAGTCGGACGCTTCACTGACTGAGCCACCCAGGTGTCCCCACGTAGTAGGTTCTTAGTAAATCACTTGTTGGAGTCTTTGGTAGACTGTTCGTTGTATATCCATGATTGTTATAAAGCGTGAGTTAAAAATCACAAATCTAAATTAGGGTACCTTACGGTTTTAAAAGAAAGCATACCAAACAGCATTTTTACAGCATAGTTGTTGGTTTAGTGTTATAGTTGGAATATCATGCAGTCACAGCTCTTGAAATGAAATAAACTTAACAATTGTTTTCAGGTAATATACTGCGATCAAACCTGTCAGAAAACACACTGGTTTGCACATAAGAAAATCTGTAAGAATCTAAAGGACATTTATGAAAAACAACAATTGGAAGCTGCCAAAGAAAAGAGTGAAGAGGAAAACAGTACGTATATAAAAAGCAAGCTCATGGAGAAGAGGAATGATATTATTAATATTAACACAGGGCACCAAGGGACGGAGTATTCTCTGGGGACTGAGGAAACTTGGAGTTGACCAGCATAAGAATCACACTTAAATTTGTCCCTACTTTGGGTTGCTGGGATAATGTCTAGAATATGGTTAGCCTAGAAGTCCCTGGAAAACAAAGAGGTATAGAATTTTAAGGAATAGGGTTTATTCCATATTCTACATTTGGACTCAGGAGAGTACCCTGCAACAACAGGACTTTAAGTGAGTATTCACTTATCCTCTACTCACAGAGGATTTTAAGGTCTTCGACTAAGGAAATAATTACATTTCCCCTAATGGCTACCCACAGATTTTAAGGTTGGGAACCTTTAATTTTTTTAATTAAATTACAAAGCTGTAGGTGAAATTACAGAGCAAATTTATAAATTACAGATTACATCGCAGACCTACTGTACAGATTAGGTTTCTATAAGTGTCTGGGCATAGAGTTCCCTATTATTTTTTCTCTCCCTCCCTCGTGAAGTATATGACTCATTTTCATCAGAAACAGTGAGTTGCTTCAGCAATGGTTCACAGACCGTAGTGGAAAACAACGTCCACTCTATGCCCCACCCCTGAAAGTATATCATACGTTCTGGGGAGCGCATCTAGTTGGAAAAAGTGGCCCAGGTGACTCGGATACAAAACACTTCCCCCTCCACCCCTTAAAAAGCTGTACTGCCTTTACCACTTGCTTGAGAAACACTATTAGTAGGATTGAATGATGTGCACAAAACGAAATTTAATTTATATAAATAAATTGTTACGAGAACAGCCAGGCTTTCTGCCACGCCTTCTCGTGTCTTCTGGACCAAACTTCTGTATGCTCTGTGTGGAGGGCGGAGGATAGCAGCTGGTCTCATAACAGACGAGCGAGAGAGTAAGACTGTCAGGAAGCATGGGAATTCCCAGTTGCGAAGCATCAGCAGGTGCCATATGCTTTTCTAAATGTCTCACGCACCTCTACTTTCCACCAGAGTAGGATAGCCTTTATTATCCCCCACTTTACAGATGAGGAAACAACCTCGTACAGGCCATCACCTACCCAAAGACATCAAGGTAATTCACGGCAAAGCTGTATTTAAATGCAGATTTTATCAGATGCCAGACAACCATTTAGATTTCAAGGCCCAGCTGTGGAGCCAGAGGCCCGCGTCCAAATTCTGGTTTGCTCCTTCACTCTGAGTTGCCAAACCGTTCTCTTCTCAGTTTCCCCATTTGTAAAAGTCATGATAATAATGATAATAGAGATAATTTACCTCACATGGCTATTGGGAGGATTAAATAATTTAATACAGGGAAAGCACTTAGGAGAGTGACCGACGTGGTAGGAACAACAAAATGACTTTTTTTTTTTGTTTTGGTCAGATGGCAAACTTGATGTCAATTCTAATTGTGTTAATGAAGAGCAGCCAGAGGCCGAAACGGGAACTTCCCGAGAGGATTGTAACCCCAAAGAGTCTGTAGAAGGGGAGGAAGAACGTCCTCAGAGTGAAGCTGGGTTGGAAGGCTTACAGGATGCTCCGGCAGGTCCACAGGCATCTGAGGAGTAAAGCCAGAGCCAGCACCAGTGTGGATGGTTCGTACCCTGGCAGGTAGCTGGAGAGCTCATGCGACTGTATCCTCACTGCCTCGTGATACCTGCATGGCACCATGGCAGGATTCCATGTTTCCTAGAATAGACGCTTTCAAGCAAAGCTCTGTCTACCATGCCCTAATTTCCTCGTGCTCTCTGTACTGTCATTGGACAGATACCACAAGGGAAAAATTTTTATTTCAAACTATAGAAGAAACATTTTTATTCCCTTTCTGAGGCCAGCTTCCCTGCAATTGTTCTCAAAGCAAAATGCATCCCTTAAAGAAGAAATAAAATATAGGCTGTGGGGAACAAAGGACCCAGCAGAATAGGTGTAGGGGAGAGATTTTCAGGAAGGAAGAATTTTTTAGCCACTGAGACGGGTAGTTAAATGAATCATAATTTATATGCGAGTAAGATGAATATAAATAGCATTTACAATAGTGAAGCCCTGCTTATTAAGATGCAATGAAATGAAGAAAAGTTGTATGTTACAGGATCTGTCCCAGTTCAGCCCAGTGTAGTTTTATATAGAAATTATCCTGAGCAGTCTGAACTTTATATAGTTCCTGCGGTGATGTTGTATATACAGTATTTGTACCTTCAGAAATGTCAAATCTCCCAGAAGGAACGAAGGCATAGCCACAGTTATCTCAGCATGTGCTTTAAAAAGGATATTTCATGAAATGTTTGATTCAATAATGGCTAAACATAGTGTGTCCACAGTTATGAAACTAATTCATGTGCCATATTCCACTTGAAAGGCTTTTATCTTCCCGTAAGCTTTTCATGTGGCTCTTCCTGTCCAGAAACTGATTTATAACTGTCACTTTTAGAATGTCCCGGCACCAGTTTTTAGCTTACACAGTACCGAAGCAGGCTAAGGTGTGATAGCCAAAGACAGTGCCGTGTTTCAGAGTTTCTTGTGATGATTGTAAAATAAATTGTGCCTACTGTATAACCAACTCTACACCTTGTTTCCTGGTTTATTGCTGTCAAGGGGTGGCAAATATTAAAGAAATAATAGAGGACTTAATTTTAGGAATTTCAGCAAATACTAGAGAACAACGTAATAAGTATTTTAATGTGCACAAATGCAAATCACAATGACTAAAATTCCCACCTCACTTCACTGATCACATTCTTCTATCTTGCTGGTTTTCCTCTTACACTGAATGACTTTTCTCCCAGTCCCAGTACTACACCTGCACTCCCGCTACCATGCTGTTCCCGAAGGACTTCTTGGGGGCAAATTCAGTGTGAAGGGTTAACTGGTTGGGAATCAGGCAGACTGCACCTAAACTTGTCATTCATGACAAGCTTCCCTTCCCTTGTCAAGGCACCTCGTCTGCGCACTGACAAACATTCCGCTTTGACTAGTGCGATAGTCCTCCTAGTCTCTGTTCTCCCACCAATCTGTTTTATACCTGTGTTATCTGATTGTTTTTTCGTGTGTGTTATCGCCATTTTGTGTTACCATTACGATGCCTGTCTTCGGATAACATGGAGGGTTATGAAAAAGCAGGAGGAAATAGGAAAATCGAGGGATGTGGCATTGTAGAGGTACCTTTTCCCTTCATTGAAGTGAATGCTAACATGAATCAACTCTTAACACCGCTACAACCCCCAGTGGACAAAGAAGACTCCAGGTATAAGCCATGTCAACATGAAAATTTTCCATAGATGTGATTCAGGGAAGAGGTGGTCAGAAGATGGAGTTTAAGACACAATGGGGTTGGTTCTGATTATAATCCCTTCCTTTGTCATACTTCAATCTCAGAGTGATGTTTCCATTAAGATAGGTGGTCATCCAGTTCATTATTTTTAAACCGTGTTGAATTACTTTTAATATGCTATCAAGAAACTTCTCAAACAAAAATATGACCTAAAGGATTAAGATAGTCTTATTATTCCAATATGTTTCATACCTAGAGCTGATGTAATAGAATTATTGGTCAGCGGGTTTACTAGGAAATTGGATTTTGCTTTTGATTCAATAGGTGATAACAGTAGTTAACACTGAAAGTTACTATATCCCTGAAGTTATCGTTTTTAATCTTTATAACAAGCCTGTAAATTAGACTTTATTTTAAGCCCCATAGCACAGACAAGGAAGAGGTCAATTAACTTATCCAAAAGAACAGAGCTGGAACTCATCCAGGTCTCCAGTTCTGACCACTACATTATATACTTTTACTATGTTACCTTTGCTGTAGTATCTCTGCAGATACAAGATAATAGAGCTCTGAAGGCAGGCCATTATTTTACAGGATTTAATGAATATTTTCCAGGATCTTAAAAGATGACTGATTTTAGTCATCTATCGCGTACATGGGTTTACTTGAATTTTAATATTACTGGGTACTGAACTTCATAGAAATTCTTCAAGTAGATATTCCTTTTTTTTTTTTTTTTTCTAAGTAGGTATTCTTGCAGTGTTTTTATCTTCTCAGGATCCCATCTCACCTGCACCTGAAGCCAATGAGTGCCCTTCTTGAGTGGGAGCTTGTACATCTTCCATTCCAGGTGTTTTTATGGTTGCTACTGGTAGCCGTGACCTGCTTCCTTGACCACACCCGGGCCAATCAGAGCACTTCCTAGAGGTTTTACATTCCTGAAGCTGAAGAGGGGAGGCTTTTTTTTTTTGTGTGTTTTGTTTCTCTCTTACAACAGTGATTAAATACAGGGATTCAATTCCAGAGCTGTGCTCACATGTGGAGGCACCTGAGAGAATACAGCCATTGAACACACCCAAGCAGGCAAGGGATAGAGGGAGGGAATGCTGTTTGAGCTGTTGAATCCACTGAGTTCTGGCAGTCTACACTGGGCTTACATGGTTTGGTGACATGAGCAAATTTCCCATTTGGATATCTATAATTTAAAACCAAAGAATTCTTATTAATACATTTGTGACAAGTGGAAGACAAATGGGACCAAGTTTTTAAAGTTAAGTGCATATAAATAGAGCTAAAAGGAAAATGAAGTCATATAACTTAAAATTTTGAAATTTATATGCTCTTAGAACATACAATAGCAGTTCAAGGTGTTTGTTTTTTGTTTTTTGTTTTCGTAGCAGTTCAAGTTTGGAATTAAATCATGGTTATCATTTTGGTTGGAAAGGAAACCACCAATGCAAGGTGTTTTTCTTTATGAATGTTTTTTCTAGAAAAACTCATTTGCTTGAAATTGTATAGAAATTAGTGCATATTTATATAAATTGTGATAATACTAAAGCATTATTTACATAGATAAAAAGCAACATCTTAATTTAGTAAAAAGCAAATTTCTTCTTCTCATAATTCCTTCAGCAGATAAATAGGAGATTTCTTTTCCTCTAAAAGGTAATTCTGGCCTAGTTTATCGGGCTGTTTTTTGGAATCCTTTAAGGACTTTCATGAATATATGAAGGCATCTTTTGAATAAAAGCCAAATCATAATTTGTCTAGATTGAATCAGGTAGCTACATAACTGACCAATTCAAGGCAATGTATCTAGATAATTCATAAACTAATATGGAACCACTTAATTCCAGGATGATTTGACATGGGTAAGATTTAAATGTGAAAAAAAATGATCATTCTCTGCAAAAAACCAGGAGAAAATTCTTAATGACTTTGGCTGGAAGGAGACCTTCGTAAATAGGATCCTAAACCCAGAAGCCATAAAAGGAAACAAATACAGCTACACTTAAAAAATAACCTGAACACTTCTGCTTCTGGAGAGGTAAACATACTTTTCTCTATTCCTTCTGCTAAGTAAAACTAAAATCCCTAGATATATGCTACATCAAACATAAATAAGAAGACTTCTCCATAAGGTGGAGAAAGAAGGCAGACTGGCTGGGGACCTCAAGAGCCAGGCAGTGACATTCAGTTTGTTCTCTTGAGATTTTTTTTTTTTTTTTTTTTTTTTTTTTTTTTTTTGCCTCATATATCCCAGTTGTGATGCTGAAGAAGCTGGCAACATGAAAATACCAACACTAAAAATAAAAAGTCCCTAAAAAGGTCTGCTGGCCTGCCTTGTAGATTTGTGACTCAAGACTGCAACATCAACTCATTCTTGAATTTCTAGTCTACCTAGGCCTGCCCTACAAATTTTGGATTTGTCAGCTCCTAAAATGGCATGAACCAAGTCCTTGAATCTCTCTCTCTCTCTCCCCCCTTCTCTCTCTCTTTCTCTCTCTCTCTCACAATATATATATAGGATATATATAGGATATAGATATATATAGGATATATATACATACAGTTTCTGTGGAAAGTTTCTTTGGAGAGCCCTAATGCACCAGGTGTCTTACTTTGGGCAGTTATATAACAAATTACGGTAAACTATGGCGGCTTAAACAATAAACATGTATTTCTCACAGTTCTGGAGGCCAGAAGAGATCAGAGTGCCAGCATGGTCAAGTTTTGGGTGAGTACCCTCTTCCTGGTCTACAGAGGGCCATCTTCTTACTCTGTCCTCACATGGTGGAAATAGGGTAGCCACCTCTCTGTCCTCTTAAAAGGGCACTAGTCCCCTTCATAAGGGCTCTACTCTCATGACCAAACTACCTCCCAAAGGCCCCATCTCTCCAGATACCATCATGTTGAGGGGTAGGTTTCAATATACAAATGGGAGGAGGGGGAAGGTGGGGACACAAACATTCACTCTGACATCAGATAGAGTTCATAAAGGACACAACTACTCCCGGGATAAGAATAACCATTAGATCAAGCACTGACTTTGAGAAAGCTACTCTACCTAACACCTTACATCCATTTATGTAACTTAATCCTTGAGATTTAATGAGTTAACTATGATTACCATTTTAAATAAGAGGAAATGAAAGCTTACAGAAGTTAGCTAACTTGTCCAAATGACGACTAGTAAGTGGAAGAGCTAAACTGGGTCTGATTCCAGAGCTGCAGCTTTTAGCCGCTACCCTATCTACATCTATATAATATTTTCTCTTTCCTGGTCATGAGAGCTCCTGATGGATCCTAATATACTTTTGACCCACATCAGCTTGCATGTTCTCTTTTGCTTAAAACAAAGAATTTAATACCCTCTCAACTATGTGTTCCATTTTGGTAGAGTTTTAGGTTACCTCAGTAAGGATCATGTCTTTTATTTTGTGTTTCTGCCTAAATGGTGTTTTATTACAGTCACATCCACTCAGTAGCCTTTCATTACTGAATAAAAAACATTGAGGAGTGCATTTTAAAGCAAATCTTTTTCTTCATACAAATGAGACATCTTTCCTTTAGTTCCTTAAAAAGGAGATTAAGTAAAATTTGCTAGCCATATTTTTGTAATTGGAATAATTTTTTCATCCTTTTCAGTTGCTTGCGGGATTAAAAATAAAATATCAGGCTCCATATTTTTTTTTACAATTCTTTCAGTAGTTAACCTGGAGATTACAATATCTCATCTTAAAGTTACTGCAATCTATTCAGAATTAATACTGCTTATGCAATTTATGGGCCAGCTTAAATCGGATCCCAAATGTACCATTTTCATCATGAAATAGGTTGCTGTTCTGCCTGCTCAACATTATTGCTTAGTGGGTCTGATAGTGCTCCACTTCTGATGAGTAACGTTAGTCAGAGTTGCCTGATGTTCTTTGATCAGATTCTTAGTACTAGGATGGATGCAGTAGCATGCCTAAAACTGCTATTTGAACAATCACTAGGTCTCTGCTGAAGGTGGTATGGCCTTATTCAAGAACCTTTTGAGGCTGCACTGTGACTTTCTTAGAGTTTGCCAGACTTCACAAATCATCCTTACCTACCATAAATACTTTTAGCACCATGGATTATACCAAGTTATTCTGTTATCTGTTGCTGTATCAAGGACGCTTAAATTACACTGAAATTGATCAGCTGGTAGCATTAATAATCATTATCTCATATAGTTTCTGTAGGCCGCAAACCCAGGAGCAGCTTAACTGAGTGGTTCTGGCTTGGGGTTTCTCAGGAGGGTGTGGTGCAGCTCTTGGCCTGGGCTGCAGTCATCTGAAGGTTTAATTAGATCTGGAGAATCTGCTCTCAGGATGGCTCTTTCTTATGGTTGTTGACAATAGGCCTCAGTCTCTCACTGGCTTTTTGAAGTTGACCTCAGTTCCTCACCATTGAGCCTCTCCAGAGGATTGTGTAAGTGTCCTCATGACGTGGTAGCTGGCTTCTTGCAGAAGTGATCCAGGAGAGACAACAAGAGAACATTTCAGCTCTTACCACAACCAAATCTTGTAAGCCATGCACTATAACTTTTGTCTTGCACCACTCGTCTACATCAATGCCCAAATCTCTGGTTTTTCTTTCCCCCACGTATAACCCTCTGCCAAGGATCATGGCTGAATTTTAAGATTCTGGCTTTGTATAGAATCCTAAGTGCCCACAGGTGAAAGGAGGTTACAGATTCTCAAGGACGGTTCACTATTCCCTCTAGGGCTTTTGTCCCTTGCCTATTTTGATTTCAGCCCCACCTATAGTGCCCACACTGTGGTGGTGTCTAAGCACCACCAGATAGGAGGAAATGTCACTCTGCTCTTTGTAAGCTTTGATCTAGCTCTTTAGCTTAGCTGGGGAAAACCAGCAATGCATTTTGTCTCTCAGTACCAGGCAACTGCTAAAAGCTTTTCTGGTTCCTCTTTCCTCCAGCAGCAGGCTTCAGGATAGGCAAAGCTCAGACCACTAGCCCACACGCAGAACTGGCAAATGCCTTCAAAGGTGAGATAAAATGACAATAGACTGGATAAATAAATCGTGGTATGATCATACAATGGAATACCGTACAGCAATGAGAACGATAGGGCTGTTGCCTCATGGGTGAATTTTACAGTATTGAGTAAGGGAAGCCAGACACAAAGTAATTCAACTTTTGTGATTCCATTTATTTGCCTTTCAAAGACACACACAATTAATTTATGGTTTAGAAATCATAACAGTGGCTAGGTAATAGGTAATAAGAGTGGTAACAGGAGTGAGGAGGCACTTCACATGCTGGTGATAGTCTATTTCTTGTTCTAGGACTGCTGTTACCCGAACATGTTCATTTTTTGAAAACTGTTGAGCTGAACATTTAATGATTTGTGTACATTTCCATATACGTGTATTACTTCAGCAAAAATTTAAAATGTGTAGGAATTGTATTATTGGTGTTTCTGTTTACATTTACATATTTCAGATAATATACTAAATATACAATATACTTAATCACAGAGAAGTTTAATGAAGAACTGGAAACCACTAGGCTTTCTACAGATACCAGGGTTTATCTCAGTGTAATGGTGAGCATTTGAGCAGATTCTGTGCCTTTTTCATCAAGGTATTTTTCCTCTCGTGTTGGAACTGTGTCCCAGTTGAGGCAGGTAATAGCCATAGCTGATCTCTTCATGGACCTTACAAATACAGCATCTTCTGGGTCATCAAACACAGTTCTGCAAAAATGGCAGTAATGTCAGACAAAAAAGTCATTAAGCCAAAGTGAAATTTTGATTTAAACAAATAAATGAAATCTTGCCATTTGCAAGAACATGGATGGAACTAGAATGTATTACACTAAGTGAAATGTTAGTTCAAGAAAGACACATACAGAATTTCACTCATATGTGGAGTTTAAGAAACAAAACATGAACACAGGGGAAGGGAAGGAAAAATAAGATAAAAACGGACAGGGAGGCAAACCATAAGGGACTCTTAACTATAGAGAACAAACTGAGGGTCGTTGGAGAGAAGTTGGGTGGGGAGATGGGCTAAATGGGCATTAAGGAGGGCATTTGTTGGGATGAGCACTGGGTGTTATATGTAAATGATGAATCAGTAAATTCTACTCCGAAACCATTATTATACTATACGTTAACTAACTTGGATTTAAATTAAAAAATAAATAAGGAAACACCCCCCCCCCCCCAATAAATGCCATATTTTTCTGTGTTATTGGTAGCATAGTACCACTAACAACTCTTGGCTTCTACTGATAAATGACTTTCAGACTAAGGAATGCTATTTTTATTGTATATATTGTTTATTTTTAAAATACAGTTTTTAAATATATTTGGGATTGGCTATTCCACATTCATATGTTCATGATTTAAAACCAGTGTTAAATGAGATTATTAAACTATTTGTAGATGTCATATGCTTATTAGTATCTTAACTACATTTTATTAGAAAGTTGCTATTTCTCTACATTATGCTATATTTTATTATTTTTAAAATTTTTTGTTAAAAATTTTTTTTTTATTATTTTTGAGAGAGTGAGGGGGAAAGGTGGGGGGGGGGGGGTGGAGAAGAGGGTCCAAAGTGGGCTCTGTGCTGACAGCAGAGAGCCCAACATGGGGCTTGAACTCACGTACTGTGAGATCGTGACCTGAACTGAAGCTGGATTCTTAACTGACTGAGCCATCCAGCTGCCCGTACATTATGCTATATTTTATGTGTTCTTGGCAATAATATTTTTCAACCCTGAATCCAAGGGATAAAAAATACCTAAGTGTTAAATTTAAAAAGAATTAATGACTTTAAAATTCATCAGTGTTCTTGAATTTGAAATGTTTTTCATAGTTTAATGAAGTATTTACTTTTGAAAATATAAATTCCCATGAATATAAAATGTTAATCTACATATCTGCTTTCACTGAACATATTTAGAGGAACATTAAACATTTGTAATTTGCTAATAATTCTTAGGTTTTATTTTTTATGCACCAAATCAGCTTTTCATTTATTTCTGGTTATAATAATATTAAAAACCTAAATATGTAAAATATGAATAAATAGCTTGAGCTTATTTATCACAGAAAGACAGCAGTTTTTCTCATCTATTGAAGAGTTAGTCGTTTTTTAACTCATTAAAATCTATTTGGGAAATGAAGATAATTTAAAGTCAATACAATTATAAAATAATTTGATAATAAAAGTAAAGTTAAAAAAGTTACTTACTTGTCTACATTATTCGCAAATGAAAAATCTATAAAAAAATACATTTCTAAGTTAGTATTTTTCAAATAATTATTCAGCTTTTTAAAACAGTAAAACTGTGCTATAAAGGAAAAGTCTAGAGCACAACTCTCTGATTTTTGAATGACCATGTAGATAAATAATTCAATCCATCAAAAATGCCTTGACGCGTAAGCCCAAATTGAACTTTTCTCTTAGTTATAGTGCCTTAGGTTTGCCTTAGGTTTGAAGCAAGTTCTTTAATTCAATACAGTTCTCAAAACTCTGAGAACAGAATGCTTAATCAATTAAGTTACCAGTGGAATCCAAGTGGGGATTTTTGTAATTATGATATTGAGTCTCATGTGCAGAAAGTGATCCTTTTTCTCAGATAGACACATGAATCTATAAATGGACTACCAGACCAAATGAGGAGAACTATTTAGGGCAGTTTAAACCTTTTGAATTCTTGGCATTAACTTCAAAGAAATAGAATAAACAAATCCTAGATCACAAGAATCTCCATCTTCCCTAGCTTTGGAGCTCAAAGGCTAGTCCACAAAGCCGGGATTTCTTATGGTATCTTCCAGAGACTGTCATTGCTTTGTTCATTCCTCTCCAGAGGCCTGGTGCCAGGCCAGGCGTGGAATGTACCAGCACCTGTTGGGCCACCAAAGCCCACAATACCACAAGCAGCAGGGAGCACATAGCCCCTGCCTTAGAGGAGTTCATGGAATTGTTCCCTTCACAAATGGCTGACCATTCCATTTCTGATTTCCCCAGTCTCTCTTGCTGCATTTTTTTTTAAGAATTTACATTTTACTTACTTACTTACTTACTTATTTATTTACTTGTAAGTAATCTCTATACCCATCATGGGGCTCGAACTCACGACCCTGTGATCAAGAGTCCTGTGCTCTTCTGACTGAGCCAGCCAGGCACCCCTTCTATATGTTTTAATTATAAAATGCTCATTTTGCTGATAATGAATATAAACTAGAAAATAGTAGAAAGTGAAATCTCCCTTTGATCTTTCTCATTCCTCTTACCAGAGGGATCACTATTAAGAGTTTTGTATGTAGATTTCCAGCCTCCTATGTGCATACACATGTGTACTCACATATGTGAACTCAGTTCCAATTTTGTCATACTCTGCATTTTATTAGTCCATGATGTATTTTTCTTATACTCAATACCCCATGGAATAATTCTAAAGTGCAATGGTTCATGTTGTAGGAATGTTCCATCACTTAATATTCTTCTATGAAGGACCATTCGGTGTTTTCATTATTTTTTCTTTTACTTAGAATGTTTCATTGAGCAGCTTTATACATAAATCTTTGTTTTTATGTGCAAATACTTTTGCAAAAGAGGCTTCAAATTTAAATGCTGTTTTGAATGGTTTGCACATTTTATATGTTGGTGGATGCTGCCATATGGCCAAGAAGTTTGAAGTAATTTACACTCCCACCAATAATTTATAAGTTGTGCTTTTTTCTCCCTTAATCTTGACTAACCTTCTCAACGTTTGCATATCTGCAGGACGAAATTGATATCTCATTGTTTTATTTTCCATTTATTTGCTCACTAGTAAGGCTGATTATGAGACATCACATTTATTTCCTTCTCTAAATGTCTTGTTCATAGCTTTTGTCACTTTTTTTTAAATTTGGAGTTTACAAATTGATTTATAGGAATCCTTTAATATAATAGGAATTAGCTTTTGTCTATTGTATATATTGCAAAGATTTTATTTTAATTTTGTTCCTATATCATATAATGGTTGTCATTTTTATGTAGTTTAAATCTGTCAACTTTTCATTTTTATGGCCCTGAGTTTTGTGCAAAGCTTTGATTGTACTTCGTCTCCTTGGGATTATAAGTTTTTTTTTTTCCCCCCATGTACTTTTCAACTCATTTATATTTAGATATTTAATCTCTCTGGAATTTATTTTTCCTTATGATGTCTCCTGAAGAAAGTGGTTTTTGTTTATTTCTTTGGCACAGGACTGCTCCGTGGCACAACTCCAGTGTCCCCCAGTCATGGCTTCCAAAACCTGCTCTGCTGACTGTTGATTTTTGCCTTCACAAATTCTTCTGACTCTGCAGTTTTCTCAATTGCCAACCAATCTCGAGTTCTCACATTGACCCCTGGTACCTCTCTGAGGCTTCATGCACAAATAGCACTTGGCATTTGCTTTCCTGGATGTACCTCATGTCATTGCTACTCAGAGTCAGAGATGTTTTTAAGGCCTGGATTCCCAAGGCTTCGATCCCCCAGCTCAAAAGTTTTAATTTTTACTTTTGTCTGGATTCTGGCCTCCCTGTCTTATATCTGGATTCACCCACTCTGGGGAACTATCCCTTTGCTAAATAGTCTACATGAATTTTGTTGTTGTTGTTGTTTTTTTCTTCTCTCTTCCTGAGTAACACGCCTCAGCTGCTAGGCCTAGGCTCTGGGACATCCTCCTCAGCTTGGTCTTAGCCCTGCAGTTCCATCTTGTTTGGGGGAGAAGAGCAAATACAGAAATCCAGCAGGTTTACTTAGACCACTGCTAGTCATTTAAAAATGTCATTGATATTTTCATTTATTTTAATCTCCCTCAATGTCTATCCCTATTTAGGTAGTTGGTGGGAAATCCCCCAATGTCTACTTCCTTAAAGCCGTATAAAAGCCCACAGCGTTTTGATTCTGAAGTTATTGGTGATCATGCAATAAGCATGATAATTAATGGAAATCGGTGCATGTCTTTTACCCATTTTACAAGGATGGATAGGTGGCATTTGAAGAAACTACAAGTTGACCTTACTTCTCAAGCTGTTAGAATATAATTGGTTTCTTTCCCAGTATAAGGTTAAGGATAATGAAATCAAAACGTGGTGTTAAAATTACCTTGTGAACAATTTTAAGTATGGTTTCTTCCCAGTTAAAGAATTCAGAGTCCTAAATGTGCATGTCACAGCAAGATGAGATTTATATCAAAACAAATATAGAAACTATAAAACTGTAAGACATATTTTAAAAAACTTACATAATGGGTTTTATTAGTTTCATTGTACATGTTCAGTTATTAAGATAAGCTAAAGTAAGCCAGGCTAAAGTATTGGGCTAAAAATACTATTTAGTTGCTCTGATATATTGGCATTTTGTAGGAAATGAGTAGATTAGGGTCATCCTAAGTTTTAGGAGGGCTATAGGTAACATAGCTATGAATTCAGAAGAACAACTCTCAGGTGCAGTGAAACACTCTCCGTATTCTTTCTTCCTCTGATTTCATTTTTGGAGGTTTAATATGAAAAGTAATAAAGAGAACAAAAGGATAATAGTTTTTTTTTCTGCAATCTCGTTGCACTAAAGAAAGGTAAAGTGCTAAAGGTAGTGTTCAACCGTCTTCCTCATACTTGTAATAACAGTAGCGCCGAAAAACAGATGGAATGTCTTACATTGTTTTTAAGAGTGTGTTACCTATTTTTAAGAGTGGAGATTTTCTATCCAGAGATTCACTTCCTGCCATAGCATGGCTCACTTGCACTAATCTGATAACAGTCAGTTTGGGTATTTTACATGAAGTGAAAGAAAAACCTAGGAGGAGACTAATAGAACAGTTCAGTTTTTATCACGTCTTTCATATGTGTCAGATCAGGTGGTGGCAGTGTGTGTATATAATGAGTGTGTGTATAAGAGTCGTGACAGCCAGAGGAAGATATTGTCTGTCCCTAGTTTTAAAAATCAGAAAGCTGAAACAAATTAGGGTCAAGATTAATAAAACTTCTACTTACTAGCACAGCTGGTATTCAAACCTAGGGGGAATCTGATCCCAAAGCTTGTGTTCTTGCCTCTATGCTAGTTGTTCTCTAACTGGGGTGTATATCAGAGTCACCTGAAAGGCTTGTTAAAACAGCTTTCTGGGTCCCATCTTTGAGTTTCTAATTTAGTCGATCTCTTTTGGAACAAGAATTTGCATTGGTCACAAGTTCTTATGCGATGTTGCTGTTACTGGTTTAGGAACCACACTTTGAGAACCACTGCTCTACACTCTACTGCATGTAGAACATGTCCTATGGACATTTCTTCCATTCTGTGGGACATGCAGTGGGTAAAGGGACAAGTTTAATGACATCTTGTGGAAACAGTCATACAAATTGATGCATTCTACAATTTAACTGGCCTGGTCCCTAAAAGAGTCGTGGAAACAAATTGCAAAATTTTTAAATTTAAAAAGAGTAAAGGTCCATAACAACCACATGTTGTTAGGAAATTTAATTGGATTCTGGTTTGAAAGAGCAGCTATAGCAGCCATCTTGGAACAACTGGGAGCATTTGAATATGTATTATTATGTATTAAATAGTATGAGTACACTCATAGTTAGTTTTTTAGGTATGATAATGTCATTGGGGCTATATAGAAGAATGCCCTTATTTTTAAACTTAGAGGCTAAATTATTGAGAAGTGAAGAGTGGTGATACCTGTTACTGAAACATCTAAATGGTTCAGTGGTATTTTGAGGCTTTCCAGTTAACATGGAGATTGGGGATGGCCAATCAGATGTAAGTAGAAGCTTCTGAGGAGGTCGTTCTTGAATAAAAAGCAAAGCCTCATTTATGAAGGGTGGTGAATATGACAGAATATTAACAATTATTGAATATGTAAGTGACATTCTTTCAACTTTTCCTATGTTTTGAAATTTTCAAGTGACATTCTTTCAACCTTTCCTATGTTTTGAAATTTTCACATTAAAAAGTTGAGAGGAAAGTCTTAATTTTGCCATTCTTTTCCTCTTGCTCATTTAAAAAAATGTTTTATTTTTGATAGCGCGTGCAAGCATGAGTGGGGGAGGGGGAAAGAGAGAGAGAGAGGGAGACAGAGGATCTGAGGCCAGCTCTGTGCTGACAGAAGAGAGATGGATGCAGGGGTCGAACCAGGGAACTGTGAGATCATGACCTGAGTTGAAGTTGGATGCTTAGCTGACTGAGCCACTCAGATATCCCTCTTGCTCATTTTTGACTAGCTTAGCTAGTTGTAGAATTTTTGGTTGACAATTACTTTTCCTCAGCATTTTAAAAGCATTGGATCTGGGGCACCTGGGTGGCTCAGTCAGTTAACCATGTGACTTCAGCTCAGGTCATGATCTCGTGGTCCATGAGTTCGAGCCCCATGTTGGGCTCTGTGCTGACAGCTCAGAGCCTAGAGCCTGCTTGGGATTCTGACTCCCTTGCTCTCAGCCCCTCCCCCGCTCATCTCTGTCACTCTCTGGCTCTCAAAAATAAATAAACATTAAAAAAAAAATTTTTTTTAAAGGCATTGGATCACTGTCTTCTGACTTCCATAATTGCAGTTGGGAAGTTTATTGTGAATCTATAACTTATTATGTTATAGGTAATCTACATTTTCATTCTATTTTTAGATCATTTTGCCTTTGGTGTGGATTTTTGACATTGTTATATGTTATTTATGTCTTTGGATTAATTTTCTATGGTAAATCTAAAGGTTCATATCATTTGTCAAATTTGGAAAATCCTCAGTTGTTATCACCTCAAACATCAACTTATGCCCAATTTCTCTATTGTTTTCCTTCAGGATTACTAAACTGATGCTGGACCTTCTGTTTCTAATGTCTCCTTGTCTCAACAGCTAATTAATATTTTCTATCTCTTGCTTTCTCTATACCACATTCTGGGTAATTTCTTCAAAATCTTTTTCCATTTTAATATTTTTTTCCTTCATTTCTAGAATTTTTTTTCTTTTTTTTTTGCTTGTGGTTTTGCAAATCTATGTCATCTCTTTGGCACGGTGTCATGAGTAAAAGGGTTTTGTCTTTGCATCTTTTTTGTACCTCCTAGTGAGGCCTGGCTGTATAGCAATCACCTTGTAACCATAAATCACACTATGAATAGAACAAAAGATAGATGTATTCTTAAATACTGATGATATCATTGAACTTTGCGCTAACCCTGAACACCCTCCCTTTGTACTATTTGCTGTATGAGAAAAATCTCTATTTCCTTAAGTCAGTGAAGTTGGATTGCTGTTACATGTAAGAAATTAAGTTCTAACTAACGAAACATCACTGAAAATATTCAAATTCTACTTGTGTATAATGAGTGTGTGTATATGAATCCAACCTAAATAGTAACAGTGATTATTTCTGGGTGAAGGAATTGTAGATGATCTTTATTTCTTCTTAATATTTTTGCCATATTATCAACAACTTATAGCTTTAATTGGTGAAATTGTCCAGTGATAGTGGTAATAATAATAAACAAAGCTTATTTACTGAGCCTTTTATAGTCACTAGATACTAAAGGAAGAATTTCAAGGTAATATCTCATTATTATCACATTACCTCATTTCATTTAATATACATAAACATAAAATTGCATATCACTTTAATTGGACTAATAAAATTGGAGAATATTTATTCACCATGTAGGGGCTTAGCTTATTGTCAATTGCAGCCATTATTATTATAATCAAAGTAACCAAAAGTCTGAGGAATTTTCATTTCATTTTTCTTCTGTTTTCAAAATACCTGGAGGTATTCTCTGAGCTGGTTTTTGCTTAAACGGTGATCGAGGATTCCAGGAGGCATCTACTTTTCCTCTGAATGCTATTGATTGAACAATATGAGCCTTTTTGTGATTAAAAATGGTGATCATTGATCTTCTTTCCTTCTCTGTAACTTCTGACAAATGCAAATAGTAATGTTACTTCGTAGCATTATAGACAAGCAGAGAGATTCAGAAGATAATTGAACACTTGGAAAAATGTGTTTATCCGAACTATGTCATATGTGAACATCCTGTCAGAACTGTGAAGGGCTATCACAGTTATTTCCTTGGAGGTAAAAGAGGCCCCCTAAAGGGTAAAATGTAACATGGTGAGGTTATTTTTGTGGTTCATATAAATGGACATACTAGTTCATCTACAATGTCTAAAGGTGTATTCACAAAGAAATTATCATTGATTATATATGTCTTAATATATATATTTACAGGATTTCAAAGAAAATGATTTTTAGAACTTAAATAGGCCTTAAGAGATTTAGTCCATTTCTCCCATTTTTGAGATAAAACACTAAAATGCTGGGGATAAATGATTTGGCATCCAACACATTTATGTCAAAATCAGGGCAAGGAGACCAATCCTTATGCTCAGTTAGATGGCCTTTTCAATACAGTGATCAAGAGAAATAATTCCTAAGCTAGGGAAAATTTCAGAGCAAACATTTTGAAAATAAATAATTGAAAGTTCATTTATAAAGAAAATTATTTTCAAAGACTTTCAGCATTTTTAAGCTAGTGAACTAGAAGACTGCCTTTCACTTATTTCTCTGCAAGAGGTGTCCTTACGATTTCGATCAAGCAACTCTACTCCTGGAAGGTGGTAGATTATATATAAACGGTACAGGTTATATTGGCACAAAGGGTTCTGGTAGAGACCTGCAAAGAGAGAATCCAAGTTAAGATGTCAGATTTCAAAACAGGTTTCATGTATCACTTGCTAAAATATGGGAAATTGCAGAATTAATACAAAACATAAGAACAGGTAAAACTCTGCTCCATGGACCAAACCAATGGCCCCACTAAAACTCACTTTTCAGAGCGGCCCTTTTTTTCCCAGTTGTTAAATACACTCATCCAACAAATATTTCCTGAGTTCTTACTGTATACTAAGAATGGTTTTAGGTGCTGGGGACATAGCGTCTACCCCATCTACCACAAATGATGAAAATTTTAACATGGCCATAAGTTAATTAGTGAAGAAACGACAAGATATCAGCTCTGCGGAGGCCTTAATGCTGCTGTCTGCTGAAGTATTTGTTCCCTCGGTTCTCTTCTAGTCTCAAAGGTCACAAAGGTGGCTGTGTGGAGACGGGTAGAGATGCAGTACACTGATCTAATATCGTGTTCTTCCTCCACTTTAAACCATTGCACGCAGTTCAGATTACATAAATACCAGTGGCGGCTTCAGAGCTCAGCAGGAGCAGAGCTGAACAGGTGCTGATTTTGCGTCTTGTTTACCTCTGGCCAGAAGCAGGTGGCCGGAGGTGGGAGGCAAGCGCATGTGGAAGAGCTCCTGGCGTTTCTGACGTCACATACTTTAGACATCAGCGTGCAGGTGCATTTAAAAATTTTTTCAACTAAAGTTGTGAGAGTTTTATTTTCGTGGAAAGAGTGAAGTATCTTCCCTCTTCTTCCCTAGGTGTGTGAAACAGGGTTACTTTAATACAATGTGAAAGAAAGCTTTCATGATTTCCACTTGAATGTCTTTAGCTACTGGATTCTGCCAACGTGCAGTTTCTAGAAAAACACTTCGGGAAGATACATCTGGTGAGGAGAACCACTAGGTGGCAGTAGTAGAAAGAGTTCCAGCCGTTGTGCGACCACATCGCTATCACAAAATGGGGCTCGTTTACTGTACATGTTAAATTTAGGAGTAGTGCTCTAGCATAGGACTGTAAAATACAGAGACGCTTGATAAAAGCATGAAAACCTTAAGCATCATAAGCCCAGGAAAGAACAGTTGGCAACATGAAGAAGGTGGGGGAGTGCTTCAAAGACAATGAACTATTTTGATAAAAACTGAAAAAGTTGATCATCTGGATATTTTCCCTGTAGGTTATAAAACATTTTGATATTTATCATATAAACACAAACTTTTCTGGCTAATGAAACCATTACATGTAGCTATTCCCTGTGGAAAACTTCAGCTTTACAGGGACTTAAAGTAGGCAATGGAAGACACCTGGTACATAATAAACAGAAGCAATCAGAATGAGGAAGGCATAAAAGAAAATGTAGATCTAGGAGCAACAAAGAATTTAAAAGAAAGGAAATATGTATGCATTGGGGGAAATAAGAGGAAAAGATGAAATGGAAAATTTTCAAGATTTCTTGAGTGACAAAAATGGTCTAAATTGTTAACTTGAAAGGAACTTAAAGTGGTAACAAATAATTATTACTACTGAACAGGGAATAGGACATGTGAATATTAAACCAGTAATAAGGACAGGTTTTAAAAGATCCACAGGGATCATGCATTGGAGCCAGAAAGAGAAAAGAACATCCTTCAAGGATGTAAAAGCAAAACACAATTGTTTTTTGTTTTTTTTTTTAATTTTTTTTTTTCAATGTTTATTTATTTTTGGGACAGAGAGAGACAGAGCATGAACAGGGGAGGGTCAGAGAGAGAGGGAGACACAGAATCGGAAACAGGCTCCAGGCTCTGAGCGATCAACCCAGAGCCTGACGCGGGGCTCGAACTCACGGACCGCAAGATCGTGACCTGGCTGAAGTCGGACGCTTAACCGACTGCGCCACCCAGGCGCCCCAAAACACAATTGTTTTTAATGAGAGTTTAGGAGGAAGAAAAAGTCACAGATGCTTCAGTGCGGAAGCCTATTCTTTGGTTACCGTGTTGGAGAATCGTATCTGATGTTTCATAACCCTATCATACGTTAAAGTGGGGGGGGGGGGGGGGAGGGGATAGTCTGCCGTCGCCTGTGATGTAAATCGAAAATGTAGCTATGACGTTTCCTCTTGGTACACCCTTCCCATTCTCTTTTCCCTCTGAGAACATTACTATTTCATTTCTTTTGGCTTTTTTTCCTAGCCTTCAGTTAAGTAACTTCTTTATGTAAATTGAAAACCAAGCTTCAGCTCAACAAAACATCCAATTTAGATTTACTGCTGTTAGATTACTTATAAAGAAGGTGTCTCAATACTGAAGACTTGATGCGTTCATTGTGGCTCACCATTTATCTCATTCTAAAGTAAAATCTAGGTGACAGCAAGTCAGAATGCTGGGCTCTTAGCCCAGCCTCTGCTTAAATTAACTTTAAAAAATAGAGGGGCGCCTGGGTGGCGCAGTCGGTTAAGCGTCCGACTTCAGCCAGGTCACGATCTCGCGGTCCGTGAGTTCGAGCCCCGCGTCAGGCTCTGGGCTGATGGCTCGGAGCCTGGAGCCTGTTTCCGATTCTGTGTCTCCCTCTCTCTCTGCCCCTCCCCTGTTCATGCTCTGTCTCTCTCTGTCCCAAAAATAAATAAACGTTGAAAAAAAAATTAAAAAAAAAAAATAGAATTAAATCGTTTGAGAGGCATTTCATCTTTACGATTTTTCACTTTGTTTTTCCTTGCTCTTAAGTTTTAGAAAGAAGCAATCTTATTTCCAAACTCTTTTTCCCCCCTTCCATACTATTAAACACTCAACATTTTGGATTTATGAGTTTTGGATTGATGCTGTAAAATTACCATAAATTAAGTTTCTAAGATATGAAATCAGTTTCCTGTGTCTGAAAGTTCTGAAAGCCTTCCATGATGTATGGGTACATTCCTTTAGAAACTATGAAGCAAAATTGCTTACACTTTCACTTTCAATAGGTTAATACTATTTAATCCACTTTCCCTCTAGGCTACTTATAGAGTACACCTCCGTGGCGCCAGCACTGTCTTGCTTATCTTAATTTGGGATTCTGAGTCTCAGCAATTTACATCTATCCAATAATATATCAAAATGTCTTTACTACCTTACTGCACCGCTTGAATTACATGAGTCACATGTACGAAGCTACTCCTTGAGACAGAAGAGAAAAAAGTTATCTAAATAATTGGCTTCAGTTAATTTTTTAAAACTTTTAAAGCTAAATTGGAAACCATCATTTAAATGAACATTAAGGGTTTTAAGACCCCCTTTGAAGAAAGTTGATGTGATTAATAATGTACCAACATGTTCGCTTAATAGATGGGGAAAATGATACAGAGAAGTTAAAAGCAGCTATGTTCTGTGTGCAGAACAGCCTGCAGAAGTGAGTTCAGCTGGCAATGGTCACACACTAAGATTCTGAGGTTCTGGCTCCAGGTTAGTTAGCAAGGGCAGCAACTCCGTTGTTTACCACCGTCGTCTTACTTTAACAACATCTGTGGGCCACTGCACACCACGTGCTTGTACTGAATATGGAAATCATCCCTGATTATTAAAAGGGAAACCTGGACTAAAGTAGGGGATGAAGACAGTAGAGGGGTCAGAATATTTTCTTCTTCAAGACAAACAGCAAAGACCCAGTTGGCTCTTGTTATTGGGTGGATTGTTTTGTTTTGTTGTTTGGGAGAGGTGGCAGGCGTTTGGAGCTGATGGCCAAGAAAGAATTTTTGAAGACATTTTTGGTGCAAAAAGGTGATTTTTATTAAAGCTCGGGGACAGGACCTGTGGGCAGAAAGAGCTGCAATGGGGTTGTGAAGAATGACTGCTTATAGACAGTGGAGTTGGGAGAGATGAAGTCAGGAGGAAGTTTCTTAAAGGGTTTCCATATGCTAAAGAAGGTTCATTTACTGGAGGCCTAGCTTTTGTCAAGCTGAGGTCGTTTTTTTCCTCTAGCAAAGCTTAATCATTGAGACAGTAGGAGTTCCTGGAGAAGGCTATTGATAAGATTGCTTTTTTTTTTTTTTTTAATTTACTAAGATATTTGTAAACTGATGGAGACTATTAGTGTAACTGTTTGTTTTCTGCCCTTTCCTTTGTTCTTGGGCAGCTGGGAGTGCCTGGGGAATGTCACATCCCACCTGAGGGCCTAGGTGGTGTATGTGGTGTCAGCTTGCCTTACACTCCCTCATCAGTCCCACTTGAGCCATTTCAGGTAGAGGCTCGAAGGCAGAGGCCATCAAGATCATAGCCCCACCCTGATCTCAGTGTCCCTCTTCAGCCCCTGTCTATTTGCCATCTGCAGTGGACAGGGGCCAAGTGGAAAAGGATAGAAAACGTTGAAGATGGAGTCTGAAGAAAATGGAGACCATCTCTTGAAAGGGTCACTCTGTCTCTAATGGTGAATCCTTAAAGTGCTTCTGGGAAGCAAATCTTAAAAATTATGCAATGCTGGGCGCCTGGGTGGCTCAGACGGGTTAAGCGTCCAACTTCGGTTCAGGTTCATGAGTTCGAGCCCCGCATTGGGCTCTGTGCTGACAGTTCAGAGCCTGGAGTCTGCTTCTGATTCTGTCTCCCTCTCTCTCTGCCCTTCCCCTGCTCATGCTCTGTCTCTCTCTGTCTCTGTCTCTCTCCCAAAAGTAAATAAACATTACTAAAAAAGTATTTAGAAACTTATGCAATGCAGGTGTCTGAATGTACTTCCCAATAGTGGAGCTTAACGAAACAAAAAATTTGAGAGAAATGAGGAGAGTGAAAGTTTAGGAACAGCAGAATATAAGTATTTTGTTGCTGCTGTTGGTGATGTTTTCCTGCTGTGTGCTGGGAGAGAGACAGGGGGACTGAAGGTCAGGGAACATCATTAGCCAGAAAATGGGTCTTTGAAACATGTAGCTCCTGATTTAGAAAGAGTTCACAGAAAGGGAGGGAAGAGGAACATGGAGCTGGAGAGGGAGGGTGTGGAAAGGTAGACCGCCTGGAGAGAAGAGGTGGGGCCCTCCTGACTCAGCCTGGAAGTCAGGAATTCCAGTTTCCAGGACCTCACACTCGGCAGCTGGGGTAGGCCTCCCTGAAGCTCCGGGCCCTGTGTCTCCAGGGCCATCTCTTGGCAATCCTCCTCTTAAACGCCAAAGGAGGGGAAAATGCCGAAATGGATTAGAAGTTTCCCCTCCAGGCTATTTTCTCACCCTCTGAAGAACTTGTAACTGGAGTGGAATAATAACAACACTTTAGCATTTTGTACGGTTTTACAACTTGAAAAGGCAAAAATGTTAACACTTGAAAATATATGGATCTCTCATTTTAATGAGCTGAATCTAATCTGTGATTGCAAATGAGGCTCAGAGAAACTTAATCTGAGCACATTACTGCACAAATGTAATTAGTAGTCTAGTACGTGTGAGACTTTTTCCCATATAATATCTTCAACCAAAATGGGGCAAGTGTTCAAAGTGTGCATATTTGCTACCAAAGCTTTTCTACAGATGTTTTATTTTTGGGTAATTGGACATAGCATTCTCTCCCTTTCAAAAAATGATCCCACTACAAGATTCTCATTTGGAACCATTATAGTCGTGTAACTTGAATTAGATGGCCATGACTGTAAGTAGAGGTCGCTTCAACTGTTGTGACGGGAAATGATAAGGACATTATACGACCAGGCTGGCCAACCTAGAGAACTAGAAAAGGCAATCCCACCTCGGGGCTGACACAACTCTATGCTCACATACTTGCTTAACAAGAGAGAAACAGGCTGGATTTCAGACTCCACTCACTTCTGCACCAAGCACTTTGTTCAGGGCATAATCCTGTTGACTCCGATAGGACAACCTTGATTGGTAACTTCCAAATCTTGTCTTGTAAAATAAATCTGATTAAATTGAGTTCTTACATTTAGCAAATTGTCCATTTAGTTGCACATCAAGTTCCTTCTGCTCTCTAAGAAATATTTAGGCTGAAAGTTATAAAACCATAAGCTCCAGATGGGGTCTTTTTTGTTTACTTTTGTGTTTCCGTGTAGCAGAGGGTCATATAGTGAATGCATGATATTTATTGAATGAATGAATGAATGAATGAATAAATAAATGATAAATATTTATTAAACAAGTGAATGGATTGATGCTAAACAAAGAAACAAGGCATGAGTTTATGTTTTTTTTTAATTTTTTTTTTAACGTTTATTTATTTTTGAGACAGAGAGAGACAGAGCATGAATGGGGGAGGGTCAGAGAGAGGGAGACACAGAATCCGAAACAGGCTCCAGGCTCTGAGCTGTCAGCACAGAGCCTGACGCGGGGCTCAAACTCACGGACCGCGAGATCGTGACCTGGCTGAAGTCGGACGCTTAACCGACTGTGCCACCCAGGCGCCCCACCATTTTGTTTTTATTGCTGCTTCAAAATAACATTAATGTCAAGAAATGCTTTTTCAAAACATGTCTGACAGAGTTAGCTTACTATTTCAGACAATCTTAAGGGCTAGCTATTAGCCCATTTTATGGAAAAATGAAGGTAAGTGAGAGTTCCAGATCAGTCGTTTAATCCCAGAAGCATTTGTTCCGCACAAAAGGGCCAGATAATTCCAATATGCAGGCCAATCCTGACTATTTCACAGACCTTATCACATTTCATAAATAAGCCTGGAGTTATTTGCATGTTAAAAGATGTCTGAGGGGGCAAGACTGCCATGTTGCCAGCTCCAGGGGACAGCATTCAGTGTGTAGGCAATATCAATGTGCCCCTTGGACCTGTGCTGTGCAAGAGCTCTGAGAAGAACAAGACAGGAAGTAACCAGAGATGATGAAAACCTAAATAGAGGAAGCAGAAAAGAAAGGGTGGTGATAGATATGTACTAACTAGTGAGTGGGTGAGGATAATAAGGGAGGGCAAATGGTCTTGACCAACTGCCCAGTTTGTGGCCCGAGTTGGTATGCTGAGGGGAGGGATGGGGTGTAGGAGTCAACTTAGATTACTGTTTGTTTCCTAAACATCTGTCTTCAACTTCTTTCCAAAGGGAAAATCAACAAGATTTTAGATTAACAATGACAACAACAACAAAACATAGAGCTCACATGAACTTGGTGTAATTTTAACATTGGGGTTTGAACAACCTACCTATGAGCACCTAAGTCATTTTTCCCCAATACGGTAGGTGTAACTGATTAGCACTGAAAATATATGAAAACTTTAATTACTCTATGAATTGATCTGATCAGAATCTCCACCATCAACACCATTTTACACATACTCAAAACACTGTTTCAGGCAAGTCTGAGAAATAAATAGAAAATAAATAGGAAAAAAACACATCAACTTCACAACATTATGTAAACAAGTCTCCAAACTCTAAAGTTTGAAAGCCCACTCATTGGGCTGAGTGTCTTTTCTCTTGGTACACCCAAAATTATTTGTCTTCTGTTCTACCTGTGTACAGGTTATTTACCCTTCAAGAGTATAAGCTTATTAGGAATGCAAGCCGGTGCAGCCACTCTGGAAAACAGTATGGAGGTTCCTCAAAAAACTAAAAATAGAACTACCTACGACCCAGCAATTGCACTACTAGGTATTTATCCAAGGAACACAAGGATGCTGTTTTGAAGGGACACACGCACCCCCATGTTTATAGCAGCACTGTCCACAATAGCCAAAGTATGGAAAGAGCCCAAATGTCCATCGACAGATGAATGGATAAAGAAGATGTGGTATGTATACACACACACACACACACACACACACACACACACACACACACTGGAGTATTACTCGGCAATCAAAAAGGATGAAATATTACCATTTGTAACTACATGGATGGAACTGGAGGGTATTATGCTAAGTGAAATTAGTCAGAGAAAGACAAATATCATATGACTTCACTCATATGAGGACTTTAAGAGACAAAACAGATGAACATAAGGGAAGGGAAACAAAAATAATATATAAACAGGGAGGGGGACAAAACAGAAGAGACTCAAATATGGAGAACAAACTGAGGGTTACTGGAGGGGTATTTGAGGGGGGTAGGGCTAAATGGATAAGGAGCATTAAGGAATCTACTCCCGAAATCATTGTTGCACTATATGCTAACTAATTTGGATGTAAATTAAAAAAAATAAAATTAAAAAAATAGTATGAGCTTATTGAGTAAGAACTATGTATTATTTATTTTTCCAACACATTTCACACTGTCTTCCACTATGTAGGTCACCTCCTTCCTGGGGGTGATTCAGTATACATGAATGAAATTTTCTGTTCACCCACTGGAAAGCTTTAAAAATTTTTAATTTTTTTGGTGTCAGCTTTATTAATATAATTCAAATACCACATACCACTCATTGTTAAGTATCCAATTCATGTTTTTTAGTATATTCAAAGAGTTGTGCAACCATCATCACAGTTGATTTTAAAACATTTCATCACTCCCAAAAGAACCCCTAGTTCTTTAGCTATCACTCCCCAGTCCCCCCTTTCCCTCCCAGCAGTGGACAAACAGAAATCTATTTAAAAATAGTGAACTCTCAGTGTTGTTATCCCAATAGATGTATGTATTCTGGACACATCATATAAATGGAATCACATAATATATGCAAACATTTATATTTTAAATAAAACCAAACATACAGGTGTAAACATGTAAATCTTTTGTCACTTTCATCATTTCCCTTTGACATGCCATATCAATTCTCCAAAAAATGTTTTCCACCTGTTATTCTTTCAAAAACATATTTTTAAAATGAATAAGATTTAGTCTTCTTTTCAGGAATATTTAAGTATTTAGTTATACCACTGATCTAATTGAAACTTAAAAAATGCAACGTTTCCTGTGTTACTACTATTTTAACTTATGGCCATATAAATATACAAATGAATACTTAGGCTCTTCAGATTGAGCATCCCCTTTAATTCCTTCACTGTTGCATCAATGTCCGTTAGCTCATTGTGGTGTAGCAGGAGGATATGCAATGAAGGTAGAGAGTGCAGGCCTGAAAAACATTATTTTGTACAAAATTTTAAATGCTTTTAATGCTAATTAAACATGCCAATTAAACAAAAGCAAAGAATACATTTCAGCTGGTAAAAGGAGTCACTACTAATGATGTGAATTGTCATTGAGAATACAACAAAACATAAGAATTTGAATGATTGAGTGTGATGTCGGAATGTAGAGTCAATTTCTTCCCACTGTTATTGTTTTACATTTTTTCCTGTAGCTATCATTTTTCTGTTTGATTTCAGAGAGGTTATTTTCTTTACTCTTCTTTTTATTGTGTTTTGTTTTGTCACTGTTACTTAGATTTACAAGGCCAATCAAGGGAATAATTACTCATTTGAATTGGTACTTTCCCCGAAATTGCGCAGCTAAATATTTTCTTCACACAATAGGAAGAATATTCACATTACTTATGTTGATTCTAAATTTCACATTTCCCCGCATTTTTAGCATAAATAAAAGTGGGTTGTGTCTTTACTATAGCCACATCATAGTTGAATTGGAAGATTTTCTTTCTTCACAGTACATGAAATCATGGTGGATCTTTTTTTTTTTTTTTTAATGTTTATTTATTTATTCTGAGAGTGTCTGTGTGCAAGCAGGGGAGGGGCAGAGAGGGAGATCCCAAGCAGGCTCTGCACTGTCAGTGCAGAGACAGAAGCAGGGCTCCATCATGCAAACTGTGAGATCATGACCTGAGCAGAAATCAAGAGTCAGATGCCTAATGGACTGAGCCACCCAGGTGCCCCGAACTCACGGTGGACTGAGCCACCCAGGTGCCCCGAACTCACGGTGGATCTTAAAATTTATGGTATTTTGATCCTATGATACATGATATTAAAAAAATGTTTTGTGCTGTACCTTTTGTATTTCATGATCATAGTACATCATGTACTTTTATACCTGATTTGAAACTGTCAGCTTAGATACGTAAAATTAATTCAGAGTGAAAGAGGAATTTGTCTGGCAAAAATTATAGCCACTAAAAACATTAAGAGTATTTATAAAATCTTCATAAAGTTTATAAAGTTTGAGTGGCAAAATTTCTATTTAAAAAAATTTTTTTAACGTTTATTTATTTTTGAGACAGGGAGAGACAGGGCATGAACAGGGGAGGGTCAGAGAGAGGGAGACACAGAATCTGAAACAGGCTCCAGGCTCTGAGCTGTCAGCACAGAGCCCGACACGAGGCTAGAACTCACGGACTGTGAGATCATGACCTGAGCCGAAGTCGGCCGCCCAACCAACTGAGCCACCCAGGCGCCCCCAAAATTTCTATTTAAAACATTCTTTTACATTTTGAATGAGGTATATGACAATATTTCACTAAAACTGTAGTCTAAAGCACATTTCTTTTCTTTTTTTTTTTTTTTTAACATTTATTTATTTTTTGAGAGACAGAGTATGAGCAGGGGAGGGGCAGAGAGAGAGGGAGACACAGAATCCAAAGCAGGCTCCAGGCTTGTCAGCAAAGAGCCCGACCTGGGACTCAAACCCAGGAATTGTGAGATCATGAGCCAAACTCAGCACTTAATTAACTGAGCCACTCAGGCACCCCTAAAGCACATTTCTTAAAATGAAATGTATATGAGAGCATTTTATTTTTATGTATTTATTTTTTTAATGTTTATTCATTTTTAGAGAGAGAGAAAGAGAGCGCACGCGAGTGGGAAAGGGATAGAAAGAGAAGGAGACACAGAATCCAAAGCAGGCTCCAGGTTCTGACCTGTCAGCACAGAGCCCAATGTGGGTCTTGAACTCACAAACTGCGAGATCATGACTTGACTGGTAATCGGATGCTTAAATGACTGATCCACACAGGCATCCCCATAAGAGCATTAAAAAAAATAGATTTCACTACATATTACCAACAGAAATATTAAAACAGATTATTGCCTGCCATTAGCTATATGATAGTTACCAGTTACTCAATTGCAAATCTATTCAAACAGCAGAAAAAATGTAAGACATACCTTCTATCTCGAATATGGCATTGTTGTTTAGATATAGTTCTGTCAGACAATAGTTTTTAGTTAGAAATGTTATTCCATGGAGCTGAAAATGAGAGATAATAATATATTTTCTATAGTAATTATATATATAAATGTATATGTATATACATATATGTATAAAGTTATAATAAGATCATAGAAGTTTGATGTTTGCTGTTGTTATTATTTGTCACCTGTTGGTTTGGGCCATGATTTCACATCTGGACTGTCTGAGGACTTTGTGATGAAAAGGAGGTGTTCAGATCATTGAAGACAAACCTTTCATAATGTCTTGACCAAACGTCTTTGCATGGTTTTCTAGGCCCCTGTAATCTGGCCTAGCCCCTTTGCTCTATCTAACCTTGTTCCCTCCCAGTTCTGCCTCCTGCAGTCTCATTGGAGGCGGTCCCATGTACCCACTGATTCACCATCACACATTATTTAGTGACTAGTGTGTGCCGCGGGCTCTGTCCTCAACGGTGAAGCCATCTCTGCAGCTGTGTGTGAGTCACGCCTTCTCTTTAGCCTGCTTGACTTTTCTCTCTGGTACATTTCCCATAAGTCTTAAGGATCAGCCATTGGCCGGCAGAGCGAATCAAACCATCCTTGAGTGGACCTCCATAGGAGGTGTCCCCTCCTCGGGGGATTTGCTGAAACCATCCTTTGATCTTCTGGCATCTCACTACTGTCTTCTTCTCACCCTGTTTTGACCCACTTTTTGTTTCACAAAACTTGCACCTGCTTCAGCTCTTGGAGTCTATGAACCATCTCTGCTCCTCCAGCTCACTGTCCTTCTGTAAGCAGATCTCAGTTTAGCAGAGAATGGTGTAATCTGAATGCACACAGGAGGGCAGGCCCAGTGCTAACAGCCTGACCAGCCACAACTCTTAGGGCAAGGAAAGGGCAAGGCACAACATCATCCTGTGGCTTAACAGCCCATCTTTTTAAACAAGGACTTTCTTGACAACCTCCACGCCCATGAACCTCCATTGTCTTGACCATTCCCACACTTCATTTGACTTCTACAATTAATCACTTGCTTGCTAGTTTTATGTCTTCATTAAGGAAAGGAAAACCATATTTCTTCGGTATCTTATTGCCCCCACCCCCTCCCCCATTTTCCTAACAATATGGTGAAGTCACATCTTATTTCTAAGATCAGTTTTGAAATTTAGTTATATGAACTGCAAAGAGTCAAAAGCACTCTTGAAATTCCTCAAATGAACTATTAAGTACTATACCCAGGAAATGGGGTATTCCACTCTAAACTGAATGTCAGAAGTGGCTCTGTTACTCTACCAAAACTCCATTAAAAAAAAAAAAATTGGGGCGCCTGGGTGGCACAATCGGTTAAGCGTCCGACTTCAGCCAGGTCACGATCTCGTGGTCCGTGAGTTCGAGCCCCGCGTCAGGCTCTGGGCTGATGGCTCAGAGCCTGGAGCCTGTTTCCAATTCTGTGTCTCCCTCTCTCTCTGCCCCTCCCCCGTTCATGCTCTGTCTCTCTCTGTCCCAAAAATAAATAAACGTTGAAAAAAAAATTAAAAAAAAAATTGACTGTATAACTTGGGTAAAATTTAACAATTTGTTTGAGTTGTGAGGACGGATGAGTCAGAGGCAGGGCGGTATCTTCTAAAAGCTGCAGGTAAGTGAAATATAAGGCTATCTGTCTACTTAGTACAGGATCTATCAGGGAGACTATTCCCATTAATAGTTATTGACCAAATGCTTCGTATTTTATAAATACAAAAGTATATGCTCATGATTATATATTAGTTTTAAGTGTTTATTAAAGCTTATCATAGGAATTACTGTTATCAGTGAAATGTTTTTGGCCTTTGATGGATTGATTCAGATAGATGCCAACCGTGTGATTAAGTGAGGATTCATTGTGAATTTTAGTCACGCCCTCTCATAGCTCAGAAAAGCTATGTTAGATTTGTGTCCCAAGTTGCACAACTGATTTCTTTAATGAATTGTTTTTTATTTTTCTGTTGTTGTTATATTTGCAACATTTGCAAATTATGAAGCTATAAAAGGCACATGTGCTGTTTATCTCATCATTTCACAGATTCATCTGCACCAAATTATGTCAGCGCCCATGCAGGAGGACCACCAGTAATTTCACCACAGCTTTTGTTAGGTCATAAGAGGGGCTGTGTTCTTCCCAGGTAGGAGACCTAGCAACACAATGAGGGGCGGATCCCAGTTGGCTTCCTATCCCTTTCTACTCTTCCTTCTGGCCTCCTGACAGCAACTCACTGCCTTCCTTCCCCTTACCACTCCCTGATCTAATGATAGCCACACCCGACATAAATATAGAAAACAAACCCCATTGGAAAGCATGACTTTGTCTTCTCTTCTTTTCCAGTTGCCTGCCCGACCACACATTGACAGAACATTTCTAATTAGTCAGGGCTTTAATTTCTCTTGCATTACTTATTAACACAGGACGAATACTAATAAACTCCATAATTTCATCTTGATTATAGCATCACAGTTTTCACAAGAGCATTAATGTCCTTGTACCATGATTACTGGGATTTTAAGACTGCACTGTTTGTTGGGGTGAGATGCATAGGAGAATGGGGTGGAAAGAGATAAAGCCAGATCATGAGGACCCTGGGAGCTATTACAAGATTTTGTGCACAGGAGTGTTACTGTTCAATTTTATTTTAGAAAGAAAATGGCAGAGAAGAAAATGGTTTAGAAAGGATAGTAAGTATAATGGGAGGAGTTGAAAAAAAAGGGTGTAACGCTAATTCAGAAGAATATATCATGGCCCAGAGTAAAGTAATGACAGGGAGAAGAGAGGTAGAGGGTATTGAGAGAGAGACAGCTCTAAGGTAGAATTCACAAGACTGAATAGGCATTGCAATGTAGTAAGTTGTTGAAGGCAAGATCTAGGCATGAGAATTGGACACATGCTGATTGTTCTGACATTCATACTGACAGTGTTAAAGTAAAACGTTATTATAATTATCCATTTAGAAAAGTCTACGCTATTAATTCTAAGGATCGCCTTAGGATTTATATTGGATGTGACATTTCACAAATCATTTATTTTAGCTCAAGACTTGGCACATAACAAATGCTGAATAAATCACAGCTATTATTATTTCACCATTATTATTATTTTTTTTTTATAGAGAGAGAGTTGAGAGTACTTAAAGCACTTACAGGTAACCACTGAAGTACTAGTGGAGAAAAAATTATGCCAGCATGAATTTAGAATTGAAGAGGCATTCATTTATTTATTTTTAAATGTTTATTTCCTTGGGGGCGGGGAGAGAGAGAGAGAGAGAGGAAGCACAAGCTGGGAGAAAGCAGAGAGAGAGGAAGAGAGAGAGAATCGCAAGCAGGCTCCACACTGTCAGCACAGAAGCAGATGTGGGGCATGATCCCACAAACTGAGATCACGACCTGAGCCAAAATCAAGAGTTGGACACTTAACCGACTGAGTCACCCAGGAGCCCCACGGAGGCATTCTTTTAGAACAGGGCTTCTCCACCTCTACAACTACTGACATTTTGGGCCAGAATATTCTTTGTTGGGGTTGGGAGGGCTGTCCTGTGCATTGTAGTATGTTTAACAGCAAATCTAGTCTCTACCCACTAGATGCCAGTAGCACACACACACTCCACTTGTGACAGTCAAAAATGTCTCCAGAGAGTGCCACATGTCCCCTTGCAGGGGAAAGAATGGGGGTGGGGGCTGTGTGCAAAGTCACTGCTGGTTGATAACTGCTGATTTAGAGTCAAGGCAAGAGGGAAGAGTCATATTTATTAAATGCTAACTATTAGTTGGCCCCTGAGCTAGATGTTTTCACAGACATTATCTAGTGTGATGCTTACAAAAGCCCTTTGTTATTTGTTTTATCCCTTATTTATCTAGGAGGAAACTGAGGCTCCATGAAGTTAACCAACTTTCTCAAGGTAACAACAGAGCAAGGATTAAAATCCAAGTCTGTCTGACTCTTGAATCAAAAACTGGCCTATAGTACACCATAATTTGGTTCCTTAAAAAAGAGGAACCTCTATATAAAGTAACCGGAAGACATTAATTTGAACATACATACTTTGAAGTAATAGAAAATATTATCAGTTTAACGGAAAATACTCTATAAATTATTTTTCTACTATATCAGCAATGTTTTTCACCAAAAATCATATTTAAAATATACCCAAAACTATTTGGTGTGAAACTGACAAAAAATAGAAGAGAATTAATCTCTAAACATATGTCCAGCATATACTGAGCCAACTAAAATTCCATGATGTATATTGTAAAGCTACTTGAAAAAAAAAGGTAGTAATCCAAAGAATTCTTTACCAATATTTAAAATAGCACATTAAAAATTATTATTTCATTTTTCAAATGCTCTAAGCCGTTTTTAGAACAAGGTATGTTTTACATAAATGAATAAATAAATATATTTATACCCAAATCTTATTGAAAGAACCAACTAAAGTTGTATATATTGGCTTATGGAATATTTTTCATCACTCAATCTAAAAGTTTCCATTACTCAAACTAAGAGTATTTTCTATTCAAAATATTTTCAAATGAATGTCTCCTGGATGATATGTATATCAATTTATTTAATCTTCATGATAAACTCATAAGGTAAGAGTACTATCATTACCTTATTTTAAGAAGTGAAACTGAGGTACAGAACTCTTGAGTAACTTGTCCAAGATTACACAGCTAGCATATGGCCGAACTGAGGTTGACTCAGGCTCCAGCGTCCTTGCTGGGAACCATTGCACTTCATTACCATCCAGAGTAGGAAGCTGAGCTGTCAGTCAAGCTCATTTCCAGGCTCAGCTTGAGTCACTGGCCTGACTTGCCCCATTCACTTGATCTAATGTTGATCTCTTGGGTAATATGGGTATCTCTCAAAAATTGCTTGCACCTGGCTGACCTACAACCTACCAAGTTTGAAAAACCTAGGGGCAAATCACCGTAGGCCAGTGATTAAAAAACATGATGGGGCGGGGGAGCGCCTGGGTGGCTCAGTTGGTTGAGTGTCCAACTTCTGTTCAGGTCATGATCTCATGCCTATGGGTTTGAGCCCCACATCGGGTTCTGTGCTGACAGCTCTGATCCTGGAGCCTGCTTTGGATTCTGTGTCTCCCTATCTCTCTGCCCCTCCCCTGCTCGTGTTCTGTCTCCTGGTCTCTCTCTCTCTCTCTGTCTCTCAAAAAATAAAATAAAGTGTTAAAAAATTTTTAAAATGATGAAATTCTATAATTATGTGTTATTTAAAAGGGTATATTTTTGTATGTTTGATGACAGAAATCACAATATCTCCTAAATTTACATAAATGTCTAAGTATTAGTTGGGTAGAGTTTTAATAATACATATTGAATTATGTAGGAGAAGAAAAGAAAAAAGTCAACATACTTCCAGGATTCCTAAGTTCATTTTATGGTGCTATTGTAGAAGAAATGAAAACAATGCATTCATTTGTATCTTAGTTCAAAATATGTACAATATGTGAAAATAAAATCTATACGTTAAAAATATTCAGGAATAACTATATTTATCCAATACAAAGACTTTTATTCTCATGTTTTCCCCTCTGTATTCCATGTTATTGGAATTTTTGTATATGCTCTTTTACAAAATAGGTTACATTTTTTGGCTAAGTCATTTAAAATCATAACTAGATACACAGTGTAGATATCTATGAATTTCATAACCATTCAGTGAAGCCTTATTTAGGTTATTTATGTTGATTTACTTTCTTGAAGAGGTTTTAAATATTTGGCAAAACATAATTCTCTCAACAAAGTTGACATAAAGGATAGAATTAATGTTGACCTGAGGCAACAGAAACATGTAAGAGCCCAAATTATATGGAATGCATGCTAGTTCATTTTATTCCTTAACAGTTCTTATGCTCTGCTATGGGATTTGTGCTGCTCTAAATTTGTTTTTCAGAACAAGGTATGAATATATATAAATGAATATATAAATATATATATCCAAACCTTATTGAAAGAACCAACTAAAATTCCATGATATATGTTGTAAAGCTACTTGAAAAACAGTAGTAATTCAAGAACTCTTTACAAATATTTTAAACAGCACATTAAAAATAATTATTTCTTTTTTCAAATTGTGAATTGCTAATTTTGAGCATCAATGCCCCTTCCTAAAATAACCAAATTTGTGCTATTTACAAAATTCTCAATATGTGCTGAATGCTTGGGAGATAGGAAAGAGTAACATATCTTAATGGTGTAGAAGAATGAGTCCAGGATCTTTCTTTCTTTCTTTTTTTTAATGTTTGTTTATTTTTGAGAGAGAGAGAGAAAGAGAGAGACAGAACATGAACAGGGGAGGGGCAGAGAGAGAGGGAGACACAGAATCAGAAGCAGGCTCCAGGCTCCACGCTGTCAGCACAGAGCCCGTTGTGGGACTTGAACTCACAAATCTTGATATCATGACCTGAGCCAAAGTTGGATGCTCAACCGAGTGAGCCACCACCCAGGTGTCCCAGAGTCCAGCATCTTTCTCAAAGCAATTTTGCTTATTTTAATCTGACCATTCTCTGGTTAGTTAGTATGTAATATGTTATTATAAATAAGTATTTCAATTATTTTTTACATGATGAAGTTTATGAACAATACCTTTGCCAGAAGAGGTACTTTTATTTAGATTTAGTTTGTAAAATGTGTCACCTATTTGGTCTTTGCTACATGGCAAAAACTCAGATTCCATTTTGACAGTTGCTTGGTGAAGCAACATACAGGTTTTTCATCAAGTGCTTCTTCTAATATGAGACAAATGAAATATACCCAAGTACTGGCCGTTCTTCCAGAAATAAAAGGATACTAGCATTGTGGCACCAATATTAAGAGTTCATTATTGGGGCATCTGGGTGGCTCAGTCGGTTGTGCATCCGACTTCGGCTCAGGTCATGATCTCACAGTTCGTGGGTTTGAGCCCCGCATCAGGTTCTGTGCTGACCGCTTGCTCAGAGCGTGGAGCCTGCTTCGGATTCTGTGTCTCCTTCTCTCTCTGCCCCTCCCCCACTCACGCTTTGTCTCACTCTGTTCCTCAAAAATAAATAAATGTAAAAAATTTTTTTTTAAAAAGAGTTCATTATTGAGTGAATTAAAAACCAATTTTTGAGGTGATGAGCCCAAACACAAAAAGATCAAAAGTATAGACCACTTGAAATTGTAGTATAAAATGCAAATCACTCAACTTCTCATGGAAGGTTGGAAAGGATTAGCTGTGGACCTAAAATTCCCTCGGTCAGGCATTCTAGAAGATGAGACAAAGAAGGGAGTATTTAAAAGGCCTCGGTTAATGTGCATCTAAGAGCAGCGACCTCCCACTAATTACATGAGGAGAGATGAGAAAAGGTGACCCAGAAATGGAGGTGCTGCAGAATTAGTGAATATCTATGCAGTATGAGGAAGAAATAGGCCCTCAGAGAGCGTAATAAAGGAACCAGAGTTGCCTGAGCAAACCTAGGAAAGCTGGGGAATTGGAAGCAACTTTTACCTATTGAATCTGCAAGTCCAGGGTCAGATTAGATGCTCCAGTTTTATCACCCACTAGAGAATGATGAGGAAACATACACCTGCTTCTAGCCATGTTAGGTTCCAAATACACCAAACTACATTCATTGCCTCCCAAGAGTATAGCTTTCTCATATTCCATTCCAGATACTTTGCAAATGCCATGCCCTTACCATGAGTAGAGAGGGCCACTCCCTCTGCCCTTCTTAATTTTATCGTTAGAGCAGGTACCATCACATTTATTGTTACATTCTGTCAGTAGCCTAACCGTAAGTACAGAACAAGCCGCATCAGATAGGATGTTTTGGCTTTAGGTAACTTCTGAGCTAAACTCAAACTGGCACATAGATGAGAACATTTATTACCCCACATACCAAGAAGTCCAGAGGCTATGAGAGCCTCAGTCCTAGTATCACAATGAGTCCCTGGGCTGAACTTTTCTCTAAATGTTGCTTACATTCTCATGCTGAGAGGACGGTTCCTGGCTTCATATCTAGGCAAGAAATTATCGAGGAACCAAGGGACCTCTCTTCTAGTGCTCCCTTTTAGGACTGAGGAAACGTCTCACAGAAGCCTCCTAGCAGATGCCTCCTCTGTCTCTATTACCATAATTGGGTTATGTGCCCATTCTTTGACTAGCCACTCACAAGGAGGATGGGATTATCCCGATTGGCTTAGACAGTATAGGATCCATTCCCTGCAACTGGTGATGGGGTCATCTACCTGATTAAAAAAGAGAAGTATGTACCAAAACTTAAATTCAGATTCTGCTGTTTAGGTAAAAAGAGAGAATGGATATTGGATGGACAACCAATAATATCCAATACACATTCCTCAACAAAATTCTTGAGTATAAAAGAGTAAACAACAAAGATGCGTTCATTTTACTTTACCACTTTGTGCCTTGGTTTTTCCTAAATAGAGGGTAGTTCAAGATACTCTCTAATGTAAGAACAATGCCAGTCACAGATTCTGGTCATTGTTAACAAAATGTTGCAATTCTAAATATTTACATTCCTGTGTCAGTGTTGATGTTTTTCACTGTATTTTTACACATCATTTCAATGCTGGTATATTAACTTCTTTGCAGTCATCCTAGTGCTATCTAGATTTTAAAGAAAAGTAATAATCGTGGGGCTCCTGGGTGGCTCAGTCGGTTAAGGGTCTGACTTCGGCTCAGGTCATGATCTCATGGTTAGTGGGTTCGAGCCCGCAGCAGGCTTTATGCTGACAGCCCAGAACCTGGAGCCTGCTTCAGATTCTGTGTCTCCCTCTGTCTCTGCCCCTCCCCCGTTCATGCTCTGTCTCTCTCTCTCTCTCTCAGAAATAAATAAACATTAAAAAAATTAAAATTAAGTAAAAAATAAAGTAATAATCAAAATTTTGCATATGGATTTTGTTGAAGTACTATCATAGCTAGTATGTTCATTGGAGTTTGGGATCCTGAATAAGACTTCATTTTTTTAAATTAATTAATTTTTGAGAGAGAGCGAGAGCACAGGAGTGAGCAAGGGGCAGAGAGAGAGGCAATCCCATGAGGTGCAGAGGGAGATAAAGAGAGGGAGAGAGAGTGCAGAGCCCAGAGCAGGGCTTGAGCTCACCCAAAGTGGGGCCTCAACTCACTGTCCGTGAGATCATGACCTAAGCAGAAGCCAGATGTTTTTTTTTTGTTTGTTTGTTTGTTTTAATCTTTAACGTTTATTTATTTTTGAGATAGAGACAGAGCATGAACAGGGGAGGGGCAGAGAGAGAGACACAGAATCTGAAATACAGATGTTTAACCAACTGAGTCACCCAGGTGCCCCCTAAATTAAGGCTTTAATTTTTCATGGACTATAAGTATTCAGCAGCTTAGCAACCAGCCAATTATTGACCAATAGGAAAACTTACAGGAGCTCATTTACTTATCGAATGAACACCGGATTTTTGGATAAGGTATCTTTTCATTGCTATATGAACTAAGTAAGTCTGTTTTTTAAAAGAACAAAGTTAAATGATGATGATTTTGGAAATAATATAGTGAGTTTGTTGAATGTAAATAACCAGGCACATGAAGAGAAATCAGCCTCCTCCATTCCTTCCCCACCCACTGCCCTTCAGAAACAAAAGAAAGTAAAATAGTTGAGCGCGTGTACCATCCTTTCCTATGTATATAATATGTCTCAAGTCAATTGTGTGAAAATTCAACGACTGGAAATGGGATAGTGTCCACTAACACAAAGCTAAAAGATATTTAAGAATCCCTAATTATATCTTTCCCTGTAGACACATTGCTGATATTTGTGCACGTTCTTTCCTTCAGAGCTGAACACCACAAGAGGCACACGTGAAAAACAAAGATTAGTCAGTCCGGCCATGCTTCTGATGATTTCCATCTTTTTCTAATCAGAGGTCACACACTGTGACCCAGGATTATTTTTGGCAGAGTGTTTAAGAGTTTTAAACTTGTGTGCCCTTAAGTGGTGCGTACACTTTCCATTTCAGTTGCTAGTCGCCTGGGCCTTGAAGGTGATTTGTTTGTTCTCTCAGAAATCATTTCAAGCTCATGAGACTTATACTTTCACTTAATATGAGAAGCACTTTCATTTTCCATTTCCCACTTAGTTAAGAAAAAAAAAGAGAAGACTGAAAATGCCATGTAATATTGAAATGCTTGTATAAACATGGCTGCTTAGGGATTCTGTGCTTTGAGTCGGGACTACTGTTGACAAGCAGACTACTGCTGAAAACTGAAATTATTTCTTTTTAATCAGCTGGTATTTGAAAGTCGAAATTCAGAATGTTAAGATTGGATCATGAGTTCATAATGAACAAAACACAAGCTGTTGGTTGGAAAGTCAAATTTTTGAAAGTTGAGAATAACCGACTAACTGATGATTGTCTAAGCTCGCATTTTAGTTCAGTTCTGCTCTTTGCCTTGGAAAGAACTTGGAGCCCCAGCCAGGCACCCGCTATAGGGGAGGCAGTGGGAGGGCACTGCCTCCTAAACTCTAGCCTCCAAGAGAACCTTTAAGGGCCATACTCAGTGAAATTCCCTGCAGTTGGGGACATGGTGGCTTACTGTCTGCCACTTCCTGAGAAAGTAGATCCGCTTGGGTCACTGGGAGGTGACCACCTGCTTGGCTTCTGACAAGAGGACAAAGGTGTGTGAGTGCTGGGAAGTGCATGCCAGACCACTGAAGGAATATTGATCTGGGGTACTTTACAAGGGATCCTGCCCAAGGGAGTAGTTTGCCACAGCCCAGAAACTGTCAGTTTCAGGTACCACTGGGATAAAAGGGGAGGAGGAGTTGGGAGAGGCCGACGAAGAGGAATTAGACTTGAAAAAACCTACTTTGGAATAATCCATTAAAAGAAAAAAAGTTGACTTTACACACCTGTTAGTACCAGAGGGTACAGATCACGTAAGAATTTTGTTTCTTACTTAAATTAGGAGTATAGAATATTAATACTTTTAAAGATTAGCTTCATCAAAAACATGAAATTAAGATTGTGATTTAACTATAGAGCTATTTAAAGATAAAATAGAACTACCTTATTGTGATGTAGCCATAAGTATTTTAATTTTTTAAACCTAGAGAGATCAATGACTTCCGTCAGTTCCCTGGAAAGGAAAGAAAAAAATTAACATTAGCAACAATTAATTTAATTTAATTTAACAATTAATTAGCAACAACTTATTTATTCATGGGTAAGGTCGGTTATATAGTAGGTCTTTGGAATAACTGTAAAGGCCTCTCTCTTTGTTCTTTCAAAGTTGTTGGCACACCTCTCTACTAATTTCCAAAATACCATCGTTACCCTTCATTCATTTGAATTAAGATTTTGTCAGCCAGTTAAAGAAAATACTTAAGGAAAACATTTGATCACATTCCTAGAAATTTACATCTTATTGTGATTACATTTATTGGCACCACAATTAAAAAAGGAGGCTTGGGGGCACCTGGGTGGCTCCGTTGGTTGAGTGTCCGACTTCAGTTCAGGTCACGATCTCACAGTTTGTGAGTTCGAGCCCCGCTTTGGACTCTGTGCTGAGAGCTCAGAGCCTGGAAGCTGCTTCAGTATCTGTGTTTCCCTTCCTTTCTGTCCCTACCCCGCTCACTTGTTTGCACTTTCTCTCTCTCTCTCTTTCAAAAATAAATATTCAAAAAAAAAAAAAAAAAAGGTTTTACTGGGTACAGGGCAGAGGGGCAAAAGTGAGTGTGGAAGACCTTGGACTTGCACATAAATGTGGAAAACACCATCACCGCTCCTACTTCCACAGTGTCTTTGAGGTTCTTACTTTGGGGTTGTCCAGATCTTGGCCACATTGTACTTAAGACGTGGAAATGGCAGTATGTCAAAAGACAGAAACTAGGTAGTGTTTTATTCTTCCTTTGTTGTTTATTAAATATGGGATCAAAATATCACCATCCTTTTTGAATTATACAGGTGGTCCTGAGTCCTGTTGCTATGTGGCTCACTCAGCAAAGGGACAGGCCTGGGGTGGAGAGGGGGAATTATCAGTGAAGTGGGCAAAATCCTGAGAATAGTCAGCCCTTGACTGCTATGGGCTCAAATATTCAGATCTCTTTTATTTCTAATGGCGGAAACTGTGTGCCCAGGCTGGGTATGTACACATATATGTCTCTATCAAACATTGGCATAGAGCACACACTCTGTGGCAGGCACTTTTCTAAGCCCTTAAAAATTGTTAATGTTAATTAATGTTATATACATTAACTCATTTGTGGTAACATCCTTTCACAAATTTTTGTTTTTTTTTTTTTTTTTTGGCTTTGCGACACTGAGGGACTAGTATTTTCCTATTTTTTGTGAAAACGTATTTTCTAAATCATGCAAACAACATTTCTAAACAAAAGAAACTTTCTCACTGACTTTTCATATGGAGAGATTTCAAAATTCAGAAAAGTTGAAGGAATAGTACATTGAAAGCTTGGATAGCCCTCACAATTTTTAATATTTTGCCACACCTCTGCTCGCTATCTCCAATCTATATAATATATGTCCTTATTGTTTGATAGTTTTCTTGGTGAGCCATTTCAACATAAATTGCAGACTTATCATCGTAGGGCTCTCGCTCTTAAACACTTGAGCATGCGTATCCCTCAAATAGGGACATTCTCCTGCAGAGGCACAATACCATTATCACCCCTAAAAATTAAATTGAATTCAATAGTATCATCTACCATGCTTTTCATATTCAAGTCGTCCCTGTTGCTCCTGCACATCTTTGTTTCAATCCAGAATCCCATCAATATTCATGCACTGCATTTTTAGTTGGTATAACACCTTAGTTTTGTTAAATTTAGAATAGTCACTCCCTCTCCTTTTATTACCTTCACACTGACTTTGTGAAGAGTCCAGGACATTTTTCTGAGAGAATGCCTCACATTCCTGATTTGTCTGATGGCTTCTTCATGATTAAATTCAAGGAGGGCCATTTTTCAGTTACAAAGGTAATGATTGCCGCATCACATTATGAAGCAAGTGATGCCACTTTGCCCCACTCTTGGTGAAGGAAGTTCAGTCATGGGGTTCAGGCTGCATCTGCCAAGTTTCTCCATTGTAAAAGTATATGGATGTTGTCATTGAGCAGTTATGTGTGGGGCAAAACTCTAACGACTGTGTGTATGTCTTGTCCCCCAATAACTTATTCAATGGATTTAGCTTCGGTTGATGATACTTAGTGAATCAGAAGATTTGGGATTATAAAATGCTGATTTTTCTGATGCTCTCATTCTTTTTACACTTATTAGCTGGTATTCTGTTAAGATGGGTAGGTATCAAGGAGGGCACTTGTGAGGAGCACCAGATGTTATATGTAAGTGATGAATCACTAAATTCTACACCTGAAACTAATATTACACTGCATGTTAACCAAGTGGAATTTCAGTAAAAACTTGGAAAGAACATCCACCCCTGCCCTTTCTTTCTTTCAGTCATTCTCTTCCACGCCTTACTTGTATTTGAAGAGTTTTTTCTTAAACCTTTTCCGTTGTTGTTGTTGTTGTTTTGTTTTGTTTTGTTTTTTAATTCTCAGAGTATCCCAAACAAAAGACTTCAAGCAGAGTACATGTCCTTTAGACATGCACTCTTGGTCGTTGAACACTTCTCTGGTACCCAAAATATTCCAGACTCCTCAAATCAACTCCTAATAGGAGACTTATACGCATAATGCATTCTCCTCCACTGTAGATATGCAGCCTATTTCTGGGAAGAATTTGGATCCTGGTACACCTAAATTATTGCACTGGGCAATAATGATAATACATTAACTTCATCCGTTCCCATGAGAAATAAAACAATCATTATGTGGTAGGAGAGAAACTCAAGCCCCACTTAGAGGATTTCCCCAAGGATTTCCCAGAAAAGTTATTTTAATACATTAATACTTTGAAATATCAATTGTGTCAAATTAATGTCATTAATTTTCTTGTACTAGTTGTATTATATAAGGTAATAAAGTTGATTCCCTTTTAAAAGGACTTTCATTCAAGTCAGAAGGGTAAATTCTGCACATAAACCTGCTAGAAATCAATAAAAGGCTGTTGCCCTTTATTTGGGGGTGATGCCAGTGGAAGACAAAGAGAAGAAATCCTACGACTAATGATGGCAATGACTTACGGCGACAATAAAATGTTAGCTCTGTTGTCACAGTATGCATTCTCCATGATTACTCAAGGAAATAATTGATTTTGTTGTTGTTGTTTTATTTTGTTTTGTTTTCCTGTTTGGCAACAGAGACTCCAACAAATAGCCTAGTTTACCCAGTTTAATGGTATCCAGGCAGAGAAATACATATAGTTTTTGTACCCAGATGTATTAAATAATAACTTAGTATTCTTAGGATATAAAATGTATTGTCCTTTAGTTGAGAAGACCAGTATTTACTCACTGTCAGAGGATCAATATTTCTATTTTTTTCTAGTGTTTCAAAGCTTTTCTTATTGTTATCTGCATACCCTTGTACTACACAGATGTTAAAATCATGAAAGGCTTAGAGATGCGATCTTTGGCCACATAAAATATGTATTATTATTACAAAGCTAGTTGATCTATAGAGAGATTCAAAGCATGACTTTAAGTGTGTCAGAATTATCTACTATATCTGTTCCATTCTAAAATATCCATTTTTAAAAATCTTAAATTGGCCAGCTCTTTTTTTTTGTTACTATCAAGAGATTTAGAAACGTTACCAAGATGAATATTTTTCTCTGCACTTATAATCTAAAATACTTATACATCACAAAAGAAATATGTTTATTAATAAAGGATTTCCACAAATCACCAGCAATAAAGTGACTGACTTCAATGATAGATAGAGTGGGACATTTGCTTTAAAAAGTAGCTGAGTTCCAAAGATTACATGAGTCGAAATATGTCTAGCCTATTTTAAAATAATACATAGAATTCATAGGGATTGAAAAGCATGAAAGGGGGAAAGAAGAGTAGGAGTAGGGTCATTGTTATTAAAGTCAAAGTATAGCCGCACAGATGTCACTTGTTGGCTAGTAAAAACTGTGGTCCAGTCCAACCCATAACTTCATCTTCCTCCTACACATGGGGTTCTATCTCAGGCATTGTGACTGCTCTGTAGAAGAGCCGACATTGCCTCTCCCACCTTGGGGAGTTGGAGGGGCATGAAAGGGGGTTGTTACAGGAAGAGGTTTTCTTACTTACCTGTAAAATTAGTATAGGGGTTGTTGGCTAGGGGTATAATATAATAGGATTATTATTATAGTACAGAGGTATAATGAGCCGCCATTCTGTAATAACAGTAATAATATTAACTGTATTAATGCTCACTGAGTGCTTACTGTCAACCAGGCCCTTTACTTTCTACTATCACACCTAATCTTCACCCAACAACCCTGTGAAGCAGATAGCATTGTTATACTCAGGCAGGAGCCATGGTTGGTAAAATACGAGTCCCACTTACATGTGAATTTCAGAGAAACCCAAGGAAGTGTAAGACATACTTAATACTAAAGAAAAATTATATTCATCTGTTTCTCTGAAACTCACATATAACTGGACTTGCTATATGTTTATTTGCTAAATCTGACAACCCTAAGTTTTATGACATGCCCAAGATTACACAGCTGGAAGAGACAGAGCTGGGATTCACACTCAGCCTGGCTCCATAATCTTTGTTTTTATCCATTTTAATTTTGCCTTTCTAATAGAGACGCCAGTGAATGGTAAAGTAATTAGAGGTTGGTACTTGCCTAGCCAGTCCTTGGGGAAAACAATGGAAAAGAACATGTGAATCTGTGAAACATTATAATATGATGCTCTTCTAATTCTTATATAAAGGACACTTACTTTTGAGAAAGGAACAGCTCAAAGACATCAGCATCCCTCTTGTGGCCACATATCTTTAGCTGATCTTCAACTGCCTGATAACATATAATTAATCTGTCAAGCCACATTCCACTGAGCAAAAATACAGAGACATTTGCAGTCAATAACAATAACGTCTACAAGAAGATCAAAAGAAAGGTGAATAAGGAGGCAACCACTCTAAACTAATAAATTTCAACACTACAATTATATATTATTTAATCATTTTTGTGGTTGAATTTCATTATCCTTAATCCTGGGCACAGATGTGTAAATTTTTAATCAAAAAGAAAGAAGTTTGTATGTGTACATACTAACCAAAAGCAAGGTTTTTTTTTTTTTTTTTTTTTTTTGAGAGAGAGAGAGAATGTGAACAGGGGAGAGCCTGAGAGAGAGGGAGACAGAGAATCTGAAACAGGCTCCAGGCTCTGAGCTATCAGCACAGAGCCCGATGCAGGGCTCAAACCCATGAACCATGAGATCATGACCTGAGCCTAAGTTGGACGCTTAATCGACTGAGCCACCCAGGTGCTCCCAAAAGCAAGCTTTTGATTTTCTATGAGGCAGAATGATTTGGCCTTTAAATATTCTTAAATGTTCTTTCAAACATGAAGAATTCATATTTGGTAGCTTTTTCATAAAGCTTACAGAAGATCCTTGGTATCACCATTGCAGGTAGAGTAGGATACAATACATATTATTGTACAGGTGTTTCACATTGTAACTTCTCAATAAACATCAGACCAATGAAAAAGTGAATAGATATTATTTCCCTTTCTTTGCAAAGGAACAGTATCTTCATTTTTCAGGAGTTACTAACATACTTGCACCGTGGGAATTTTTGATGGGAAAGAAGTAATTTTTATTCCCATAGGCTTTGTTTTGAAAATACAAATCCAACAACAGCAATTTGAGTGCTTTGCTTTTTCTTTTTAAGAGCCTTTGCTAAATTACAAAATAACATTTACAAGCCACATGGCCTAAAATGATACGGAAAAATTAAAGCCCATCTATAATTTGCCATGAAGGAGTAAAGCTAACAAGACACAACAAAAGTGGAAAGTATAATTGTTGCACTACTGGAATCTTATAAACATTGTAATTATCAGAGTCAAAACAATCACCAAATTTCAGCTGGGATTTGTCGTGGGTGGTGAGGTTGTATTGTCAGCGATTTATGAAATTTTGACAATAGCTTTGTTATTTAGTAGAGGACGTTAAGAAGAGTTAGATTTAATGGAATGAACAAATATTGAAAGAAGAGAGGAAGATAGGTATACCAGGGATTGAGAGTCACTGTTAATGTATTTCCCAAACTTCCTTTGTTACCTTGTTACACAAGGTGGATCTTGGGGCTTAGCAAACTCATTGGCTCAGGTGGAGGCATTTCCATCAGGGCATTTTGTGACTCTATAAAGAACAAGCTGAATTGGGGGCTTGGATAAACCCACTGGATCAGGCTTAGGCATCTGGATCTGGATATTTTAACTTAACCATCTAAACTATCAGCTTCTACTATAAACAGCCAATTGCAAGTGTGTTAAAGTGTTTGGGATGTTAAAATCCAGCCAAAGTAGAATTAACAATTTGCAGCTCTCCGTGAAAGTTTTAAACAGGCTTTTAACTCAATTCTGCCATTCTACACCTAGCACTCAAAAATATACTAGTCTGCATATGTGCGTGTACCTGCACACACACACACACACACACACACACACACACACAATGTGAAGTTCATTGTTCATCTCAGCATACATTTTCTGTATTTGTGAAATATGCCCCCTTTATTGGAATATAGGTTACATTAACATGTAACTTCACAAGAATATAGTGTAGTAGCTGCAAAATATATAGAGACAGATATCTAAACATATAAAGATATCCAAAAGTAAAAATGCCATTGGCAGTATAACATGTGTTAATACCATTTTTGTTACCAATGACACGTATACACATACATGTGTGCGTTTGCACACACTCCAAGTCGGTAACAAAAGTTATCACTTGAGATCATGGGGGACTTTCATTTTCTAACCTGTACATTTGAAAATAATTTTTGGATATTTTAAGAAGTACATATTAATTCAGTAATTGGAAATTGACACAAACTTTGAAAATTTAGAATAAATATTGTAAGGATTTGAGTCAAATTTTGAAAATGAAGAGATGAAAAGGGAAATTGAAACAATCAGCATAATATGCAAATCGCTGGTGTAATTATTTACACAGCTTTTAATCATGGTATGTTTCTTTCCAACCAAAAATTTGGTATGAATCTAGTAACAAGTATTAATGTCAAAGTGCCAAAGAACACGAAAACGTGCCAAGAAGTTTCAAGTTTCAGAGCATCCGTGGTGGAGCAGTTCCAGGTCCCAATCAACACACAACTTCACGAGCAGCATATCCCTTTCATCTAAAGAAGCACAACAAGCATTCATTCCCTGAACTCTGTTTCTATTGTGGTAAAATATATATAACATGGAATTTACTATTTTAATGGTACAGTGCTGTGGCATTGAGTGCATTTACATGGTAGTGCAACCGTGGCCACCACCCATCTCCAGAAGTTTTTGTTCTTCCCCAGATGAAACTCTGTACCCGTTAAACACCAACTTCCCACTTTCCCCCTTCCTCCAGCCCTCCGGCAACCATCCTTCAGTTCTCTCTCTCTATGGATTTGACTACTCCAGGTACCTCACCTAAGCGGAATCAGACAATATCTGTCCTTTTATGCCTGGTTAATTTCACTTAGCATAATGTCTCCAGGGTCTACCCATGTCGTATTGTGTGTCAGAATTTCCTTCTTTCTTAAGGCTGAATAATATTTTTTCATAGGTATTTACTACATTTTGTTGTTCCATTTCTCAGTCTATGGACACTTGGGTTGCAGCCATCTTTTGGTTTTTGCCAATAACGCCGCTATGAACATGGGTGTACAAACATCAATTTGAGTCCCAGTTTTCACTTCCTTTGAGTGTAATATACTCAGAAGTGGGATTGCTGGATCATATGGTAATCCTATGTGCAATTTTTTGAGAAAACACCATACCATTTCCGTAGCAGCTGCAGAAAACAGCATTCTCTAAGATGAACCATTTTTAAAATAGTGGTTCCATCATTTGCTGAACCACAGACCCCCGAGTGCTTAGTTCAGGTGGTGACTAGTTTACTTTATTAGACTAGCAAATAAATGTAGTGATGAATCAGGTAAGGTGTCCGCTGTCTGTGAGCAAAGCATTTACTCAGAGAGCACAGGACACACAGAGCTGTAAAGGAAGGTTACAGGTGTTAAGGGATATGGGACAATGAGGATATGCTCTGATGAATACAGAGGGAGAGGAAATTACTGTCAGCCTAGGAACTCCACGAACATTTCAGGGCATGAGTGACAGGCTGACCTGAAAGGGTAATGAGAAATTAAAAACAGAATATTGATGAGCGTGCTTCTAATCAGAAGGGAGCAAATACACAATGGAGAAGAAGCAAGGAAAGAAAGTATGACACATGTATGGTTTGTGGTCTTTGAATGCAGGGAAAGGCCTGTGGAAGGTAATTGTGAGAAATATACTAAGAAAGGTGGATTGGCGTCATATTATCTGTGCTCGGAAGTGTGCACTTACTGTGCAAACAAAACTTTTATAGGCCCGAAGAACTCAAACTTAAAATCACATGTTGTATGTAATCTGTAACTTAAAATCAATTTCATTTTATAAGATATATATGAAATACATATTTTAGCAACATGATAAAGTCAGCGCAAGAGAGTCCAACAAAGTTCTCTTTTTTTCCCGTCATAACTACATCCATGCTTTTAAACACTCTCCAACATCAAGTTATTTGAAGGACATTTTTCTTCCATCTCTTTTGGTGCCCTTGCTGTGCTGGTACTCTAAAACAAGGGGCTTGAGAACTCTGGAGTGATTAATTCAGCACTGGACTCCATTCTGGGGCAACAGGAATTAAGGGATGTTTACACTGCAGAAAAGTTGTGACAAAGCGAGGCCTCAGGAAGAAGACTCTAGCAGGCGGAACAGGTACGATCGGCTGAGGCGCAGAGACAATGGCAGGTGGGAGGCACGGCTGCCACTGGCAAATCGGGGCAAGGCCCCAGGAGAGTCGCAAGCGGGAATGAGTGGCAAACAGACAGGACAGAGGGTGTGCGGAGAGAACGGATGGCAACTGGCAAATAAGAAGGTTGAGAACGAGGGCGAGCAAAGTCACAGGTGGTGATGATCATGTGAGGACGTGAAGAGGAGGAGGTGTCTTGGAAGGGAAAGTGAATTCAGCTGGAAATGCTGAAACTGTGGCGCTGGCGGCTGGGACACACGGGTCGAGACATCCACCAGAAAGCTGCAGGTGGAAGTGTGGATCTCACCAGAGATGTCAGGGTGGGTATGCACAGCGTGGTGAGTCAGGTCCCTACAGAGGAGGGAGCGGGACCCTGGTTAGATGGTCGGCAGGTGTCTCTATTTAGAGAGAGGAGGGAATTGGGCTGGGAGAGCGGAAGGAAGAAGGTTTGGGAGAATGCTCACAAAGTTCGGAGAAACAAGAGCAGAGTGGGAGGCAAGAAAGCAAATTTCAAGAAGGTAGAATTTGTTATTTTTTTTAATGTTTTTTATTTTAATTTAATTTAATTTAATTTAATTTAATTTAATTTAATTTAATTTAATTTAATTTAATTTTACTTTTGAGAGAGAGAGAGATAGAGAGCAATGGAGGAGCGGGGTGGGGAGGGGGGGCGGACAGAGGATATGAAGCAGGTTCTCTACTGTCAGCAGACAGCCTGATGCAGAGCTTGAACTCAGGAACGGGAAGATCATGACCTAAGTGGAAACCAAGAGTTGGATGCTTAACTGACTGAGCCACCCTGGTGCCCCTCAAGAAAACAGAATCTGAATCTGCAGTGTTATGTAAGGTAGTAGGTAGAGGGTATTACTCAGAAAAGGTGTTGAATCTGGACAACAATGTCAGTTGTCTGATGAGTGGGAACAGATTTCCAATTAACTGGTTAACAAACCAGGGAAATAAAAGCAATCCAACATGGAATTGGGGTGTGGGCAGTTCTGGCACAGGGAGGATAGCAGCAAGCTTCCTCCACTGCCCTGATGCCTTAGGATCTAGATAAAACAGAAAAAAAAATGTCTGATAATTGTGGAATTGTTAAATCCCAGAAGAATGAAGTCTATATCAGAATCTGTAGAAGAAAGATTCTCTTTGATGATTTATGTATTCTGATGATAGATAAACTCCTATAGCTACATGCAACTCACATGCACCATAGCTTAGTTAGGACTTACTGTCAGGAGCTTCAGTTCCTTACAGAACCCCAGCCTTGATTTCCATGGTAGCCCCAACCCTTTCCAGAGAAACCCAAGAACCCTTCAACACTTGGCTAGCTCCTATGTCTAACACTTCTAACATTTTTTTCCCCACTCAAACATTCTTTAAGCCTTTATCTTAACTGCCCTCAACTCTGCTTGTACTGTCCATCAAAGAAGAAATGCCATTTCAGGGAATGGCATTTCCGGGTTATATATATTTGTTGGAGAGTCAAGACTTCAAGATTATGTCTTTCTCGCCTACTCCCTAAACTGCCATTTATATATATGCGGCAGATGGCAAGCCGGAAAAGGTTCATGTCGGTCCACTAGTGTGGACCAGAGGCACCCCCAAACCCTACCCCGGAGATTACGGACCCCGAGCCCCAGCGCAGGGCCTGGGGTTTGCCGTGGTTGCAACCCCTCTGGCCCGACCCCACTTGGTGGCCTCCAACTGACTGGGGCTTTGGCGCAGGAATCCAAGGGTTCGTGGCCTGGAGAAGAGGGCACCACTCACCCTGAGGCTGATCTCCAGAGCAGTTTCCGGAACACTGACTACGCGCGTTGAGTGTCTGAAGGCGCGGGCCAGATGGTTAGGGGCCCAGGCCATCCGGGCACCCAGGAGGCCAGCAGCACCTCCTATCCAGCCAGCCCAGCCCGCAGCTCATTGTTCTGTTACCAACAGTTACCGCAAACTCGGCAACTAAAAACCAATCCAAACTAGGGAAGATTTGAAGGCAGTCGCTGACTTCTGTGACGTTTTCACGTGTGGCCCTGCAGCGTCCATCACGTTACACCCTGGACACACTCCTGTTTCCCCGGGGTGCGGGGAAGCGTGCTGTGGATGCCAGAGAGCAGGTGATCAGCTATATATACCAGAGTGCGAGAGAGCACCCCAAAGGCAGCCTCCCAGTAATAATAATGTCATTGATTTGAGCTCTAAGTATCAGAAAACGCAGCTCTCTGAAAATTAGATGTATCACTGACCACCACGAGGAGGCTGGGGATGAAGGTACACCGCGCAGAACCCTAGTGGAGCTTGTAGGAAAAAGGAAAAAATCAGTACCGCTAATCCTGCCTTTATTTAAAATTTTGACATTCCACCTCTCATGCTGTATTAATTTTGAATTTCTTTTTTTTTTTTTTAACGTTTATTTACTTTTGAGACAGAGAGAGACAGAGCATGAACAGGGGAGGGTCAGAGAGAGAGGGAGACACAGAATCCGAAACAGGCTCCAGGCTCTGAGCTGTCAGCACAGAGCCCGAGGCGGGGCTCGAACTCACGGACCGTGAGATCATGCCCTGAGCCGAAGTCGGACGCTTAACCGACTGAGCCACCCAGGCGCCCCTAATTTTGAATTTCTAAGAAAAAATATTGCCTAAGACATTTATTTTGATTGCTGACTTTGAATACCTTACGTTTCTGAACTAAGGCCAATGTCTAACTTGCTTAATCCTAGACCTAGTCTTAGGATGGGCACGGAGGTGGCATTACGGAGGAGTCCCACGATTCCAGGTGCACAGAAAAATGGAACTCTTGGCGGATCTTATTGTGAAGAGCATGGTGGCTGAGTAGCTGAGAAGTCCTCCCTCTGACAGAAAATGGGTAAGTTGAGTCGCTGTTTTGCAAGTCTCTTCCAATCTTTAAGTCTTTTTTTTTTTTTTTTTTTTTTTTTTTTACTTGTTGGATCCCCTAGTTCCACTGGAACCTCTTGCATAGGCTGTCATGTGATCTTGTTCATGTGAGTTTTGTTTCCCTCTAGCTTGGGATGCTTGAGATCTGTCTGTGCCATCACTATTTTCTGCCAAGGCCGAGTACACTGCATTCAGTAAACGTTGGTTCAATTGTATGAGTTGGTTGCATAGGTCCAAGTTTGAACTTGAAATCGAAAAATTAAATGTAGCTTTTAGAAATAAGTGAGGCTACTTGCATTAAAAAAAAAAATGCTGGTGTTGGGATAGAGTGTTCAAAACTGTCTCAGTAGAGAAATCAAACACATACTCTTTTAGTACTTCTTAAAAGTATTTGGGTCTGGTGGAGGTGGGTGGGTAAGCGTCTACCCAGTTATCACAGGAGTAATTATCTGAGAGTGTTTGTTGAAGTGGTTTTTATCCCAGAAGTAAAAATCAGTTGAGAGGAATGATCCACTGAGAAAATGCATGAAATAATTTATTGGTCCCTTTTTGCTGTTAATATGAGTTATATAATTCCAGATTATCATTCATGTAGATGCTACATGAAAAAATGGGAGTACATACTATTTGCTCGCTTTTGTACATTATACACATGTGAGTATTAGAATCATATGCAAAATACTTTTATGGAGCATCTTACATAAGTAAACTACTAAGCAGATAATTTCTACTAAGATTACATTTAAAACTTTTATCCTTATTTAAAAAATCTTTTTACTTACTGTTGATTAAGAAGAAGAAAGAAATTAAAAAAATATATATTTTAGTAAAGGAACTCAGGAACTCATTTATTATAGGGTCTTAATGTGTTCTCTCTTGGAGAAAAATTCACCATTTAACTGATCATGAGGACTAAAATAATGCAAATTTAATTATGGAATGTCAAAGATGGAGGTTAGTGAAGTACTTTTTTGGTAAAGGAACATCATAGAAATCCTCACATGGGTGGTATCATGTTTTTATAAAAGAAGCATCCTTAGCAGAGTGAGCAAAGAGATTTTTTTTTTTACCTCCATGAGATGGGAGTCTAGCCTGAGGAATTCAGCTTGAATTTCGAAAAATCCATGTAAAATGTACATTCTGCTTTACAATCAATCTTGTTTTAGTATAAAAATAAAGTTGCTCCCCCTAACTTCCCTCAAATCTTTGAGTAATATTTACATTGAGGCAAGACACCCTGTGTTTATCCTGTGGCTTTACCTCCCTGGCACGCTGCCATTGCCTGCAGGGGTATGCATACCCCAGTTTGAAAGCTCTATCGTATCATGTATGTGGCTTTGGATAAGAAGAAAGAGCCTGTGCTCCAAGTCAGGGCATGTGGGGTTTGGTCTCAGCTCTGACATTAACTAGTTGTTGGCCACTGTCAGGTCACTTAATGTCTCTGCGCATTAAGTGTTCCTTTAATAGTAAAACGAAGAAGTTGAAAGTTTAGCACAAAAATCTATTATTTAATTACATTCTTCTAGACAGGTAATGTGTGTTATTCTCAGAATGAAAGATTCTTGTTGAGTTGTTGACATGTAATTGTTTTTTAAGAACCATTTTTCAGTGGAAAATATGTGAGAAAAAAATATGCATGTGATGGTTATCTTTAAAGCTAAATAATTTTTTTTTAAATATTATCTTCCTAATTTTGCCCTGAGTAATTAGGGCAGTAATAAGGCTGGATGCTATTTTTCCAAGTGAGTAAAAAATATTTATCATATAAAATCATCATTATCTGTCATTTTCTACTGTAAAGAATGTACAGAGAATGAGCAACATAATCACCCACAATCAAAGCATATTCTTATATGTATAAATATACCTTTTTATGATATTTGATAAGCAGAGTATCAACATTTTCATTGTTTTAAGTTTTGGTAAAATGATATATCATTTTAATTGACAGCTACAATTTTTTTGTTTGTTGACACAAAATGAGAATGAAATAGAATATTGAGAATTCATGGAATTCTCCGTGAGTCTTTCATGTTACTGCAAGTCTTACAGGAAGAGGCACTGACTGCTTTTATTCAGGACTATATTTAAAATTTTTATAATGAATAGCCTTGGAAGATCTAGTGTCTGCCTCCTGAGCAAAGAGTAGGTGTATTTTTGGTTTTTTACTAAGCAGCATAATAAATGTAATGTCCCCCTTACGATAAAGATGAGACCAGGCAGGCTTTTACTGCCTAGGATAAAATATTTGGGTTTTCTAAGTTCAGGGTTCCTCTTCTCCAACACAACCCATTATATGTGACCACATCATCTGGCCTGATTCTCAGGTCTCTGGAAATTGTGGCTGGAGGAATTGGTGCAAATACGCATACTCTGGTTGTGCTTGTTACTGTGAATACTAAACTGTCCCTAGTCTCTGACCCAGAACTCTCATGTCATCTTCCAGCCTCTATGAAACTGTGGCTCACTCACTTGCTTCTGCCTATGTAGGTTTTTTCCTTTTAATGAAAAGTGTCCATATAATTTATTCAGCCTTCATATTTCTCTTTACCATCTCATGAACTTCCGTCTTTTAAACTCAACTACTGAATTGAATTTTTGTATTATATTCCATTGTAATTATTCTTATGGTTTATTTATTCATTACTACATTGATGGACATTTATGTTGGGCCATTTTTTTTTTCTTTTTTGCTGTGATAATCAATGCTGTAATAAATGCTTCTGGATGTTACATCAGGTGAAATTCCTTGATGGTATTAATGAGTCATATCTAGGGATGTTCCTATCTCTATAGGATGACATTTTATTGAATTTTGCCAAACTAATTGGAGGAAAATTTTATCTCAGTGCTTTAATTTGTTTAGTGAAGATGAGTAGCTTTGAAATGCCTATTAGTTATCTGTATTTTTTTTTCTTTGATTTTTCTTTTTTCTTTTTCTTTCTCTTTTTTAATTTACATCCAAGTAAGTTAGAATATAGTGTAATAATGATTTCAGTCCTAGAATCTGGTGACTCATCCCCTATGTATAACACCCAGTGCTCATCCCAACAAGCGCCTTCCTTAATGCCCATTGCCCATTTAGCCATCCCACCACCCACAACCCCTCCAGCAACCCTCAGTTTGTTCTCTGTATTTAAGAGTCTCTTATGTTTTGTTCTCCTCCCTGTTTTTATATTATTTTTGCTTCCCTTCCCTTATGTTCATCTGTTTTGTATCTTAAATTCCATCATATGAGAGAAGTCATATGATATTTGTCTTTCTCTAACTGGCTAATTTCACTTAGCATAATAGCCTCTAGTTCCATCCACGTTGTTACAAATGGGAAGATTTCTTTCTTTCTTTTTTTTTTTTTTTTTTTTTTTTAATTTTTTTTTTCAACGTTTATATATTTTTGGGACAGAGAGAGACAGAGCATGAACGGGGGAGGGGCAGAGAGAGAGGGAGACACAGAATCGGAAACAGGCTCAAGGCTCTGAGCCATCAGCCCAGAGCCTGACGCGGGGCTCGAACTCCCGGACCGCGAGATCGTGACCTGGCTGAAGTCGGACGCTCAACCGACTGCGCCACCCAGGCGCCCCCTTTTTTTTTTTTTTTGATTGCCGAGTAATACTCCATCGTATATATATATACCACATCTCCTTTATCCATTCGTATGTCCATGGACATCTAGGCTCTTTTCATACTTTGGCTATTGTCAACAGCGCGGTTATAAACATTGGGGTGCATGTGATCCTTCAAAACAGCATACCTGTATCCTCTGGATAAATACTTAGTAGTGCAATTGCTGGGTCATAGAGTAGTTCTATTTTTAGTTTTTTCAGTAACCTCCATACTGTTTTCCAGAGTAGCTGCACCAGTTTGCATTCCCACCAGCAGTGCAAAAGAGTTCCCCTTTCTCCACATCCTCGCCAGTATCTGTTGTTGCCTGAGTTGTTAATTTTAGCCTTTCTGACTGGTGTGAGGTGGTATCTCATGTGGTTTTGATTTGTATTTCACTGACGATGAGTGATGTTGAGCATTTTTTCATGTATCTGTTAGCCATCTGGTTGTCTTCTTTGGAAAAGTATCTATTCATGTCTTTTGCCTATTTCTTCACTGGATTGTTTGTTTATTGGGTGTTGAGTTTGATAAGTTCTTTATAGATGTTGAATACTAACCCTTTATCTGATATGTCATTTGCAAATAACTTCTCCCATTCCTTCGGTTTCCTTTTAGTTTTGCTGATTGTTTCCTTCACTGTGCAGAAGATTTTTATTTTGATGAGGTCCCAATAGTTCATTTTTGGTTTTGTTTCCCTTGCCTCTGCAGATGTGTTGAATAAGAAGTTTCTGTGGCCGAGGTCAAAGAGGTTTTGGCCTGCTTTCATCTCTGGGATTTTGATGGCTTCCTTTCTCATGCTTAGGTCTTTCATTTCTGTGAATCTTCATTTCATGTTAGTTGTTTAACTTTTAACATGCAGATGGAAATGACTTAAGCCCTACAAGCTAGATCTATAGAGCTTCCCAGTTCTTTCTTTTTAAAAAATTTTTTTTTAAACTTTATTTATTTTTAAGAGAGAGACAGAGTGTGAGCAGAGGAGGAGCAGAGAGAGAGGGAAACACAGAATCCAAAGCAGGCCCCAAGCCCTGAGCTGTCAGCACAGAGCCTGACGTGGGGCTTGAACCCACAAACCGCGAGATCATGACCTGAACCGAAGTCAGACGCTCAACCAACTGAGCCACCCAGGCCCCTCCACCCCTCCCCCACCGACCCCAGTTATTTCTTAAAGTCACCCAGTGATTCAGGTCATCTTGTAGCATCCTGTACAACTGTCTTCCCTTGCTTTCCTCTTCCTGGCTAATGCCTGCTGCCTAGCAGACTGCTGAGATAAACTATTTCTCTGTCCTCAAAGTACCCCTTCACTGATCCCCAGAATCTATGCCCAAGATGCTATCACCTGATATTCTAAGTGTTGCCATTGTTTAAATTGTCAGAGTGATTGTGGGTTCTGAGCAAATAGAGAAGCATCAGTCTCTTGCCAACCCTGTGACACATTTGTCATCATGGTTCTAAAGGAACATTGCCCATATGTATTTTTCTTGAAGTCTCTCAGGAAAAGAGTCATTTCTAGTGCTTACTTACATAAACCCATTTTCTCCCAAAATTCACACACAATCCTCCAAATAGCTACCTTAATAGGAACAGGAGGTGGTTCAAGTTTGGAAACATTCCTAGACTACCTGGAACAGCTAAAAAACCTCTAGACAGAACTCCAGCTTAACCAAATAATATAATTTTCAATTCTAAACCTGTGCTGGCTTCAGTGTGATTTTACATTTTCTCCCAAGATCAGTGGGCCCATGTCTACTCTCCATCTATGCCCTCACAAAGCCACCCTTTGACTATCCCTTGTGAATAGAGGAGAACATGCCCATCAGGGTTCTAGGTATAGAGTGTGGAAAAGATGAGGGGACAAGAACTCCTGGTGAGCTCATCCACTTGTCCCATGGGGTGGGCAAGATAAGGGGGTGGGGAGGCCAGAGGAAGACCTGAGCAGGAGCTTTTATCTTTTAATTTAATTTAATTTAATTTAATTTAATTTAATTTAATTTAGTTTTTTAAGTAAGCCCATGCCTAGCATGAAGCCCAACATGGGGCTTGAACTCATGACCCTGAGATCAAGACCTGAGCTGAGATCAAAAGTAAATTGTTTAACCAACTGAGCCACCCAGGCATCCTGAGAGCAGGGGATTTTAAATCATGGAGCCTGGAACAGAAGTCCTCCTACCTGAAATTAGCATGGTAACTGGGTAGAGAAGTCATATGGTTCTTTAAAATGAATTTCCATTATAGGATTTCATTGTGTGATGTCATTAAAATAACTAATCCTTCCCTTACTTTGTTCAATTTAGACTTCATGAGTTATTGATACAGAGAAATTTATCCTAAATTGGCAGAGAAGTCTTATAAATGCTAGTCAGAATACTGTATTTTGTCACATATATGATTTAACAATCGGACATCTGAAGCATAAGTTCTCTCTCTATACATGCGTGGGAGTATGTACATGCATGCATGTATGTATGTATACATATACATTCACACACACACACACACACACACACACACACACACACACACCTTACTAGTAGACAACATTTCAATGCCCCCAACGATCTCTCTCTCCTGGTTTTCATATCCTTGTGTAATCCTCTCCCCTTGCACATGGGCTGGATTTATGGACTCACTTCTAGTAAATAGAATGTGGCAGGAGGATGGAATATCACTTCTGAAATTAGGTTATAAAAGGACTGTAATTTCTGTCTTGAGCACCCTCTGTCTTGTTTTGTGGCCTGGTCTGAGGTGAACTTGCATGATGTTGTGAGCTGACCTATAGACCCACATGACAAGGTATTGTTGTCTCTGGCCAACAGCCGGAGAGAGGACCTGAAGTCTGCCAATAGCTGTGTGAGTCAGTTTGGGAGTAGATGCCCCTCTACTGAAGCTTTGAGATAACTATAGCCCTGGCCTGGCTTGCTGCCTTCTGAGAGATTCTGACCCAGAGGCACCCAGGTGAGCCACACTCAGAGTCCTGACACTCAAAATGGAAATAATAAATGTTTACTATTTGAAGCTGCTAAAATTTGAAGTAATTTGTTATACAGCAATAGATAACTAATGCATTTATATGTGTATTATTGTATTATATGTATGTATGAATTTAAATTACAAGTACAAGGAAGGCCAAAAAGTCACATTTCTCTAGTCAATTCAGTTATTTTCAAAAGAATCCTTGTCCCTGTTACCATATGTAGTAAATATTTGACAAAATTTCTCATCCTGACAATTTCCAGATTAATATTTAAATCTGGAAAGATAAATTTACTCTTGGAATGTTAGCTACATGCAACCACATGTTCAGATGTAAAAATAAATTAGACTCTTTTATCATAATGTAATTTAATTGAAGGATAACTTCAAAAAATTTTTTTATTAAACTACAACTTAATCTAAATTGTGTTGTGTTGACTTAAAAAAAATCATCACCCAAATAATACTAGTGGCAAGTCAATAAACAATTTTTTAAAATCTTTTTATGAAAACTTTTTAAATGCAATATATATTTTTAAAAAATGGGACAGAATAGAGTACTATTGTTTTGTCAAATTTTGGGTATTATATTGGGGATGTTTTATGTGTCAATACATTGTTTTCTCCGAAACTCTTTTTTAAAGTTTTTTTTCCCCTTTATTTAAGAGAGAAAGAGTGGGGGGAGAGGGGCAGAGGAAGAGAAAGACAGAGAGAGAGAGAGAGAGAGAGAGTGAGAGAGAGAGAATCCTAAGCAGGCTCCACACTCAGAGTGGAGCCCAATGCAGGGATCAATCCCACGACCCTGGGATCATGACCTGAGAGAAAATCAAGAGTCGAACACTCAACTGAGTGAGGCACTCAGGCGCCCCATCTCAGCGGCTCAGGGATCCGAAACTGCTAAGATTTTCTTCTCTATACTCCCATAGATTTTAAAGTAAATTTCAGAATGAAGACTCAGCTTGGAAGTCATTTTCCTTTATGGCTTGGATTAGTTTTGCATAATAAGATCATTGTTAGCAGTGGCATCCAGGATTCTTGGGGACAGATTATTTGTTGTTCTTATTTCCTTCCATACTAAAGTGACAGGGAGAGACTCCCAAACTAGCTCCAGGAAGCCTAGGTTACCGTGTGTGGCCAGCTTGGGCCATCAAGCCACTTAAAGGAGTCTTCTTTCTGCATGAGATGACCCAACATCCTTCCTTTATGCACTCATTCATTCAGTCAGGCATTGAAATTGACTGAATCCCTACCATCAATCAGATACTCTGCCAAGGACTGGAGAATGTGAATAAGGCACTCTCCAAAGAAAAGGAGTTATGAAGCAAATAGTATTAGTACCCATAGCTCTAAACATACTTTAATTATGTTTGGTTCTGCTTGATATTGGCTGGTATTCAAATAGATTATTAAAGATGTTACTATTATTTTCTCAGAGCCTGAAGTGTTTCAATTACCCTTGTACATAATTCCAAACTGTCTTATTGACTGTAATAACTGTGTGCTCTTTATTGCCTTTATTCAGCTGTAAGGTTCTTATTAAAGATGCTTTCATTACCAACTTTTCACACAAAGCAAGTAGGAGACAAAGGTTCAATAATCATTTTAATTATAGACACTACATTTTGGAAAGCAGTTCAGAAGAAGTCTTTTTCAGAAGAAGTACAAAGACATTGAGAGGTTTTTTGCATTTCAAGTTTAATGCTTCTAAAGTTTTAGAAAATAATTTTTGTTTCATGAATCCTTTTTAGGTTATAACGAAGAAAGAAAATGTATTTCCACATTGGGGAATGGTTTCCAAGATGCTTGGCAATTTTCCTTATATTTGGATAGAAAAGATAGACAAACAGCTCATTTAGGCTCTGTCCAATTTAGCCTTTCCCTAGTGATCTGGACTATGCAGGAAGAAGCAGAAATCAAGCTAAAGGCCACCAGATCCCTACCGTTTGTATAGGTGATGGCTTCATGTCACTTTTGCAGGCATAGATTATTAAAAACAGGTGGGGAAATATGGGAAGGAGAGTGAGCGAATAAAACAAAGGAGAGAGAACAAAAGGGGAGAAAAACATAAGGGAAAGGGAGTGAAGAGAAGAGAGGAGACAGAGTCAAGACAAGAAAAAAGAGAGCAGAAATATAGAGAAACAGGAGAGAGATAAAGGAAAGATGATCAGGAATTATACTGTCTCTTGATCACCCTCACCATTTGAAAAGAGAGGCATTACTTCATTCTGGATCTCATGGCCCAGGGAGGTTGGTAACTACAGCTCTCTAAACTCCTGGCATCAAGAATGGGCACATAATCCAGGATAGGCTAAGTAGAATAATCACTCCTAGATTTTTCAAGTTGTAACTAAGGGGAAAGGGGTGGGTGGGAGGTGTCTATTCTTGGTGGTGAAGCTATGTGGTGTAAGACCTAAAGTTAATATTATACATACTGCCTTAATATCCAAACCTGGGAGGGCCTAGAATGACCTAAGTGCATGTCCCCCTCCTCACTCTCTTCCCCCAGGCAGAGTGAGTGTCCTAGCCAAGCAACCCTCCTTATCCAACAGAATGAATACAATTGCTGCCTGTCCCTGAGTGGCAGGTTTCACTTACTTGCCAGCCCAAACAATGATTCAAACAATCCAATCACATCCTTGTGTGGGAACGAAGGCATCTCACTCTCTTGTCACTACAGAGTCTGCCTCCCACAGGCCCTGGCTATTCACTCTGTTCCAGAGCACACCCCCTGTGTGGTCTTGCATGTTATGCAGCAGCGTCCTCCCCTGGCTGTGAGTGTAGGGCACTAATAGACTGCTACCCGTCGTATCTCTACAGAGTCAGGTGTCATGCATTTGGTCATCCCCATGAGCCTGGGGTTAAGATCCTGCCCTTACCAATAATTTGAAGAGAAGGCAATTAAAACAAGCTGTGATATAAACTGGGGGCTGCTGGGCATGTTTCCAGCCATGTATAGTAGCTGGGCTGAGAATGAAAAGGTAGCTCATGAAGAGTGGCAGAACTGGGAGAAAATGGGAGGGGGACACTGGCTGATTTAGAATTCCTGGCTCTAGTCACCACTGAGGTCCTGCCTTTCCAGCAGTTTTCCACCTTTTTTTTTTTTTTTTTAACTTCTTATCGCTTGATGAGGGGTTCTTTCAATGGCGTCCAAGAGTTTAGATGGATGTAGGCAGCCAGGGGAAAGAGGGGAAAGAAGGAAAAGTAAAGAAAGAAAAGTTGTACATGGTGAGTCGGAATCAAGAACCAGCTACAGTCACCTCACTGTGAATCAGTGAAGTCAATATTTGGTTGCCTTCATTTGAATGGAAGTTAATGGCCTTTTATTTACTAAGTAACTAACTGTGTGACCTGTACAGTTCTTGTAGAATGAGAAGATATGTAACAGGTGTAGAAGGCTGCTTATAGTCCAATATCATGAACAGGGAAAAATATCTCCAGACACATAAGGTATATTCTATAGTGGGATAAGGAAGATATCACCCCATCTGGAAAGTCAAGTATAAAGAAATTAGAATATTACTTTTCAGGATTTATATTTGAAAGCACTGAAGTTCTTTCTTGAAGGCCCACAGTTTTCTGTCTAGAAAATGAAGGAATCTTAAAGTTTATATGCTGATGAACATTAGAAAAATTTTTTTCTCACTGAGGTGAAAGTCACAAAGAAAGCATTGTTTTGATTTTTTTTAAGTTTCTTTATTTAGAGAGTGAGAGAGAGAGAGAGCACAAGCAGGGAAGGGCAGAGACAGAGTGAGAGAGAATCCCAAGCAGGCCCTGGGCTGTCCCTGTGGAGTCTGACACAGGGCTTGAACCCACAAACCACGAGATCATGACCTGAGCCGAAACCAAGAGTGGGATGGTTGACCAACTGAGCCACCCAGACATCCCATAGAAAACATTTTAAAATGAACAATTCAGTGGCATTTAGTACAGTTACAATGCAACCATCACCTTTATCTGGTTCTAAAACACTTTCATCATGCTCAGAGGAGATCCCATCCTTATCCCCATTTCTCCCTCCACTCAAACCTCCCCCACCCCAACCCTGGCAACCACTAATCTACTCTCTATCTTTATGAACGGCCTTGTTCTGGATGTTCCATATGAATGGAATATATGTCTAACTTCTTTCACTTAGCAGAATGTTTTGGAGGTTCATCCATGTTTCAGCATGCTTCAGCAATTCATTCTTTTTAAGGCTAAATAGTGAACCTTTGTATCAATGTACCACAGTTTGTTTATTCTTTCATCTGTTGATAGATACTTGGGTTGTTTCTGTCTTTTAGCTGTTGTGAATAGTGCTGCTAGGTAAATTTATTGGAACGCTTTGTTATTTGTTAGAACACTTGTCTTCAGTTTTTTAAGGTATATGCCTAAGAGTGGAATTACTGGGTTATATGCCAATTCTGGTTAACTGTTGGAGGTGCCATCAAATTATTCTCTAAGTGTGGCAGCCTAAATGTAACTGGATTTCACAACCCTAGCCACAACTATTGGTCAGTCACAGAAGCTAGTACAATCAGTTTTTGCCTAGAATCTTTCCATTGTCTTATCACTAAACTGTTAATGTATGATGTTAGAAGCTGCTGTTAGCCATGTTTCTACCTAGAAGGTGGACTTAAAATAGAAGAAAATGAAAGTAACATACAGAGCAAGAGCAGGTCAAGTTTAATGGTGTTAGTTCTTCCTTCTAGCTAGTTCTACTCCTGCTTTACTTCACTGCAGTTTGATTATGGAAGTTAATATAGTTTCCTTTTGGTTCAAGCCACTTGACATTAGATTTCTCTACTTTAAATCAAAAGTCTGACCAAGTTAGTTGATGTGGTAATATTATCTTGAGGTGAACTTCTTACTACCCTGGCATTTTCACATGCATGTGTCGTGCCTTGGGTCTATATCTGGCCCAAACTGACCCTAATTTCTAGTATAATGCTTGCCAGAACTTCTGTCTACTGATATCCCTGCCCCTCCCCTCCACCAAATTAAGAACTAATAAGAAAATGTGAAAATATTTCTGGTAGAATTGTATCTTTTTTCTTTCTCTTTAAAAATTTACATTACTGTAGTTGGATAGCTGCCAAGAGCTTGAAGTACAGCTGCATTTTTGAATTAATTAAATATCATAATCCTGTTTGCAGTTTCTATCAGTAACTAGAATGAATGTTACAGAAAGAGCATTTACTAAAAGGAATGTGTTGTGTAATTTAACGTATGCTAAATGTAGGTGGTCTAAAGACTATTTTACTGCATTCCTAATTTTACCCATAAACTTTAAAAATTCTGTCACTGAAGTGTGAATACCATTCAACAAAAGGAAGTCAACTAAGCCCTTTATATAACATTATTTTAAGTAATCTTTTCTATATTTTCGAAGTCAGATTGTATAGTTAGTTAATCCATCTACCTATTGTAATATTAGGTGGTGAAAAATGTCCTGCATCCTGTCTCTATACATTCTTTTTCAATTCCCTTTTGTTGACTTTTCTTATATTTTGTATCATAGCTTTGGTAACTAGGATGTCGTTGGGTGAAGAAAATCCCTTATTTCCGATCTTTGTCATTTACAAATTAGTGACTCAAAGTATTACATGTGCACTCCCATAATTGTTTATCTTGGTGTGGCCCATGCTGAAAATGATTTCTGCTATCAAAATTATTTTGTTCTTTGACTTGATCTCTTGGTATTTTTTGGTTATGTTTTCTCTAGAAGTCAGGAATTGCTTGTCGGAAATCCCTTGACAAGAAAATTTACTAAGAACGTTACTGGATTGGTAAACTTGACAGTTTCTTTGCTAACAAATTCTAGCTTCCATAGCTTAACTTCTTACCCTACAGCTATTTTTTCCTCTCGCATGATTTTCTTCATATACTATTGTGGTTTGGATAAACTTTTTCATTAATTTCGTTTTGTTACTTAGATATGGATCATACTTAAACTATATAGCTATGATAACTTAACACTTTGTATTACTTAAGATAATTTAAGACACTTTCTTTAACTGGTGGAATGATCCTGAGGCTCTTGTCTGGAGCTCCATTGGAGGAGACCCATTGGAAAATCACACAGTCTGGCTACGGCTTTTTCCTACAGTGGCTTTTATAACCTGGATCATATTCCGCTTATCTATAAATGATCTTGGTTGTTGTTTCCAACAACCCTGAGTATAAGTCCCTGTGATTTATCATGTACAGAGTCACTAACTGATTCATTGTCAGTGATAGGTGCTAACTTTGGAGTAAAGGGGTTGTCTTAAGTTATGAAATTTTCATTATAATATCAGGACACTAAGCTTTACTTGTTTACACAGTAAAGGACAGTAAAGAAGTATCTTGTGTCTATTAATAAGAAATCCAAAGGGCGATCAGTTCTCAGGGTCAGAGCTCTAGATCTCTGCTAGTTTTATTTTTAATTTTTTTAAGTTTATTTATTTATTTTGAAAGAGAGAGTATGGGGGTGGGGGCAGAGAGAGAGGGGGAGAGAGAGAATCCCATCAAGACTCTGCACTGTCAGCGCAGAGCCTGATGAAGCGCTCAAATTCATGAACCACGAGATCACGACCAGAGCTGAAATTGAGAATCAGATGCTTAGCCCACTGAGCCACCCAGTTTTCCCTAGATCTCTGCTAACTCTATTTTTTAATTTTTATTTATTTTTACTTGTTGATTTATCTTTTAATTTTTTTAGAGGGAAAGAGAGCACAAACAGGGGAGAGGAGCAGAGGGACAGAGAAAGAGAGGGAGAGACAGTGTATCCTAAGTAGGCTCTATGTTCAGTGCAGACCTGACAACCAGGGATCATGACCCAAGCTGAAATCAAGAGACTGAAGTCAAGAGACCGACTGAGTCACCCAGACACCCCTCTGCTAATTTTAAGTCCTATACTCCTCTAAGTTGATTTTCTTTTCAGGTTTTCAGTTAGCCTTTCCCATCCCAAAACAACATTAGCAGTTCCAGGTTTTACTTCTGATATGCCACTATTGAGAAGAGTGCTTACTTTCTCTTATCACCTTATGGAAGGGGAAACATTTCCCTAAATGCTTCCCTTCCATGTATCCTTGGCCAGAATGGAGTTACATGCCCACCTAAAATCAGTCACTGGTGGGGTGCCTCGGCGCCTTGGTGGCTTGGTTGAGTGTCTGACTCTTGATTTTGGCTCAGGTCATGATCCCAGAGTCATGGGATTGAGCCCCCCATCAGGCTCTGTGCTAAGCATGGAGACTGCTTAAGTTTTTCTCTCTCTCTCTCTCTCTCTCTCTCTCTCTCTTTCTGCCCCTTTCCCTGGCTCTCTCTTTCTCTAATTCTCTAAAAAAAAATCAAATCAAATCACTGGCAAGGAGAGTGGTATTGCTATGATTGGTAGACAATCAAGATCCTCTCTGATGTGCTATCTGCCAGGGGGACTCACCCTTCACTGAACTGGGAAGATGATAGTTTGCACTCATCTGCCTGAACTCCCACATAGATGCCCTCCTCCACCTGCTAGAGTTCTACACCACCCAATGGAGTGTCCTCCTTCCCCAAGGACATGATCCTCATGTGGCTTGAACTCTGACACTATAGCCACTTGTCTATCCATCTATGCTCCCCCTACTCTTGGGGAGCTGCTCTGCCAGTGTGCTGAGGCTGAGTTCCCTGTATGGACCCACTGTGTGCATGGACGCCTTCCTCATCTGCTTGGGCTGTAATGCCTGTGACCTCCTTCATACCAATAAGATTTGACTGCTTGTCCAGCCGTGTTCTGTTCCAGAAAGAGTTAAACTATGCTCAGATGCAATTTTTATAGAAGTCTATTTAAAGAATAACAAATAGCTATCTATTTAAAGAATGGCAAATAGCTATGTACAAAGTAAAAATAAAAGAAAGCAATGAGATTTTTCCACTCACAGAAAAAAAAAAGGAGTTGTCAGAATAGAAAGCTGTGATAGTGCATGTATACTGTTGCTATAAGACATACAGCTAATACGTATAGTGTTCATAGAATAAGAAAAATATAACTATTCCCCCCAACCCATCAGCAGTATCTCATGTTGCAGATGAGATACAGAGAATAGCAATTTAAAATGACATTTGAACTTTTCTTTATTGTTAAAATTTTTTTTAATGTTTATTTACTTTTGGGGGGGGTGGCGGGGGGACAAGCAGAGTGTGAGTGGGGAAGGGGCAGAGAGATGGAGACACAGAATCCGAAGCAGGCTGCCAGATCTCAGCTGTCAGCACAGAGCCAGACAGATGCAGGGCTCAAACCCATGAACCGTGAGATCATGACCTGAGCTGAAGTCGGATGCTCTACTGACTGAGCCACCCAGGTGCGCCTCAAATAACATTTTAATGTTTAAAACTGTGTAGCAACCCTTGACAGTTAGAAAAATAAGAATAAGAACCTGGCCCTATTTTTCCCAGAAATGAATTTAAAATAAAATAGTTGCTTTTTAAGAGTTGATGTCATGGTACTTAATAGTCCCCAGCACAGCTGCATTGCAAGAAGGCAACTTTGAGTGGCAATAAAATAAACCTTTTATGTTGCTATCTTAGCTGCAAGATTTCCACAGCATATTCATTTTACAGATGAGAAGCCCGAGGCATGGAGCGTTAAGTCCAGGGTCACACAGCAGGCAGGCGGAACAGGTAGGACCCACTCCCATGCAGCCTGGCTCCTGTGCCCTTCTCTATAGCGACTGCTGACCAGTGGGAAAAATACCCAACTGCGGTATTATCTTTAATAGGAGAAAGCTGGGAAGTAACTATAGAAGAGAAAAGGTTAATGAATCATCTGTTCTGTGGAAATTAAACAGCAGTTAAAGAATGATACAACCAAGTCACATTTATTGACAAGCAAAGGTGTTTAGTTTATCACCCAATGTTTGCTGTAAACACTGAGTAAGACCATCTATAGATTATAGGGAGAGTAGTTGTGTAAACCTATAAATGCCCAAAGCAGGATGGAAAGATTCCAGGCAAATTGTCCTCAGGGTCAGTTGGGAGAAGAGGAATCTCAGGGCGTAGAGGTATATCAACATGATGCAGGAAGGAAAGGTCAAACACATCCCCTGAGGTAGAGGAATGCTCAAGAGGGTTACACTGTCCAGAGGTGGGGGTGGACCCCACAGGCTGGAGGCAAGGGCTTGTCCTCTCTCAGTTTCATGCAGGGACATCACCTGCCCAGACCAGCTCCAGGGTGATGTCAGGCATATGTAGGTCAGGAGTGCTCACCTAGATCCTTCATCTTTTCAGGGCTAACAGGCACCCTGTGCCTACCAGCGTCTCTCAGGTAAATGCTGTAAAGAGCTTGGGTTCATGGAGGGTCCCTCATGAGACAAAAAAAGCTCAGATGGGTCCAAGAGACTCAGGTGTCCCTTTTGGAGCCTCTGTTGGGGATTGAGCAGCCCTTACTCATGAATGGTCTACTCAGAATATCCTGACCTGGCTTCTGTTTAACTCCCTTCAGGGGAAGTTCAGGAACCTCCATCATGTTCTGATGCTGGTGCAGGGTAGGGGAGCTAGACACAGGAATGAGACTCAGTTCTTGGCCTGGGGAGGTGAGTGGCCAGGGTTAATTTGCCAGTCTGTTGCCTGTGAATCTTGTGTCACTCCATTCGAGTGATTTTTTTTTTTTTTTTTTTTTTTTTGACAGTGAGTAAGGACCCACTTCCAGAATGTCAGGCCAAATGGGTAAGGCTTGGAGCCCTTCTGTCATAGTGGCTTCTTCTGTTTTCATACCTGTCACTGCATGATGTTACTTGTCAACATATGAGTAACATTGGGCTTCCCTGCTGGAGTTAAACTCCACAATGGCAGATCTTTCCATGCAGCCCAGATCCTGAACCCAGGATCAGAGAGGGAAGACTCAGCCTGGCCCCTCTGGCTGGCTCCCTCTAACTAGTCACAAGGTCCATTGGGTAGTTGAGAGAGTCCTGGGGCCTCATAAAGGGGGAAAGTCCCCATGCTTGATGTCTCCATTGCTACACTCTGAAGGTGGCCCTAGGATGGGAGAGGATAGGGCTCCAAGGCTTCTCCCAAGATGGCATGGTGGTTATCCGCATATGGTTTCATTTCTTACAAATTCACTGCACAGTTTCAGGGGTATTGGAGCTCTCTGTTTAGCAAATGTCAGAGACATTTTAGGTAACATTTGGGGACCTGTGGAAGTTAGGAACTTGATGAAATTAAAATGGAAATAATTTTATGGAGAAAAAAGTCCAACTGGAGTTTCAACTGGGATTTCACTAAATTTATAGATTAATTTAGGGAAAATTCAGATCATTATAAATTATTAAGATTTCCAATACAGGTGCAGTAGCATGAAATCTTACTTGATTTGAGATTGGTATCTGAGAGGGCAAGATCATCTTTTTTTTGCTTTTTTTTCTGTTGTTTTTTTTTTTTTTTAAGGCTGACTTGGCTATTTCAAAAAAAAAATTTTAAATGTTTATTTTTGAGACAGAGAGAGAGAGAGAGAGCACAAGTGGGGGAGGAGCAGAGAGAGGGGGAGACACAGAATTTGAAGCAGACTCCAGGCTCTGAGCTGTCAGCACAGAGCCTGACGCGGGACTCGAACTCAGAGACCATGGGATTGTGATCTGAGCCGAAGTTGGATGCTTAACTGACTGAGCCATCTAGGTGCCCCCTGACTTGGCTATTTTTGGTTAAATATGTGATATTGGGCATGGTCTGTGACAGAATTTGTACTTGATCTTGGAGTAAGCCTTCAGGAGCAGCAAGAGGAAGTGGTGACAGCATTATTCCAGTATCTTCGGTGAATCACTTGACTATGGAAGGTTCTTCCTTAGTGATTTTTGATATAATGAATAGCAAGTTAACCATAGTGATTCTATTAAATATTTTTAACATTTAATATTTCATATTTAACATTAAATATTCTAACATTACTATTAGCTCTCTTCTTTCTGTCTGTTCTTACTCCTCACAAGAGTTTTATTTACCCGAATATATTTGCTTAAAGTCTCCTATTTTATAAGCACTGTTTTAAGCCCTGGGGACTTAACCAGGAAAAATTAAAAATCAAAATCTTTTGCCCTTATTAAGATTACGTTTTAGTGAGTACAACTCAGTTATACAACATGATGTATCTTTGGCCAGAGATGTGTCCATGAAAATAGGAAAAAGTTGACGCTCGATGAAGATGTATTTAATTTGAGCTATGTGTCATATTTCTGGCCTCTCCCACTTCCCAGCACGTGGTTAAGTTGCCCTTCCTTGATCTCTTTTGATTGAGTGGGGCCAGATAACTAATTATTACTTATGAGTTGAAAATAAAGATAATTTGGGGCACTTCTGGGTGGGAGCATTGAAATGCCAGTGTAAGATAATCCGGGACACTTCTTTTGCTCTGATCTGAGGGTGGGCAACATAGGAGATGGTGGCTGCTTCATCAGCCTGGGCTCCTGAATGACTGAGACAGTTTGTGATATTGATCCTCCGAGATTTTGTGGGGGACACATTGTTTGTTCCTGCAGGATAGCTCAGCCTGTGCTCACTGATATAACACGTTTAAAGGAAAGCAAAATGAAACATGTTGTATTAGGATTTGTGAGCAGTAAGGTGCCAAATTATACTTGTCCAGCACAAGTAGGCAGATATAGATCAGGTTTCGTACAATATTCCTTCCACTAGAATCCTTGGGAATCCTCTACTAACTGCCTCTCGTTGTCTTTTCCATTTTCCTGTTTCTGGTCACTGGCCCCACATTCCATGCTCGCAGCTCTGATTCATTCCCTATTTAGTGCCTGGCACCTTCTCTTCATACACTCTCTGATGCTGTTGAATTGGAGCTGGCGTTGACCTTTTATTATGGATACTACATATTTCTGGTTTCAGTCATTCAATACTCTACATTGTGCCAAGTACAAACATGAACATCTTCTTTGCAGCTTAATAGGTCATTCGGTCTGGCTGATATGCTAATTTATTTGAGAGGGCCAAGGTAATGATGCAGTGTTCCATTGCATGTTGATACACTTAGGCAGACTTTCTTATTTTCATCATTATTACTTTATTAGTAAATGACATTTTGGTTCTCTTATGTCCATTCCATTTTCCTCCCGAATTTAAATGAATGAGGATTGGTAATATTGGAGAACCACTTAGGCAACTAGAACTGTGGGATATGTTGCTAGGGCAGTATTGTTCAACATCGGTTCTCTGATAGAATTAAGAGCTCTAAAAGACTCCAGACCCAGGCAGCACTCCAGACCAATTGCAATGGAATGACTGTGCCGGGACTTTGGCATCAGTATTTTTTAACCCCCTCTCCCCTCCTGTTGATTCCAATATGCAGTTGAAGTTGAGAGTCACTCTTGTAGACGTTAGTGCTGGGTCAGGTGAGGACAGGTAGCCAAGGAAACTAGCTGCAGAAGGACACAGAGGAGAATGAGGACTAGGAGATAAAGTCTTGCAGGGCCTCCCAGTGAATACTGACATGCTATACATCTTATTCCTGACGTGCATCAAAGTTGGGCTTAGACACACTTGATGTCTACCAGGATTCTGTATTTTGTGCCGGCTTCTCCTTCTCTCTTCTCCTCCAGCCAGAGCTTGAAAAGCTACTCCTAGGGTAGCAAATATTTAAAAGGCAAATCTAGGCGAATAGAATCATATTGCAAAGTCCACTAAGAGAGAGGCAACGCCTAAAGGATAAAAAAAAAAAAAAAAAAAAAAAAATTGGGAAGACACCAGAATGGAGTCGGGAGGTTGAGCAAAGGTGAGAAGGAAGGGTGGATTTTTACAGGCAATGGTACAATGAGGCTGGGAACCCTAGGTCCATTGTTGGGGCAGCCACCTTCAAAGAGCACGGTGAGCCTGGGCAGGGAAGAAAGAGCAGATGGCATGTGGCATATTTTGAAATAGAAGCCAATCCTTAGCAAGTAATAAAAACTGACTTTAGCAAAATTGTTTCTATATTTATTCTTCTTGAATAATAGAATAGGGCTATATTAACATTTTTTTAGGCAAAGAAAATCATTCATTTATGAGGAAAAACCTCCAGCAGTTGAATGTCTCATATAAATGACACATCTTAGACAGAAAGTAACCTGTGTTCACCTAGATCTTGTAGATTCTACTAGGGTGGGTTAGGGGTAAATGTTTTACACTTTAAAGGTGTAGAAAGATACTCTGTAGGCTGGGTTGGCACCCACTTCCTTGCTTGCGTGCTTTTCTCTTCTCCTTCTAACATCCTTTTCTGACATTCTCTCTCTCTCTTTTTCTCATCTTTTTCTAGCCTTCTGCACTTAGGAGATCCCCTGCCTGCCACAGTGACTCCACCCATCAGATCAACACCCTGGGAGGTTCTTGCCTTCCCTTCTATTCTGGTATTTCCTTTCATCAGTACCATCCTTTCTTGCCACTTGTGTCTGTTCTCTAATCTCAAATTCTTGTCTCTGTCAGGAGGCTTTTTCTAAACTGTGTGACTTCATTTCTCTGCTGCTTCCATGAGCTCCCTGAGAAGCCTGAAGCTCAGCTAAATCTCTCCAGGACTATGTGCAGTAACGCACCCAGTGAAGCTTTGTTTAGCATTCCCGAGAAATGAGTCACCTGAGCCCTCCATGTGTAGAGAAAGCTGAGGAGGCCTACCTGAGTGGCCAAATGCTCCCTGAACCTGAAGTCTGCAACCCTCAGTTGAGAGTGTCATTATGTCCTCTCCTTGATATTCTTGCTTTGGATCGAGTAGAACATCTCCTTGTTCTGTCTGTTCCAACCAAAGGAAGACTGCCAGAAGTCTGTCTGGGCATGATTTCCTGGATGCTTTGTTTCTATATTTTGTAGTGAGAAAAATGATGAGGTTTCGTGTAGAGGATGTTGGTGGTAGTTCCCACGTTCATTCTGCCTCTGTGTCTTACTCTTTGATGCCTGGGACCACTTGCCTCTCTGCTCTGTCTACTATCTCCCTGACCTCTGCCATTAAATGGAATTTCTTCTTAAAGTTTATTTATTTATTTTGAGAGAGAGAAATAGAGAGTGTATGCACGTACATGCACGCAAGCCAGGGAGGGGCAGAGGCCAACAGGGGGCTCGATCCCATGAACCATGAGATCATGACCTGAGCCAAAATCAAGAGTTGGGCAATTAACCAACTGAGCAACCCAGGCGCCCCTAAATGGAGATTTTTAACTTCATTAAGGGGGGAAAGTGGGGTAGGAGAGAAAAAGTACAGAACATCTCAGAATCTCTGGGGGCGGGAAATAATTTAAAAACTTTTCCACTATTATAAGATTATTGTATATTTTTATAAGAAACAAAAAGTCTTGCTTTTTAAAAATTATGCTCCAGTGACTTTATATTGGTTAACTGCAAACATTTTTAAAGGAATCTTTTTTTTTCTCATAATAGGGTCAATTTTTTTACTGCTCAGTGTAAAATTCCTTATTTGGTTCACATTTGTTAGAAATTAGATCATTAAATTCTTAATGTCCTATTAAAGAACTTCCACATCTCACATATTCAATATGCCCTTAACATAATTTCCCAGCGTATTCCTATGTACTGACTTAAATTTTTTTTTTTTTCAACGTTTATTTATTTTTGAGACAGACAGAGACAGAGCATGAACGGGGGAGGGGCAGAGAGAGAAGGAGACACAGAATCAGAAACAGGCTCCAGGCTCTGAGCCATCAGCCCAGAGCCCGACGCGGGGCTCGAACTCCCGGACCGCGAGATCGTGACCTGGCTGAAGTCGGGCGCTTAACCGACTGCGCCACCCAGGCGCCCCAAAATTTTTTAAGTATAACATATATTTTTAAACTAATGAATCCTGGCTCTATTCTTTTTCCCTTATGGCGTTCCTTTATCATCACTACTGGTGACATTTTTTTTTTTCTGTTCTTTCTCAACTTCTTTAAATGTTTTTTTTTTTTTTTTTTCTTGTGTGTGTGTGTGAGACAGAGAGCATGTGTGTGCATCCATGAGTGGGGAAGGGGCAAAGAGAGAATCTTAAGCAGGCTCAATGCTCAATGCAGGAGTCTGATGCAGGGCTCTATCTCATGAACTGAGAGATCATGACCTGAGCTGAAATCAAGAGTCAGTTGCTCAACCAACTGAGCCTCCCCGGCATCCCCCCAGCTTCTTTTAACAAAACATTTCAAACATACCTGTAGAGAGAATATCTTGCCAATCTTGTTTTATCTATCTCTATATATTTTTAAAGAGTATTTGAAAACAAATCCCAAATATATCATTTTACCTTTGGTAAAATTTGGTAACTGTAAGAGGTAAGGACTTTTAAACGTGAAATGAATATTAGATGACATTAAGCAAGAATTTAAATTATTTAGGTACAAATGTGGTTAAAACAACTAAATAATTTAAATTCTTGCTTAATGTCATCTAATATTCATGTCATCTTTGGATTTCCGCAGCTCTCTCAAAAACATCCTTTTATGATTGATTTCTTTCAATCAGGATCCAAGTAAAGTCCTCAGTTAGAATTTAGTTAATGTGTTTGTTTGGTCTCTTCAAGCTACCTTCACTTCCCACCCTCCCCACTTTTTAATTTAATTAATTTAATTTTATTTTATTTTATTTACAATTTATTTATTTTGAGAGAGAAAGAGACAGTATGAATGGAGGAGGAATAGAGAGAGAGAGGAAGACAGAGAATCCCAAGCAGTCTCCACACTGCCATTGCAGAGCCTGATGCAGGGTCCGAACTCACATATGCGCAAGATCATGACCTGAACCGAAACCAAGTCAGATGCTTTACCGACTGAGCCCCCCCAGGCGTCCCCCCACTTTAATATTTTCTACTTGTTGGATAAGCTAACTCGCTGGTCCTGGGTAATAGCTCGTCTTCTGCACTTGTTTGCTCCCTAAATGATAGTATTTATCTTATGCTTCTGTCAGCTGTTTTTTCCTATAAATAGGAGCTAGAGCTTTTCAGAGGATTGAGTAAATTTTGGTGCTTTTCTTTCTCTCTCTTTTTTTTTTTTTTTTTTTTTTTTTTTTTTAGGGAGAAATACATTATAGATGGCATTTTGTATGTCTTGTTACAATATTGAAGGGACCCACAAGGTCTTCTGTCCTATTTTTGGTGATACTAAGAGGGATCCACAGATTCAGGAGATACCAGCCAGGTTATCACATTGTAACATTCTTATCCACTTTTTAGCTAAAGGTGTAGCAGCCTTTAATATTGTTGAATTCCTTTATTCCATTAGGGGTTGCAAAGTGGTGACTTTTCTTGCAGTCTCTCTGTATTTATTAGCCGTCGATTCTCCATAAAGAACTTTCTCTTCTCAGCAATTTATTACCCAGAAATACAGTTTGTACAGGCACAACGGAACAAGTGCTTTATTTTTTTCAGTGTATTGATTCATTTTCAGAATGGTGGATTGGTATTAGAAATGTCCAAGGATGACCAATGAATTTTTGTTAAAGTTTTAATATGAATTCATGGATTTTCATGTGTTTCAATCCACCATAGTCGTTATTATTTTTTTCATCTACTGTCATTGTAGTTCAAATAACAGAATATTAAGCTTTTCCAAATTTTCTTCTCTGGTGGGCATAGACAGATGACAGCAGAAATTAAGGTGACCTGTGTGTCAGACTCTGATGAGTAAGAATTGATAGTTGTTTTATGCTTATGAAAATTGGTGTGCGTATGGTAAAAGACCAATGATAAGGTTTTGATAAAAAGTTGTGGATATATGCGTATTCACCATAAAATTCTTTCAGCTTTGTTGTAAGTTTGAAATTTTTCACAGGTAAAAAAAAAAATAAAGAACTTGTATATTAAGTTAAGACTCTCTGAAATAAACAAGTTGGGCTACATCAAGCTAAAAAGCTTCTGCACAGGAAAGGAAGCCATCAACAAATGAAAAGGCAACCTATAGAATGGGCAAAAATGTTTGCAACTCATATATCGGATAAGGGGAGAATATGAAAAAAAATTAAAGAACTCACACAACTCAATAGCAAGAAAGCCAAATAGTCCAATTTAAAAATAGGCTGAGGAGCTGAATAGACACGTTTCCAAAGAAGACAAACAGATGGCCAACAGGTACATCAAAAGGTGCTCAACAGCACTAATCATCAGGGAAATGCAAATCCAAACCACAATGAGGATTCACCTCACACCTGTTAGAATGGCTGTCATCAAAAAGATAAGAGATATCAAGTGTGGGTGAGGATATGAAAAAAAGGTAACTCTTGTACATTGTTAGTGGGAATGTAAATTGGTGCAGCCACTACGGAAAAGCAGTATGGAGGTTCCTCAATAAATTAAAAATAGAACTACGATATGATCCAGCAGTCCCATTTCTGTGTATGTATCCAAAGGAAATAAAAACAGGATTTCGAAGGGATACCTGCACTCCCATGTTCATTGCAGCATTATTCACAATTGCAAAGATATATAAACAACCTAAGGGTTTGTCAACAGATAAGTGGATAAAGAAGATGAGGAATATTATCCAGCCACAAGGAAAAAGGAAATCCTGCCATTTGTGACAACATGGATGGACCTTGAGGGCATTATGCTAAGTGAAATAAGCCACACAGAGAGAGACAAATACTTCATGGTATTGCTTATACGTGGAATCTCATAGAAACGGAGAGTAGCAAAGTAGTTACCAGGGGCTGGGAGGTGAGGGAAATAGGGAGATGTTGGTACAAGGGTACCACCTTTCAGCTGTAAGATGAGTAAGGTCTGAGAATCTAATGTATAACATGGTGACTATAGTTGATAACACTGTATTGTATAACTGAAATTTGCTAAAAGAGTAGAATGCTTAGATTTTCTTTGCCCTTCCACCACCACAAAATAGGTAAATATGTGAGGTGATGGCTTTGTTAATCAAGTTGATGGGGAGAATCCTTTCAAAATATATATGTATGTCAAATTGTTATGATGTGCACTTTAAATATCGTACAATTGTGTTTATCAACCATACCTCAATAAAGGTGAAAAAAGCATCCTTTAGTGAACACATTGAAAATTATAGCATAACACAAGAAAAAAATGAGTGAAAGCGTTTTTAGATTTTGAGTATAAAGGGAGATGTATGTGTTTCCATTAGTGCATTGAAATTTCGAACAGTGGCACTCAGACATCTACAATGTCTGTTGACCTCTGATATGTGAAATTTTTCTCAAATTAAATCAAGCCTATTGAGCTGTGTAGGGATAAAAGAATCTTGATTTGTTTGAGAAACACATTTTGAAAAGTTATGATGAAGTTTAATGGGAAACATACTTGTATAGAAGCCTGGGCATAAGGTTGAAATTGATCATCACATTGTTTGTTTAGAAAAGAAAACATAACATTCAAAGAATATGTTGGAAGCATTGGATTTCTTCACATGAGAACACACACATTGAAAATGATGAGGCTTGGATAAAGCATAAATTACACACTCTTTTTTTTCTTAGAAGTGTTGAGCTTTAAAAAATATGCATATATTATTGGGAATACTAAAAATCAGAATATTTTTGCATAGGGAATACTTTTGAGGAAAAAAAAAGATACAAAATAATGGGAACATTTTGTTAACAATACCAATGACCAGACTCTGACAATTATTCTACCAATGGAAGAATAAAATGACAGAGAATTTACAGCATGCCAAATACATAGATTTTCAGCAGTAGCCTATCATTGCTTGCCTGGGTGGTCTCCCATTTCCCAGAAGAGAGAATCACTGAGTTTCATGATAGTCATGATGTACTCTGCACCAAAAGGTCCTCTGTGTGGGGGGAAGGTGGGGGGGAGGGGGAATGACTTTTTAAAAAAAGTCCTAGAAGGGGATAAAAAAAAAAAAAAACATAGAAAAAATTTTGTGAGTTATATAAACCAACCCATTTACCCCTAAGAAAAACCACACCTAACTTCTTCCAGACAGATTAGAATCTTTCTTATTTCCAAAGACCTCCTGAGAAGGAGTTTCCATTTCCTTACTTTAGTATTTGACAGGCTTCACGCTCAAGAAGACTGCTCTTTCGCCTGTGTTAAATCTTTCATGGTACTGCCAAAATTTTGTTCGTATAATTTCCTCTAAGGGAAGGCAGGCAGACGACTGTCTTCAGGAGATCTTTGTACCTCTGTTCCCCTTGGCCTCCTTTTTTCTACACTCACAATTTCCATCTTTTAAGGCAAAGATTGCAATGCTTTAGGGGTTAGGTGGATAATACATAACTTACCGGATTTGAGATTGTAGGGAGTGGTGGCAAAGTGGAGAGTCAGTGCTCCTCCGAAGGCATTTAATTGCATCGTCATTTTATGTACTGGTGAGACCATGCCAATGAAGACTTTGGGGTGAATTCTGCTTATGAGCTGCCCACTTCCATCCTTGCTATAGGCCTTCCTACCAGGGTAGAACATGTTAATAAGGTTGTATTTGCCTGTGTATACAGTGGAATACCCAAGTCTTAGTTTAACTCTGGTGAAAGATGTTTGTCTAGATTTCATATCTTCTGCAGGAGATTTTAATGTATACATTAGCCCCAAGATGGCCTTCCGTGCCCTTGTCTCCTGGTGTTCATGCCCTTATATGCTAGGCCTGTGTGAGTAGCAGGATACATTGGAGATGAGGATGCATACCTTCCAGTGCTAAGTCATATAAGTCATGAGCAGCTTTCCCTCTATCTCTTAAATCACTTGCTCTGGAGGAAGCTGCAGCTGTGCAGTGAGGAACCTCAAACAGCCCTGTGCGAAAGACATGAGGCCCCCAACCAACAGCCCAAACTAACCTGCCACTCTGATGAGTGAGCCGTCTTGAAAATGTATCCTCCAGTTCCAACCAACCCTTCAAATGCCTATGGGACCAGCCAACAGCTGACTAAAACTGAATGAGAGACTTCAGGTGAGCTCTGCCCACAAAAGACCTGAGGTCTTGACCAATGGAAACCTGATGTGTAATAAATGCTTAGTATTGTTTTAAACCACTGAGTTTTAGAGGAGATTCGCTGGGCAGCAATAGATAATTTGACAAGTAAAGTTGGTGGATTTAGAGCTGTAAATCCACAACTGCAGGCATCTATTACTTAAAAGGAGTAGAACAATCAATCCTGGTGACCCATTCCTCTCAGTTTCCCTTTTAAACAACATTTTCTGGAGTGCCAGGTGGCGCAGTCCGTTAAGTGCCTGACTCTTGACCTTGGCTCAGGTCATGATCTCGTGGTTTGTGAGTTCGAGCTCCACATTGGGCTCTGTGCTGACAGCGTGGCGCTTGCTTGGGCTTCTGCCTCCTCTTTCTGCCCCTCCCCCACTTGTGCGCACACTTGCTCTCTCTTTCTCTCTCTCTCTCAAAAATAAATAAACTTGGAGCACCTGGGTGGCTCAGTTGGTTAAGTGTCCGAGTTAGGCTCAGGTCATGATCTCACTGTTCGTGGGTTTGAGCCCCAAGTCGGGCTCTGTGCTGACAGCTCAGAGCCTGGAGCCTGCTTTGGATTCTGTGTCTCCCTCTCTGCTCCATCCGCTGCTTGTACTCTCTGTTTCTCAAAAATGAGTAAAAATGTTAAAATTTTTTTTTTAATTAAAAACAAATTAATTAATTAATTAATTAAAAAAGAGAAATTTCCCCAGCTTTAATGAGATATAATTGATATAGTATTATGTAATATTAAGGTGTACAACATGATGATTTGATATATGTACATATTGTGAAACTATGGCCACAGTAAGAGTTAACACATCCATTGACTTATTTACCCTCCCAGTTTCTTTGGCAATGGGGATAGAGATATTTTGTTCTTCCTCAGGAATGGAAGCTAGAGATCATGTAGAAAGCATGGTGATCTTACATGGATCCATGTCATATTTTTTCCCATGTCACACTGGCTTTTAATTATCATTCTTTAATAGCTAATATTAATTGAACTTTTACTGTGTGGCAGCATTATGCTAAGAGTTCTGCCTGAGTTATCGTCATATAATCCTCCTAATAGCCCTAAGAGGTAGCTATTATTGTTCTTATTTTCCAGTTTACTGCAAGACAGCTCTAAGGAGCTGGTGAAGTAAGCTGATGTCTAAGTAGTTGTGAGTTTTTAAAAAATGCTCTATGACTTTTCTGCCCCCAAATATCTGTACAAATCACACATCACAGTTACTTCTATTTCATAAGTACGAGCCTTGAATGTTTTTCAAAATAATCTCTTAACAGGGTAGTTGGTCACTTCGTGGATATATGTTCAGCAGATGTGTTTCGTACCCCTTCTTGGGAAAACGGGTGTGTGGCCCTTGCCCGGGAAAGCGAGGCATATAGGTCTGCGATTCCAGGGAGCCCAGCTGAATGAGGGTGCCAGCTGCTGTGCTCCTCCATCCATCCCTGTCTGCACTGAATTCCTATTTCCCATGAGCCATTCCTGGCCAGTGATTGAGTTGGCAGGGTCAGCAATAGATTCCTGTTCTGCGTGATGCAGGGCTCCTCTGAAAGCTGATGCCAGATGGTCCTGCCAAAATCTCTCACGACTACACTGCAGTCTCATACTCTCCTACCCATCCTGTCTCCTTGCCTCTCTCATTCACCTGAGGTTGGACATGCATAACGGTCTAAAAATCACCCCTTTCCCCCTTCCCTCTCTTTAGGCCTCTCACAGGTGTGGTTGCCTCAAATTTATCTCCTGCATATTTAGTTCTGTCTTGGCATCTGCTCCTTAGAAGGTATGGACTGGCTCGTAGTGGTAGCACATGAAGCATCTATGGTGACAATGTGACGAGAAGATATCATGAGCAAGCCTAAAAGGACTTGGGGAGGATTCAAAAGATAAGTAACACATTGTATAATTTTGGTTAAGCAAAACTCATGCTGTGCTTAGAAACAAATCAAAGATTGTTTATGGGGAAGTTAAGAGGAAGCCTATTAACAATAGAATTGTTGATCAAAAAAAATGAAGATACGTAAGGATGGGGGTACATGGTCTGTCTGATAAAGTTAGGTACATTTAGTCATCTAAAATAAAGAATACTGGGCGCCTGGGTGGCGCAGTCGGTTAAGCGTCCGACTTCAGCCAGGTCACGATCTCGCGGTCCGTGAGTTCGAGCCCCGTGTCGGGCTCTGGGCTGATGGCTCAGAGCCTGGAGCCTGTTTCCAATTCTGTGTCTCCCTCTCTCTCTGCCCTTCCCCCATTCATGCTGTGTCTCTCTCTGTCCCAAAAAATAAATAAATGTTGAAAAAAAATTAAAAAAAGAATAAAATAAAGAATACTCACATATAGCAGATGTTTTTGGTGCCCTGCTTTATCTTGCCCTGGGCCCATTTCTGATTTTAGCTGTGGCAGGTGTGGACAATTCTGGACAGACTCAGACTTGTGACGACAGCATCCTACCTCAAGCACATGCCAGGAGAAGAGTTACCAGATTTAGAAAATAAAGAAGGGGAAGGAGAGGAAGAAGAGGAATACAGGACACTCAATTAAATTTGAATTTCAGATAAATAATGAATAATTTTTAGTGTAAATGTGTCTCATGTAATATATGTATTGAAAAAATATTTACTATTTATCTGAAGTCCTAATGTAACTGGAATCTTGTATCTTACTGACACTCCTAGCCAGGAAGGTCTCCACTTTTCTGTCTTGGAGCTTTTTTTGAGGCCATGGGAGCTCTCTCACCCTGAACCGATGCAGCCTGACCGTGAAATGGATTTAATGTCCCAGGAGTAACCCTCAACTAATGGAGAACTGTAGCTAAGGGATCAATACTCAGCAACCTGTCCTTCCAAAGGAGAAGTGAGCATTGTGTCTGTTTCTGATGTCCCTGCAATATCGAGTCTCTGTTTCCTACAGCAGCAATCTCAGAAACACAAGCCTATACTGGCATCTCCTTGCCTTCTTATTCCCCCTGCTTCACCTCTCCTGCTTCCTGTGATTGTCCTTCTGATAAATATAATTCCATGTCTTAGGATCTGCATTTGGAGGGATCTAAATTAAGACAACGTAATTATGCATTAGGCAAGTATATGTAATCCCTTTTCCCAAAAATAATTCCAAGCACTCATAAAGCTGAAAAATGAGTTTGCATAAATAGATGGTCACCTAATTATATGAAGATATAATTTTAGATTCTAGTAAATAAAAAATAAGGCAATTTGCCTTTCAGGAAGACCATTTTCCTTATTTGGCTGTAAATAAAATAAACCACACATTAATTTATGGTCAAAAAAAATTCTCATGAAAACAGTAACCCACAAGTATGTAAAAAGGGAGCAAGTGAAGTTAAGCAAATCCATTTTCTAATATATGCTCTTTGAAGGCAATATGAGTTTTGTTTAAAGAAGTGATAAAAAACAGTTTGTATGGGTGTCTGTAGAGGGTTTGGGAAGTTTGCGATTATTAGCTCTCAAGTACTTCTGGTCATCAGTATAAATATTGCGTTACTATTGAAGAGTTACATTCATTTTTGGCACTGTTTTGCACTTCATCACAGTTTTCCAGTACTTTTAGACTGTGCGAGTTGTGCATAAAACAATCAATCATCCCCTGTTGGCTGTTTGGCAGAGACAGCCAATGACTTGTTCTGTCATGAACTGAATTCATATATATTCATGAGGCCCAGAGAAACACTTCATTGTTTCAGATTGTTTTGTTATTTTAGAATAAATCATAAAGACACCATCCCACCCATAGCTGGTAAAGAAATATTTGTCCTATGATCCTCACTTTTGTGGTTTGTAGTGTTTTAACTTGCACAGGTTAGCCCACATTACATGTCTTTTTTTTTTTTTTAACAGTAAGTTACATACCTTTTTAAAAAACGCCATGCCTGTGTTCCCTTGTATCAGCAAAAATTAGAGACATCTAAAAACTGAAATGACCTGTGTCCTAAGGTAGGGTGATTTAATTTTCAGATTGGGGGGGGGGCCCATGGTAGAATGGTAAACTTCATACAGGCAGGTGTTGTGTAAGCTTCCAAATTCTAAACATTTCAACCTTTTTGTCCCTCATTTATTTGTGCAGAACCTTCCAAGAATCAGTTGCAATTGCGTAATTTTATATTCTGCCAGGATGTCTGCATGAACCTCAATAAAAGCAAAAATATCACCATCAGCATGAAAACAACTTACTGAGAAAGCTATTTTAACACCTCTGATTAACAGAAGAGGTGAATAGTTCTATTTAAAGCCATCCAAATTCCTCACATTGTCTGTCTTTCCTAATCAGTAATCATATGCTCATAAAATCTTGTAAAATCTAGGGAAATAAAATCCAGAGACAGTGAATCCCAGAAACATAAAAGTCATAGAACATTCTTAATCACCACCAATGTGATTCTCAGAAAAGACAGTTTATTGGATGGTCCCTATGAATTATGAGTTCAGCAATAAGACTTGATTTAAACACTTACTGTCTTTGCTTCTAACAATGGCTATTTGTTTAGGTGGCACAGTGCCTATTTAAAACTTAGTCAACTTCTTGCCATAGGGATCAACAATATTTAAAAGGACAAATGGTAATATAAATGTGGCTCCACACAGGGTTGGGATCAGACTACTTGGGTTTAAATCCTGACCTTGGGTGTATTAGATGGTGAAATTCAGACAACTTACTTGATTTTTAACCCTCAATTTTCTCATCTGTATAATATGGATACTAGTGTTTATCTTATTATTATGCAAAAATATGCTGGCCATAAAGTAAGAAGCTAGAAATTTTAGCTATTGTTTTCATTCTTATTAACTAGTGTGCTTAGCTGCAAAAAAAAAAAAAAAAAAAAAAAGGAAGAAGAAGAACCCACCCCAGCTAGATTAAACAGAAGATGTATTTATATATTTATTTTTTAGGAAAAAAATGTATTAAAGGAGACCAAATGGCTCATACATTTTGGAAGTGGAACGTACAGAGAATCTGACTTGGAAGTGATATGAAACGGGAAGTCATTCTGACGAGGCTGCCAAGGGGCATATATACTGGAGCTCACACAGGAGTTACATAAATCGTGGAGCACAATGCAAAGTGAAAATATGAGGCCGCTTGTTCAAAAAGTAGGAAAATTTCCATTTAAAGAAACTGAAATAGAGAACTCTCTCCTTTTTCCTGCAGGCTCCCTCACCACCTGTCATGGTGTTTTTTTTGTTTTTTGTTTTTTGTTTTTTTTTTTTTATTTGCTATTTCACGTTGTTCAAAGCAAAGAAAAGTGAAATTAAAAAAAATTACTATGAGTTTTATTCATCTTCATGTTGTACCGTGTCAATCTTAAATGCAGATATAGGAGCATTTAGCTTATATGCAGAATTACTGAAATCTCAATTCATCTATCATAATCTGTACCTGCATATGTATTTCATTCTTACCAGAGGAGTAGAAACATTGCCCCAAATTAACTTTTTATTTGACTTCTTGATATGTGGGCATTCTACCAAAACTCACTCTGTGAGGCATCCTGATAAGCAGGAAGGACTGATAAGAAAAGGACACTTGGGTTGCCCCATCTGTCCCTTTTCTTCTGTCACAGTTCTGTCAGTTGGCTACTGCAGAGGAATAACATGAGCGAGAAGACCTAGGAGAAGGTTCCTTGGTTGTTTGTGTTTCTTGGAACAACATTGTCTTTTTTCTGTTTTGGAAGCAAGATCTGGTTCGAATGGGGAAGTGTGGCTTCTCAGGGCTGTCGGCGCTTCCCACCCCCACACCTGTCACTCCGTAGCAGACATGAACACATTTGTTTTGTCCTTGCTTTGAACCTTGCTGGGCTCCTACACATCGCGGGTCTATGGAATGCTGCTCTTACAGGTCACTAAATGTTATATGCAGATGGGCGGTAAGGAATTAGGTCAGACACAAATACTGTGCAAATTGTTACATTTAGCATAACCTGGTTGGGGTATTCCCTGAAGATTTTATTTTTAATTTAGGAAGGCATATACTTTACTGTCTGAATATTCTTTTCCAAGAAAGTAAATGCTACTTAAAAAAACGCACATCAGGCTACATGAGACTAAGCAGAAGAAATGTGTGTATAAATTCATCATTGTCCTGTTAGGTGCAGAGAACTTAATGACAAATGTCATCTGACAGAGTCAGATTTATGATCCAGAATTAAGCTTATTTTTTTTTTCAACGTTTATTTATTTTTGGGACAGAGAGAGACAGAGCATGAACGGGGGAGGGGCAGAGAGAGAGGGAGACACAGAATCGGAAACAGGCTCCAGGCTCTGAGCCATCAGCCCAGAGCCTGACGCGGGGCTCGAACTCACGGACCGCGAGATCGTGACCTGGCTGAAGTCGGACGCTTAACCGACTGCGCCACCCAGGCACCCCTATGATCCAGAATTAAAAAAAAACAAATCCCTATTGGAAAAATGTACAGTAGCTTAAGCTACCTGTGTTATCTCATAAAGTCAGTTTGATAGAGAGATATACTCTCACTCAGTTCCCAAGGATCTTCTCTTGTGACCTGTCATCAATATGTACCCTCAATATTGATGAGCTGAACTCAAATAAAAGAAATGCCTTCCCTCTAATAACTGCAGTTGAATGTGTAAAGTCATCATGGTAGGGTGTCCTGAATTCTTGAAATTCATTTTCAAACTCATTTTTCATTCTTTTTTAAACTTCTATTATCCTTTCAATTAAAATTTGTTGGTTTTTTTTTTTTTTATTTTAAGACACGTTAATATTGATGTGTTGCATATTTCACTCCATCAGATGTATTACTCAGATTTTGTAAAGAATTTCTTGGCTATAAGATTGTTGGAATATTAAATCTTCCTTTTTGTTTTAGTTTACTACTCTAAAGACCTTACATTCTGCGTGCTGTAACAAAATGTTAAATTAAGTCAGAAATACACAATTCTTTTTTTCTGTAGATAAACTGGCTTCCATTTCGTGACTAAAATTTATCAATTCTGATGATTTGGATGAAAATATATAATACAGACACACACACACACACACACACACACACGGCACACTGGGAGCCTACTTTGTTACTTTATTTTTGGCGTGTTTTTCAGAACTGACATAGCTTATTGCTCAATAAATATTCGTTAGGACAGATGACTCTGTGAGTAACTTACAAGCATTCTCATGAAGATGTTAATTCACCTCAGAATGGATAATAGATTTAGGTGAAGAAACTTCACAAAATTAGGTTTCTCATTTTGCATTACCAGCATTTTCAATTACATTTAAAACAATTTTTTAAAAGGGGTTAGATCAAGAATTTAAAGAAAACAAGTAAGAAACTTTTCTGGAAAAGTGGTTGTGTGGGTGCTTTTCTAAACGGAATCATGAAGTTATTGAGCACAACATTGATACTCCACCAGCTGTACCTTAATCCTCAGTAAAAAAAAAAAAAAAAAAAAAAAATTTAGCTGAGCTCGTGATGACCCATATTAAATTTCCCAGACACTCTTGATGCTAGATGTGGCCATGTGACTAGATTTTAAGACCAATGAGATATGAGCAGAAGTGACATATACAATTCAGATTGCACTGTTAAAAGTAGAAGATTAAAAATTAATCGTAGAAAAGTGCCTGTGATTTGGGATTTATAGTACATACAGCCAAATTTTGGTTCTAAATAATGCAATGCCCAAGATAGAATGTTTTTGGACAAAAATATGGTAAGAACTCATTAATTTTTCAGTGAACAAATTAATGTAAGATGGGAATCGTTGACCTATATATATACATGCATATGTGTATGTGTATGTATATGCTAGTTATAATAATTAAATATTTATCTTCCAAATAATTTGCCATAATTCTCTTGATTTTGGAGCTCCAGTTTTCATCAAACACTTGCTTGGACCATCTCCATCTGGCCTTTCGAGGAGATTGAGTGCCAGTAAGGTGGTCCTGAAGAGCTAAAAACAAATAAAGTTGATTTCCTATACTTACATGGAAAGACTTAGAGACAATGTTAAGTGAGAAAAGCAAGTTACAAAATAATGCATAAAGTATAAATCCAGTAGAATAACAAGTACAAAATAAATTTATATATAGCTTGGCATGCATATATGCCAACTCATATGAGTGTATGTATGTGTGGGCGTGTGTATGCATGTGGATGTATAAATTAATAGAAACTGTTTTTAACAGTATATGGAGAATTGTTAATAGTAGTTACCTCTGTGGAAGAGCAAGCATTGGGAAGGGAGTTAGGTGAAGGCGATACATAATTTTTTAGTCCCTGTGCTTCGTTTGTTTGAATACTATATAATGAATATGCATTTAGAAATTACTCGGGGAGTTTCTATTTATATGTATGTGTATAGTGAAATAAAAATATGTATCATCAAAGTTAAATATATATCATATTACTTATTAAATATTTATGTATTTATGTATGATAGAAGTAAAAGCAAACTCAAGAAGGTTTAGTTTAACTATATTGCCTGTGGAAAAAGATTTTAGATTTTTTTACTTCATAGTAAAATCATCCCTGGTTTGACTCCTCATTCAATAATTTGCTGGAAACAGCTAATGGGTGAGTTAAATGCATTATTTGAAAAGCATAGTTTATAATGTAACCTTGCAGACTGGCTGTTAGTATTATAGGTAATATCACCAGATCATTCATGCACCATCGACTGGTACATTAGAGGCACTCGGTGGGTGCTATTATTACTGAGATTATTCTTAAGTGTGAAAAACTGAAATTAAACCTTTTTGATACATCATAGTTATAATTTCATTAAGCCAGGAAAAAAATTATGATGTAGGGAAAGACAGAGCTTGACAGGAAAAATGTAGGCAATGTTTTAAATAAGCCTACTTCGTAAATGAATTCAGTAAAGTTACAATTAAAAATGTTTTATAACAGGGCACCTGGGTGGCTCAGTCAGTTAAGCATCTGACTTTGGCTGAGGTCATGATCTTGCAGTTTGTGAATTCGAACCCCTCATTGGGCTCCTTGCTGACAGCTCAGAGCCTGGAGCCTGTTTCAGATTCTGTGTCTCCCTCTTTTTGTCTGCCCCTCTTCCACTCATACTTTGTCTCTCTCTCTCTCTCTCTCTCTCTCTCTGTCTCTCAAAAATAAGGAAACATTAAAAAATTTTTAAAAATGCTTTATAATATATATGATGCTATTTGTAAATTAATTTAGGGGACACCTGAGTGGGTCAGTCAGTTAAGCATCTGACTTCAGCTCAGGTCATGATCTCACGGTTTGTGGGTTCAAGCCCTGCATCTGGCTCTGTGCTGACAGCTCAGAGCCTGGAGCCTGCTTCAGATTCTGTGTCTCCCTCTCTCTCTCTCTGCACCTCCCCCACTTGCACTCTGTTTCTCTCTGTCTCTCAAAAATGTGTAAATGTTTAAAAAAATAAAATTAATTTATAATTGTATGTATCACATAGAAGATAAAATGAAAAAGTTCTATTCATAATAAAGAAATCAGTAATAGCAGCAAACACAAGGGAACCAAAAAGACTCTAAACCCTGTCAACCCTATCTAAGGAAGATCAAATAAAAAGTAATGTTTAATCATCTTAGATCATATATATGGGTTAAAATTAATTATTATTAAAATTAATTAATCATTAAAGCTAACAACTAAATTAATTAACAAATAATTACGATTAATTATGAAAATAAATTAAACCAATAACTTAAATAATTTTAAGATTAATTTAAAATAATTAAAATATCACAAATTATATAAAATTCCTAAAAATCTGATGAGTTCTAGTATAACATTATCAGATATAATTTAAGAATATGTCATAAAAATGTTTGCCAATTGCGTCATTTTTGTATGTGTGTATAAACTTTCAGCAGATCCCAAGCACAGCTATTTGTCTTTTGCCATTTACAGTTGTTTTACTCTGATGCTTTTGCAAAAGTGCTCCTGAAAAAATGCTTCATCTTCAAAGAGATTCATGGAAAAGACCCTGACATATACTCTAAAATACAAGTTTCTGATAACTTTAAGATTATAACATTAAACTGAGTAAGAGTTTCTAAAACTCCAATGGAAAACTGATTGATTCATAAAGCTGTTAACCCAAGATGAAACAAAACAAGAATTATATACATAAGATGAATGAACTATAAAAATGATTATAATTTTTATGACTTCATTTATTTATTTTTATGTGTTTAGATATAATTTTTTGTCACATTGGTTTCCATACAACACCCAGTGCTCATCCCAGCAAGTGCCCTCCTCATTGCCCATCACCCACTTTCCCCTCTCCCTCAGCCTCCATCAACCCTCAGTTTTTTTCTCTGGATTCAAGGGTCTCTTATGGTTTGCCTCCCTCCCTCTCTGTTTGTAACTTTTTTTCCCCTTCTCCTCCCCTGTGGTCTTCTGTTAAGCTTCTCAAGATCCACATATGATTGAAAACATATGGTATCTGACTGACTTATCTCACTTAGCATAAGACCCTCCAGTTCCATCCATGTTGCTGCACATGGCATGATTTAATTCTTTCTCATTGCCAAATAGTTTTCCATTGTATACATAAACCACATCTTCTTTATCCATTCATCAGTTGATGGACATTTATGCTCTTTCCATAATCTGGCTATTGTTGAAAGTGCCGATATAAACATTGGGGTACATGTGTCCCTATGCATCACCACCCCTGTATCCCTTGGGGAAATTCCTAGCAGTGCTATTGCTGGGTCCTAGGGTATTTCTATTTTTAACTTTTTGAGGAACCTCTGCACTGTTTTCCAGAGCGGCTGCACCAGTTTGTATTCCCATCAACAGTGCAAGAGGGTTCCCATTTCTCCACATCCTTGCCAGCATCTATAGTTTCCTGATTTGTTCATTTTAGCTACTCTGACCGGTGTGAGGTGGTATCTCAGTGTGGCTTTAATTTGTATTTCCCTGATGATGAGTGACGTTGAAGCATCGTTTCATGAGTTTGTTGGCCACCTGGATGTCCTCTTTGGAAAAGTGTCTATTCATGTCTTCTGCCCATTTCTTCACTGGGTTATTTGTTTTTCGGGTGTGGAGTTTGGTGAGTTCTTTTTAGATTTTGGATACTAGCCCTTTATCCATTTGCAAATATCTTTTCCTGTTCTGTCAGTTGCCTTTTAGTTTTGTTGATTGTTTCCTTTGCAGTGCAGAAGATTTTTATCTTCATGAGGTCCCAATAGTTCATTTTTGCATTTTATTCCCTTGCCTTTGGAGATGTGCCGAGTAAGAAGTTGCTGTGGCTGAGGTCAGAGAGGTTGTTGCCTGCTTTCTCCTCTAGGGTTTTGATGGATTCCTATCTCACATTTAGGTCTTTCATACATTTTGAGTTTATTTTTATGTATGGTGTAAGAAAGTGGTCTAGTTTCATTCTTCTGCATGTTGCGGTCCTGCTCTCCCAGAACCATTTGTTAGAGAGACTGTCTTTTTTCCATTGGATACTTTTTCCTGCTTTGTAGAAAATTAGTTGACCATACATTTGTGGGTCCAATTCTGGGTTCTCTATTCTATTCCACTGGTCTGTGTGTCTGTTTTTGTGCCAAATACCATACCGTTTTGATGATTACAGCTTTGTAGTAGAGGCTAAAGTCTGGGATTGTGATGCCTCCTGCTTTGGTTTTCTTCTTTGATATTATTTTGGCTATTGGGGTCTTTTGTGGTTCCATACAAATTTTAGGGTTGTTTGTTCTACCTTTGAGAAGAATGCCAGTGCAATTTTGATTGGGATTGTACTGAAGGTGTAGATCGCTTTGGGTAGTATTGACATTCTAATAATATTTATTCTTCCAATCCATGAGCATGGGATGTTTTTGCCATAAAATACCTAGGAATAAACCTAACCAAAGATGTAAAAGATCTATATGCTGAAAACTATAAAAAGCTTATGAAGGAAATTGAAGAAGACACAAGGAAATATGACTTCATTTAAAACATTGCTGGTTCTTAATGTGTTGTTTTATAGATTTAAAGTACTGCTTTTTCTATTCTCTTTTAAGCTGTCTGCAACTTAATGTAGTTTGGTAAAGTATTTAAATACTTTAAAGCTAAAGTATTTAAATACTTTAAAGCTAAAGTATTTAGGGGTGCCTGGGTGGCTCAGTCAGTTAAACGTCCGACTTCAGCACAGGTCATGATCTTGTGGTTAGTGAATTTGAGCCCCGTGTCAGGCTCTGTGCTGACAGCTCAGAGCTTGGAGCCTGTTTTGGATTCTGTGTCTCCTTCTCTCTCTGCCCCTCCCCTGCTTGTGCTCTCTCTCAAAAATAAATAAACATAAAAAAAAATAAAGTATTTATCTTTTTTCCCCTACCTGATTCTTCCAGAATTCAGAAAGTCTTATTAAATATTCTTATTTATCATGACAATGTATGTATGTTACATATGTTCAATAAGAATCTGTTTTTCTTGTAACAAGACACAATTGAACAAGTCCTTGGCTTGGCTTCCTAGCCTAAAGAGGCTTTTGAAAGTCCCATCTGAGATTCCTTATTAAAAGTTCCAGCAAGAAATATTTCAAAGAACCTATATGAGGTGTGCCTGGGTGGCTCAGTTGGTTAAGCTTCCAACTTCGGCTCAGGTCATGATTTCAGGGTTGGTGAGTTTGAGCCCTACACTGGGCTCTCTGCTGTCAGCACAGAGCCTGCACCAGATTCTCTGTCCCCCTCTCTCTGCCCCTCCCTGTCCCCTTCTCATGCTCTGTCCTCCTCTCTACACCCCTCCCAGGCTCCTGTGCGAGAACCCATATGCATGCTTTCTCTCACTCTGTCCATCTCTCTCTCTCCCTCCCTGTCTCTCTCAAAAAATGAATAAACATTGGGGTGCCTGTGTGGCTTAATCACTTAAGTGACTGACTCGTGATTTCAGTTCAGGTCATGATCTCACATTTTGTGAGATACAACCCCCTGTAGGGTTCCTCACTGACAGTGTGGAGCCTGCTTAGTATTCTCTCTCTCTGTCTCTCTCTCACTCTCTCTCTCTCTCTCTGCCCCTACCCTGTTTTGTTCTGTGTTTATGTGCTCAGGCCAAGTTTATTGAAACTGGAAACTAGACTTGATTTGCAAACAAATTAGTTTTACTATGGTTATCTTTGATAGAAAGGAGATGATTACGAAGAGAAAAACATGTTTTAGCAATACTCCTTTGTGGATATCAGATCTAGGGCTATTAATTATCTTTGAGGTTTTGTTTTCCATCCATAAAATGGACCGAATCCTAATTCTTCTGATTTCCTCCAGTATCTGCCTAGAACTCTCCAAAATAGCATTTCCAAATTTCTCCTACTCTTTTGACTTGAAATCACAAAAGACTAAAACTGCCATTCCCCTGAATCTAGGCAAGGTAAAGCTAGACAGCTTGATATACACTTTAGGGAAATCACAACAGCTTATGTGTGGACAGTCTCCATGCCTTGTTGCTCCGTGACCACTTAGAGCACCAGAGACGTTGACACCGCAAACTAGGGAAATCTGTCTGATTGTTACTGTCTGCCCTCACTCTATCTGAACATGCTTTGAACTGACATCTAGAAATTTTCTCAACTGATTGCTGTCCATACTCAGAAACTGAATGTATAATTTGTTCAAACTATGAACTTTTGTTTTCTTTTTGTTTCTGTAGGAAGGCATCTTATTAAAGTTCTTGACTGCTCACATCACAAAGAGGCCTAATCTATGCGCTACCATCTCCCAAAATAAAATATCCTCCCATTCATTCTGTCCTAAATAATCATGGGCATATATGATTGCTAATATATCATGTTATGCCAATGTAAAACAAAAACTTTTAAAAATTATAATTCATCTGAGTTGTTTGTTTAAATCTTGGCTCCTGGGAATCTCTACTCTGGGCAATTTTTAATCCTTGGCTGTTGTTTTTATAGTCCTCATATTAACCTCTCTGGTGTGTTGTATACTCTCGAGGGTTTTACATGCCTCTCGTCAGCTGCTCATGCACAAAATGGTGTCCATCAGGATTGAACAACTGGATGAAATCCACAATAACCACATAAATGATGAAGACGGTGACTACATGACCGTCCAGCCTGATGACTCAACTAATGGAAACAGCGAATGTGTGATTCTTCAGTCAGACTACATCAACGGTGCTAACCGAGAAGAACTATTAATGCTCTTCTGGTTGGTCATATTCTCAGCCTGCCAACAGGGGAGAATTGTTAAAATAAAAAACAGAGACTGACTTTGAAAATTCCCTTAGCAGACAAAACCAGTTTCGTCTTTCAAGCAAAGCTTAATTTAACATATTTTGCAAGACTGACTCGACCTGGGCTATTTCTTGCTTATGCCTCTGAAAATCAAAAGCAAAACTTAAACTGTTTCTCAAGGTTGATATGAGGTAACCCCTGACCAGTTCCCTATCATTTAAGAAAATTCTACTATTATGACCAATCACTGTGAAGAATAAAGTCACTGGTTTCTCATTATATAAGCTGCTTTATAACAAAATACACCTGAGCCTCATTCGACATTTTGGTTTGAGTGCTTCTCACTTGCAAACTGTTTTTTTTTTGGTGTGTGCACAATAAAATTTCACTAATTACTACTTCAGTGCTTCATCGGTTTCACTGTGACTATTTCTGAACTTCTGACAACTAGTACTTCTCCCAGTTACTCAATGGAAGTGGCCAATGGAAGAGTTGCTGACATCCGGAAGGTGTCTATGCAGTCCCCACAGATGGGCAACAAGCCCTACCTTGAAAGGGCATCAGGGTGGAGGGTTGCACCTCTGCATATGCCACATTGTTAAGAGAACTTGACAAAGTAATTTTAAATCTCAACTGGAAGCATAAGCAAACCAGAAGACCCAACAAGTTTTGGAAAAAGGAGAATAGTGAGAAAGGATTTGCTCTCTCAGGTATTAAAACATATTTTAAAAGCCTCAGTAATCCTTGTCATAGGAATAGACTGAAACCTCAGTGACACAGGTCTGAAGGCCAAAAACAACCACCTGCACCAGAGTACTTAGTGAGTGATTGTGGGACAGCAGTTCATTTTTTGTTTGTTTTATTTTTAGCTATTTTTTTTTTGAGATACTCAGATTAAGGCAATGATGTATATCATGAATATCAGGGTACTATCCATTTCTTACAGTCGACCTCCATGTTGTAGTGGCCTCGCTGATAATCAGGTTTCTTTAAAAAAAAAAAAAAAGAAAACCCCAATAATTTCATGTTCATAAAAATGTCCATAAATGGAGGCAATTAGGTTGTTGATGTAAGATCTTCTTAGTTGAGGATATAAACCCCAAATGTTTAAGACTTACAGAAAGCTGTAGGTCGGCTATTTACTCTGCTGTGACAAGCGTCTGTGTGGTAGGTCACCAGCAGCTGTGAGTCCAGTGTGGAAACCAAGAAAAAGCACCAAGATATAGTACATCTGCTCCAGTTGTGTGGATCTTTGCATTTATGTATATTTGGCTAGTTAAATCATAATTCTAGTATTATGAAGTAGAGTAGGCATGAGAGGCTTAGTTTCTTCTTGTTAATCTGTAATTCTCTGTAAGTCTGAAATGTTAATGGATAAAATCAGTGGGAAAGGTTTAGATGTTCAGTAAGACTTTATTTAAAAATTTACTTAAAAATTTGGGGGGGAAGCATAACAAATAAGCTCGCTACCTTGCATCCTATCAAATAAACGTTATATAATAAAGTCTGTGAATCACAAAGAAGTAAAGTGTGCATATATGTATACCTGACCCTGGTGATAGGGAAAGCTTTTGTAAACATGAAGATATAATCAGAAACTATAAAATAAATGAATTATATATGTCATCATATATACCCATGCCACGCGTAGACATAGACTAAGTCTTATATGTAAAAACCATATATGATTTAGCCTCTAAGCAGTCTAAGACAAAAATTCACGTGTGGGTTTTTTTAGAAATGTGATCCCAGATGGCAGCAGTGAGTGACAGAAGCAGAAAAAGTCAATACAAGGATACATTATTCAGTTTGCTCCTCTTCGTGTGTTAAATTACTCTGTACCTAGAGATGTTCTGAGAACACTACAAATATCCTTGTACTTGGAGGCACAAGGAATAAGTTCCACTGCCCGTAGACCTTCTTAGTCCACGGTGGCAGTAACCAGAGAGTATTGATTCTGCCATGTTTTCACGTTGCAAAACTGAGCACAAGTGAGTGCCTGGGGGTGTGCTACTATCAGGGCAAAGAGAGCCCAGAGCAGGAAGCAAGAGGTTCAGGGACAAGGTCTTCAGGTGAGTGTTCTCAGGCTGCACCCAAAGGAAGTTGGGTGAAGCCAGCAGGGAAATGGACTTCACAACAGTGCTGGGAATAGGAGAGGAGGCTGGATCCTGAGACGGTGCCCACGAAATGCTCAATGCTACAAACAAGGAAGACCACCAGCGTGATTAAGTTGAAAACAAAACAAAACACTGTCTATTCATGATAAAGCATTTGTAATAACTTCATAGGTAAAGACCTCTTACAAATACATGGAAAGAATAAAGTAAATACAATTTAAAGATGAAGAGGCAAGTTATAAAGGAAGAAAAAACCTGATGGCAGACATGAAAAATGGTACCATTCATGAACAATTTTAGAGACGAAGTGAAATATTCAACATACACAATTTTCACCCATTAAATTGGCAATTCAATAAAAAATTATTCTTCTCAGGTTTAGAGTGGATCGAAAGAAATGGGCCCTTTCACTTATGGCTGATGATTATCCAATAGAATATTTTTGAAGAGCAACTTGGCATTATTCACAAATAGGCTAAAGTGAACACACAGAATAATCAAGGAATCATTTTTTTTACTATAGTTTTCAGAACTTAAACCACATAAAAATATGGATTAATTTTCAGAGTAGTTAAAATTGCCAATTAATAAATGAAAAAAGAACCAATGCAATAATGAGCAAAGAAATGAAAACTTATAGTGTTTATTACCTATTTAATTTAAAAATATTCTTTATCAATTAAATCACGAGAATATTAAAAATTGGCGATCCTAAATGCTTATAAAGATGGGATGTCTACAGTGTAGGTAAGTTTGCACATGAGGTGTTGGAAACAATTGGGTATCTGGAACCAAACATTATGGAACCCATTTTAAGGAAATGATAAGAGATACAAATATTGATGCACAAAGATGTTTTCTTCAGTATATTTGAATTGTCAAAGAATTAGAGACAACTAAAAAGTGTCTGTTTGAAATACAGACACTTTGAAATATCTATCCACATGAAACCTAAGGATGAAATATTAGGATCTTTCCATGTTAAGTCAGGAACAATCTAAGATTGCCTACCCATCATCGCTGCTTTAAATTAACGTCGGTGGAAAGTTTTAACCAGAGGCATAAATAACAACATAGGATGAGAAAAAAAGCACAAAATAGTGAAAAGACAGGAACAGAGTTATCATTATTGCCAGATGATGTGATTATCAGGAAATACTGAGATAGTTAACTAAAAATGTATTAAACAGCATTAGTACTGTGGTCAGTTACAAGATCAATTATCCAATTCTGTAGCTTTTCAATGAACATTTAGAAAATATGATGTAAGAGACTCTCATTTCAACAGCAGCCTAAAACATAAAATATGCTTCTGATTAAACTTAAAAAATGTATAGACAGATACAAATAAAACTGCAAAACCTGAATAAAGGACAGAAATAAACAGAACACATGGACAAAAACTTAAGAAAAAATAAAGGAAGTGAGGAAGGGAGGGAGGAAACCTTTGGAGGTGATTAGATAAGTTTATGGCCTTGATTGGGGTGATAGTTTCACAGTGTGCATCTATCTTCAAATCACCAAGTTGTGTACATTCTGTATATACAGCTTTTTATATGTCAATCTTACCTCAATAAAGTGTTTTTTCTAAAAGAAAATAATCTGTGTCTTTTTGAAGACATAGAACACTGTTGGAATATCCTGACTCTGCCCTCCCAGCTCCTTGTCTGTCGCCAGTATGAGAGCTATGGTTTATGCAGCCAGAGTTTGTTCCAAATCACCTCCACTTTCCCTCCCTCTTTTTCTTTTCTCCTCTCTCCAGTTCTTCAGTCCCCTCATTTTCCCCTCCCCCCCGCGTCCTTTTCAGTTTTCCCTCTTTAGTTTTTCTTTCTTAATGATACTCCTGACCTACAGAGGTGATGGTTCAACCCTCAGCTTTTAGCCCAGCCCTGTTTTCAGGCCTGGATTCTCTCCTCAGTCCTCCATTTGATTAGAGTTATGCTCACCCAATGTTAAATATTTCTGAAATTTAAATTTCTTCTACAACCCCTCAGAGTTATCTGTCCAAAACCCCAAACTACTCATGTCACTTCTTTGCTCAAAATTCTAGGAGTTCACTTTGATTTTAGAGTAAAATTCAAAGGGGGCCTGGGTGGCTCAGTCAGTTAAGCATCTGACTTTGGCTCAGGTCATGATCTCACAGTTCGTGATTCGGAGCCCTGCTTCAGGTGAGCCCTGCTTGTCTCGCTCTCTCTCTCTCTCTCTTTCTCTCTCTTCCTCTGCCCCTTGTGGGATTCTCTCTTTCTCTCCCACTCTGTTTGCCCCTCACTCCCTTGTGCCCTGTCTCTCTGTCTCTCAAACAAAAAATAAACAAAATAAAGAATCAAATTAAAACTCCTTAGGCTGAGATAATGTTGTTCAAATTCTTCCAGTGCTTATTTCTCTGGCCTCTTCTAACTACTCCATGGGAGGCATTTCAAGACAAGCAAGACGGGTTTAGTTTCTAAAATTTGCTGTGCTTTCTGTCACTGCCAGATCTTTAAGCACATACTATTTCTTCTGTCTAGAATACTGCAACTTACTTGCTTTTTAATCTGCCTCCTTCTGTTTATCCTTAATACTGTGCTCGGAATTCACACCCCCTGGAAATCTTTCTGGTCCTCACCAGTGACTTTGAGCTCTAGATCAATTCTTTGATTCTTTCCTGCCCTGACTTCTAGCCCTATACTGTAATTATCTGTTTAACTGACTGTCTTAATCTTGTGCAGTGAATTTAGGGGAGGTAGTTTATGCTATCACTGCAGGGCAAGCCACAATCTCTCGTACATGTTAAGTACTCAGTATGTGTTAGCTGTAGTGGTAAATAAATGAAGGGCAACAAAGAAAGCATATTATAAATCCCACAGTGAAAAAAATGTATCCCTTTGGCATTGATAAGGAAAAATCAATTTTTAGGTCCAACGTGGAGAGGTTGAGCAATGAAGATGGGGATTTAAGATGTGAATTCTTGAAAGGCTGTAGGCCTTGTTTTGAATCATATGATGATTTCACTGGATCAAAGAGTGGTTTGGCAAGCAGTTGTTAAGGAACACTGAAACAGTGCCAACATTTCTGAGCTGATCTACTCCAGAGTGAATAAATTTTAAGGAACTGTAATTATCATGTGCATTAGCCACCTTTATAATTGGAAAGGGAAAATAGCGTTGAGATCGTGCCGTAAATGACAACATTTATGTGCTTAAGGGTTGTCTTTAAAGGCTCAATCTTATGAAGATTTCATCTGGAGGGACGCAAGCCTTTCAAGTGCTTCAGCCTCGGACTTGTATGGTATTTGGAGACAGTCACCCTAGGGCGTGGCTGTGCACAGTTGTATTTTGTTTTGCTCAACTTCTGAGACTAGCAAGATTCCCAGGACTACCAAGTATGGCAACAAAACCAGCAGAACATTTCGATGGTCACTAAACAGCTTGCAATGTCCTGGCAGGAGCGGACTTTCCCCAGTCTGTTTTAACTTCTTCTTTGGCTGTTTGTCAAAAGAGCCTTGTCTCCCCGACCACCGTCAGGCCAACAGCCCCAACTGCTATATAAACAGGCTGGAGAGTTAGGCCTGAAGGCAATCTAAACTGTTAGTTGACATAATAAAATTCTAAGCCATAAGACGTTTTAAGGATCCTCTCTGTCTTTCCTTGTTGAAAGCAATTTTAATCAATGCTTCTTAATCAGAGAATAATGGTTAAATTGTTTCCATGAGATTTTTAATTGACTTAATCTTTTGCCAACCTTAAACGAAGCTAAAGCCTTCAATAAAGATTGCAAAAGTACCAATTAAAGGTAAAAGCAATGGCAAACAAAAAAAAAATTAATGATCATAATGCAGACATGGATTTTCCATAAAGAAATTATTTTTTTCTCTTCAAAATAAACTATTAAATCTTTTCTCTTCATATTATGTGTTCCAAGCCATGCTTGATGTCAGTATGAAATCAAAGTGATATAATAAATCCTTAAAGTAGCAAAGGCATGGTTTATTTTTGTTGGAATTATATTTTAAGAGAGCAAATGGATGTCAGAAAATTCCACATGCAACTATGTCGAGATAAAGGAACACTATTTTAAGTGGGGATTGTTTCATTAATCAATGTAAAAAAAACTATCTTCTTATGGATAAAAAGTCTCAAAAATTGACATGCAACTTTAAAATATCAAGATAGATAAAATAACTTGGTATTTTGGAAATTGCAAATGTTTATGAAGATGGTATGAATTCTGGTGTAGAAGCTTAGATATAAAAATATATATATTGTGATATATATGTATGTATATACATATGCATATGTATATAATGCATACATACATATATGCATTTCTTTATATTTTTAAATCAATTTAATTTAAAAACATGGCCCTCATTTCCCTTTCGCTCCTTCCCTTACCCCTCATCAAGAGGTTTGCAGAGTTTTCTCCATAAGGCTAAGGCACTGGGGAGGTTCCTCTAGGCACTGGTGGTCATCAGCATTCATTCCCTACTGGATACCCATTTCTAGGCTACATGTTCCCTTCAGGTTCAGAGGCTATGGAATTACATTTTTGGGGGGGGGAAGATGGCGGCATAGGAGGATGCTGGGCTCACTGCGTCCTGCTGATCACTTAGATTCCACCCACATCTGCCTAAATAACCCAGAAAACTGCCAGAAGACTAGCCGAACAGACTCTCTGGAGCCAAGTGTAGACGAGAGGCCCACGGAAGAGGGTAGGAAGGGCGGAGAGGCAGTGGGTGCTACACGGACTGGTGGGAGGGAGCCAGGGTGGTGGACGGGCAGCCCGCCCAGCAAGGCAGAGCCCCCGAGTCTGACTTGCAAAAGTGGAGAGGCCGGACTGCATGAGGTCTGACAGCCAGTGGGACTTAACATCTGGAATGTTATAAGCCAACAGCTCTGCTCAGAGAGCGGGAGGGCGAGAGGACAATGGGAAGGAGAAGTGTTGAGCCCCGGAAGACAGAGCCCAGCTCAGTGGGGAACAAAGGCGCTGGGCAGTGCCATCTCCCTCTCCCATCCCCAGCTGAAATCCCAAAGGGAACCAGTTCCCCACACGGAACTTGCTTGCACCGCTCAAACACCCAACACTGTGCTTCTGTGGATCCATCCCTCCGAAGGGTCTGCCTGCCTCCCTCCTGGTGCTGCAGGACCCCTCCCACAGGGGACCACCCATGGCAAAGGGAGCTAAGCCTGCCCCTCCTGCCCCTGTGCACCTTGCTGATCCACCCCGGCTAATATGCCAGCTCCCATCAAAGCAGCACCACAAGCCTGGAAGTGTGCAAGTAGCCCAGACAGAGGCCGCACCACTCCACATTGAGTCCTGCCCCTTGGAGAGGGTAAGATAAGGTACACACCAGTCTGCCTGTGGCCCCAGTGGTGGGCTGAGGGCAGACATCAGATCTGACTGCGGCCCCGCCCATCAACACAAGTTACTCCAGACAGCACAAGGGAGTGCTCTACAGTTTGGAGCCACCACAGGGACTACCCAAAATGACAAAACGGAAGAATTTTCCTCAAAAGAAACTCTAGGAAGTAGAGACAGCTAACAAATTGATCAAAAACGTTTTAAGCAATATAACGGAACATGAATTTAGAATAATAGTCATAAAACGAATCGCTGGACTTGAAAAAAGTACAGAGGACAGCTGAGAATCTATTGCTACAGAGATCAAGGGACTAAGAAATAGGAAGAGCTAAAAAATGCTATAAATGAGGTACAAAATAAAATGGAGGCAACCACAGCTTGGATTGAAGAGGCAGAGGAGAGAATAGGTGAATTAGAAGATAAAATTATGGAAAAAGTGGAAGCTGAGAAAAAGAGAGATAAAAAAAATCCAGGAGTTTGAGGGGAGAATTAGAGAACTAGGTGATGCAATGAAACGGAACAATATCCGTATAATAGGAATTCCAGAAGAGGAAGAGAGAGAGAAAGGGGCTGAAGGTGTACTTGAACAAATCATAGCTGAGAACTTCCCTGATCTGGGGAAGGAAAAAGGCATTGAAATCCAAGAGGCACAGCTAACTCCCTTCAGACATAACTTGAATCGATCTTATGCATGATATATCATAGTGAAACTGGCAAAATACAAGGATAAAGAGAATATTCTGAAAGCAGCTAGGGAAAAATATGCTCTAACATATAAAGGGAGACCAATAATACTAGTGGCAGACCTATCTACTGAAACTTGGCAGGCCAGAAAGGAATGGCAGGAAATCTTCAATGTGATGAACAGAAAAAATATGCAGCTGAGAATCCTTTATCCAGCAAGTCTGTCATTCAGAATAGAAGAAGAGATAAAGGTCTTCCCAAACAGAAACTGAAGGAATTCATCACCACTAAACCAGCCCTACAGGAGATCCTAAGGGGGATTCTGTGAGTGAAATGTTGCAAGGACCATGAAGTACCAGAGACATCACTACAAGCATGAAACCTACAGACATCACAATGACTCTAAACCCATATCTTTCTATAATAACACTGAATGCAAATGGACTAAATGCTCCAACCAAAAGGCATAGGGTATCAAAATGGATAAAAAACAAGACCCATACATGTGCTGTCTACAAGACACTCATTTTAGACCTGAGAACACCTTCAGATTGAAAGTGAGGGGATGGAGAACCATCTATCATCTACTGGAACTCACAAGAAAGCTGGAGTAGCCCTACTCATATCAGACAAACTAGACTTTAAATTAAAGGTTGTAGGGGCGCTGGGTGGCTCATTCAGTTGAGTGTCCAACTGCAGCTCAGGGCATGATCTCACACTCTGTGAGTTTGAGCCCCACGTCAGGCCCTGTGCTGACAGCTCAGAGCCTGGAGCCTGCTTCGGATTCTGTGTCTCCCTCTCTCTCTGACCCTCCCCTGTTCATGTTCTGTCTCTCTCTGTTTCAAAAATAAATAGACATTAAAATTTTTTTAAAATAAATAAATAAATAAGTTAATTAATTAAAGGTTGTAACAAGAGATGAAGAAGGGCATTATATAATAATTACAGGGTCTATCCATCAGGAAGAGCTAACAATTATAAATGTCTATGCGCCAAATACGGGAGCCCCCAAATATATAAAACAATTAATCACAAACATAAGCAACATTATTGATAAGAATGTGGTAATTGCAGGGGACTTTAACACTCCACTTACAACAATGGATAGATCATCTAAACACAGGATCAATAAAGAAACAAGGGCCCTGAATGAAACATTGGATCAGATGGAGTTGACAGATATATTTAGAACTCTGTATCCCAAAGCAACAGAATATACTTTCTTCTCGAGTGCACATGGAACTTTCTCCAAGATAGATCACATACTGGGTCACAAAGCAGCCCTTTATATAAGTATAAAAGAATTGAGATCATACCATGCATACTTTCAGACCACAATGCTGTGAAGCTTGAAATCAACCACAGGAAAAAGTCTGGAAAACCTCCAAAAGCATGGAGGTTAAAGAACACCCTACTAAAGAATGAATGGGTCAACCAGGCAATTAGAGAAGAAATTGAGAAATATATGGAAACAAATGAAAATGAAAATACAACAATCCAAACGCTTTGGGATGCAGCAAAGGCAGTCCTGAGAGGAAAATACATTGCAATCCAGGCCTATCTCAAGAAACAAGAAAAATCCCAAATACAAAATCTAACAGCACACCTAAAGGAAATAAACAAAACAGCAAAGACACCCCAAATCCAGCAGAAGAAGAGAAATAATAAAGATCAGAGCAGAAATAAACAATATAGAATCTAAAAAAACTATAGAGCAGATCAATGAAACCAAGAGTTGGTTTTTTGAAAAAATAAACAAAATTGGTAAACCTCTAGCCAGGCCTCAAAAAGAAAAGGGAGATGACCCAAATAGATAAAATCATGAATGAAAATGGAATTATTACAACCAATCCCTCAGAAATACAAGCAATTATCAGGGAGTACTATGAAAAATTATATGCCAACAAACTGGACAACCTGGAAGAAATGGACAAATCCTAAGCACCCACACACTTCCAAAACTGAAACAGGAGGAAATAAAAAAACTTGAACAGACCCATAAGCAGCAAAGAAATTGAATCAGTTATCAAAAATCTCCCAACAAATAAGAGTCCAGGACCAGATGGCTTCCCAGGGGAATTCTACCCGGCATTTAAAGCAGAGATAATACCTATCCTTCTCAAGCTGTTCCAAAAAATAGAAAGGGAAGGAAAACTTCCAGACTCATTCTATGAAGCCAGCATTACTTTGATTCCTAAACCAGACAGAGACCCAGCAAAAAAAGAGAACTACAGGCTATATCCCTGATGAATATGGATGCAAAAATTCTCACTAAGATACTAGCAAATCGAACTCAACAGCATATAAAAAGAATTATTGACCATGATCAAGTGGGATTCATTCCTGGGCTGCAGGGTTGGTTCAACATTTGCAAATCAATCAATGTGATACATGACGTTAATAAAAGAAAAGAACAGAACCATATGATCCGTCAATCGATGCAGAAAAAGCATTTGACAAAATTCAGCATCCTTTCTTAATAAAAACCCTTGAGAAAGTCGGGATAGAAGGAACACACTTAAACATCATAAAAGCCATTTATGAAAAGCCCACAGCTAACATCATCCTCAACGGGGAAAAACTGAGAGCTTTTTCCCTGAGATCAGGAACACGACAGGGATGTCCTCTCTCACCCCTGTTGTTTAACATAGTGTTGGAAGTTCTAACATCAGCAATCAGACAACAAAAGGAAATCAAAGGCATCAAAATTGGCAAAGATGAAGTCAAGCTATCACTTTTTGCAGAAGACATGATATTATATATGGAAAACCCTATAGACTCCACCAAAAGTCTGCTAGAACTGATACATGAATTCAGCAGAGTCACAGGATACAAAATCAATGTACAGAAATCAGTTGCATTCTTATACACTAATAATGAAGCAACAGAAAGACAAATAAAGAAACTGATCCCATTCACAATTGCACCAAGAAGCATAAAATACCTAGGATTAAACCTAACCAAAGATGTAAAAGACCTGTATGCTGAAAACTATAGAAAGCTTATGAAGGAAATTGAAGAAGTTATAAAGAAATGGAAAAACATTCTGTGCTCATGGATTCAAAGAATAAATATTGTTAAAATGTCAATACTACCCAAAGCTATCTACACATTCAATGCAATCCCAATCAAAATTGCACCAGCATTCTTCTTGAAGCTAGAACAAGCAATCCTAAAATTCGTATGGAACCACAAAAGGCCCCGAATAGCCAAAGTAATTTTGAAGAAGACGACCAAAGCAGGAGGCATCACAATCCCAGACTTTAGCCTCTATTACAGAGGCTCTGGAATTACATATCCTACTGGAACTTTAATGAAGGTGGTTATCGTGCCTTTCTGAATATTAGCCACCTGTCTGGGACACTGTCAGGGAGTAGGGCTTGACCTCTTTCATGAAGCACATATACCCAACCCCAGTCCTTCCCTCCCAATTTTACCTCCTCCTCAACTTCCTGGATGAAGGCAAAGGAAAAAAATGGACGCTAAGTGATTGTCTAGAACAAATATCCTGCCACATATATAAAGGAGATCATCTAAAAACAACCTAAATATTTTATCAGAAGAGAATTAATGGATAGTTTATATAAGATCCATGTAGCCCATCCAATGCTAAGGTTGAAAAGAATGAGGCAAACCTGTATGTTCTGATACAGGAAAATGTCCAAGATAGGTCATTAAATACTCAATGTAATTTGAGAAATCCTATGTATAGCATGTTCCTGTCTTTATGACAAAAGTTAAAAATATATATGTGTATGTATATGCATATCATATTTAAATTAGCTTATAAATGCAGAAAATGTTGGAAAACATCACAAGACACTCCTAACTAATTATTTCTGGGTAGTGGGGTTGGAGGAGAAATGGAAAGAGGTGACTTTATCCTACTTAATTAACTATTGACACAGTTTATAACATGCATGTATCCTTTTCATAATTTTATAATCCTATTTCTTAAAAAGGTAGAAATCTGACGATGCAACTCTTTTCCATAATACAATAAGCTTAAATATTATGAAGTAACCAGCTTAATTTTCTTGTTAATCGTATGAGAGCATTAAGAAGGACACTTGTTTAGAAAATTTAAAAATATAAAGCAGTATTCTCTTTCAAGGTTCATAAATAAAATATTCTGTGCTGAAAATCTGCATATATCCTTTTCTCTATTTTAATAATTATATTTTAAATAATTTTACTGATCTTAAATACATTGTGCTGTGTATTAGGATTGGAAATGTAAATCACCTGATTTTACTGAGATTAAAATAAATGTCTTTGTCATATGAGGACTTTAAGATACAAAACAGATGAACATAAGGGAAAGGAAGCAAAAATAATATAAAAACAGGGAGGGGGACAAAAACATAAGAGACTCTTAAATATGGAGAAGAAACAGAGGGTTACTGGAGGGGTTGTGGGAGGAGGATGGGCTAAATGGGTAAGGGGAACTGAGGAATCTACTCCTGAAATCATTGTTGCACTATATGCTAACTTGGATGTAAATTAAAAAAAATAAATTAAATAAATATAAAAAAGTAAAAAAGAAATATCTTTATATTATTCTAAATTGTAATACCTAATCCTCAGAGACCCATCTCCCAAATATTCTTCCTTTTCCCCCAATTGTCCTTTCCTTTGTATTTCACCATTTGTTAATTTAGTCTATATTTTCAATAAAGGCTTCCAAGAACAGAATTTTGAATAATGAAAAGAACATTTGCAGGAATGAAAGGCATAAAGGCATTAAATTGAATGGTGAGCATGAAAAACTACTATAGAAACATAAATCTAAGGAATGGAAAGAAAGGAGGATAGCTGGCTCATGAAGATGTTTGTTCTGCAAGTAAAAGGATCTAACTGACTTTTTTTCTAGAGAGAAAGAGACAGAGAGAGAGAGAGAGAGCACGCAAGCAGGGGAGGGGCCCAGAGAGAGGGAGAGAGAGAATCCCAAGCAGGCTCTGTGCTGTGTGCTGTAAGCATGGAGATGATGACCTGAGCTCACATCAAGAATCAGACGCTTAACCCATTGAGCCACCCAGGAGCGCCTCGACTAACATTTTTAAATGAGATGCTCTGATATCCTTTTTTAAAAGATCCTGCTGTTGAACACCTGGGTGGCTTAGTTGGTTAGGCGACCAACTTTGGCTCAGGTCATGGTCTCACAGTTCATGAGTTCAAGCCCCAGGTCAGACTCTGTGCTGGCAGCTCAGAGCCTGGAGCCTACTTCAGATTCTGTGTCTCCCCTCTCTCTACCCCTCCCATGCTCACGCTCTGTGTCTCTCTGTCTCTCAATAATAAATAAACATTAAAAAAATTTTTAATAAATAAATAAAAGATCCTGCTGTATCTTATCCTGGAGAGTGCATTTTGAGGTGATGAGCCTGTAAGATGAGAGATCAGTTAAGTAGTTAATGACAGTAGCCCAGGCAAATAATGATGAAAACTTGAACTAAGCCAGTTGCTATCTGGGTAATAAAAAAAGAAGGGATGTTGAGAGATGTTTATTATTTATGGTTTTGCAAAAAACACAGGGCATAAGTTTTATAAGCTTATAGTTTATACTACTTGAGAATTCCTGAAAGTAGGGAATTAGGTTTAAAAAATCTAGGGGCAGGATTACACGACAGTAGGTATGTAAATGAAAGTGTTTGTGTTAGTTGACAAAAGGTTTCTAAACCAAGTTCTAGGGTTCTACTCTAAGAAAGCATCCGACTAAATTTGCTGCCCGTCGCTGGATAGATTTCTTGAACTTTGATTCTAGCTGTCTCTTAGACAATTTCTCTTGGATTTCCACCAGCACCGTAACCACATCCTAATGCAGTCTAAACTCTTTATTAAACTTTAAACTCTTCCAGCCTGGTTCCCCTGACCCCACCATTTCCCTAGTCACCCAGCTTTACAACTTTATTTTCACCTTTGCCTTCATTTCCAATCAACTGCCAACCTATTCTCAGTGTCTCTGATCTTTGTCCTAGCCTTCCCTCTCTCTTTCAAGTTCAGGATTTTTTTTTTTTTTTCACCTGAGTTCTCGAAATAATGTGCCTCCTTCCTATGTTGCAGTGTAACTCTGCCTAACCCATATCACACATTGCATCTAGAATCAGTGTTCTGAAACCGTGTGCTCTTGACCTTCCCCTGCTTATAATCTGTCAGGGCGAGTGAACATTTCATTTAATGAGATTGCTTTGGAAAACTTTGTTATTATCTACTAAAGTTGAATATACAAATTCTCTATTTCATCCACTTCACAACTAGATTTATATTTAACGAAAATATATATCTATAGATGCATCAAAAGACAGGCACTAGAATGTTTTTAACAACTTTATTCATAATAGCCACAAGCTAGAACCAATCCAGTCTAGACTGGATAAATGAATTGTGGATGTCAATGCAATTCAATAGTATACAACAATGAAAAAAGTCATTCTTATATCAAATTCTAAAACAGGCAAAATTAATAACTGGTGTCAGAAATCAGAATAGTAATTTTATTTTAGGGAGGAGGAAGAAAGTGGTTACTAGGAAAGGGGACAGGAGAGAAACTTTGGGGTACTGGAAATTTTCTATCACTTTACCTGTATGTAAGTTACATGGTGTTTTTACTTTGTGAAAATAAAAGACAAACACATATATTCACATTCACATCCTTCAGTGACTCTTCACTGTTTACCAAATTATCTCCAAACTTTTAAACCTGCAAAGCAGGACTAGAGTTAATGATCTGCTCCAATCTGCCTTTCCAATCAATGTAGACACAATTGTTTTCCATGTTCCCTAGCACATATCCTTCATTCCAGCTACATAGTAGCTGTGGGACCCCTACACCGCACCTCCCATCTACACAGAACTTGGAAGCAAATTACTTCATTAAAACATACCAGAATTGAAATTAGGAAGTTTCTTCAGCAACTTTATTTCCCAGAAAAGCTGTAGTAGTATTGGGCCAGATTCTCTGCTACATTCTTTTTGTCCTCCAGTTTTCTGACATACCAGGGAACTACAGATTGTTAGGCCTCTACTACTGGTGAGGTAAGGTCCTAATAGGTTTAGGCTTGGCCAGGAGACCCATTGGTGCTTGAATAAGAGATTCCTCAGGAAAGAGTGAAACGAGACTGCATGCTGCCGGGGCTAGGAGCCTGACTTGGCTGTGGAATGCTCCTGAGGTTGGTGGACAACAATCAAAACCACAATGATCAAAGTATTTTGCCAAAATCTGGGTCAACATTGATAGCTATGAGAATCAGATATGGCTGCCAAAATTTCTAGTGAGCAATGGTATCACCGTAGGTGGTAATTTTTGTGTCCCTCTCTGTGGAACAAAGCATTAATCAGTCACTGGAAGACACCAAGAATATCCAGGCCCTAGGGAGAAATAAATACAGGAAAAATAAATGGGTTCAGGTTTTGGCCAACTGAGCTGAGCTTTAGGGCAGGGCTTCCATCTGACTGTACAAACTGGAAGAGTCTGGAGCAGAGTCCTAGTTAAACAGATGAGGTAACTGCGATGGAGACTATGGGGACAGGGCATGTGCACAGTCTACTGTCATGCATCTCACACCTTAGCGCGCAGAACAAGGACTGGGAGAGTTGTTAGGACACAGGTTCCTGGATTCTACCCCAGGGGGTTCTGAGGACCTTTTTTAAAGCTTAATTATTTTTGAGAGAGAGAGCGAGCGTGAGTGGGGAGGGGCAGAGAGAGATGGAGACACAGAATCTGAAGCAGGCTCCAGGCTGAGCTGTCAGCACAGAGCCGGATGTGGGGCTCAAATCCATGGACTACGAGATCACGACCTGAACCGAAGTCGGCCAGTTAACCAACTGAGCTACCAGGTGCCCCTAAAATACGGTTTTAGAAGAACTATCAGGGTTGTGTGGAACAAAACGAATTCTAGCTCCCATTTCTGGGGACAGAATATTTAATATGCTACCAACCATGCTCACACTGAGTTCAGGGACTTGTGTGAGCTGAATGTACGGTGAAGAGATCAGTTCTTACTGTGCAAGGTAGCAAACGCCAGTGAAAAGGACAACTTACTAGTCTCCCTAATTTTTACAACCATATGGAAGCCCTCTTCTTACTGTCTTGACATGTTCCCTAGAGTTTGCATATAAGGTTTTCCTTAATAGCAGCTTGCTGGCATTTTTAGGAAGTTTCCTGGAGAATTTGCCTAGGCTGGTGGTTTATAACCCAGGACCGTTTTGCACATCGGGGACATTTGACAATGTCTGAAGAAGATATTTTTGTTGTTCACAGCTGGGTGAGGGAGGTACAAGTGGCATCTGGCGGAGAAAGCCCAGGGTTGCCGCTAAACCCCCTACAATACACAGGACAGGTCCCATAACAATGATCTGGCCCAGAATGTCGCTAGTGCCAAGATTGAGAACTATATCTAGAGATGTATCCACTGGATTTTGAATTTCTACTTGGGTCTTGTGTCAGGCTACACAGCGCCTTATAAACAGCACTATGTAAATTAATATTATCTGTGTTGGGGATGCTTATAACAACAACAAAAACACATTTATTCTACAAATAAAACCAAAAAACATTTAAACAAAATAAAAGTAAAGAGACAACTAATAACGGTGGTGAGGGAGGAGGAAAATCCTAGAGAAGGATCAAGTTAAGGGGAATTCCTTTAGTGGAATTCTAAACAGGAGCTTTAGGGAAAAGGCAAGAGGGTGAGCGCTGTGCCTCATTCAGCTTTGCAGACCCTGAACTGCAGCGTCTTTGACAAATACTGGACTTGACACATATTGACATGAAATGAATGAAAGATGTTAATCCATCCTCTTTTAAGGATTTTTATGCATGAAGATTCTATAGTAGTTTTCTTTCTCTTCTAAACTAACAGTGGTCAATGCCATAAGTTCTATTATTAATTGGAACACTCTGAACATAGTTTAAGTCCATAGAGAACGAGATATAGCTCATTATTGCACTCAGTAAACATATTTTGTTTATATTTATTCTGGTTCTTCCCCTGTCAGAGATAAAAAACAATTGGTCAGTCTAATTATTTTTAACGAAAGAACATTTACACATTCTTTAGTGTTTAATCAAACTAAACAATCTCTTTCCTTTTAACTTTTGTTCTCCATCTTAAATTGAATAATTGTGTTTGTTGGAGACTTCCCTAATCTTTGAAAAATCATTTTTAAATTCAAAGACTCTAATGAGAAACAGGACTTTTAAACTCATATTCAATGACAATTTTTTCCATTTCTTCTGGGCCTGGTTTTGTGCTAGACACTTTCATTTTTTTTTTTTTTTTTTTTATTTCTTATTGAGAGAGGTAAGTTTGGTGATGTTTTACACATGAAGCAACTAACTTAGTTTCAGGAAATATAACCAGTTCATACAGATTACAAATGCCAGAAATAAGATTCAAATTCAGATTTTCTGATTCCAGTGCTAGGAGTCACATGATCAACAATACTATTAGAGCATTTAAATTCCAGCTTTTGCACATCAGAGTAATAGTGGTAATTCTATACCATTATTTGATTATTAATAATAGAACAACATCGATGACTCAACGGAGGACCAGAAAATAGATTTCAAAGCCTAAAAACAGAAGTTGCCCAACCACCATATTGAATGGTGCCACATCTAATGCTTTCAAGGTTCTAGCATTATTCACAAAATTAATAGCTTAATTACTGTATCTTCATTTTCAAACAGATAATATTGTCTTAATTATCTATGGGTGTGTAACAAATTACCCCAAACCTTAGTTAGAACAACATTTACTATCTCATAGCTGCTGAGATGGCTCTGGCTTAAAGTCTTTCATAAGGCCACAAGGTATAAGCTGGGGCTGCAGGCCTCACGTGAAAGATGGGCCATGAGATTTGCTTTCAAACTTATCCATGTGGTTGTTGATAGAATTCAGGTCCTCATGGTTTGTTTAGTGGAAGGCTCCCCTTCCTTGTTGGCAAGAGACATCCATTCCTTGCCACTTGGGCCAACTCTCCATAGGAAAACTTATAACATGGCAGCTGGTTTCTAGCAAAGCAAGTGGAGGGAGCTACAGCAGGTAAGGAAGACAGAAGTCACAGTCTTTTGGTATAACCTAAGCATAAAATTCACATCTCATCACAATATTATATTCATTAGAAGTTAGTCTCTAGGTCCAATGTACACTGAAGAGAAGCAGATTGCCTCAGGGGTGTGAATATCATGAGTTGAAGGTTATTAGGGGCCATCTTTCTGATTGCCTACCATAAATATTAACCAATTTTTGAATGTGTGAAAGGCCAGTTTTTCTATATTTCTTAAATAATTTATCCACTTGTTGAACATTATTCGTAAGATAAAAATCATTCTTGTATCACAAGGCTTCCAAAGCCATCAGACAATTGGCCACTCTGATACAATGGATGGGATGCTGACTCCAGACTTGAGGAGGTAGAGGGCAAGGGACTTTCCTTACTCCTAATTCTATCTAAAGTGAGTCTTGGACGAAAGATATGTATTAGCCAATGAGGAAGGGAATGAGGAAAGTGATGGAGGGAGATTTTCCAAATAGAAAGAGAACCATGTGCATACGAAGTTTTGGAGATGAAAAAGAACATAGCTTGTTCAGGGGAATACTTTCTTAATCAATTATGTCAAACATTTATACCCATAATCTTAGAGTTTGTGGTTATTCTTTTTTTTTTTTTTTTAATTTTTTTTTCAACGTTTATTTATTTTTGGGACAGAGAGAGACAGAGCATGAACGGGGGAGGGGCAGAGAGAGAGGGAGACACGAAATCGGAAACAGGCTCCAGGCTCTGAGCCATCAGCCCAGAGCCCGACGCGGGGCTCGAACTCACGGACCACGAGATCGTGACCTGGCTGAAGTCGGATGCTTAACCGACTGCGCCACCCAGGCGCCCCAGAGTTTGTGGTTATTCTTAATGAAGTACTGTTAAACTTCTCAGAAGAACTGTTAAATAGCAAATTTGTGATTATTTCTATTTTATCAAAGTAGTTTTCTAATTTGATCTTGTATGATGTATTGGATCTAAGAACTCTAAATTTTTCCTGTCCACATGCACCAACCATATTGCCCTCATCCTGGCAATTTTGCTTCTGCCTGAGGTAATATCCTAAGTCTGAGTCTGCAGAATACCAGGTGCAAAACAGAGTTAACAATTATAAATAAATTTGGTCAATCTGATTAATCCACCGTAATAATTAAACTGCAAGGGGAGCCTGGGTGTCTCCTTTGGTTAAGCATCTGACTTCAGCTCAGGTCATGATCTCATGGTTTGTGAGTTTGAGCCCCACGTCGGGCTCTGTGCTGACAGTGTGAGCCTACTTTGTATTCTGTGTCTCCCTCTCTCTGTATCCCTCCCCCACTAGTGCTCTGTCTGCCTCTCTCTCTCTCTGTCTCAAAATGAATAAATAAACTTTAAAAAATCAGAAAAAAGGAATTAAACTGCAAATTAAAATATCTTATTTTACTGTGACACACAGACACACAACAGAGTAATGGTGAAGAGATGAGATTCTTTTGACCCCCTTGCTTCATTTAAGCATTGGGTCTACTGGTAAATGGTTAATAGTAACATCCTTCATGTACTTAATATCAAGTACTCTGATAAGCAGGATAAAAACTTCTTCAGTTAGTATTTTAAGAGGATGCCTAGTATATAATCTCCATGCGCATACAGTAAACTGATGTATTGTTTTTCAGGAAGGATGTTAGAATAAATGACTACATACAACCTTAGGATAGGGATCTGATTGTTATGAAGCAGACATACACATTAAATTGATTTTTTTTACTTTAGTTTTTATAATTTTGATTATGTAGAATTTTGAACATTTGAACCCTTAACCCATGACCAGTCTTGCCCCACCTACACCTCTAACTAACCTCCTCCCAAATTATTTTCGAAGTTTATTCCAGACATCCTATCATTTTGTCTAAGAATATTTCAGCATATACCTCTAACAGAGAAGTAGATGCTGATTCTAAACAAAACCATAATAATACTTTCCTTCTTGAAAAACTCAGTAATTTCTTAGTATTATTAAATAATTAGTCTTTATTCTTAATTTTACTTTCTTTTTATATTGAGAGAGAGAGATGGATAGATGATTTTGGCCTGCAGGAGATATTTGGAAAAGTCTGGAGACATTTTTGGTTATAATGGAGGGGGCGGGGATATAGTACTGGCATCTAGTGTGTAGAAGCCAGCCAGGTGTGCTGCTAAATACACAGAACAGCCCTCCATAATAAAGAATTATCTATTTCAAAGTGTCAATAGTGCCATTTGGAGAAACATAGATGGATAGATGGATAGATAGCTGAATAGATACATAGGTAGGTGGGCAGGTAGGTAGGTAGATAGATAGGAATAGCAGCTATAACAGACCCAAGTTTATAAAGGGGAGAGATACAAAATATCTATGCTATCAGGTCATGTCAGTAACCGCACAGAAGGCAAAAATAGATCTAAAATTGAAAAGATGATTCAGAGTGTGTAATGATTCCAATCAAAATATCCCATAAACCAGAGGAAATTTCGTGACTTTTTTTAAAAGAATGGAGAATGGTAAGTAATATTAATGGAACATCTGTTGCAGGTGTGGATAAAGAAGGTCAGGAAAGTATGTTTCTTATGTGTGCAGCAGAGTCAAAGGCAGCAATGAACAAAATGCTTAGTAAATACAGATAGAACATGTGTTGGGCAGCTAATGAAAAACCTAGAAAAAATTATTTTGAATTTGCTAAACAATGATCTGTCAGGAATGGCTTTTTTTTTTATGCTAAATGCTATGAATTTTCACAATTGTGACATATTTTTAAGATGAAAATTGTTAGTATTTCTTTACTGCAGAAAGAGCTATGCTCATTATTCTCCACACAGAACCCCTGGCAATAATTTACCTAGCGGAGCAGCAGTTCATGCAGATCAAAGCTGCATTATTTAAGTGTGTCCAGGGGGCAGATTTTAGCTCCATATGCCTTATACTTTAAAGGAAAAAAAAAATATATCGGTTTGCTTCTTGAGAAACAAAATATGTTTAATAGGTGCTTACTGCAAGTCTAGCAAAACTCACCCGAACTCCTTCCTATTATCTGGGAAGAACCCGCTCCCTACCCTAAATACTCTAAAATCTGGGGGGAGTGCGGAACAATTGTGGGAATGTAAATCTCTTCAAATGAACAGCAGTGTATTTTCATTTAAATTAAACCCGAATGTGAACTAGATTCAGGAAAGGAAATGGCAGAGAGGGAGATAGTCTGGAGTTGCTATAGAATGTGCCTGGCTGCTTTAGCTCCCAGACAACTGATGAAGCGCAACTCTGAAATTTCAGGCCATTTGTATACCAAGCTCCTCCTTTTCTGTAGTCTTCTCTTCTATTGGTAAAATTCTTTTGCAGGGTCATGTAGGGATCCCACCCCTTCTCTGTGTTTTCACTCTGAAGCTCTATACAACTTTACACCTGAATGAACGCCAAACCTCACTGGATATATAAAGGGAACCTTGAAGAGGAATTTCACAGTTACAGTGCAGAAGCAGAGGGAAAGGAATTAACCAGCTCTCCAGCCAAGCAAATCCTCTCCTCACCATGCTTCCTCCTGCCATTCATTTCTATCTCATTCCCTTTGCATGCATCCTAATGAAAAGCTGTTTGGCTTTTAAAAATGATGCCACAGAAATCCTTTATTCACATGTGGTTAAACCTGTTCCAGCACACCCCAGCAGCAACAGCACGATGAATCAAGCCAGAAATGGAGGCAGGCATTTCAGTAACACTGGACTGGATCGGAACAGTAAGTGTGTTTTACTTGCATGGATTTTGGTGTTTTTTTTTTTTCTCTTTTGGTAGCATTAGCTCACATTCCTATAGAATCGTTTCATTGCTAACTAACCTGAACCATGTATATTTTGCTAAACAATCTGGGAGTAATCTACTGCATGTGTAGATTGGCATTCTTCCCTATGAAGTTAATGTAACTAAAACAGTGATTTGATAATGCAGGCGAGGACTTGAGTTCTATCAAACATCCAAAAAAGAAAATGTTTCTAGGAATTAAACTGTTGCTTTTTTAAAAATCATGCAAAACGAGAGTTTTTAAAAAAGTGTTCTTCTACGTAGTGTACATTCGGGTTGTTTTCTGTGTATTTCAGGACATGTACAATTGTGGTAAAGTGCATAAACGTGACTAACCAAAGTATGTATAGGAAATCACAAGCTTTCCGGGAAAAAAAAATGGCTCGCAAGGATTTCTAAAATATGTCTAGTGAAATGGTTGAAAGTTTTGATGATGACCAATGTAAAAGAGAGATGTAACTAAAAATACTGGAGAATCCTATTTTTCCAACATAATTACTTATTAACCAGATCCAAATTGGGCTAATTGTATACTTCTGTGAAAGAGTGGGGAAACTTTTATAACTTTAGAGATTTAAAATAATAGCAATACAATAATATTTTGTACAGGGAGTATTTGTTTTCTTTTCTGTTTGCTGAATTGACACACTAATCAAACATTACTTAGAGGGATTCAAATTTCTCCTCCTAACTTTTGCTTCACTCCTTTCAAGAAAAGTTCACATGCTAACAAACAGGTTTTCATAGAGACACAGAAAAACAGTGCACAGGAAATCTTACACAAATCTTTTGCTCCACCTCAATTCCATTCAACTGCTAGAAGTAATTTTGACCTTTGAGAAGTCCAAGCAAATAGGGCTATTAATGTCTTTCTAAGAAAACCAAGGTGTTTTCACTTTCTTGGGGGATAGTTGCTCTTATGTACAAAGGCGGTATCTGATTATTATTAGATTACTGAGCAATGTGGTGGGTATTCATGGTCAATGAACTGTCACTGCAAAAATGCCAAATCGGTATACACTTGGGGAACAAAAAGCTAGGCAAGTCAAATTCATCTCCGGCTCTTTCCAGGTGCATTCCTAAGGCAGATGCAGGAAGGGAAGCTGGAATCAGAATGAGACAGGCAGAGCACACTGACCAGTCAGCTAGTTTACCCTTTCACTTTAATCCCACGCTCTATACGGATGTATGTGTGTCTACATAAATAGTTTTACAGCTACTGCATCCCTTTAGGCTATGTCTCCCACCTCAGAGCTACTGAGGCCGAGAGACAAAGTCCAACTCCTCATTCAGGATCTACCTCAAATTAGCCTTCAGGATTCCACTTCAAGGCAAGACTACTTCACCGGTCCTTAGCATTTTTATTTTTTAAATTTCAGCAGTCTATCCTTATAAACATTTTTTTTTTTTCTGGTTAACAAACTTTGATTTCTTTTCGAGATTGTTACGGGCAATTTTCCTCAAGTTTGGGTAACAAAGCAATGGAAAGGAACACTCAAACATTTCAAGATTAATTTTTGCTTTAATTGCATAAGGCATGTAACAAGAAACAGCTGATTAGAGAACATACTTAACAGATTCAAATAACTAAACAAAAAGTTTGCCATGACCAGCCTTCAGGAAACGAACACCATGGTTCCTTTCGCAGTTGTAAATCAGACATGTTAGGCATTTTTCTGCCATAAAATTCATGGAAATGTAGCCAAGTTGTTATGGCAACCATACGTTCCTGATTTAGGGGCTTTTATATTCTTCAAATTTTGAGTTGTAGTGACATTTTGCCTTTCAAACATTTTAATATTTGTTTTTAAAAGATAGCTTGGGAATTTAGGTTTAAAACATAGTTATTAAGGTTGATATGCAAAATGTCAGACTTTGTACACACATGTATGTATGATTCTCTGCAGCTGAATTTTATAATTGAAACAAAATATAGAGAGAGCATACACATTGTACACAATATTTAAATACTTTTCACATTTTCCCAGGAGATTTTTTTTTAAAACCTAATTAAAAGCACTTGCAGATATTAACTGATATGACCTGTGAGAAAAAGAACATTATAGTCTCTTAGCTCACTGAAGAAGGAATATTTACACAAGTGTAAGAACTGTTTAACCCTTACTGGGGAGTAAGACTAAAAAACAATGGGATTTTCAAACACTTCAGTGCCTAGTTCATTTTATTTCAAAAATGTACAGCCATGTGAACTGATCATTTTCACGGAAGTTATCTCTACACCCATCCAGGCAGATTTTTGCATTGTGAAAATGAAATAGATGTTCCCTTTCTATTTAACAACTTGCTATCATTTGGATACAGTTTTTGCCATTGCAGATGCCTTTGTTGTTGTTGTTTTTGAAGCGTTCATTTGCTTCTTCTCTTTCATGCACGCTCTTCCATTTCCTGTAGGTCGAGTTCAAGTGGGTTGCCGGGAGCTGCGTTCCACCAAATACATCTCCGATGGCCAGTGCACCAGCATCAGCCCCCTGAAAGAGCTGGTGTGTGCTGGTGAGTGCTTGCCCCTGCCGGTGCTGCCCAACTGGATAGGGGGAGGCTATGGAACCAAGTACTGGAGCAGGAGGAGCTCCCAGGAATGGAGGTGTGTCAATGACAAAACACGTACGCAGAGAATCCAGCTTCAGTGCCAAGATGGCAGCACGCGCACCTACAAAATCACAGTGGTCACCGCCTGCAAGTGCAAGAGGTACACTCGGCAGCACAATGAGTCCAGTCATAACTTTGAGAGCATGTCGCCTGCCAAGCCAGCCCAGCATCACAGAGAGCGGAAAAGAGCCAGCAAATCCAGCAAGCACAGCCTGAGTTAGAACTCAGACTCTCCACACCAGACTGGCTAGGAACCATCTGCTTTACAGATCTGATTGCTTGGAAGACTCAAGCCTGCCATTGCTATTTTCTTACTTGAAAATAGATGCTTTGTGCTTTGATCAAACCCACCAAGCTGTCCTAAGTATCAGGACCTTCTCTGGGAATAGCTTTTCTTTTTCAAGTTTTTCAAGATGTATGCATATCCTTGAGTGCAATTTGCATTTAAATTCCATGCAACCTGTAGTTTGAATTCCCCATGGTTCTCGAAAGACTGGTGATACTATATACATCACTGAATCATTACTTTTTAAAGCAGAAAAGGGCTTCTTGGTTATCTTCCACTCCCCAGCCCATCCCCCACCCCACACCATCCCCAGCAAAACCCTTTCATAATTAAAGAGTTAAAAAAAAAATTGTTGCCATGAATCTTCACAGTAACACTTCAGAAAGGTGCTTTTTTTTTTTTTTTGGTAATTTTCATGGGAAGTTTAGCAGCCATGAGTGATCTCCTTTGAAAGAGTGAAAGATATTGTGACATTTCACTTCAAAAATAAGCCCTGTAGCTTTTTACAGTCTCATAGTATGAAATTATACCCTGCATGCTGACCCTTGCTTACAATGGAATGCCAGAAATGCATGGCAGCAGCTAATAAGTAAAACTGATGAACTATTTATTTGTCAATGTTATTATTTAATGAGCTTTCACATGTGATTTTTTTTCAAACTGTTAATTTTTTATGTTTTGAAGCTTTTCCATGTACCTAAATATTTTCCTGTATGATTTGTGGTTGATCTAGAAATATGAGAATACATGTAGATATGTAAAATAAATATTTTAGTCTCCTTTTTACATATATGTTTTATCATGAACTTTATCAATAGTATGGATCCTTTTAAATCAATAAGATGCTTTGTAAAACTGAAATATGTAATACCTTTTTGTTTAATCTGTGCAATCTGAAGGTGATTTAACCTTCAATTCCATCAGTTTCTTTTAACGAAAATAAACACTGCTAAAAGTTGTTGTCCTTGCCTTTAACATGTATGAAAAAGGTGCACGTGTACCAAAATTAGAATTTATGTATCAGGATAATTGATTTCTTTGATAAGGCACATTCAAGTTTTGAAAAAAAAAGTTCTTCAGTAACAGAGGAGAGAAAGAAAGACAATCTTTTTTTTTTTTTTTTAACGTTTTATTTATTTTTGAGACAGAGACAGAGCATGAATGGGGGAGGGGCAGAGAGAGAGGGAGACACAGAATCGGAAGCAGGCTCCAGGCTCTGAGCCACCAGCTCAGAGCCCGACGCGGGGCTCGAACTCACGGACCGTGAGATCGTGACCTGAGCTGAAGTCGGACGCTTAACCGACTGCGCCACCCAGGCGCCCCAAGAAAGACAATCTTTTCAATAAAGGGATGATTTAAAAAGTTGGGTGACAATCCAGTTGTAGTGAGTTGTAATGAGAATATCATATGTATATACACCTGGGATGCCAAGTCTGCTGCCCATTATAATCACCTGGAGGAGATAATTTAAGACCCAATGTCCAGGCTGGCATCCAAATGACATCATCCTTTCCGGGGGTAGAACTCAGATATCAGCAGATTTTAAGGTTTTCCAGGTGATTCCAGCATGCAGCTAAGTTTGAGAAAGGACTTGTGAAAAAACTACTATCATCTGTTAGGGGAATTTTGAATACTACTGCGTGCCCCTCCCCCACCCCCAAACAACAAATAAAACCAAATAAAAACAACAAAGGAAACAAAAACTAATTTTTCAGTATTTTTGAGTCTGACATGTTGAAACATTAAGCAACCTAGCCCCAGTCTTGAACCAGACTGTATGGTTATATAACTGATGTGCCAGTTCAATCAAATGATTGAGCCCATCGCTCCGCATGAAAACCAAAGGGGCTTGGTTATGGGCTGATAAGATCTTCTGGGTTTTCCCTTTTGGATTTTGAACACAAAGGGGTCCTTGGTCCTCTTCTGTAGCAGGTTGTGCTTTTGTAATTGCGAATTTAAACGTCACATGCGTATCACACATGGCATTATAAATTAAATAAGGACATTTTGTCCCTTTCCTATGAGAAGTAAGAGAGTCTCAACCTATATGAAGACAGAAAACCTCTCTAGATTTTATAATAATGCTATTATACCATCAGATAATGTAACAATTCATAGTCCACTATTGATTTATCTTCCAGTCTTACTAACTAGATATTAAACTATTTCATATTATATCATATTAATACTTGAGACACTTATAGTAATTATATCACAGGTTGAATATACCAAAAATGTATTGTTTCATATGTCTATTTCAGTGGTTTAACATTGCTCAATATGGGATATTTCATATAACAGACATTGAAGACACTGTAGCCATTCCTCTGTCTCAACAAGAAGGCACTTTTAATAGCCTTAGAGTTAATCTTAAAAATTAGTGTGTTCCAAGATCTGAGGCATAAAAAGGACTTGACCTGACAATGGCTTTTCATAATCAAGAAGATTCTGCTGTTGCCTTGAAAAAAAAAAAGTTTATTTATTTACTTTTGAGAGATAGAGACAGAGGAGAGTCCGGAGCAGGTTCCCAGCTGTCAGCGCAGAGCCTGACACAGGGCCACAGGGCTTGATCTCACAAACTGTGAGGTCATGACCTGATCTGAAATCAAGAGTTGGTTGCTTTACCCACTGAGGCACCCAGATGCCCTTGTTGTTTACCTTTTGATAAGAAAATGTTGAAACATAAGTTTGGGTGATAATAAAATGCTAAAATCATCACTGATTTGATTGCTAATGTGAATTAGTAAACAAATGTACTAGGAAAAATGAAATGGAGTAAAAAAATTATAAGACTTCTCTCGTCTCTGCTAAGTCAAGAATTAGATCGATTTCTCATGGTCACATTTAATTTACTGATCTGTTTCTGGCGGTGTTACATTGATGATACATCCATTGTGTGGTATTTGACATCAAATGAGAGGAAAAGGTCAGCAATCAATAAGAAAGGCCTAGGATACAATCAAGCTCCCAGAGAAGAGTGCAAATTAAAAGTCAACAGAAAGAGTAGCTTTACAGTTATTTAAAAAGGCGAAAAAGCACTTGCATCTGAATTGCTGATTTTATTTCAGGGTTTTTTTGTTTTTTTTTCTGATTAAACTATGCGTAATTGTCCTCTCACCTTAGTAGCTATCATTTCAAAATGGTGAATTGTGATAATTTCAGCAGATTCTGACCTCTAGTTCACATTCATAATATCTATCTATGAAGGATTTGTTTGTCAAATTTATTTTTGTTGCTGTGAATAAGGACTTTTTCAAGAGGCTTCGTAGATAGAATATAGATACTAATATTGATATTTATACATACATTAGATATATAGATAGATGTGTATATTAATAACAAAAATGAAAGAAAAAATAGCACATATACAAATAAATAATACAGATAGTGTGCTATACCCTAGTTAAACATGCACATAGAACCTTTAGAAATACCTACTTACAAAAGAATTAACATTTTTCTACAAATTACTTATATTCATTCATTTACATTAATTACAAATAATTGCTAATTGGCAATATTCTATCAGCCATGTTTATTTTACTGTGTATTTTTTGAAAAGCAATGAAATTTAAGTTGCTTTAAAAAATTTAATTTTGAGAGAGAGAGAGAGGGAGAGTGTGTGAGCGGGGGAAGGACAGAGAGAGAGGGAGACACAGAATCTGAAGCAGGCTCCAGGCTCTGAGCTGTCAGCACAGAGCCCGATGCGGGTCTCGAACCCACAAATGGTGAGATCACGACCTAAGCCAAAGTCGGACTCTTAACTGACTGAGCCATCCAGGTGACCCGCTTTTTTTTTTTTTAATATTAAAAAGAAACTTAATCTATTCCAGCTCAATATCAAATTAATAAGGTTTTACTAGACGGTCTTGCTGTATCATTCATTCTATCTGCTACTAGAATTATTATTTTTTAATTACATAACCTGATATATCTATTTAGCATGATATTTACTTGAATAGGTATTGAATAGAATGGTTAAACTGGGTAGTTATGGTGGAAAGAATAGCACTCTGTCAAAGCAAAACCAGGAAACTTCCTAACAGCTGAATAAAGTCTTTGAACATTTAAATTTGCCATGTGAAATACCCTTTTTTTTGCAATCGCTATGAAATTTAGGTATCAAAATCAAATTCATTATAGATGGATTCAAAACATTATTTGAATTTGATGTAACTCTTGAAAATGTTTTTTAGCACTAAAGTGGCAACTCATTGCATACCTTAAATTCGGCATTTATATGCTTCCTGTAGTCATACAGTTCTAATGGAAAGTGAAATGCATGGAAAATCTTTGATGAAATCCTTGTAGACACTCAGAAGGAATTCAGAGGGAAAATGATTTAGGATCCTCAGTGCTAGAGTGCATTCTCTTGTTAGGATGTTTACTTCCCTTAAGTGTAGACCGGTGACTTCCATCTTGGTCCTATTGAAACCTATTAAAATACAGCTCTGTGTTGTGTTAAATGAGTTGAGACTTGTGAACTAAGTAGACATTTGGCCACTATTATTACATGCACAAAGGGAGACCTTCTAGAATAGATACTGCAAAAGGCATTCTCCTTGTCAGTATCATTTTCAATTCCATTGGTTTATCCATTATTCCTGACTCTTTATCTAACGTTGCATTTGGTGCCTTTACCTGCATAGTTTGTAAATTGTCTTGAAGAGCTACAGGATGGCAAGTACCACAGAAATCCCAATGGAAGGATGTTTTAGCTTCCTGGCTCAAGAATTGTTTAAAATGAATGCCAAACTGACTGCATAATTATTTCCAGTGCAAATTAGACTGAGTGTTCATCTTCCACATTGGCAGACCTGCTTGCTGAAGGATTTGTTTTCTGTCACAAAGAAGAATGAAACAGTTTGGGAGATTTATGAAGAAACCTTAATGTTTTCCTTTGAATTTTAGTAACTACACACTAAGGATTACCTTATATTAGTGATTTCATTTTTTAGCAATTCGATTAGGCCCTTCAATCTGAGGCAGAGTGTCTAAATTGAATGATATCATCAGTGATATGAATATATTCAACCCAAATTCATTGTTATTAAAACTGATCAAGGGTTTGATAGGCTTAAAGATATTTCTTTATTCACTGTTAAAACTATAACTATCACTTTTTTTTCAGTAGGAATAAATGCCTTTTTTCGGGAATTTGTTATTAAATTCACACAAATTTAAAACTCTTTTACATTGCAATCTTGGTTAATTTTCACACAGTGATCATTTGAGTCCTCTTATTCATTGAGGTGTTGATCTAAATTTGGCATTGAGAGACAGACTAAAACACGGAACCCAGCAGTCTAGTAACCAGAACTTTTTGACAATCCATGCAATCTTTAATTTGCACTCTATGTCTATACCGTTGACCCTTGAACAACATGGGTTGGAAGGCGTCGGTCCAGTAACACATGGATTTGTTATGGTACAGTACTATAAATGTATTTTACGATTTTCTTTTTTTGTTGTTTTAATTTTTAATTTTGTAAAAAAATTACATCCAAATTAATTAGCATATAGTGCAAAAATGATTTCACAAGTAGATTCCCTAGTGCCCTTTACCCATTTAGCCCATCCCCCACCCACACCCCCTCCCGTAACCCTCTGTTTGTTCTCCATATTTATGAGTCTCTTCTGTTTTGTTCCCCTCCCTGTTTTTGTATTATTTTTGTTTCCTTTCCCTTATGTTCATCTGTTTTGTCTCTTAAAGTCCTCATATGAGTGAAGTCATAGGATACTTGTCTTTCTCTGACTAATTTCACTTAGCATAATACCCTCCAGTTCCATCCACGTAGTTGCAAATGGCAAGATTTCATTCTTTTTGATGGCCAAGTAATACTCCATTGTGTATATATATATACACCACATCTTCTTATCCATTCATCCCTTGATGGACATTTGTGCTCTTTCCATACTTTGGCTATTGTGGATAGTGCTGCTATAAACATTGGGGTGCATGTATCCCTTTGAAACAGCACACCTGTATCCTGTGGATAAAGTGTACCTAGTAATGAAATTTCTGGGTCATAAGGTAGTTCTATTTTTAGTTTTTTGAGGAAACTCCATACTGTTTTCCAGAGTGGCTGTACCAGCTTGCATTCTCACCAACAATGCAAAAGAGATCCTCTTTCTCCAAATCCTTACCAACATTTGTTGTTGCCTGAGTTGTTCATGTTAGCCATTCTGACAGGTGTAAGGTGATACCTCATTGTGGTTTTGATTTGTATTTCCCTGATGATGAGTGAAGTTGAGCATTTTGTCATGTGTCAGTTGGCCATCTGGATGTCTTCTTTGGAGAAATGTCTATTCATGTCTTTTGCCCATTTCTTCACTGGATTCTTTGTTTTTTGGCTGTTAAGTCTGATAAGTTCTTTATAGATTTTGGATACTAACCTTTTATCTGATATGTCATTTGCAAATATCTTCTCCCATTCTGTCAGTTGCTTTTCTCTTACAATTTTCTTAACGTTTCTTCTCTAGCTTACTTTATTTTAAAAATATAGCATATAATATATATAACATAAAAATGTGTGTTAACTGTTTTTGTTATTGATAAGGCTTTTGGTCAACAGTAGTCTATCAGTAGTTAAATTTGGGGGGAATCACAAGTTATACATGAATTTTTGACTGCAAGAGGTTGGTATCACTAGGGGCTCCTGGGTGGCTCAGTCGTTTGAGCATCAAACTTCAGCTTAGGTCATGATCTGGCGTCCATGGGTTCAAGCCCCACATCAGGTTCTGTGCTGACAGCTCAGAGCCTCGAGCCTGCTTTGGATTCTGTGTCTCCCTCTCTCCCTGCCCCTCCCCCACTCACTCTCTCTGTCTCTCATTGTCTCTCTCTCTCTCTCAAAAATAAATAATAAAAAAAACATTAAAAAAAAAAAAAAAGAGGTTGGTATTCCTAACCTCCATGTTGTTCAAGGGTCAGCTTTGACTGACAATCTTTACCAGCTGGAGCTTCAATATATTTGTTTGCTTTGTTTCCTTTCTTACTTCTCATATGTAGCTTATATGTTATAAAATATTTCAAGTTTTTTTAATTCCTCAAGTTTAAAGTAAAAAAAAATAACCAACTCTTCCTTGCTACGAATTTCTTTGTTGCAATCCAAAGATAAAACGTGCCAGATGCATTTAATAATCAAATGAAGTTCCATTTTTCTTGTTCAATACTGTCTTTCCTAAGAATTGGTTAATTTTGACAAGTTTGTATACTGATTAAGAAGTGTTTTACATTTAATCTGTGACTTAGTTTGACCTTAATGTTTATTTTAGAGAGAGAGAGAGTGAGAGAGAGACAGAGCGTGAGTGGGGGAGGGGCCAAGAGAGAGGGAGACACAGAATCTGAAGCAGGCTGCAAGCTCCTAGCTGTCAGCACAGAGCCGGACGCAGGGCCCGAACCCACAAACTGTGAGATCATGACCTGAGCCGAAGTTGGACGCTTAACCAACTGAGCCACCCAGGTACCCCTTAATTTGACATTCTAAAAAAGTAATAAACAATGAAGTTTTCAATTTAACTTATTTGCAGCTTAAAAAAAATTTTTTTTTTTACATTTATTTATTTTGAGAGAGACAGAGATAGTGTTAAGGAGGGGCAGAGAGAGAGGGAAACAGAGAATCCCAAGCAGGCTCTGCACTGTCAGTGCCAAGTCTCATGCGGGGCTCGAACTCATGAAACTGTGAGATCATGACCTGAGAGGAAATCAAGAGTCAGACTTTTAACTGAGCCACGCAGGCCCCCCTTGCAGCTTTTTTATGTAGTCTTTTTATACAAGTGACTTCAAGACATGCAAACTTGTTTTGTTTCTAAGTTTTTGTTTAAATTTCAGTTAGTTAACATACAGTGTAATATTAGTTTCAAGTGTACAATATAGTGATTCAATACTTCCATACAACACCCGGTGCTCATCACCAGGAGTGCCTACCTAAATCCCCTTCCCTATTTAACCCATTCCCCCCACCCACCTCTCCTCTGGTAAACATCAGTTTGTTCTCTGTAGTTAGGAGTCTGTTTCTTAGTTTACCTCTCTCTCTGTCTTTTTTTTTTTTTTTTCCCTTTGCTCATATGTTTTGCTTCTTAAATTCCACATATGAGCGAAATAATATGGTATTTGTAGTTCTCTGACTTATTTTGCTTAACTTAATACTCTCTAGCTCCATCCATGTCATTGCAAATGGCAAAATATCATTCTTTTTTTAATGGCTACACACACACACACACACACACACACACACCACATATCATATCTTCTTTATCCATTCATTAGTTGGTGGACACGGGCTATTTCCATGATTTGGCTACTGTAAATAATGCTTCTATAAACATTGAGGTATGTGAGTATTTGAATGGGTATTTTTGTATTCTTTGGGTAAATACCTAGTAGTGGATTGCTGGATCACAGAGTAGTTCTATTTTTAACTTTTTGAAGAGCCTCCACACTGTTTTCCAGAGAGGCTGTACCATTTGTGTTCCCATCAACAGTGCAGGAGGGTTTCCCTTTCTTCACATCCTTGCCAACACCTCTTGTTTCTTGTGTTGTTGATTTTAGCCATTCTGACAAGTGTGAGGTGATATCTCATTATAATTTTTATTTGCATTTACCTGATGATCATGTCTCTTGGCCATCTATAGTCTTCTTTGGAAAAATGTCTATTGATGTCTTCTGCCCATTTTTAGTTGGATTATTTGTTTTGTGGGTGCTGAGTTTTACAAGTTTTTCTTTTTCTTTAAGTAGGCTTCATGTCCAATGTGGAGATCAATGCAGAGCCCAAAGCAGAGCCTGACATGGGGATTGAACTCATGACCCTGAGATCAAGACCTAAGCTGAGATCAAGAGTCAGATGTTTAACTAACTGAGTTACCCAGGCACCCATACATACTTAATATATTTGGATACTAGTCTTTTATGAGATATATCATTTGCAAATATTTTCTCTCATTCCATAGGTTGCCTTTTAGTTTTGTTGTTTCCTTTGTTGTGCAGAAGCTTTTTATTTTGATGTAGTCCCAATAGTTTATTTTTGCTTTCGTTTCCCTTACCTCAACAGACATATCTAGAAAAATGTTGCTATGGTCGATGTCAAAGAGGTTACTGCCTGTGTTCTCTTCTAGGATTTTTATAGTTGCAGGTTTCACATTTAGGTCTTTCATCCATTTTGGATTTATTTTTATGTATCATTTAAGAAAGTGGTCCAGTTTCATTCTTTTGCATGTTGCTGTCCAGTTTTCTCAACACGATATGCTGCAGAGCCTGTCTTTTCCCCATTGGATATCCTTGCTTCCTTTGTCAGGGATTAATGAAGTTGGGAATTGTGATGTCTCCAGCTTTGCTCTTCTTTTTCAAGATTGCTTTGGTTATTTGGGTTCTTTTGTGGTTCCATATAAATTTACGTTTGTTTTTTCTAACTCTGTGAAAAATGCTGACGTGAACTTGTAAACAGAAGATCTGGGATATAGTTTAAACTCTGCTGCTGCTAGTCAGTGGGGTGAAATTATATTTGTGTCTTAATGTTCCTAAGGCTCAATTACTTTATCTATAAAATAAGCGACGTGGACCAGATAATGTCTAATGTTCACATTCTTTTATCACATAATGTGATAACACACATTCTGTTATCCTAAAATATTCACATTCTGTTATCCTCCAAAATTAGGCCATATTTTCAACCTCACTGACACCCACAAAGGCAGAATTGACTAATGCTACTCTCTGGTTCTGATGATGTTTCCAGTTCATTCAATTGTGAAATTTCAGAGTAAGATTTTGGTCAGACTTATTATGGAATTGACATACTTCATCATAATCAATACCTTGTTAAGGTAGGCAATATAAAACAAAATTGGAGACCCATCTCCAGGAGGGCTGAAACTATAGCCTGTTACTGGACATCTCTCACATTTTGTCTAAACTTGAGCAAACACCAGGAACATGTTAAAGACCAGGGAAAGGTGAGGCAACTTTGCACAAAACAGACTAGAAATTTTCTCTATAAAAAATAGTATTGCTACTCTATTGCCTACTCATTTATAGAAAAATAATAAGAGAAAGCAGCTATAATCTAATACAGAGAAATGGGTTTTATTGGAAAATAATAATGTTATGTTCTGTTGACAGTTTTCATTTTGAAAACCTTAAATATAAATACATATTATTCTGTAAGTGGTCAAAATATTTTGTGATATTTGGAATTCATTCATTAATCTATTCATTTGTTTAATATTTGTTGAAAATCTAGTCTGTGTCTACTAGGTTCTAAGAACATATTGGTAAACAAATGGTAATCCAATTAAGAAGATAAAAAAATGCCCTCCTGCAAAATGCAAAAGTAATTACATATAATCTCGTTTTTGAGCAAGATTCATAGGACATCATTGCTATGATCCATTATCTAAATTGCACTATCTGGACTTAGAACAGAAAAAAAATATTTAAAAAGGGAACACTAACATTGTCATAAAAATTTGAGGTAGACTATAACAAACAATAAATGTATACTGGAAACAAAGTTTGTTTTTTCCTTATGATTTTTAGGTCGGCCAAATTGAGCTGAAGCCTTTATTTTCAAGCAGACATAATCTTAGCACTAACTTCCTGAAAAGAACCTATCTTTTTGTACAAAGTTGTTATCAATTTTATACAGAATTTTCTCCTTATTTAGATATGCTAATAAATTGTTTTTTAAAAGACCATCTTTTTCTGAACAATATTAAATATAAAAAATCCTGTTTCTTAATAGCTTCCGTATATTAAATGGAATCATTTTATTTTGCTGATGATAGCATGACTAAAGACAATGGCTATAGACAATTTCAGCAAAATATTTATTTATTTATTTATTTATTTATTTATTTTAAAAAATTCACTGTTTATTTTTGAGAGAGAGAGAGACAGAGTGCAAGTGGGGAAGGAGCAGAGAGAGAGGGGGACACAGAATCCAAAGCTGGCTCCAGGCTTCAGGCTGTCAGCACAGAGCCTGGACTCTGGGCTTGAACTCATGAGCCATGAATTATGACCTGAGCCAAAGTCAGACGCTTAACTGACTGAGCCACCCAGGCACCTTAGCAAACAAAATATTTAGGTATTTGTTCATCTAGGGCACCAAATATTGCTTGTATCCAACATTTGCATAGATATTTTAAAATAATTGTACACTTTAGAAATAATGTCATGGCAATCAATTTGCTCCGGAGAGGAGTCGTGGGGTGATCTGGCTGGCTGAGTAGGGTAAACTCCCAGCAAAGTAATCTCCCCAAATGTGGAGATGTTTATAGATTACAGCAGTAGGTAGCAGTGATACCATGCAAACCATACTGATATTGCGTAACTTAAGTTGGTTCCCAGTCATTAACTTATGTTTGAGGGTACTACTTTTTTAAAGACGTGAATTGCATTTATGTAAATTTATATCATATCCCCATTCTTCAATCCATATAATAGGAAAGAAAAGCCAAGAGAATGCCTCTGGCAGATGTTGGAACTGGAAGAAGGCTCTTTTTTGATCATAGTGTTCCTTTGGAGTTAAGACATTTATGATTCAGTAATATTAAACTGAAACAGGTGTGCTTTCTGGACCTTCTGGGTTAAGGATTTTCTGTTTTGTTTTATTGTCTCTTTTATTACCAGTAGTCGTGATAAGTATATTCAATGGGAGGACGACCACAGTACCAGAAGAGCTGTGTGTTAAGTTGAAATGAAGAGCTGGAAAATGCTGATGACAGGGGAAAAAGGCTTGTAAGGGCACACAATCAACACCATAACACAGCTTTGGAATGAGTTCCGAAAAGCCACAGTCTCTCAGGACTGCTGCCCAGAAGAGGAATTTTCAGATGCTGTTCAATTTCAAGGCCATGAGATGACCTGCTCCTCTCCTTCCCTAGTGAAAACAACAAACAAACAAAACAAATATAAACAAAAATCCTCTCTCCAGCCCTTTTTTAACTACTGAGACCTAGTATCATACACTAGGTCATTTCCATTTTTTAACATTTTTGATTCCTCTCAACTACAAACATGTCTGGAAGAGAAAGTACACGAAGGGAAGGTTTGCAAAGTCAGTGGCTACTAGGACCAGTAGCTTAGAAGTAAGACAAGGGAAAATGATGAGGATGATAGAAAAAAAAACCCTGCATAACAGATTGCTCTGCCATACAGTAGCAAAAATTCCACCAAAAGTCCAAATACTTTGTATGAACTTTCCTAATTTTTAAATATTAGCAGTAGACTTAAAAACAACAACAACAATAGCCCTGTACCTACTGAACTCTGCATACCAATCTACTTATTGGGTTTGAGTTTTTAAAGCTGTTTAAAATTAGGCCAAACTGGTCTGTGGGCCACATGTGGCTACTTAAACGATTTCTCCCTCAGGAGTTAGGAGACCTTAATTCCAATCTCAAGTCTACTGTTTCTGAATGGCTTTAGCTAAAATTCAGCTAAAGTATAAACCTCTCGAGATCTGAGTTGACATCTCTGTATTAGTTAGCATCCCCAAAAGAAAACAGACAACACACTCAGAATAAGTTAAGGAGGATTTATTTACAGGGGGATTAATTATACAAGTCTGGGGTGGGGGTGGGCATGTCAGGAAAGCACAAGACAATGGTGGAGGAGCAGCAGAGGAGCACAGCAAAGCTGTCACAGCCTGAGACCATAAGAAAAGAGGGAAGGATGAGGTATGGGCCTTTGGCAGGCAAGGGCACCCAGGAAGAGGACCAGAGGGCTATGGTCGATTTGAGGAGTCATTTAGAGGAACCTGCAAGTCAAGGGAACCAAGAGAATAATAGCCTCCTCACTTTCCTTTCTCCTTCCTCCTCTGATGGATCCCCTGGCCGGTCTCTCCGTTGGCAGTCCCCACCAGAGGCCGTGGGCTTGGGAGTGGTGGATGTAATCCATATAGATTAATCTTAGGGGAGGGTGAAGAGTAGAGGGTGGATATGGAGAGCAAAACCTAAGTTGTCTGGCACAATCTCCTCTAGCATACTTTTCTTTACAACGTCTGGAACAGTGTGTTACATTAAGTAGGCACTGAGTTGCTATAGAATCTTTCTTTGTTTTTAATTCCTAGAATGTAGATACAGTAAAACCTTGGATTGTGAGGAACTTGTTCTGCCAGTGTTCTGCAAGACGAGCAAACGTTTTAAAAAACTTAACTTGATAAACGAGCAACGTTTTGCCATAAAAGTAGCACGTGATGCCGAATGTCACATGATCACAGCTGAGCCAATGGTTCTCTCTCACGTGCTACAGGATTGTGGGTGATCATCTCCCGTGCTCCGATGCTCCGATGCACCAGGCCTCAGGCCGAGGTGACCACTGACAAACTGATGGATCTGCATCCGGAGCAACAGCAAGAGGTTATGGAGGAAATCTCGTCTGCACAGGAAGAAGAAAAAAAGGTGGAGGAATCACTCAGTTCAAATGAGATTAGGCAGACGCGTAAAATGTAGGAAACAATGCAAAATTCTGTAGAAGAGCACCACCCAAATAAGGCAGTAGCAGTGAAAGGGGTGAGTCTGTTTAATGACAATGCAATGTCCCATTTCCCCGAAGTCCTCAAAAGAAGGCAAAAGTAAGTGTTATTGGATAGGTTCCTTGTTAAAGTTGCACGAAAAGAAAAAGATTCCATTGAACCCATAGATAGCAGTGATTCTGTTAGTGATGGTGAAAGTCGTCCTACACAATAACCCCCCTGTATCTCGTCTCCCTCAAACCAGCCACAAGGGGTTTTAAAGGTAAGTGCAGGTTAATTTGTTTATTTTTCTCTATATTTCGTATTTTCTTTATTATTTTGTATTAGATTACAGTATTGTAGTCATTTTTATATGAATATTTTTGGATTGTGGAACAAATCATCTGACCTTCCATGATTTCTTATGGGGAAATTTGCTTTGATATACAAGTGCTTTGGATTACAAACATGTTTCCGGAATGAATTATGCTCTCAAGCCAAGGTTTTACTGTACTAAGATGCTCTCCAAGTTCCCTTCCCTCATTAGCCTTCCCCACTTCATTATTTTATACTCGAGGCAAAAATCTGAAAGAGACATTTGGGAGAAATTCTGAGAGTTTTAGATGCCCTGCCTTAAGGTTAGATATCATGTGATTCAAGAAACCGGCCAAAAAGACAAAATCTGAGATAATATTTTGAGCAATATCTCATGTAGCGCTTGAAAAAGTGGGCCATGTATACTGTAGACTCCTATAGCCTCTGAGAAATTTTCATACACTTACATTCTATGTAGGAGGTAGTAGTTGGGTGTTTATTTTTGCTATTATTGTTGTTACATATTTTTTTTTAATTTTTTTTTCAACGTTTATTTATTTTTGGGACAGAGAGAGACAGAGCATGAACGGGGGAGGGGCAGAGAGAGAGGGAGACACAGAATCGGAAACAGGCTCCAGGCTCTGAGCCATCAGCCCAGAGCCTGACGCGGGGCTCGAACTCACAGACCGCGAGATCGTGACCTGGCTGAAGTCGGACGCTTAACCGACTGCGCCACCCAGGCGCCCCTGTTGTTACATATTTTAATAACAACCATGTCATTAGAACATGCAGTCACAGGTGAATGACTAACTACAAATCAATTTCTATTTGAAAGTTTATTTCATGAAGGCCATTCAAGCTCTGAAATAGTCTATTCATTGGAAGAAGAAGGAACCATCTGTTCCATAAATTCCCTGGAAATCAAATGAGAACAATTCACCAAATATGATAATGCTCACTAAAAGGCATTATCTAGAATACAAATATATACTATGTTAGGGTTGTTCCACAACCTTAGAAAATAAAGCATTTGAATCAGGCAGCATTTAAGCTTGGTAGCCGTCGTGATCTATGGTGAGAAGGAAACTTAAGATCTAAAACCACAAGGTTGAAGGTCTCCAGATTAAAAGAAGGGTGGCTACATTACTCCTGCATGATTTCAAAACATGTAACCCTTACCCATTCACGCTATACTCTCCAGCACTCATCAGTGTAACCCACGACCTACATGAAGTTATAGATTATCATCATGGTTCCATATGCAGCTGGCTTCTTCATTTGGGACTGGGACGATCATATCACAGTTTCACAGAGTGGGACGGATCCAGGGAATGATGGCAGAGGAATGCCAAGACACTTTAAATACACATCAAAGCCAATTTTGAAAGTTGGCTTAGGTGTGGAATGATGGGAAATGAAGCACTCGGCTTTCAGAATTTCAAAGACTCACTTTAAGAGGAAGCACTACATAGATAAAAGACGAGGAGAAAGAATGAACAGCTGTGCCAGGCTTTGCTTAGTGGTTACACTGCCGAGCAGAGCCGTTAGATGTACAAAGGATAAGAAGTACTGCCAACTTTGCAATTTCTTCTTTACCTACATCTGAATGCATAGCAATAACATCTGTAAGTGGAATAGTTCCCTGTTCCTCTTCTTCCATTCCCTTATACTTGAAAGGCCATATGTTGGGCTTAATCCACGAATGATAATATTACTTGATCAAACAAAGGTTCTAAAATGTTAAGATCCTAGGAATGGGAAGACAAGGAAAAGATTAAATGTGGAATCTATTCAAACCCCTTGTATTTTATGTGGCATACTGTTAGTATTGAATAGTAGTCAAGAGTACGAGTACTGGAGCTATAATACCTGGGTATGAATCCTGGCCTTGTGCTTAGGTACTGTTTGAACAACATGTACCTCAATTTCCTCGTCTATAAAATGGGGTAATTATATGTGGCTTAAACGAGTTTCTGAATGTAAGCGCTGACAGTGTTAGTGGTTACTGCTATTGTTATTATTATTGTGTTTCTTTGTTAAGACCAGCTAGCTGAGTGGGGGAGAATGTAGACTTGGGTAGGGATTTCTTCTCCAAGCTCTTGATCCAGAAAGTAGACTAGGAGGAAGAAGGGGAGAAGCACATTAAAGAAGGAAGAGTTAGCAAGATAGGAGAATGCAAGATGGAGGACAGAAATATTTTTGGAAGATATTCTGAACTGATTTTCTTTTATTTTCTTTTATTCTTTTCTTTTCTTTATTTTTTAATGTTTTTTTTTTTTTTTTTTGAGAGAGAGAGAGAGAATGAGAAACAGAGCATGCGAATAGAGGAGTGGCAGAGAGAGAGAGAGACAGAGGATCTGGAGCAGGCTCTGTGCTGACAGCTCAAACACACAAACTGTGAGATCATGACCTGAGTCAAAGTCAGATGCTTAGCCAGCTGAGCCACCCAGGCGCCCCTGGGCTGATATTACTTAATTTAAAAGAAAAATGAAAAGCTTTGGCATCTTTCAAGAAAGGAGATCTCCTCTCTCTCTCTCTCTCTCTCTCTCTCTCTCACACACACACACACACACACACAGTTAATGCCTTTATCCATTGCCTTTTTGAATCATCCTAAGTTTATTTTTCTTGGCTATGTTGTCATTTCCTATTTATTTCATGTATCTTGTGACACAAAAATTGAGGTAGGAAGTATTTTCATGCATTTATGCTCCTTTCACCCCTACACTTAATCCTGAAAACTATTCTATTTGTTTACTTTACAATAGGTCACCAAAGGCTCACACATTATTATTCATTTCTTCAACAACAGAAATAGTAGTTTCTCACTTCATTTCTGCTTTTTCATAATTCCAATGCAGTGTATCAATCTAATTTTAAATGTTCAGACCATTGCTTTAGTCTATTTTTTCTTTTTATAATCTGCGTTAACTGATGGCTAATAACCCTCTAAAGTCATTCTCTAAATTTTTTGAGCATATTCTCCACAAGAAAAAAAAAGCAAACTATGATTACGTTTTTCCAATACACATTTATTTATTTACTTACAAATTATATAACCATATTAATGTGTTATATACATTATGAAATAAATTTAAAAACAGGAATAGAATGAGTTAAAATGAATACAAATTATTTTTCCTGTATTCCAATGGATCATTAAAGCTTAATAACATTAACAATAATTAATAATGCAAAATAAGATAATAACACATGAACTTGAGTATATTCTCTGAAAATAGTAAACGTCATATAATTCTGGAAAACTTGTGCAAGATTTTATAGTTTGTTTAAACTACACTTCTAAGTATTTCTTGCACATTTCTCAGTCTTCTATTATAACCTCCTTAAAATGCTCTATGCTATCAGTAGTTATGCCTTACAAATAAATTATAGTCTTCTTTGACACCCTGATTAACCTTTCCCTTATTTACTAATTTCTGTGTCATATATATTTTCTTCTATATTCCAAGATGATTTTATGAAGAGAAATCCAGAAGACAATGACATAAATAGAAGTAAAACATTTAACATCATTCTAAAAAGTAATGGCAAAATTCCAGGTTAATGTGCCTGCTATATCTGGAAGTATATCTTATCCTTGGCCTCACAAGAAGATATTTAGAAGGTATCAATAGAGGCTTTGTTACTAAAGATTCTTTCAACATAGTTTATTGGCATAAAGAAAGTGATGAAACTTTTTTATACCAGTATAACCTTAATATACTTGGCAAATTGGTTTTATATCTTTTAGAAACCTTACATTCCTAATAAATGCCTGCATTTAATATGGATATTAACTCTCCATTGGTGTCTTTTTTACATTAGAAAAGGAAGGAACACTAGGAACATTAGAGTTTTCATTTCGATAGATGAAAAAACTTCATGTTTTAATTATTCTATACTAGAAATAGGGTATGACTTGGTAATTTTGAAATAGTAGTTGGCTATTAATCACTTTTTTTTCCCCTCCTGTTTGGTATTTGCTTTCCATAGGGGAAACTAGAAATTACATACAAGGTATAGCAGCTGTGACTAGTAAGCTATTTCGATTACCCTATAACACCTAAACGTTGGAATAACAATCAAATTCTTTTGAAATGGAAACAGAAATAATATTATCAGATGTCTGTCTCATTTGTTGCAACCATGTAATCAACCACTTCGTTGCACAGGTTTTGTGTACATCGTTTTTTTACCCTTCAATTAGACTGAAGTCTCTTAGAGAGGTAAGCGATGTTTTGTATCATTTGTGTAGCTCTTACGTAACAAGTTGGTAGCCTCCTGGGGAGGAACAATTTCCTTAGTTTTTCCCAAACCAGAGAATCCCTTAGTGGATGAGGGAGTTGGGACTGACTGTTGCTATGAGACAGGCAGAGGCTGTTGAGACCCTGTTGAGACAGCAAGATGCCCAGAGCTGCCACCTCATATTCTTCCCGCCATGGGAAATGAGGGCTGAGACTCCACCCTCCTGTTGATGGTAGGCCTTGCACAATCCCGGATTCCTGGCTGGTTGGGATCTCATTGAGCAGATGAATGCTACAGACAGCTGTAAATTAACGATAGAAAAAAACAAAAAACAAAAAGTGCTGGTGAGGCTTGCTGGAAGAGGCGGTTCAATGCTAAGATTGGATCCAGCCTTTGTCAAGGATTGATGGAAAGTCTGTTTCATGTGGATAGTGTTTTCCCCAATGTTTCTTATTTTCTTCCAACTTTTCCCAGGCTTATTACTTCAACTTATTATTCCACACTCCCAGCTCCCTTCTATGTTTCTTGATTCTATAATTCTGTCCTTTTGGGAGGTGAAATCAGCATCTCAAGCAGATTTTTGAAGCCCAGACAGATGACTAATTACAGTGTATATGCACCGCCCTTAACACAAAGAATCATTGTCTAATAAAACAGAAAAATCTTAGCAATGCGGATGAAACAAAGTAGGTTTTTGTGCAAGTCTAACTGATGCATGTTCTCTTTGATATGGTTTTCTATATCAAAATAGGGTTAGTTGAATCAGTCAGTTGTATTTTAATTGTTTGGTTCCTTCTTTCTTTCTTAGTCCTAAGCTTCTTTTAAGGATGTTCATACACAAATCTGTTTTCAAACCATATCAAATAAAGTGTCAGTACTGACATATTCTTTTAACTTGATGAAACTTGGGATAGCTTAGAAAGTCCTTCACTTTAGCCCTTGCTTTTTGCAATTTGTTATTTCTTGAAAAAGGTCTTTTTTTCTACTACAGTCAAGACCTGAGATTTAATAGGCCTTAGTAATGGCCTAAGGTGAGTCAGTAGTTTACTCTTACACAGCATCTAGTATGTTTCTGGAAAAACAAACATGGCACATAAAATGTGTTAGTAATAAGATTAGATGCGTGGAAAGGATTCAGAGCTATAAGACGTTATAAAAATCACTTTGGGGCTGGTGGTATGCCTCATGATCTCATTTCTCTGAAAGATCTAAGAAGAGTTGTTTGTTGATTTTTCAGTTTGTTTAGTGTTTTTTACTTGTTGTTAGAAGAGAATGTGACCTCTAAACTCTATATGCCGAACTGTAGTCCCGTTTTTAAGATTCTCTCTACTTACATAAGCCTCTTACTGACAAGTTGCCTTGCTGTGGCACCCGTGCCTTTTACCGTCTTCTGGTAAACATGGTTATAATCAAGCTGTGCTTACCTAATGATACTGTGTCAGTTAACTGTCTTCAATGCTGCTCCTTTACAACAACCACAAAATTCCAATGGCATAAAATAATAAGTACTTATTTAGATCATAGGTCTAAGGGTTTCCTGGGGTTTACTTGATCTAGATGGATTTTGGATTAGCCTGGTTGCTATCAAGGTAATCATTTATAAATCTGGAGGACAGCTGGAGTTCAGGTGGTATAGTTTAGGTTCAGCTGGGGCAGTTAAGCTCAGCCTCTTGCTTTCCTGCAAGAACTGGCCTGATAGCTAGGGTATCTCATGGAGAGGTTTTTTGTTTGTTTGTTTGTTTGTTTTTTCTTCCCCCCCACCCTCCACCCTCACATGGAGAGGTTTATAGGAGAGGCTCAAGAGAACCTAGTAGCAGAGGATGCTTTTTAAGAATTTGGTCACAAGGGGCGCCTGGGTGGAGCAGTCGGTTAAGCGTCCGACTTCAGCCAGGTCACGATCTCGCGGTCCGTGAGTTCGAGCCCTGGGTCAGGCTCTGGGTTGATGGCTCAGAGCCTGGAGCCTGTTTCCGATTCTGTGTCTCCCTCTCTCTCTGCCCCTCCCCCGTTCATGCTCTGTCTCTCTCTGTCCCAAAAATAAATAAACGTTGAAAAAAAAAATTAAAAAAAAAAAAAGAATTTGGTCACTCATGTCCCTTAACATTCCATTCTCTAAAGAAAGTCACATAACTGAATTTAAAATCAAAGAGTGGGGAAGTATACTCTGTTTCTTTACTGGAAGAAACTGCAGGTAACATGCCAAAGGGTGTTGATACCCTAGAAGGGGTAAAGTTCTGATGCAATTAGTAGAATATGCTATGTGTATCTTTATCCACATTCAGTCTTTGTCCCAGAACTTGAAACCCTTCAGACTCCACCCTCCTCAGTGTATTTATAGTTGTTGAGGAAGAGCACAGTAAATGTGGAACTGAATTTCTCTCCATTTTCATTGCATGTACTATGAAGTGCCGATTCTTTAGATGAAAGACTGAAAACTTTATTATTCTTCAACATGATTTGATTTGTTAGATGCATTTGGCAAAAAGAAATGGACAAATAAAAAGTTCATCCAAAAAACCCCACTAATCCTTAAACTGATTTTGATCAGACCATGTGAAAAAAGAGAGCAAACCTCATCCCGAAGAGACAATCTAAGCAATTTTACAAAAATAATTTCTTCTATTTAAGTAATGAAAAGAAGAAAAGGGTCTCAGAGGACAATCACAGTAAAAATATGAATCTTATACTAATGAAATAAAATCTCCAGTCTGTTCTTGGCCAAACACATTTTATACATGTCAAATAATCATTTAACCCAAAGTTTTAAAGAAACAAAACGTATGTCCATTTATAAATCCCAAGAATGTTTTCTTAATCTTAGGGAACCTAATTTGGTTTATTTAGGCCTCTGTGTCTTCAACTATATAAAGACAAGTTGGAAAAGTTGAGATTGACATGCCTTCTTGTGCTAACATATCCACATTTTGTTGCATTGTCAGAGCGATATTGCGTCAGCTAATTGTGCTGGAGAACAGCATTCAACGAAGAAATCTTTTTTTTTCAGGGACAGATTACCTGTGGATGGCTTTGGGCAAAAGTATAAAGTGGGCTAGTTTTGGCTTCTTACAAACCTTAAAAATGAATAAAAGTTAATAGTCATTTAGCTACTTCTAATAACCATCAATTGAATTTATTCAGCCCAAACTGACCAGCACTATGACAGGTGTAGGAGATACGTTGATAAATGAGCCAGTTACGATTCCTCATTCACATACTGCTGGTAAAGGTGGAAATTGGTGTAACCACTTTGGGAAACTTGTCTGGCACATCCACTGAAATTGAACATATCTTGTGGTCCAACAATTGCAGTGCTTGGTATATATACCACAGAGATATGTACATATGTTCACCAAAAGACACATAGCAGTATTATTTGGAATAGAAATTACCTAAATGCAAATCAGCCGAAGGGATAAACTGTGGTGTCTTCACACAAGTGATAACATACAGCAGTAAGGATGATTTACAACTACACAAAACAAAATGAATCTGATAAAAGTTACGTTGAACAAAAGAAGCCAGACACAAAATAGCGCACACCATATAATTTTATTTATATCAAGTCCAAGAAGACGCAAAAGAAATCTTAGCTTTTAAGATGTCAGAAAATGTTTACCTTTGGAGTGTAACAAACTTAGAACATAGTACCCAGAGTTCTGGCATGTTGCTAATCTTCACTGTTTTAATTTGGTACTTGTCGTACAATTGTGCTCGATGTGTGAAAATTTGTCCACCTCTACACTAAGGGTGTGTGTACTCTTATGCATGAATATTATAATTCGATAAGCAAATTTTTTCCCTTCCTACAAAAATTGATCATGGGTAGTTTTCGGTTCACAGTGGCAAATAGGAAATAAGAAAATAGATATTTATCTGTTTTCAGTAAGTGCAGTGAAGGCAGTGAAGAGTGTGTAGCAAATATTAATCAAGTATCTACAACGGGGAAAGCACGCAAAACAAAATAAAACAGAACAAAGCAACTGATCCCTTATTTTGTTGATGACCTGGTGTTTGACAATCGAAGTCAACATAAGCAGAACACTTGGCTGTTCAAAACTGCCATGTGCCTTCCAGGACTGAGAGTCCTCATTAAAAAGGAGGTGCCCTATCTCTGGTGGAGGATGTCATAGACTGGGCAGTTGACTGTTGTGCTTTTTCAGTAATGTGCAGTTATGCAACGCTCCTTGCACATTCTTGCTTAAGAACTCCATTTATTTTGTCCAATATGCTTCTGGCTGGACTTCCCCATTCCACTAGCATCTGTTCTCTTTTATGTCTCCCTTGTCCCAAAGGAGGTACAGTCAGCATTTGAGGACTTATAACGGGATGGGTGACATTAATACACATCTGGGAAGCTGGTACTTTGCCTTCATTGTAGACAAACATAATTTAGACATATTCATTCATTCATTCATTCATTCATTTCTGTTAGCTGAGATCTAGATATTACATGAATTTTGCTTTCTTCTGTCTTCAAAAGCATTTTTTTTTTCTTGGCTATATTTTTAGGCATCTGCAAAATCTATTGCATATATTTAATAATGAGAGTAGCATCTGTCACTTAAAAATTAGCTCCACAGTACTGTAATAAATGAATATTTATAGATTAAACTCTAAATTAAGTTCTCTTCCAGCCCAATTTAATCATCCACCCAAAAGAAGTTCAATTATGCCAATCGGCCTGTGAAAATCCCTGGCATCCTAGACTATGAACCCGGGTCAATAAGTAAGGCTTCATCATCATTTTTTTCTCATAGTTAATGTGTGAGCAGAAAAAATCTATTTTTTTTATAATTATAACAATTTTAAAAAGCACAAAATCTGTTTAAAACATGCTGTTAATATGTAACAGGCTAAGCAACCTCTAAGAAATATAATCCTGATTAGAAAAAGATTCATTTCCATTTACCCTGTGCTACCAAATTTCTTGGCTTGGTCACCAGACCCCTACATGTTGCTTGCTGTCAGTTTATATTATCTGTGTGTGAATCAACTGATCTTGACAAATTGAATTCTCCAGACTGGTAAGGAGACAGCAATTTAAAGTCCTCTTTGAAAAGAGCTATTTTAAGTCCACTCTCGACTATACAGGATTTAATTTTCTAGTTCTCTTTATCCAGGACTTTGGCTCTCTTCTCACTTCTTGCTTTTTACCCAATCCACTCCTCATTAATTGACCAAGAGGTGGGCAGGGTGAGAAAAGAGAAAGGAATTTAATTGGTCAGTTGAGTAACTATATACAGCTCTGAACCTTTCAGTAATCTTATTCTGTAACACTTGTAGAGATAATGTTAAATGGTTTCAGAAAACTGCTATTTAGCAAAGTGAGAAATACTGTATCTGAATTTTGAGTCTTAAAGAAAGCACATTTAAACAGTACTGAGAATTTTCAAGTTGATGATTCAGTTCCTGAAAGTAAAAAAGAATGATATCTTCAGTGGCTGAAACTTATTCATTCTATAACCTCTCTGGTTTGTATATAAAATAATTTCTTGTGTTATATATTTGGGGAAAGGTGTAATTGGTCCAAAGAAATGTATATCCTTGATAATGGATGTTTAAAAATAGTGATTTTTTTTCTTTTCCTCAAACATAACATTATAGTCCTTAAAAAAACACAGAAGTTTAGATAGAACTGGGTTGTAATTGAAAGGATGCCCATAATTTATGGACATTTAAAACAAATATGCATGCACATAAATGCAGGAGAGTAATTACAATGTAATTTGAATATGGGAGGGAGTTTAAAACACTGGAAAAAGAATTCAGCGCAAACTCTAGTTGTTGTTGTTTTTGCTCCTAATCTTTTCTGTAAAGACAGAAGTTGGGAGAAACTTTTACTGAATTAAAGCCAATTAATGGTTGGGTAAATACTTCATATTTTTAATTTGAGTACACATATTTCATTTCCATAAGTTGTTGAATTCATCATCCAAAAAGTATTTATTGAGGACCTGGGTATTTCTGGCATTGTTCTGGAGATGATGTGGAGATACAGACAAATTCTCTTTCCACAGAGATTTCATTATGGGGCAAAACAACAAAGAAGTACCATTATGGAACAGACTCAAAGGGTCATCAACAGAGAATAGAGCACAAAAATTGCCTTGCTGATAGACTGCCAAACTACCAACACTTCTGTGGGTGGCAGGTTGATTGCCTAGGCAGGTATAAATCAAGCATTCTCTTCAGTACATGCTTTGACGTTTTACTGATAAAAAGTGCTTGGGGGGGGACACAAGTTGGTACTGGCTGGAACCCCTCAAACACCACGGTCTTTTTGCTGAAAAGCACAGGCAGGTTTGAAAACAGAAGGCGACCATTCTTTAACCTCCCCCCACCCCCACCCCCACCCCCTACTTTTTTTTTTTTTTTAAAGAACTCATTATGGGTAAAGAATTGTTAGACCCTAAAGTGAATGCAACAAAGACATAAGGTGGGAGGAACCTTCCCTTCCAGTCTAGTACAATTTAACGGGAAAAAATGATAGAACCACAAGAAATAATCACACGTTAGTATGGAGTTTTCTTTAGGGCTTATGACAAAATTTCGTTTATATGATTCACATAAATTTTGTTCTGAAAACTACCGTGTGAGGTAAGGCAGGAAAATGGTATTATTATGGCTAGCTTATGATGGAAGAAACTGAGCTCAGCAAAATTGAATGACTTTTTCAAAAATCAAAGAGCCAGGGGTGGAGCAAGACTTAACTTGTTTGTTCTTTTTTTATGACCATTTATATTTTAAACAACATCTTGCTCTTTCCCATAAGAGTGTTAATGATACATAGACCCTCATTCATTCATTTGTTCATATATTTATTGAACATATTCTATTTGCCGGCCACTGTAAAAAGTCTTGGGGATATAAAAATGAACGATTGTCTGCTCTCAAGGTGTTCACCCACATTTGAATAGCACTTTATCTCTTCCAAGACTCTTCATAAAAAGGATACAATCATCACCACATCCTCTGTAATATGTCATTATTTGTTTTATTTTGCACATAGAGGAATTTAGTAACTCACCTAAAGTCAAAAAGTTGGTAAAGGCCCAGGAACTTTCAGTCATTACTTGAGCACTAAAATAAGTACAGAGCTATAGAACATTGGCTCTAAATTTTGTTGGACCTGTATTTCCATCACTAAAAAATTTTGAGAGTGTACTAGCAATAGACATTAAAAAAAGCGTTTTAGCTAGTATACATTTGCTGTTACACTAATGTTAATACATGGCAAAAGCCGCAAAAAAATTTTTAAAAGATGAAAATTAAACAAATACAAATAGAAGCTTTAATATATACTTTCTGTACCCTAATGGATGATCTTGTTCACCTTTAAGGGTCCACATACCTTTCTTTGGAGAACACTATTATAGATGATTATACACAAGTGGCAAAGGGGGCGGTCAATGTGGGTGGGTGGTCCAGTGAAAGTGGTATTGTATTGAGTTCTGGGTGTCTTTTAAGCTATGAGTGAATAATCCACATTCTAAAAAAATCTGATCTTCACACTCCAGTCATGAAGGTCTCTGTCAAACGGTAGAGAGTTGCAAGTTTTTCACATTCACTTTTCTTACTTTGTTTCTAGGTTGTGCTTTTCAGCTTTTGACAACGTGACAACAAAACAAGTTTGAGTGCTAATGATTATAAGCAAGGAAATTTGGGGGGTGCCTGGGTGGTCAGTCGGTCAAGTGTTGGAGTCTCGATTTCAGCTCAGGTCATGACTCAAGGATCATGGGATCAAGCCCCATACTGAGCATGGAGCCTGCTTAAGATTCTTTCTCTCTCTCCTTCTGCCCCTCACCCCTGATCGCTCACTAAAATAAATAAACAGATAAAGAAATAAATTTAAAAAAATTTTGAACAAAGGGATGTCTTCCCCACAAGCACAAAAAGGAGAAATAGTTAGATTTTATTCCATTCATGTGACAATCACATAAAACTTAATTACAAGGGGCAACTTTGAAACAGTAACATTTTATTTCAATCCCCAAACAGCTATTAATATAATTTGTGCTGTTGCAATAACTATACCACTTTGTGAAAACATTTAGCTACTATTCATGAAGAGGAGATCACTTTCTCTCCCACAACAAACTCCTTAGTAGAGCTCCATTTTAATTACTTTTTAATAATTTGAACAAACTCTTCCTTCACAGAAAGCAATTTTCCACTTCAAACTTATGGTAAGACTAAAATTCAATTTTTTTAGATATTAGCTCAATGAATAGGTTTTACCAGGAAAAAAATAAGCAAATTTTAATTGATCCTTTGAGGGATCTAAAACATGCCAGTTAGGCATATAAAATCATTTTTGTAAAATCCCAAACCTAATATACAAACACAAAAACCCTCACGGTCTTCTAAAATTAGTTAACAGCAAGCGATGGAATAATAAATGAAAGTTTTTGTCTGTATCGTTGCATTACCCAAATTTAGGAGGCAAAGTTTGCAGTATATAGTTTCTAGGCTTGGTATCTCCTGGAGTTCAGTAACAGTAGCCTTGTTCCATTGGTATTATGCTGGGGCAAGTGATTAATCTAAGACAAGCCATATATATATATATATATATATATATATATATATATATATATGGGTTTTATATATATATATATATATATATATGGGTTTTTTTTTGTTTTTTGTTTTTGTTTTTTTTTTTTTGTTTTTTTGCAAAGGGTAATGATGTCTTTGCGTTTATACCAGGGATCTCTGAAAAAACAAACATGTTTAATTTTTTTTACATTTATTTATTGTTGAGAGACAGAGCATGAGCAGTGGAAGGGCAGAGAGAGAGGGAGACAAAGAATCTGAAGCAGGCCCCAGGCTCTGAGCTGTCAGCACAGAGCCCAACATGGGGCTTGAACCCACGAAACGTGAGATCATGACCCAAGCTAAGTCAGACACTTAACTGACTGTGCCACCGAGGTGCCCCCAAACATGTTAAACACTTTTAAAAAACTTGTTCAAATTTCGACAACAAAGACCGTTAAAAATGGAGTCCCTGTGAAATTTGGTGGAATAGTTCATCATTTGAGGGAGCTCACTTTCAATTTGTTTATATTACACCTCTGTTCAAGGAGAGTTGTGGTGGCTTAGGTCAGAAAATGTTTGACATGAAAATTAAGAAATAATAGAAAATGTTGAAGTCTGGTATCAAAATGAGGAAGTGGTAATATTTGGGAAAAAAATTTGTGCTCTAGAATGACAACGTAAGAGCCATCATTCGTGACGAAAAGAAATCTTGATTTCTAAGGCATATTGTAGTTTTCAATGCCTTCTTTGCTTAGCTCATCTCATTGTATCCAGGAGTGTTTGCTGTGGGAGATACTGCTCACCATTCACTGAAGTGAATGTTTATCGTAGCCTTTTGTCAAGATTGGCAGTAAGGAACCGAACCACACTATGAAGAATATTGAACACAAATTGAAAGCTTTGGCCTCTCCTTCAGAGGTCAGCAGAGTTTAGACAGACCTGGCATTATAGCCCACCACTTCTTTTTTTTTTTTTTTTTTTATAGCCCGCCACTTCTTTTGTCAAGTCACTAATTTTAGGTTCCGCATCAGTAAAAAGGCAGCACAGCAGTGATAAGCTTTGTTTCATAAAAGCAGCTGTGAGGTTCTAAAGCATTATTGATATAAGTGCATAATACTGTGTCTTGCATGTAATCCATATAATTAAAATTATTCATCAAGTCTATAGAACCACATCGGAAAGGTGCACCTATCCCTTGATTCAGTGCTCAATCCATTATGCAAACCAGGCCAGATTTTCGAAAAATTAGATACAATTTTCGTTGTATATAGTCGAGTATAGCGACTGCCTACAGAGGGGCTCTTGAAAATAAGAACTTCCAAGCTCTCACCTCAGTATCTGATTCAGCATTTGCAGCTGTAAAAACCCTACAGACGATTTTGATGGGTAGCCTGTCTGAGAGCTACTGATCTATATTATGTTCCAAGAAGGCCCTGGACCTGCTTTTAACCTCTCAAGTTTCCAGCTTATCAGCTGCCTTTGCCTTAGTTGCTGTTATTACTATGGGGATCTCTGCTTCCACTTGCCGTGGGATCAGAAGTTCAAATACATAGGCAGAAAAAGTTACCTGCCTCTCCCACACCATCTGATTTCCCTATCAGTTGATACTTTCTTCCACTGTTTTCTGGCTGACACATTTACGTATAAACGTGTTACTTACTCTTTGCAAAATTTGGAACTGGAGAGAATACTCCCCAAACTGCTTAATCATGGCATACATGATTTCAAAAGAGAGGCCTGATTCAGACAAACAGGGTAGTTGAAACAGGACCCCATGTCCATATGAAAGAAATAGGCAACTGCATTATTTTTCTCCAAGTGTTACCACCAAGGTGTTATTTATAAAAAAAAAAAAAGAAAATGGGAACCAGAATGTTTCATTCTGTTGAAACAAGTTTGTATCTCTGTAATGGATATTGGACGCTTTGGCTCCCTTTCCAAGATTGTGTACGTTTAGCATTCAGAAATCTCTGGTTGGCTGAGTCTATAACTTGTACGTGAAGAAAATAAAAGTCCATATCATTTTTGTAGAAATGGCTCTTTTGTAGAATAAATGACCAGCACAAATTGTAACAGAGCTTACATTTTTCAATTTTGGAGTAAGAAAAGTCACTTTTCAAATTGTTTATAGACTTTCAAAGAATTGTGTTTTTCATTGCTGTTATTGCAATTACGTCCTCATATTTTTAGTTTTATTGAATTCTGAATTAGGAACATCATTTGAAATAGTTTTAAATGATTAAAGTTGAATTTAACACTTGTGATTGAAATTCAAAAATTGAAAGAAAACATAAACAATGAAGAACTGGGACCACTACCATTTTTCCCTGTAATAAAATGCTAGCGCACACAGTATAGTTCTGAGCAAACCTTCACTTATAAGAGAGACCCAAAGGTTGTCACATCTTGGAAATCAGTTTTTGGACGATCACTTGGTATATGTAACAATAGGACCTTTCGTAGCAGAAACAATTTCTTAGACATATACACACTTTGCTAATATTTCAGCCCTAGTTTTGGCTTTTATGAGGGCAAAGAAGAGGGTTGTGGACAGTTATTGATAGCTTATAGTATAATCTGTAGAAACAAATTCCAGAGAGAAGATAGGGCCATACACATCACTGTGCATTTCTTTGACCACTTTCTCTTTTAGAAATTACTCTTTGAATCCTCTGCCCTGGTGTGGCCAGGAGTCTATGGGGTCTGTAAATCTGAGTAGATGTTGCTCTAATCTAAAGACATGTGAATCCCTCAAATGGGTGATTGCTGCCTATAGAAGATTGTCTGCAAAGATGGTCATTACTAATTCCCCCATTCCCTGTGTGTGCTATTCTTTGCCTCAAGATATAGAGCCATTTCCCCTCTTCTTGAATTTGGGCTGGTTTTGTGACTTCTTCTGACCAATAGAATGAGACAGAAGTAATGCTATGCCAGTCCTGGACATAGAGTCAAGAGGCCTAATGGAGGGGCGCCTGGGTGGCTCAGTCAGTTAAGTGTTTGACTCTTGATTTTAGGTGGCTTAGTCAGTTAAGCGACTGACACTTTTTTTTTTTTAACGTTTATTTTAGAGAGAGATAGAGAGTAAGAGAGAGAGACAGAGCATGAGTGGAGGAGGAACACAGAGAGAGAAAGACACAGGATCCGAGGCAGGCTTCAGGGTCCGAGCTGTCAGCATAGAGCTGGATTCAGGACTTGAACTCATGAATTACAAGATCAAGGCTTGAGCCCTGTGTTGCCTCTGTGCTTACAGCAAGGAGCCTGCTTTGGATACTCTCTCTCCCTTTCTCTTTGCCCCTCCCCTGCTCTCTCTCTCTCTCATACACGCACACGTGCTCTTTCTCTCAAATAAATATTAAAAAAAAAAAAGAGGGGGCGCCTGGGTGGCGCAGTCGGTTAAGCGTCCGACTTCAGCCAGGTCACGATCTTGCGGTCCGTGAGTTCGAGCCCCGCGTCGGGCTCTGGGCTGATGGCTCAGAGCCTGGAGCCTGTTTCCGATTCTGTGTCTCCCTCTCTCTCTGCCCCTCCCCCGTTCATGCTCTGTCTCTCTCTGTCCCAAAAATAAATAAACGTTGAAAAAAAAAAAATTAAAAAAAAAAAAAAAAAGAGGCCTAGTAGAATTTACTTTTGATTTTTTAGAACCCATCTGGTATATAAAGAAGGCCAGGGTATCTTGTTGGAGAAAGATCACTTGAAGAGAAATGAGATGCCCAGCCAATAGCCAGCTCCAAGGCCCTAAACATATGAATGAGTGCATCTTGGATCCTTCTCCAGCCTCAGTTGAACTTCCCCAGTCAACCCTAAAGGAAAGAGAGATGAGCTGCTTTCATTCAGCCCAACCCAAATTCCTGGCTCACAGAATTGAGAGAAATAAAATGGTGTTATTTTAAGACACTAAGTTTTGGAATGGTTTGTTGTAAATCAATAGTCACCTAGAAAAAAAAGTTAAAAAAGTTATAAAACATAATTCTTGTTCTTCAGATTTTAATATGATTTAGCAATAACATAGCACACTTATGTTTGACCATCCATTCAAAATAAGGACTAGAAAGTGTACCATTTTTAAGATTAGACTCTCACTGGCTTCATGTGTATGGTTTATTTCTTGACTTGCTATTATTTCCAGGCCTTGGGAATTTCCAGAGATACAATATCATGTTTTTAGATTATGATTCTGATATTTACTGAAATGGAAATATCTCAGCTTTTATTAGTTGCTATTCCCCAGGATAAAAGAGTTGGTTGGATTTTCATCACTTTGAGATACAGGTTTAGTTGGGTAGAAGGGCCTTAGTGTCATAACTCGAATAATCCCAGATGTTAGCAGCAGCCAGTGGAAATGGGAAATAAATTAAGGCCAAGTTACAGAATATTCCAGGGAGATCCAGGCATCAGAATTCACAGGCCTAGCACTGTGATTACATCTGTTTTTATGTGATTAATTTTTTCAGAGAAGTTATCCATCCATTAAATGGAGATCAGCCTTCTGGTTACTAAAGCTCTTCCAGTTAAACTGGGGTTCTCTTCCACCTTATGTCAAAGAGATGTGGAATTCTAAGCAGAGGTCAGTCCTAGAACCTAGGTCAATGGGTGTGGAGTTCAAGAAGAAGGTTTCCAGAAGGTAGGTACACCCTGTGAACACTAAGGCAGTTCTAGGCAATGAGACAAGTTCAAAAATGGAACCCTCTAACACGATGGAGCTACTTGTTCTGCTCTGGACTAGTAGAGTTAACTCCACAGGTGAAAGCCACAGATGAACTACTGGTCAGCAGAGCTGGTAGTGAGACACCCAATTCAGGAGATGGGAGAAAAAGGGAAAAGAGTCAGGAAGGCAAGATGCCAGGAGGGCCAAAGACAAACAGAAATGTGAATATTTGCCCAGGACCAGTGCTGGTTAGTTTGTGCATATTTTTATTATTGTACCATAGCAGCTAATAATAATCATATATATTTTTGAAGTTAGGATAGAATAATTGCTAAAGAAAGATTTGACAAAAAGGGGAAGTGTTTTTCTTTTTAATCTTTTGTCAAAGTCCTGAGTTCTTTTAAGGAACAGGATAGGAGAGGTAGAAGAAATATGAAGTTGGGGTGAGGAGGGTTAGTGCAAACTTAAAATTGAAACTTTTTCATTTGGGAGTAGTTTTAAGCGTTCAGATGTTTCTGAAGACTAAGTGAAAATTGGTCTTCATGCATTTAAGTTTATAGCCATTGGCACATTTAACCTTTTTTCATTTATCCATTCTTTCACTTACGTCTTAAACCAATTAGTGGTAGCCATGGTCACAAATGGAAATATTTAATTTTTCTATTTAAGTTATTTCTATTCACACACAGCATAAACAACAGTGACCTAATTTCCACCTCTTTGCGATCTGCCACAAGTTACTTCTACATGAAACATGGTCTTTCTGTTACCACTAAGCACTTCTTGTCCAAGCCTGTCTATTGTTCTCTTAACTAGAATTTCCAGCACTGTCCAAATTCTGTGTTCTTCTTGTCCTTGTCCTCTTTTCCCTCCTCCTCTTCATGTTTCCTTCTCCTCCTTCTTGTCTTTCCTCTTCCTTTTCTTCTTCTTTTTCTCCTTCTCCCCCTTCTCCTTCTCTTCCTCCTCCTCCCTGTCCTCCTTCTTTGCTAGCCCAGTGAATACCCATGCTAGAGAGCAATGAAGCACTTTTTGATTTAATTTTATTTTTTATAAAAATTAGAAACTTTTTTATATCCTCACATCCGTTGGATGTCAATGAAGAGACTGTATTACCTCTCAGTCTTCTCTCTCTCTTCATGCCAGCTATCCCATTGGCCTCTCTGTACCTCTACCCCACCATAGTCCCTTTTGATCCACTTAAAGTCCAGATTTGCTATCGTCATGGTTAAAGTATCATTAGGCAACGATGTCCCATATTCAGACTCTATTGGACAGTTCACTTCTTATACTGATTCTGTGCTTTGCATGGTGATGGTGGTTGTGGTCATAATGTCACATTCAAATATCCACATTCTTCCTTTCTTACTGTGCAGAAGACAGTAATGACTTCATTTTCTGGAAGCATTTCTTTTCTTCTTTAAATCTTGTTTTAGCACTGAGTTGTAGTTAAAATGCATAGGGATAGCTGCTGCCAATATCTGACCTTGCACAAAAGCAAATCTTCCTTTTCTAACTGTTCTCTTCTTTGATGATTCTGATTATTCTTCCCTTCAACAGATTATGAAAACTAACCACCACCAATTCTAGACTAGTCATTTGTTTTCTAAACAAACTTTCAAAGACATCACCCCTCCCACATTCCTTCTGCATAGAAGTCATTCCCCTCTTTTAGTTTCTGAAGTTGTGTGGCATCCGACAGTAGAACCGTGCCCTTTAGTTCTATGCACAGAAGCAGAATTCTAGGGAACAATTTCAATTCTGCTTAAGTTGTGGTCCAAGATATGGCTTTTGGGGGCTCTCAGAGGTGATTTGTTTTTAAATGACAGTTCTGTAGAAATACAAGGGGATGATTCATTTCTCTATTTCTCTAAAACGTCTCTTTTTCCCCGGTACTTAAATATTTTTTCCTTGTGTTTTCCTCCTTTTAAATTAACAAGGAAATAAGACATAACTGTTTTAATGGATTTCTTATGCAATTTTTATGTGGCATGTTTAATATACTACATGCCTTTTGCTTTAGGTCTTGAAATTAAATGCACTGAATATAAAGTGAATTGGGTGTCATTCTTTTTTTAATTCAATGTTTATTTAAGTCTGCTTCACGCTTAACATTGGAATCATCTAAGGAAGCATATTAAAAAAGGCAGATTTCTGGACATACTGCAGGTCTACTGAATCTAATTTTCTGTCATAAGGTGCCAATAATATGTTTTCTAAGATTATTATATAATATATAATATGCAAATGACATTATATTAAATACATAAGAAATACTATATATGTTCACAATTGTCCGCAACTGATTCTTATGACAAATTAAACTTTAGTAATATTAATGATGTCAACTTTATCATTCAGTCCTAAGGCTATTCATCATTGTTTCCTTTTTTAGCTGTAATAGGAAAAACAAAGTAGACAGTTGTGACAGTTGATAATTAACTTTGTAAGATATATTGAGAAAATGAAAGATGATAATCTTGTTGTCATGTGGTGTTTAGTTTGAATTACCCACAGAAAGACCTCATTGTGGAGCATCATTTTTCTTACATATAAAAATGAGGTAAAGGTCAGGGGTTAACAGACTGTAGCATTTTCATAAGACACAATGGCAAAACAGAATTCATAGGCTGACAGAAATGTTGGGGCTGGCCCTTGGTAGAACAATTATATATTTTGTTTGGCTCCTATTCCAACAGAATTAAAGGGTAAACCATTAAGCTGTTCATTAGCATTTGTGAGCAACACCCCAAGTAACCTCTAGAATAGCTATTAAATAGTGTGTTTGGGGAGGAGGGGAATGACTGGCAGTGAGAATTATACTTGAGTTCACAGTAAAAAAATAAACTTCAACTTGATCTAAAATTCAGTAATAATAATAATATCCCCAAGATAATCCTCCAGGGTACACTGACATGTAGAAACAAACAACAAAAGGTAGTTTTGGGTCTTTCAGATACACAGATGAGAGCCACTTCCATTGAATGGGCACTTCTATAAGCATTAAAAAAAGACGTGTTGAAGTGAGTTTATAAAATTGTGGCATACATTTAACAAAGCTATGCTTTGAACAGTCACAGTACAATGAAACACATTTCATTATTCACAGGATAAAAAAGGGTATTTTAAAAATCATAGTGCACTGTGGGTGAAGTTATGGGACATAAGTGAAGTCAAATGAACAGTGTTTTCTTTCATTAGTCACATGAATATATTTCTAATTATGTCTAACTTCATTTGGAAATTACGGTTAACATGTAAATTTGAAGGTTTTCCTGTGTATGAAATTGTTTTAGTTTCCTATGGTTGTCATAACAATTCACAAATTTAGTGGCCTAAAACAATACAATTTATTTATTTTTTAAAGCTTGTCTATTTATTTTGAGAGAGAGAGAGAGAGATTGAGAGAGAGAAACATGCAGGGAAGGGGCAGAGAAGAGACAGAATCCCAAGCTGTCAGCAGAGTCCTATGTGTCCTTGAACTCACAACTTGTGAGATCAAGACCAGAGTGGAGATCAAAAGTCGGACGCTTAACCGACTCAGCCACCTGGTGCCCAACGATACAAGTTTATTATCTTAGTGTTGTAGATGTGAGAAATTTCAAAATGGATTGGCTGGGCTATATTCTTCTGGAATCTCTAGTTGAAGACTTTGGTTCCTTCCTTTATCCAGTTTCTAGAAATTCCTGGAATCCTTGACTTATAGCTCTGTATTACTCTCACCTACAATTTCATCCTCGTACTTTTTAAATTCTGATCACTCTCTGATAAGGGCACTTGTGATTACATTGGGCACACCTGCATGATCCCGGCTCCGCTCCCCATCTCAAGATTTTTAAGTTAATCACAGCTGAAATGTTCCTTTTATATAAGGTCAGGTAACACATTCACAGGTTTCAGGGATTAGAACATGGGCAGCTTTGGGAAGCCAATATTACGTACCACAGAAACCCAGATCAAAAACCACTCCAGAACTTTCCCCTTTGCATGCCCTGCATTGTAATGCAGTTGGGATTTGTTTTTTCTAAACTTTTCAACTGATATCACAGACTGGTTATTACCAACGGGTCACAGAGGATCTTACTTTCCAAGGTATGCACTTTTAGCTACTCATTTCAGAGAAAGTATTTTCGTAATGTGGCTGTTACAACTTGGTATAAAATTACATGGAAACTATACCTTTTACCCAAAGTACGCATAATAAGAAACTAATTATACCTATAGAAAAAGATACAGAAAAATGTTTCTCATACTGTGATAGACAAATGAACAGTCTGTCCTTTTCTTTCAATACAAGTCTTAAATATTGTTAACATAAAGTATAAAAGATCTAAGGATTCATAGCAAACAGCAAAATTAATATATTTGCTCTAAAACAATCAAATCAATAAAACAAGATTATTGTTAAAATTTATTAAGATTTATGTATAATTATATAGCAATTAAGACTTATTACTACGCTTTTTTTTTGCTGAAGATTAACAAAATGAAAACTAGCTTTAACTCCACTGTTAGATTAAAAAGGGAAGTTTTGGGGCGCCTGGGTGGCGCAGTCGGTTAAGCGTCCGACTTCAGCCAGGTCACGATCTCGCGGTCCGGGAGTTCGAGCCCCGCGTCGGGCTCTGGGCTGATGGCTCAGAGCCTGGAGCCTGTTTCCGATTCTGTGTCTCCCTCTCTCTCTGCCCCTCCCCCGTTCATGCTCTGTCTCTCTCTGTCCCCAAAATAAATAAACGTTGAAAAAAAAAATTAAAAAAAAAAAAAGGGAAGTTTAAGATCAATATTAATTGGAACAATTATTTGATTTGTTTTCCTGCCTCTGTATAGATTCCTTTATTCATTTATCCATCCCGTCAACAGGTATTAATTGAATTCCTAGTACAGGCCAGACACAGGTGTGGTGGTGATGGTACAAAGTCGGGTGTATTATGGTGCTTATTTTTCAGCTAAGAGTCAATGATCTGACAAACTGAAACTGTAACAGAGTTAAACATTAATTATAATAACAGTAATTTTTTGTTACTTTTGTATTGAAAGTACTTCTGCATTGAAACTTGAGTATTGAAAATACAAGTACATTGAATATATTAAAAACCTGCTCAATCACTGATAAAAACAGATGGGAAAATCATATTTTAATTGTGTATGCTTTAATCTCAATTGGGAAAAATTAGTAAAAAAACTGAGTTGGATGGGATATTATAAAGTGATAATATTTTCAGTGCTTAAAGGATTCAATTTTTATGAATCTTGTATTAACTATTGTTGGTTGAAGATTGATAAATATGAATTAGAAAATATTTAACAGTATATACTTCAATTATCATTAACTTATGTATTGAATGAACTACTGATTGAATATTTTTTAAGCTTCTATTATATTCCAGGTGCTGGACATAGAACCCACACCAAAAAAGTAAAAACCCGACTCTCCTAGAGCTTACATTCCAGGGACCTAATACGATGGGCTCTGACATTCCAAATACTTCGATACATTTTTATGGTAAACATTGCCAGCAAGAATAGTACTAAGGGCAGTATACCTCCAGGCCTGGAATTCTTCAACTCTGGCTGTGCTTCTGTGCAAGGGCCTTACGGCAGTTCTGCCGTTAGAGGTGTAATTTTACACAGGTTACTTAAACATTACAACCTTTTTTCTTTCTCTGTGTCAAAACAAAAAACCAAAACCAACAAAACCCCAGTAATAGCTGGGTTCTCCTGTAGATTAAATGAGCTAATGTGTGTCGCTTGTTCAGCAATTATTAGTATTACTGCTTTGGCTCTGTGGGTCCAAAACGTGCTGCTCATTAGAATTACCTGGGGGTCTTTAAAAACATTCCCAAACTCGGGCCACACACCAGACTAATTAAATCCCAGTCTCTGAGCGTGGGACATAGGTGTCAGCAATTTCTGAGCTCCCCAGGTAGTTCCAATTTGCAGACAAATTTGGGATCCGTGGCAGTTTGGGTTAATATTTCATAATAACACTGCCCGGCCACCTGTCTTTTTCGAGGTGGAACCGGGAAATCTTAGGAGCTTAATCCAAGTCAGAAATCGAGGTCTTTCTGTCCCCTCCTGTGACCTGAATCCAAATATCCTTAAGGGAAGAGGGACTGGGGGGAGTCCTGACCTCTACAGCCTACGCAAAACTGTTAAGTTTAATGGGACCCGTAGGTTCCTACGGAGGGCTGACACTTCCACCCGAGGCGACCGCTGGGCCCGCCAGAGAAGCGAGGAGGCGCGAAAACGCAGCCCGGCCGGGGGCGCTGGGCTCGTCGCTGAGGCCGCGGACGCCAAAGGAGGAAGCTCAGCAGCCGGAGCGTCCCCTGGGGACACGCAGCGGCCCGGACTCCGCGGCTCCGGTGGGCGCCGTCAGGCCTCCTCTGCCCTCCCCCCCATCTTCCCGGTGACCCCAGCCGAGCGCCCGAGCGCAGCGGGGCGCTGTGGCCCGGGGCGAACCAGGCCAGCCGGCCGGCCGCGCCGCCCGCCGCCATGGAGCCCAGGCCCGCCGCGCCGCGGCCTCGCTTGTGCGACTCTCTCGGCGCGGACCAGACACCCTCGGCCTCTACGCTGAACGCGGCCCGGGCCGAGGCTCGGCCAGCTGGGCGCCGCGCTCCCGCAGTGGCTGCGGTGTTGCCGGCGGGGGGTAGTGGGGAGCGCATGGGCGTCCCCACCCCGAAGCAGTTCTGCCCCGTCCTGGAGAGGCCGCTCATCAGCTACACGCTGCAGGCCCTGGAGAGGTAATGCGGCGCAAGGCGCACCCCCGGTCCCCGGCCCGGCCTTCCGCTCCTGGTGCGGCCCGCCTAGGGCGGCCCGCGGCACCTGCCCCTGGTGCTGCTTTCGCGCTGGCGCCTTCTCTCGGTGGACTGCGGGGCCGACTCCGCCCGCTCAATCCCTGGCTTGGGCTGCGTCCTCCCCTGCAATTCAGGGACCGGTGGTTCTGATCCTCTAACAGACCTGCACGCAAGAGGGGGCTGCCCCACAGACCCCTTTCGGTGCCCGGGCCGTCGACGTGGTGGTGGGGAGCCCGGCTCCTGGAGCTGGACTAAGGAGAGCATAGGTTGGAACTAAAAGGCATTTAGTTTTGACGGTGGCCCCACTGGGGCCTAATGACAAGCTCTTTCAGGAGTCTCCCTGCCGGTCTGCCTCTTTTTCAATCTCTGTTAATGTTTTGTGCTCTCCGTGCATGCGTGGATTGGAGTTTTACTCACACATCTCACTTCACGGGCCTTTGTTCACTTTATCCATTCATGTACATTAAATGAATATCTCTTAAGATCCTATGTTAATTACGAAGTGCTGAAGGTGGACGGAGGGACAAAACTTAATCCAAGGCTTTCACTGGTGGATATAGATTTAAGGGTGCGAAATTGTTAAGGCCAATAGGTGTGGAATTGGAGTGAGGACTAGAGGCGCAGTAGTGAGATGGAGAGGTGGTTTGTTAATTGTTTTAGCGCATAGTAGTATGATTGAGCGTGGGGTGAGTCTGGAGGGGTAGGAAGCAGGACAGTTGCACAGGTCCCTAGATGAGTTGCTATGGGTTGAAGCCAGTGTGGTGCTGTGATGGGATGTTAAACCTTGAAGTGAGTCTTTTGTGTCTCAAGAAGGATAACATTATTTTAGTATATCCTTTGCAGGTGGCTTTCATGAAGACCAAGCTAATGAGTTGCTGCTAATTCAAGGCTGTTAGCCTATTACCCAGCAAAGCTCTTCTTCCTGTCCCATCATGCTTGCACACACCACAGAAGCCAAAGGGCCCAAGTTGTGTTGGATATGGTTATGGAAGCGTGAAGAGTCATAACCACCCTTGATTAGGGTAATCAGGCCAGTGGTCACATCTGAAACTCAAACAAACATGGAAACAGTTCAGGTGCTTTCCCTACTCTTGTAGCCCACCTTTTCTCTATGTATGAATCATGTAACTACAGTACTACAGTATGTTAGACCCCGTGACAACATAACTCCTTTATGTAGGTTATATTAAGGGACATAATGGATTTTGGCCAGCAGAACCTAATTGCTTAATAACTGGGCATAAGGGAATATAGTCTCTTGTACATTCAGTTTTCTTTCCTATGAAGCAAATTAACATGATCAGCACGTTTGCATCTTCTGGGGTAGACTGAGATAGGTGGTTACCGGAAAAATCTTTTGAAGTAAAGATATTCTGGGAATGCCTTTTTTTAATGGAAGATGAAGAACATGTGTTTTGTATTGCTAACAGCAGTGATAAAATTCTAATAGTAACTAAAGAAACCTCCATTTTGAAATCCATCGGAGATCATTTTTGTCACTATTAAAATGCCTGAAGAATTTAAGGGATGATTGCATTTGGGGTATGTTTCAGGAAATCCTTGGAAATCTTGCATTACAGGGGTTTAGGTATGGGTGCTTCTTAGCCATTTGCTAAAGGAAGGGCATTCTCTTGACTGCTAATAGACTTCCTAGAGCATGGTGTTAAAAAGCCTAGGTTATTTCATCCTCTTGAATTATGCAAGTTCAATTAAGGAAAGGAGATGGAAGCATAAAATGTTGTATGAAATTCTTACGTTTTTCTCTTTGGCAAAATGATGCATGCTTACCACATATTAAAGGGGAAGCATCACTCTCAATGCATCAGATCAGAAAAGATGTAATTGGGTGTCACCACTGTCAACCATCTAGATTATTTTAGGATAGTGTCAGTTCTCCTTGCCCTCTAATTTGATTTCAAAGTTCATTTGTCTCGCAGAAGTTAAGACTTTCTTTTCTCGAGCTTTTTCCATCTCACTAATAGAGAGGTTGTTGTGAATAATCTTTATTAGTTGATCTTGACTATGAAATTAAAGATACTCACTGACTGAAAAATGACCCTCATAGTTTGATCTGTCCTTTGGAATTTTGAACCGATAAAAAACTATGGCATACGAGAGACTTCACCTCTGAAGTTTGGTCCACAGCTCTTAAATTGGGATAGGGAAATGTAAAGAAATGTGGCTCGTCTTTGTTTTAGTTAAATACAGGTTTAAATGGCATTATTTTCACTGTTGTATTTTTCCACCCAAAGAGACTAAAAACAGTATAGTCACACAAGGGAAAATGAATGTAAGAAGAGCTGGACTAGATAAAAGATGACAACAAAACATTGGAAGAACAGGATGGTAATCAATCAGACTTAACAGTCCCCAAGAAAATGGGAACAGCTGTGGAGAAGCAAGTTGGTTGAAGTCCCCAGATCTTGGAATGTTTCAGGAATCAGAGGTACAGGATACTTCGGAAGGTGGGGTAGACAGCTCAAAACAAAACAAAATAAAAACAACTGGTTGCAACCTTAAAAAGAAAGTTAAACTCCTAGCTCACTATCAAAATACTTGAAGCTTATTCTCTGACTCAGCACAGCCAATGGCTGAGTGAAGGTTCCATGGCCATAGAGGAGTTGAGAGGAAGACTGCACTTTGTAGTGATGAGATCCTTAGCTTCTAAGGTCAACTCAGGGGAGATCCCCCCATTTTTTAAAATGTTTCAATTTTTATTTTTGAGAGAGCAAACAGGGGAGGGGCAGAGAGAGAGAGAGAGAGAGAGTGGGAGACACAGAATCTGAAGCAGGTTCCAGGCTCTGAGTTGTCAGCATGGAGCCTGACACCAGCTCAAACTCACTGAGCGGTGAGGTCATGAGCTGAGCTGAAGCCAGATGCTTAACTGACTGAGCCACCTAGGCACCCTGAGGTTTTTTTTTTTTTTTTTTTTTTTTTTTTTTTTACTTTTTAAACAACATGGTACATATTAAAGCACCTGTTCTTAAATGACTGAAAAGTTAGAGGGGACCTTCAGAGAGTCTGTATTGTGAGTTAACTGAGACTCAGGATTGTTTTCAATTCAGGTGACATTGGGAAAATATTTTTTTTCTAGTTTAGTCAAGTTCTGGTAGGCCATTGAAATATCTTTGTGTGTGTGTGTGTGTGTGTGTGTGTGTGTGTGTGTGTGTGTGTTGGGAGGGGGAGAGTGCCAGTAGTGGAGGGGGAAGAGAGAACCTTAAGCAGGCTCCGTGCTCAGTGCAGAGCCTAGCACAGACCCCGGGATCATGACCTGAGCTAAAAACAGGAGTCAGATGCTCAACTGACTGGGCCACCCAGGCACCCTGACATTTCTTAATTATTAAATGACATTCAAAAGACTCTCTGAACCTTCCCAAATCTGGGAGATGTTGGCTATGGCTCTGTCTGGACAAAGTCTATCAGTCAGTTGTATGTGCATATATTTCCATTAAACATTGCATGTGTATGTATAAACGTATGTATGTTTATACATGTTTATATACCACCTCTGTTAGGATGATACAGCTGGTCGTTCAGATTTGTGCATTTGTTTTAGTTAAAACAATCAAAACTACTACTTGGTAGGTTGTATTAGGAACAAGAGTCTTTCAGAAGTTGATTAAAAATGTTTCTAGGATTTTGAAACTTTGCTTTTGGCCTTGTAGAGGGAATAGAAGTTTATTAAACCAAAGATTTATAATTTGAAGAGAGCTTTTTTTTTTGCCCCTCAGCATACTAACAAGGAACTGAGATCAAGGGTACTAGCGCCTTATGTAACTATTGATTTATGTATGACCAGAGTTTTTAAAAGAAATATTGCTCTAAGAAAATTTAGGTGGCCATGGTAGTGGTGGAGGCATAAAGCCCTGGCAGTTAAGTTGTAAAATACACTTTACAGATCAACTCTGCTCTTTTGCTGTCTAAAAAAATGTGTTCCCAGGTCTTATGTACGAAGTAAAAACCCCTGCCGTTAAGCTTACTTCAGGTTCCAAATATCTAAGGAAAGAAACTCATTAAGATTGGCTAATCTGGCTTAGCTGAATAACTAAAATGACAAATACAAGAAAAGTAAGACAAACACTGTCAAATACAAGGCAAACACTGGCCATGCTTCTTCAGATTGATGGTGATGGTGGGCTAGGAGTGGGAGTTCCTCTGCTGATACATTTGAACAAAATCAGGCACAGCCTTCTGCATAGTTGGAGAAGTTTCTCAAGTTTTCTGCGGTAGAGGACACTGCCTAAAATGACTTGTTCCTCGATAGGGTTCACTGCCCATTGAAACTGTATTATAAACTGGCAGCCAGTATAAATCTCCTCTAGGAAGGAAATGGGTTGTCCCACTAATAAAAAGCATTGCAGACTTTGGATACTAATATATATCCTTATTAATTAATGTGTTGGCATTCTAATTCAGGTTTCACTCTTAGTTTGGCTAATGTAAGTTAGTCAACATAAATGTGATAATGTCAGATGAATTTCAAAGAAAGCTGTTTTGTGGATTTGTATGTGTTGATTTTAAAGAAAGTAGATTTTTGTGGTTAAGTTGGGTTGCTTTCTTGCCACTTGGAAAATCAATGGAAGTCCAGTTTTAGAAACTTAGACTCCATGGTGTGTGTGTGTGTGTTGTCTGCTTGCTTTTTTTAAATTGAGGCATAATCGACATATTAGTTTCAGGTGTACAACGTAGTGAAACCTACATATTAGTTTCAGGTGTTTCAACGTAGTGAAACCTACATATTAGTTTTTGTGTTCTATTTACTTTTTAAATCCTTCTTTTTCATCATGATGAATCCCCTTCACCTATTTCAGCCATTCTTCCCTCCCAACTCCCCTCAGGTAATAATCAGTTGGTTTTGTAGAATTAAGAGTTGTTTTTTGGTTTGTCTTTTTTTTCCCCTTGTTTTGTTAAATTCCACATATGACTAAAGTCATGTGGTGTTTGCCCTTCTCTGACTTATTTCACTGATACTCTCTTGATTTATCCATGTTTTTGCAAATGGAAAGATTACATTCTTCTTTATGGCTAATACTCCACTGCATATATGTACCACTTCTTTATCCATTTGTCAGTTGATGGACGCTTGGATTGCTTCCATAGTTTGGCTGCTGTAAATAATGCTGCAATAAACATAGGGGTCCGTGCATACCTTTGAATTAGTGTTTTTGTATTTTTAGGGTAGATACCCAGCTGTGTGATTACTGGATCATAGGGTGGTTCTTTTTTGAATTTGAGGAACTTCCATACTGTTTTCTAGAGTGAGTGCACCAGTTTGCTTTTCTACCAACAGTGCATGAGGCTTCTTTTTTTCCTGTGTCCTTGTCAACACTTGATGTTTTTTGTGTTTTTGATTTTAGCCATTCTGACAAGTTTGAGGTGATACCTTATTGTAGTTTTGACTTACATTTCCCTGATGATAAGTGGTGTTGAGCATCTTTACATGTGTCTCTTGGCCATCTGTATGTTTTCCTTGGAGAAATGTGTGTTCATGTCTTGCCATTTTTAAATGCATTATTTATTTTTCGGTTGTTGAGTTTTCTAAGTTCTTTTTATGTTTTGGATACTCTTTAACAGATGTCATTTGCAAACACTTTGTCCCATTCTGTAGGTTGACTTGTAGTTTTGTTGATTGTTTCCTTCACTGTGCAGAAACTTTTTATTTGGATGTTGTCCAAGTAGTTTATTTTTTGCTCTTCCCTTGCTTCAGAAGATATATCTAGAAAACTGTTGTTATGGTCAGTGTCAGAGAGATTACTGCCTGCCCTCTCTTGAAGTGTTTTTTAGGGTTTTGGGACTCACATTTAGGTCTTTAAACCATTTGAATTTACTTTTGTATATTGTGAAAGAAAGTGGTCCGTTTTCATTCTTTTGCATATCTCTGTCCAGTTTTCCCAATACCATTTATCGAAGAGACTGTCTTTTCCCCCTTGTATGTATATTCATTCCTCTTTTGTCAAAGATTAATTGGCCATGTAATTGTGCATTTAATTCTGGGTTTTCTGTTTTATTGATCTATGTGTATTTTTATTCCAGTACTATACTGTGTTATTTTATTTTTAAGATTTTATTTTTTAAAGTCATCTCTATACCCAATATGGGGCTTGAATTTAGAACCCTGTTATCAAGAGTCAAATGCTTTACTGACTGAGCCAGCCAGGTGCCCCTGCACTCTTAATTACTACCACTGTGTAATATAATTCGAACTCTGGAATTTTGATAACTCCAGCTTTTTCATTTTCAAGATTGCTTTGGCTATTGGAGGTTTTGTGTGTGTGTGTGTGTGTGTATGTGGTTCTATCCTATTTTTTAGGATTGTTTATTCAAGTTCTGTGAAAAATGCTGTTGGTATGTTGATAGCAATTGAATTAAATTTGTAGATGGCATTGGTAATATAGATGTTTTAATGATTTTTTTTTTCTTGGAAGCTGTGAGCAAGGAATGTCTTTGCCTTTTTCTGTGTTGTCTTGAATTTCTTTCATCAGTGTTTTATAGTTTTCCGAGTACAGGTCTTTCACATTGAAATTTATTCCTAGGTACTTTATTGTTATGGTATGATTGTGAATGGGATTTTTGTCTTAATCTCACCTTCTGCTTCGTTATTAGTGTATAGTAATGCAGTAGATTTCTATACATTGATTTTGTGTCCTTAGACTTTACTGAATTCATTGGCCAATTTTAGTAGATTTTTGGTGGGATATTTAGGGTTTTCTGTGTGTAGTATGATGTCATCTGCAAATAGTTTTACTCCTTCCTTACCAATTTGAATGCCTCTTATTTCTTTTTGTCTAAAGGCTGTAGCTAGGACTTCTAGTACTACATTGAATAAAAGTGGTGAGTGTGGACATCCCTGTTGCTGATGTTAGGGGGAAGCTCTTAGTTTTGCCCCATTGAGTATGATGCTTGCTCATACAAGACCTTTATTATGTTGAGATGTGTTCCCTCTAGACCTATTTTGCAGAGATTTTGTTTTTGTTTTTAAATAATGAAGGGATGCTATACTTTGTCAAATGCTTTTTCTATATCTATTGAAATGGTCATACAGTTTTTATACTTTGTCCTACAGATGTGCCATATCATTTTGATTATCTTGTGGATATTGAACCACTCTTGCATTCCAGGAATAAATCCCACTTGATCATGGTGTATGATCTTTTAAATATTGTTGGATATGGTTTGCTAATATTATGAAGATTTTGCATCTATATTCATGAGAGATACTGGCCTGTACTCTTTTCTTTGTGGCGTCTGTATCTGGCTTTGGTATCAGAGTGATAATGGCCTCACAGAATGGATTTGGATGTTTTCCTTCCTCTTGTATTTTTTGAAATAGCTTGAGAAGAATAGATATTAACTCCCCTTTAAATGTTTGGTAGAATTCACCTGTGAAGGCATCTGGTCCTGGAGTTTTATTTTTGGGAAGTTTTTTGATTCCTGATTGAATTTCATTGCTGGTGATTGGTCTGTTCAAATTTTCTACTTGATATTAATATTTGATATTGATGAATATTTTCATAATATTCTGTTAAAATTGTATTTCTGTGGTGTTATTTCTCCTTTTCCATAAATTTTTGTTACTTGGGTCATCTATTTGTTAATTTTTTTTAATTTTCTTATTTGAGTCTTGCTAGAGGTTTATCTATTTCGTTGAGTTTTTTCAAAGAATCAGCTCCTGGTTTCATTGATCTGTTCTATTGCTTTTTTAGTTTTTATATTATTTATTTAAAACAATTTTTAAACATTTATTTATTTTTGAGACAGAGACCGAGCATGAATGGGGGAGGGTTAGAGGGAGGGAGACACAGAATCTGAAACAGGCTCCAGGCTCTGAGCTGTCAGCACAGAGCCCTACGCGGGGCTCGAACTCACAGACCACGAAATCATGACCTGAGCGGAAGTCGGCCGCTTAACCAACTGAGCCACCCAGGCGCCCCTATATTATTTATTTTTATTCAGCATATAGTTGGGTCTTGATTGTTTGTTTGTTTATTTATTTATTTATCGTGCCACCCTGTGTCTTTTCATTGGAGCACTTAGTCTATTCACATTCAAAGTAAGTACTGATAGATACGTGTTTATTGCCATTTTGTCACTTGTTTAGTGGTTGTTTCTGTATATTTTCTCTGATGCTTCCCTGATTGTATTTCATGATTTTTTGGCTTTCTTTGGTGATCTACTTCAAACCTTTTCTCGTTATTCTTTGCATATCTATTACCTGTTTTTGATTGGTAGTTACCATTAGGTTTGTATATAACATCTTCTAGTAAAGCTGTCTATATGACATTGATGGTCACTTTAAGTTCATTCTTCTTCCCATTTTTTAGGTGTATAGCATCATAATATACATCCTTTTCTTTAATGAATCCCTTGACTGGTTTTTACAGAAAAGGTTAGTTTTACTGCTTGTTTATTTTCATGTTCTCACTTATGATCTTCCTTTCCACCCAAAGGATTCCCTTTAATATTTCTTATAGGACTGCTTTAGTAGTCATGAGCTCTGTTTTTGTTTGAGAAACTCTTTTATCTCTCCTTCTATTCTGAGTGATAGCCTTCCTGGATAGGGTATTCTTGGTTGCAGATTTTTTCCCTTTGAGCACCTTGAATATATCCTGCCATTCCCTCTGGCCTGCAAAGTTTTGGTAAAAAATCCCTTGTTAGTATTATGGAGTTCCTTTGAATGTAACTGTCATCTTTTATTGCTTTACTTTTTTTTTTTTCCTTTTACTCCTTTTTGCCATTTTAATTACTATATGTCTTGGTGTGGACCTCCTTGGGTAGAGATTTTTTTTTGGGGGTGGTGGGGAAGGATATCTGTGTCTCCTCAATCTGGATATGTTTCCTTTCTCATATTAGGGAAGTTTCAACTATTATTTCTTCAAATAAGTTTACTGCCCCTCATCTGAGATCCTATAGTACAGATATTATGCTTGGAGTCACTGAGTTCTCTAAGAATATTCTCAATTTGCATAATTATCTTTACTTTGCTAAGATTGGTTATGTTCCATTAGTCTGTGTTCCAGGTCATTAAATAATTTGTCTGCTTTATGTAGCCTGCTATTTGTTCCATCAAGTATATTTTTAATTTCACTTAGTGTGTTCTTGATCTCTGTTTTTTTTTTTGTTGTTTGTTTTTTTTTTTTTTTTTTTTTTACTCTGTTAAGTGTCTCACTGATGTTCTCCACTCTTAAGTCCAGTGAGTATCTTTATGATACTTATTTTAAATTCTCTATCAGCCATAATACTTATATCTGTTTTGCTTTGGTCAGATGGTGTGATTTGGTCCTGTTCTTTCATTTGGTAAATGTATTTCTGTCTTCTCATTTTGTTTGACTTAGTGTATCTATTTCTCTCTGTTAAGAGCAAGAGAAGTAGCTGACTTTCCTATGATAACAGCCTTATGAAGAAGAGGTCCTTCAGGGCTCTGTAGTTACCCAGGGCCAGGAGCTTCAGGGAATGTCTTCTATGTGTGTTGTGTCTGCTCTGCTGTTGAGTCTTGCCCTATTGTTTGTTCAGTTCAGCTGTCGGCAGAGTCCCTCTCTGCCTGTTGTGGGCAGCAAGGTGTGCAGTGGTCTGCTTGAGAACTGAGACTTGCCCCCACCACTATGTAAACTGAGGACCTACAAAATGCTCAGGTCAGATGTGGCGTTGGCAGTGTTTGTGCTGGTCTTCTGGGGGAGGGCCCAGAGCAGGGGGATGGAGGCAAGAGTGACTGGAAAGGGGTGGATCCATTGAAGCATTTGGGAGTGGCATGGCCTGGTGGAGCTTTGTGAAAGCAAGTTAAGCTATGAGTGTCAGTACTGTGCTGCTTCTCACAGGTAACCGTTGTTTACGCTATGGGGCTGGGGAGGGAAATAGCATTTGCCAGCTTCTTTGTTCCTGGAGGTGTCTCCTAGTGCCATCTGTTTGTCCAGGCAGTGTTCTGAGGTGAGCAAACTGCTCATCTGGGTGGGGGGGGCAGTCTACCCCAGGCATTTTTCAAACTGCTGGTTCTACACTGTATCTGCATGGGCTGTTTATCCTGCTATCTCTTTAAGGATGGGGATTCTGCTTCCTAAAGCTTTCTGGGCTCTCCTAGAGCCAAGCCTGGGATTTTTAAAATTCCAGGCTTTAAGTCCTGCTTGTTTTAGGAACTCATGAAATTTGGCCTTCACTCAACTCACTCAAAAGAAAATACTAGAGATTCATTCTCCCAGTTCATGGGCTCCTAGTGTGAAAATGTGTTTTCTTCCCTTTACTGTGCTGCCAGCTTGAATGGCATGGTCTGTTTTGCTCTCAGACTACATCTCAGCCCTTTGTACCTTTGATGTGACCTTTTCCCTGCCCTTAGTTGTGGAGTTTGTACTACCAGTGTATTGGTCGTTTCCTGGGTTATTTATACTGATATGGTCATTTAGTTGTAACCATGGGGTGAGGTGAGCTTAAGGTCCTCTACTCCACCATCTTCCCAGCTGATAGGTGTATGTGTTGAAGTGTGTGTATGCACTGAGGGCTTATTCGATTTTCTGAGTTAATAGATTGTCTCTAATTTTTGCTTTCTTGTGTACTTGTTCTATCTTACTCTTTCTGAAAACCCTGGAAATTGTATTGAAACAAGATAGAAATATATATGTACATATATAAATGTTAATTTAAATGAGCAATGTTGATTGCTTGAATTGAACTAAAAGTTGGAGTAGGGAAGACAGGAGCAATATTTAGGAATTGACTGGTTTTAGTGACTAATTGAATTAAGGATTCAGAAAGAAAAAGGTACTTAAGTTACTTTCAGTTGAACATGTTCAAATACAGGAATTGAACTTTAAATAATTTTCTTAATGCATCATTAAAGGTCAAATCTGAGTTAAGGGAAACAATAGGCCTACATTATGTATTAAAAATACAATAAGACTGTTTGTATGACTAGATGTTTGTGTCAAATTGCCAGTGGGAAGGCCCCCATGGGACTCTTTCAAGGAGAGATTAGGACTGGTAGGTTGGACTTCAAGTAGGAAGTCTGGGGTCATGAGACCTGATAAGGAGACCTGACATTGTGGGGGCAATTGGGAGCCATCCCCTTCACACCAACTCAACAATGGTTTGCTGCTAAAATAGCAGGGTAGGTATGGGGAGATGTAAATCTACCAAATATGGCCACAGTACAATCCACAAGCCTAATCTCTATGAAGACTGTCATGGCAGTCAGCCCTAGCTGCCACTGTCCCTTGGGGCCAAACTGGGGAGGGGCAGAGAGCAAGGGAGAGAAAATCCCAAGGAGACTCTGCGTGGTCAGCACAGAGCCTGACGTGGGGCTCAAACTCACCAACCATGAGATCATGACCTGGGTCGAAATCAAGAGTTGGACACTTAACTGAGTCACCCAGGCACTCCATGTATCTGTTTGCTTATTATTTATAAAGTTTATTTATTTGGAGAGCCAGCATGAGTGGTGGGGGGGGGGCGTGCAGAAAGAGGGACCGAGAGAGAATCCCAAGCAGACTCTGCACTGTTAGCACAGAGTCCAATGTGGGGCTGAAACTCACAAACTGAGATCATGATCTGAACCAAAACCAGGAGTCAGTGCTTAACCAAGTGAGCCTCCCAGGCATCCCCCTCCCTGTCTGTTTATTTAAAAAGCATGTGTTTAAATCTGTCATTTTTAACTGATCTTATTAAGCTGCCCAAGCAGAATACTGTAAGTGATTTTTTAGCATTGTGGGAGAAAATATGAGAAATGATAATTTTTCCTCAAAATGTCTATAGGTGATAGCCTTGTAATTTGCCTATGGAATGTGCTAGAAAGGAATTAGTCAAGAGAACTTGATGAAATCTGGGTATAGCAATTCAGTGTGGACATGCATTCCACTAAGGAGGTCAGCCAGATTCATTTATTCAGCAAATACTTGTTCAGTAGGCACTGTGTGAGGTAGTTAAGGTTTTTCTCAGTCCCATGATTCTACATTATTTAACTTTAATACTGTAAAAGTCTCTTAATTCTACAACTAGAAAAGAATGTGAATAAATCCTTTGAAATATAAATAGTACTTAAAAAGGATTGCAAGCGCTTGGTTGCTGAACAAAATACCATAATTCCGTTATCTCTTAAGAGTGGTCTAAGACCATGTCTCCTAAATTTTTTTATTGTAACTTGTTTAAAAAAATATTTTGCACGACTCCATCAAACGCATAAATACACAATATGTACGTATTTGAATTTCAAGAAAACCTGTCCTATTGGCTATGCATTCTAACTTTACCCTTCTATAAATTTCTATATCATTTATCCAAAAATGTTAACCTAAACTCCCTAAATTGATACACTAATAGGCCTTAATCTATAGTTTGAGAAAGAATAAAAGACTTAAAAGACTTTGCTGCTTAGAGTCTCTTACGACTTTTGGAAATAATCAAAGGACTTGGGTATATTTAATTATTTACATCTATTTTGACTGACTTTCTTTGAAACAATTATTTTATAGCTCTTTGAAGGCATGCTAGTAACTATCTTGGGGAGTTCATTAATTCATTGACTCATTGTGCAGGTATTTGAGTGACTATTAAGTCTAGCAATGCCTTATCTTTCTCCCTCTTAATTGTTCAGTATTAACATTTCATTGGAAGTAATTTTTATGAAAAAATAGCAACTTAAGATCTTTAAAAGTTGCTTTTAAGTGACTTTTTTTTCTGATAAAATACACTATGAAGAGATAAATAGCTTAGAGTACAAGTTAAATTCTTGATTATAGAGTAGTTTTGCCTACTGATTTAATTGAGCATGTACTTAAAATGTTTTTAAAAAAAAACCAAAAACCTTAGTGTGATGTTTTATTAATAAACTGAAATATATTTGATCACTGTTAATAATTCTTTCCTATAAACTTGAACAAATCACAGACCATTATATCAAAAGTGTTAACTGAATCCATGAACAGAGAAAAGGCTTAAACAATTACAAAAGTAATAATTTATTCCTTTCTAGTTATTTAAATCTTTCCTATTCATGGATTCATTTAACAGATACTGACATATGGTCTATGAGGTCAGGAATTCTGCCAGTCTTGGTTCATTATTATATAACAAGTGTCTAGCATACTGCCTGGCAAATGTTAGGTGTTTATTTTTGCTTGAATTACGAGAAATAAAGGAAACTTGTCATTTTGATCACAAACGTAGCAGTATTACGTGGCTCATCACTAAGAATATAAATGATGTGCTGGAGACACAATGGATACGGACATAATTTTACCACCTGTTTCTCACAGACTGTTAGTGCATTTGTAGAAGTTAACAGTGTGCTCCCAAATCAGACTTGGTTCCACCCAGGTCCCTGCATTTCTTAAGTGTGAGATCATGGGCAGGTCACTGCTTCCATGGCCTCTGTAAAGTGATAATAGTGATTTCCTGCGATCTGATATATTAGATGAGATATTGCAGGCAAGTGCTGTACATAGCACATGTCACTGAGCGAGCCATCAATCTTAGTTGCTGTTAATATTACTAATACTCCTTGGTTTAGAACGTGCCAAGCTCTGAAGTGTAGACTTTGCTTTCTGTGAGTTGGCAGCCTAGTGAAGGAGATAGAAAAGGAAACTGTAGAGTATGATGGTAAATCTCTAGCAGTAAGAGTACTCTGGAAGTGGAGAACAGGGATGCTGCTCCCAAAATGCCTGGGAAAGCTTCCTGGGGGAAGCCATATCTGAACTGACAGCTGAACAGGTGGAACTGGGCTTCCCATCTTGCCCCACCCCAAGATGGGGTAGGTGTGCTGGGTAGCAAAGGAAGTAACATAAGCAAAGACCTGGATGTGAGAGAAAATGTTCTCCTAAATAAGAGGGGAATGGGACAGATGAAGTGGCATAGGGACAAGTAGGCTGACCTTGAAGGGTCCTACTCAAGAAGCAACAGGGGGTAACTTTAGGTTTGCACTTGAGAAAAATCCTCTAGAAGTGGTGAGAATGTGTTATGTTCGGATAAAAAGTAGAAGGAGACCAGCTAAGAGGCTGGTGCAATAAATAATGGAGGAGATGAGTGCTTTGGTCACAGCTTGTGTCAGTGAAGACAGAACCTTGGGAAGCTTCACATTTAGAGACCATGGACTGTCACTTGTCAGTTGCGGGGGGGGGGGCGTGTGGAGTGGGCGCTTTAAGTACAGTATAAATTCTAAACTGTGTGAGTACACTGTAATCAATTAAGTTTGTAATGAAAGGGATGGGGGATGGATGGGCTACAAAGCAGAGCAACCAACACTGAAACTTACTCCCTAATACTTTCTATTGACTGCACATCATAATACATATCTTACTTTTAGGTGCTTTGTGAATATTTCTGCATTGTTTCAGCTTGCTTGTGATTAGAATTCCCCCCAGTGTCTGACAAAACATAAGTAATTCTGGCTTTCTAGGAGCCTAAAGTTATTGAAATGAAGGTAAGGAGTCAAATGCTTGAAACAAAACTACATCACATAGGGAAGGTTATACTATTTTTTTTTTTTTTTGAGTTTTTGTAGCTGATCAGCTTAATGAAGAGCTTCTTTTGTTTTTATAACCTTTGAGATGATGCTGTGTTGAGAGATACTACACCGTTGCTGGTAGGTGAGATTGACCAAGGTCATTTATTCAACAAATAAATGAGGGTATACCAGGTATGTGAAAAACAATGGGCAAAACAGATGTTGTCCTTTCTGTCATGGAAGTTACCTTCTAGAAGATGGAATATGGTATTGTATTTTGGTAAAACGATTTCAAGAACTTTTTGGTACAAGATGGTAGTTTGGGAAAGCTAAGTAGAATGTATATGTCACCTCTTAATTGTTTCCCACTTAAGAGAGACCGTAGAGAATGAGGATTACAGGAGTTAGAACATGACTAAGGCTTAAGCCATAGTAAATGCTTAATGTTAGTTATTTTATGTCATAATGAAACTTTTTTGCCAATTTTGCAAAGGTTACGCTCTCTAATTTATCTCTTAAACCCCATCTACAAGCTCCATCTGGTAGCGAGGCTACAGTCATCGTCTTTCCCAGAATGAAGCAGCAGTCATCTCCTACTTGGTCTGTCTGCTTTCCCTCTTTCTCTACCAGATGTCTTCTCTACCTTGTAGCAAGAGTAAAACTGAGTGTACTAAATTAGCTGCTGTTAAAACAAAACAAAACAAAAACAAACAATAAAACCATGAAGTGAGTGACTTAAAGCACCATGTTACTACCTTCAACTTCTGGAAGTTAGAAGTTTACAGTAGGTATCACTGGGCTAAAATACAAAGGTGTTGGCAATGCTGTGTTTGTTCTGGACACTCAAGGGACAGTCCATTTCCTGGCCACTTTCTAGTTTCTAGAGGTTGCTTATATTCCTAGACTTGTGGTCCTGTATCATACTGGCCACTGTTTCTATTAACTCATCTGCTGCGTTGACTTTTCTGCCTCTTGTTCACGTTTAAGGATTCCTGGGATTATATTAGACATACCTAGATGGTCTAGGAAAATCATTCCATTTCAAGATCCTTAACCACATCTGTAAAGTTCTTTTGGCATGTAGGGTTGTCCCTTCACAGGTTTGGGAAATTAGGAAGTAGTCTTCTCTTAGGGGCTTTTCTGACTACTAGAGTTTTCTAGGCACTGTTTTATGACATGATACACATTTGGTTAAGTGAGCACTTTTTAAATTTTTTTTATTTTTTTATAGAAATGTCCTCTCCTGCATAAAGCTTTGTTTATGACTTTGTATTATAACATTAAAACTCATCACATGGTCTGTGAGGCCCCATGGCTCAGCCTATTCTGGGTCTTTCCTTGACCTCCAGCTTCTTCATAGGCTCTCATCCCATTCCATTGCTGAAACGATTTGACTCCATTTGCTTCCTGGCCCTCAGGACCTTGTAATGGCTTTTACTTACAGCAGACCTTCATATTCCTTTGCCTATTTTTCCCTGCCACTCACCATTTGGATCCTATAGCAAATTCTGGTTCCTTAGGGAATATCACCTTGGCCTTCTCTGTGCTAGTCAGATGATCTGCTTGCATGTGAGCCTGGATTTCTTCATAACACTTGATCACAGATTGCTGTTGTTCCTTTATAGGCAGTGTGCCTATAAAGTAGCTCTTTGTGTTGCTCATCTGTATATTACTGTTGTAGCGACAGGAAGAATGGGATTGGAAAGGGTTGGTTCAATTACAGAAGGTTGGAGGTTAATAATTAAGTAAATCAACCAAATGTTCACATAAAACTCATTTCACTCAGTAATTTTCAGAACTTTCCATCTTTGTAAAAATGTGTATAAGATTTTCACTGTCTAGCATGAATATAGAGTGTCTCAGAGGCTGAGAGTTCTTTGTATGGAATGAGAAAAGACCCCGAATAGCCAAAGCAATCCTGAAAAAGAAAATGAAAGCTGGGGGTATAATAGTCTGGAGTGCAAGATGTATTACAAAGCTGTAATTATCAAGACGGTATGGTAATGCCACAAAAACAGACACTCAGATCAATGGAACAGAACAGAGAACCCAGAAATGGACCCACAAAAGTATGGCAGACTAATCTTTGACAAAGTAGGAAAGAATATCTGGTGGAATAAAGACAGTCTCTTGAGCAAACCGTGCTGGGAAAACTGGACAGTGACATGTAGAAAAATCAACCTGGACCACTTTCTTACACCATACACAAAAATAAACTCAAAATGAATGAAAGACCTAAATGTAAGACGGGAAGCCATCAAAATCCTCAAGGAGAAAGCAGGCAAAAACCTCTTTGAACTTGGCCGCAGCAACTTCTTACTCAATATGTCTCCAGAGGCAAGGGAAACCAAAGCAAAAATAAACTATTGGGACCTCATCAAAATAAAAACTTCTGCACAGTGAAGGAAACAATCAGCAAAACTAAAAGGTAAGTGACAGAATGGGAGAAGATATTTGCAAATGACATATCAGATAAAGGGTTAGTATCCAAAATCTACAAAGAACTTATCCAACTCAACACCCAAAAAACAAATGATCCAGTGAAGAAATGGGCAAAAGACATGAATAGACACTTCTCCAAAGAAGACATCCAGATGGCCAACCTACACATGAAAAAATGCTCAACGTCACTCATCATCAGGGAAATCCAAATCAAAACCACAATGAGATACTACCTTACACCTGTCAGAATAGCGAACATTAACAACTCAGGCAACAACAGATGCTGGCGAGGATGTGGACAAAGAGGATCTCTTTTGCATTGTTGGTGGCAATACAAGCTGGTGTAGCCACTCTGGAAAACAGTATGGAGGTTCTTCAAAAAACTAAAAATAGAAGTACCCTATGGCCCAGCAATTGCACTACTAGGCACTTATTCATGAGATACAGGTGTGCTGTTTCGAAGGGACACATGCACCCCCGTGTTTATAGCAGCACTATCAACAATAGCCAAAGTATGGAAAGAGCCTAAAAGTCCATCAAGGGATGAATGGATAAAGAAGATGTGGTGTATATATACACAACGGAGTATTACTCAGCAATCAAAAAGAATGAAATCTTGCCATTTGCAACTACATGGATGGAACTAGACGGTGTTATGCTAAGCTAAATTAGTGAAAGACAGGTATCATATGACTTCACTCATATGAGGGCTTTAAGACACAGAACAGATGAACACAAGAGAGGGGAAGCGAAAGCAATACAAAGGGAGGGGGACAAAAAATAAGAGACTCTTGAATATGGAGAACAAACAGAGCATTACTGGAGGGGTTGTGGGAGGGGCAATGGGCTAAATGGGTAAGGGGCATTAAGGAAGACACTTGTTGGGATGAGCACTGGGTGTTATGCATAGGGAATGAATCACTGGAATCTACTCCTGAAATCATTATTGCACTATATACTAACTAACTTGGATGTAAATTAAAAAAAATAATAATAATTAATTTTAAAGTGACCTTTATTCAGAGTTGGTATCGTGGGTCGGAGGCAGTTTGCCTGGTCTGAGCCTGTTGGCTCTATGTGGAACATAGAGTCTATAATGACCTCAAGCTCTGTTAGTGCTGGTGTTCAAGAAGTCTGCCAAAATCTAATGCAGTTGCCACTCAATGCTATGGAGTATGCAGTGCAAAATGTCAGTAAGTGTTTAAAAAAATATTTTACAACAGAAAAATTGTTTAATACTTTGTGTGACTCAATAGGTCAATTCTTTAATTAAATATTTTATTACAAAGTTTATCATTTTGAACTTGATATAATCTTAGTATCCCATTTAAGACATGATGTTTCACTTGGATGTAGGCAGAGTTATGCAGCTGTGTTAGTGATTTGATGGATTTCTTGAGAGAGACAGAAATTCTGGTATTCAAAACTGCTTTGACTTGTTCCTATTTTATTGAACAAATGATTTGGAAAAAAATCAATTTAAAGGACTATTACTGCATTCTTTTATCTCAATGTACTGATAATAGAATCCAAACTTTGGAATCCATATCTATTGTATAGTATTTATATAGATAAAATTTGACTATGGAGTATAAAACATTAACTACATCTGTTACTATCTATAGTGTGAAATATTCACTGATTAACAATCTTTTTACTAGACACAATAAAATGCATAAAACTGATTTAACTTTCAGTTTTTGATAGCCCTATGAAGTTACAGTAGTGCTTACTAATTCAGTTTTGTTACTAGCTTAACTCGTATAAGGCTCTCTTTATATTAAATGTATGTACTCTTTCCTTTTAGAGTATGTTGGATAAAGGACATTATTGTTGCAGTAACTGGAGAGAACATGGAAGCAATGAAGGGTATCATTCATAAGTACCAGCATCAACGCATCTCTCTGGTTGAAGCTGGAGTGACCCGTCACAGGTCAATTTTCAATGGACTCAAAGCACTGGCAGAGGACCAGCCTGACTCTAAACTGTCTAAGCCAGAAGTTGTGATAATCCATGATGCTGTGAGACCATTTGTTGAAGAAGATGTCCTTCTTAAGGTTGTCACAGCTGCTAAGGAATATGGGGTAAGTGTTTATACTTCTGAAGGTGGATAAAAGATGCAAATACGATAGCAAATGTTGTATTGCTGGATTTTGATGAAATCCTATTTAAATGTCTATATGAAACAGGCATGATGACTTAAAAGCATCCTGCTAAATTTTTTTTCAGGAAGCTTGAAGTGTTGTGGGTCATGAGACTGTACCGGAATTTATTTTTTCTTACAGTCCAGTGCCTCATCATAACATGAGCTTTTTGGAGAAAAATGTAATAAGGTCTTCAGGGTATGGCTATGTATGCACCTTGAATAAATGAGAAGCAATGTACACTTAACTGAAAATACCTAAGAAAATTATCAAGTCTAGGACACACATGATTATCAAAAATTTGGCTGATCACATGCACATTGTGTTTTGACTTTCCGGAACTGTTTTACTTTCCAGCTTGAATAACTAGGCAAGATTTTCACACCCTTTAAAGTGAAACATTTTAAGATGACACAGAATTCTTTGTGATATTTCACCAAAGAAGACAGGATAGCAAAAGACCTTTGGTAATGTCTAGAACATCTTTGTTTTGTTCTTATATTAGTAGATAAAAATCCTAAAAATAAGGTAATAGTTTTCTAGTCTAAATTTGAGACAGTGCAACGTGTTGTACACAGTTGGTATAGCATAATAGCAATAAGCTATGGAGCTGGACATGCCTAGGCCCCTCTTAAACATTTTTTAATTCATGGTGTATGTGCAACTTTCTCAACCTCGTCGAGACCATTTTCTTTACTTTCCTTACTTGTAAAAATACAGACGATGGAGTGCCTGGGTGGCTCAGTTGGTTGAATGGCTGACTTTTGATTTTGGCTCAGGTCATGCATGACCTCATAGTGATGAGTTTGAGCCCTGAGTCAGGCTCTGTGCTGAGTGTGGAGCCTGTTTGGGATGCTCTCTCTCCCTGTCTCTCTGTGCCTCCTCTAGTTGTCTCTCTGTTTCTCTGTCTCTTTAAATAAACATTTAAAACAATGCAGGTGCTAATGCCTGTGGGGTTTTTTACTATTGGAAATTAGGTGTTAAGTTTTTAAAAATAAAAAAGGTATTAAGATGAATTACAACATGTAGGATTGTAGACCAATGGAAGGAGTCCTCTAAGCCTTCTTAGCCATATGGATGGTGAGTTAAAAAATACCAATCTGGAAAAGATAGTATTTGATTTGTCTTCAGTGATCTATATGTAACTGCAATTTTGTCAGGAAGTTGGTGGTAATTTTATCTCATCTCCCTGCAGCATGAATTCCTTTTATTTTTATTTTTTATTTATTTAAAAAAAAATTTTTTTTTTTCAACATTTATTTTTGGGACAGAGAGAGACAGAGCATGAACGGGGGAGGGGCAGAGAGAGAGGGAAACACAGAATCGGAAACAGGCTCCAGGCTCTGAGCCATCAGCCCAGAGCCTGACGCGGGGCTCGAACTCACGGACCGCGAGATCGTGACCTGGCTCAAGTCGGACGCTTAACCGACTGTGCCACCCAGGCACCCCATGAATTCCTTTTAAACATGTATAAGAATTCCATCAATCAAATAAAACATTTTTCTTCAGTGTAACTTAAAAATGGTAGCTTGATGTAGTGTTAATGGAGTGAAAATGATCATAGAGGTACATTAGTTGACCTCAAAACTTGGTCAGGGCCCTCCTATTTCTTCTGTGACTCCTTCCTGTTCTCCAGGCTCCTTTACTGTAGTAGATGCAAGATGATCAGTTAGAAGTGAAATGAAGAGGAAGAAAAGGGCACAGGATTTATAACACTGAATAATTAGAGTGAAACTTGACAAATTTGAGCAAGTTCCTAGGGAGCACTGTATAGGTGGGGCAGATAATGAAAAATTTATACTATAAGGCAAATAAAATTAGAGATCTTTGGCTATGTTACCTTTTGGAAAAATATCATTCAAGCTCACAATACAAATTACACATTTGGAATTTTTTGCTGATTATTTTTTTTTGAGATCTTATTTCTAAGATTGTCCATAAAGTGATACTTGTGGTAATAGGTCTGAAAGTTAAGAGGACTCTCCTGCTGCAGTTAATAGTAAGCTAAGATATTCTGGTTTAACTGGTGACTTAATAAAACATAAACATGCATAGCATTTACTGTTTTTTTTTGTTGTTGTTGTTGCAGATGTGTTGGAATTCTTTGACTCTTTATAATGAATGTTAATAGAATAACTTTTATGTATTATGCACATGATTAAATCATACATGCTATTTTAATGAAATCTGTGAAACTTTGATTAAATTAAGAAGCTAGTTTTAAGCAAAATCTTCACTATTTATTTTGAAGCTTCAGGAACTTGATGTCTTCTAGGAATAATGTCTTGTGGGGCGCTTGAGTGACTCATTTGGTTAAGCATCTGACTTTGGCTCAATTCATGATATCACGGTTTGTGAATTTGAGTCCCACATGGGGCTCTCGACTGTAAGCACAGAGCCTGCTTGGGATCTTCTGTCCCCCTCTCTGCTCCTCTCTGGCTCATGCTTGTGTTCTCTCTGTCTCTCTCAAAAATAAACATTTAAAACAATGGAAGTGATGTCTTGTTTGGATGGTGTTAAGGAATAATTTTCAAGAAAGTAGGAAATGAGTTTAATACAGATAGGTGAAATACTTTTTTTTTTTTTTTTTTTGATATTTATTTATGTTGATAGAGCAACCACAGGGGAGGGGCAGAGAGAGAAGGAGAGAGAGAGAATCTTAGGCTCTATGCTCATTGTAGGGTCCAACACGGGGCTGGATCCCAAGACTCTGGGATCATGACCTGAGCCAAAATTAAGAATTGGGTGTTCAGTTGACTGAGCCATGTAGGCACCCCATGAATGATTATTTCAACATCCTGTAGATTCAATTTGCATATATATATATATATATATATATATACACACACACACACACACACATATATATACATATAATATATTTGAGAATTCTTTCATCCATGTTCATCAGGGATATTGGCCTCTAGTTCTCTTTCTTAGTGGAATCTTTGTCTGGTTTTGGAATCAGGGTAATGCTGCCTCTAAAATGAGTTAGGAAGTTTTCTTTTAATTTCTATTTTTTGGAAAAGTTTGAGTAGAATAGGTATTAACTCTTCTTTAAATGTTAGGTAGAATTCCCCTGGGAAGCCATCTGGCCCTGGATTTGGTTTGTTGGGGATTTTTGATTACTGATTCAGTTTCTTTGCTGGATATTGGTCTATTCGAATTTGGTATTTCTTCCTGCTGCAGTTTTGATATTTTATGTTTCTAGAAATTTATCTATTTGTTCCAAGTAGTCTGATTTGTTAGAATATAATTCTTCATACTATAATCTTGTAATTGTATGTATTTCTATTGTGTTGGATGTTATTTCTCCTCTTATTATTTGTTTATTGGGGTTCTTTCTCTTTTAGGGGGCATATTGGTATTATTTTTTCAAGTAAACAGCTGGTTTCATTGATCTAAATATTTTTTTCACTTTCTATATCATTTATTTCTGTTCTAATCTTTATTACTTCCCTTCTTCTACTGGCTTTAGTCTTCGTTTGTTCTTTTTATAGCTCCTCCAGGTGTAAGGTCAGGTTTTTTGAGATTTTTCTTGTTTCTTGAGGTAGGCTTGTATTGCTGTATACTTCCCTCTTATGACTGCCTTTGCTGCATCCCAGAAGTTTTGGACCATTGTGTTTTCATTTTCACTTGTTGCCATGTTTATTTTTTTTTTTTATTTTCTTTATTTCTTCATTCATTTCTTGGTTGACCCATTCATTCTTTAGTAGCATTCTTTAGTTGTTTAATCTCCATGTTTTTTTTTGGTCTTTGCAATTTTTTTCTTGAGATTGACTTCAAGTTTCATAGTGCTGTGGCCAGAAAAGATGCATGGTACAATCTTACTTTTTTTTGTATGTGATGAAGCCTGATTTGTGACCTAGTATGTGATCTTTGCTGGAGAATGTCCCATGTGTATTTGAGAAGAAGATGTATTTTGCTGCTTTAGAATGAAATGTTCTGATATATTTGTTTTGTGCATCTGGTCCAGTGTGTCATTCAAAGCCACTGTTTCCTTGTTGATTTTTTGCTTAGATGATGTGTCCATTGATGTAAATGAGGTGTTAAAGTCCCCTGCTATTACTGTATTATTATCAATGAGTTTCTTTATGTTTGTCGTTAACTGTTTTATATATTTTGGTATTCCATGTTGGAATTCAATTTACAGTTGGCAGGAGTTCCGCTTGTTATGATGTAGTGCCCTTCTTCATCTCTGGTTATAGTCTTTGGTTTAAATGTAGTTTGTTTGGGGGCACCTGGTGGCTCGGTTGGTTAGATATCCAACTTTGGCTCAGATCTTTATCTTGTGAGTTAGAGCCCCAAGTCGCCCTCTGTGCTGACAGCTCAGAGCCTGGAGCCTGCTTCAGATTCTGTGTCTCCCTCTTTCTCTGCCCCTCTCCTGGTTGTGCTTTGTCTCTGTCTCTCTGTCTCTCTCAAAAATTAAAAAAAAAAATGTTTACCTGTATATATATGGCTAGTCTGGGTTTCTTTTGATGTCCATTTGCATGGTAAATGTTTCTTCAGCCCCTCTCTTGAAATCTTCAGGTGTCTTTAGGTCTAAAATAAGTCTCTCATAGGCAGCATATAGATGGGTTCTGTTTTTTTTTTTTTTTAATCCATTCTGACACACTGTGTCTTTCGACTGGAGTCCCTTTACATTCAGAGTAATTATTGATAGATACGTATTTAGTATCATTTTATTACTTGTTTTGTCATTTCTGAAGTATCTTTGTTACTTTTGGTCTTTACTTTCGACTCAGTATTTCTTACAGGGCTGGTTTAGTGGTCACAAACACCTTTAGTTTGTGTTTGTCTGGGAAACTCTTTATCTTTCCTTCTATTCTGAATGATAGCCTGCTGTGTTGAGTATTCTTGGCTGCAGATTTTTCTCAACCAGCACAATGAATATTTTATGCCACTCCCTCCTGGCTTGCCAAGTTTCTATGCAGAGATCTGCAGCTAGCGCTATGGGTCTCCCTTGGAAGTTAAGGACTTCTTTTGTCTTGATGCTTCTAGGATGTTTTCTTTTTCTCTATATTTAGCAAATTTAACTACGATATGTCTTGGTATTGACCTGCTTTTGTTGATTTTAATGGGAGTTCTCTATGCCTTCCGGATTAGGATATCTATGTGTTTCCTTCCCCAGAATAGGAAAGTTTTTACTTCTTATTTCCTGAAATAAACCTGCTGCCCCCTCTTCTCTCTCGTCCTCTGGGACTCCTTTTATACAAATATTACTGTATGTGATGGAGTCACTGAGTTCCTAAGTCTACTTGCGTGTTGCATAATTCATTCTCCCTTTCGTTCAACTTCATTATTTTTCATAATTTTCTCTTCTATATGACTTACTCATTCCTCTGCTTCTTTCATCCTTGTCATTCTATCCAGTCTGTTTCAAATCTCCGTTGTTGGAGTTTTCATTTTTGCCTGATTGGTTTTGAGCTCTTTTATCTCTGTGGTAAGGGTCTTCCTGATGTCCTCCTCTTCTTCTCAATCTCAGTGAGTGTCCTTGTGGTTGTTACTTTAAATTCTCCATCAGGCACATTACTTGTATCAGCTAGATCTCTGGCTGGATCTTTCCTTGTTCTTTCTTAGGGGATGAGTTCCCCCTCCATCTTGGCATTTTGTCGAAGTCTCTGTCGTCCTCTCTGTGTTGGAAAATCCTATTAGGTTTCCTGTTCCTGAGAATAATGGCTTTATGAAGGAGAGGTCATAAAGTGTTCAGGGCCTGGCGCTTCAGGCCCTGTCTGTGGTGTATGCTGCATGTAGTCTGCTGCTGTGCTTTGGCTGCTCTATTGCTCAGGCCAGTCATTTGCAAAGGGTTTCCTTGTCTGTAGCATGCAATGTTTGGATATTGGCCAGAGTGTAGTGAGTTTTAACTAGGTGTGGTCTGGTCTGCTTGTTAAATGAGATTCGATGCTCCTTCCTCTTGACTTGAAGCCTTGCAGAACTCTCTGGTTGGAAGACATGGTGTGAGCGCAGGTTTCTGCTGATCTTCTGGTGAAGGGGTCTGCTGTGCTAGGCCTTAGGCATGCTTGTCTGAGAAAAGGAGGACCAGCAGAGTCCTGGTGTGTCAGGACTTGGTTTAAGCTGGTGAGGCTGCCAGTGGTATGTTGTTGAGTGAATCTGGTTGGCCCTGTGCTCTTTAGCGAAGCTGGTTTATGCTGAGGGTTCATGGAGGGAGATGGCACCAGCCAGTTCCTGTGTCCATGGAGAGGAGTCTCTGTGCTTGCTGCTGTCAGGGAACCCCCCCCCCCCCCCCAGAATATCAAGTAACTTCCCTATAAGCGTCCCAGGCATCTTTCGGATTGCTGATGTCACACAGTCTGTCTCCAGGTTGCTTGCCCACCTGGAACAGTACATTGTCCTTTGGGCTCTATCCCAGTCAAGCCTGATGCCTTTTTTTTTTTTTTTTTTTTTTTAATATTTGTTTTTAATGATGACTTTTAAACTGCAAACTTTAAGGATGTGCTGTATTAGGGGGCCTGCACTAGTCTTCTGGGGAGGGTCTTGCCACTCTGGGACAGATGTAGGTTTGACTGAGAAGGGCAGGTAAGCCAGAGCACAGGGGCATGGGGTTTGTAGCGACGCAGGCTAAGCAGCCAGTGTCTGGGTTAGCTGCCCTCAGCAGGTGTCTCTGCGCCTATGCTGAGGGGCAGGGGAGGGAAGTGCTGGCTGCCTGCTCTTTTGTCCCCAGACAGGCGTTTCTGTGAACACCACCTCTAAGAGACAGTGGAAGAGTGAACGGTCTCTTCCCAAGCACTTTAGGCAACCCTGAGATCATGCAGTCTTTCCCGGATGGTTCGCCTGCCTTCTTTCCAGGAGCAGGGCAGTGTTCTCAGGCCTCTTTCCCAGCCAAACCTGCCAACCACTAAAACTCCTGGCTTTGAGACCTGCTGGTGAAACTCAAGAAAATCAGCCTCTCTCGTTTTCCCAGCTAATGGCTTTGGAGAAGAGTTCTCCTGAGTGTACCCACGTGCACTCCGATCTCTCTCTTTCTCTTAGCTTTCTTTGTGGCCAGGACTCCTTTCCCTCTGCAGCACCCACGATAGGTTTCTTCCCCAAACCATGTCTCCATACTTCATACCTTCCTCTGTGTGGCCTCTTCTATCCCTCTAGTTGTACAGTCTGTTCTGTCAGTACTCAAGTCACTTTCCGGGGTATGATATGACAATAATGTAGCTGTGTTCAAGGGATAAGTCAAGTCTAGGGTCATCCTGCTAAGTTGGCATCTTAGCTACATAGTGTCTGCCAGGTTGATTTTAAACTCACTTATTTTTCAAAGGTATTGTGCATTGTCTCTATGGTGTGACTAGATAAGAATATCTTTTTCCTCCCTTGCTTAGGATTTATTCATGCAGTTTGTTTAATATCTTATCAATTCTAGAGCCTTCCATATCATTAACTTTTAAATATTGACTTTGCCCCATTTCTGACCCTACAGCTTTTTCTCCCTTCTACTTATGCATCACTGTATGTGTGGTAAACCTTCCCCTGTCCTCATAAGATCATTTTTTTTTCTGGCGCATGCGCGTGTGTGTGTATGTGGGGGGAGTGGTGTTTTCTGAGTAGCCTTGGTTTTCATTTATATTAGTCCTAATATAATCTCTTGTTGAAATATTTTCACAATCAAAATTTGACTTCCTAGGAGTTTGATTTGGTCCTTTTCAGCTGTCATTGCCCCCCCCCCCTTTTTTTTCACGATTTTATATTCTTTCAGTACTTAAATATAAATATTTAATTTATTGTAGCTAATGTAATTCTTCGTAGTTCTTAACTTCTTCATTTCTCCACTTTTATTCAAGATTTGTTTCTTCCTCTGTTGAGCAGTTTGTATTGTAGTCCCATGTTTGGCAGGACTTTATCAGTAGGAATCCTTTGGGCATGGGATGAAGATGTGTTTTTGAAGCAGATTTTTGTTCTGCCAGGGATCCTGAGGGCTTTACCATTTTGGATTCATATTATGTTAATTTTTGGCTTGAGGTTTTATCCACCTTATGGTCATGTTAAACCAAACTCTGAACTCCCATTAAGTCTAGATGACAGTTAGGGCTTCTCAGGGAAGGTTCCCCTCCCCATCAGAATACAAGCCAGGATAGACAGACAATTTTGTATAATCTTAATGCACTGGTTATTGTGCTTTATCTGGCTTACCTTTTAAATGGTTACCTGGATCTTAATGTGAGGACCACAGTTCTTGTGGACTAGGTAGCATAGTCTCAGGACAGAATTCCTCATTCTGTCTCATTTGTTTGTACTAAATCCTCTTAATAACCCAACGCATCTCCACTGTCTTCCTTGGATTCTGTATGTGATGTTAGTCCTAGGTAGTTATCTCATGAGTCACGGTTCTAAAATAATGATTTTTTAAAGTTTAGTTATTTATTTTGAGAGAGAGAGAGAGAGAGAGAGAGAGAAGGGGAGAGAGAAGAGGAGATGGAATTTCAAGGCAGGCTCCATGCTCAGTATGGAGCCAGATGTGGGGCCCGATCTCATGACTGTGAGTTCATGACCTGAGCTGAAACCAAGAGTTGGCTACTTTGCTGCTTAACCAACTGAACCACCCAGGCACCCCTAAAAAATTACTAAAAACAAATAACCTTAAGAGTCACACTGGGGAAAAAAGCTATTAATAACATTTTCTCCTGAACTTTTTTTTACATTGCAAGAGGTTTTGCAAGATAATTTGTCAGCCATAGTCCTGAGATTAGAAGTTTTTTACTGGTGCACCTGGGTGGCTCAGTCGGTTGAGCGTCTGACTTCAGCTCAGGTCATGATCTCAGGGTTTGTGAGTTCGAGCCCCGCGTCAGGCTCTGTGCTGACAGCTCGGAGCCTGGAGCCTGCTTTGGATTCTGTGTCTCCCTCTCTCTCTGTCCCTCCCCTGCTTGTGCTCTGTGTCTCAGTAATAAATAAACATTAAAAATTAAAAAAAAAAAGGTTTTTTACTAAGTATAAATTATTTTTATATTTCTGCATAATTAAAAGTCCAGAGATGGAAAAGTAGTAACGAGGACATTGTTATAAGGGAGATGTTGGACAGGGTAAAATAAGTTGGAACATAGAAATGTGAGAGAGTCATTTTAGGACTAATAAGCTAGCTGTTATATACACAAAACTGCCAGTAATAACATGAATTTGAAAATGATAGTGCATCAGAAAGGCAACCTCCTCAAAATGTGTTCCTGAGAGAAGACATTTCCATAGTTACTTGCACATATTAAAGCCCTGTGTTCTTGGATCTCTAATCATGTTTTATCTTCTCCTCCCTTGTCAAGTTCTGACAGTAACAGGTCACATTTATTGCTCCTTCTTTTGCACCTCCTCAGTGCAAAAGTTGACTCCTCAGTGTGCAGCGATCTGGCTTCTTCTCCTCTGACTACTCTGTCCAAAGTCACCTGTAATTTTTCAGCTCCCAAACTATATGTGCAGTTTTAATCTGTTATAAAATAAGTAAGATGACTGGCTTTTATACCTGGTTCCTTGAAGGAAGAATTGAAGTATTTAGAATTTCCGAAGTAATAGAGGAGGGTTTTTGTTTTTCATGATCCCCTTCCATCTCCCCTGAGATGATGCTAATGAGATCACTCAGGATCTGGGCTGGTTGTCAGAAATACTAATGGTGTCTCATTACCAATGGCAGTTGGAGGTTTGAGACTTTGAACCAGCCCAACCTCTGGGGGAGAGTAATTGGGCTGGAGACTGAGTTGAACCACATGGTCGATGATTCAGTGACTCACACTGACAAAATTATATCCCAATGAAGACCCTGGACACTGAAGCTCAGGGGAGCGACCTGGTTGAGCAGCGATGTGCTGATTGCATGGGGAGAGGGCACCGCAGAGGCTGTGTTCTGAACTCGCAAGCCCTCACCCCATGTTTCTCTACGTTTATCTGGTCTGATACATATCCCTGGTCATACACATGTGATCATAAATAATCATTGTCAAAATGTAGTTCTAATCATTTTCCTGAGTTCTAGGAGTTTTGGGTGAACTTCATTGGAGGTTGTGAGAACCTTCTGGGTTTGCAGCCAGTAGGTCAGCAGAGCTGGTGATGTGGGGATCCCACTTGGGTCTGGTGTCTAAAATAAGGGCATTCTGGTTGTGAGCTGTGGGGGTTGTGCTAAGTCCAGGTGGCTGACATTAGAAAGAATCATATTATACCAAAGCAGCCTATACAGAATGTCTTAGCTAAATTGACAACGTTAACCAGACCTTCCTTCTGCAGCTCTCTCTACTTTGTCTTCTGTGACTGCAATCTTTGCTGTTTTTTTTTTTTTTGACCACTCTTTCCAGATATATCTTCCCATACTCAAAATGTTTTCTTTAACTTCTTATATAACTGAACAAAGTACTTCTGAGCAATCAAAATGATGCTCACATTACTTAATTGAAAAGTAATGTTCACATTGAAAAGTACTGTTACACAGTAAAATTCACTTTTGGGAGGGTATACAGTCTGAGTGCTTATACCTGTATAGATGATTACAATTACAACAGAACTTTGTAACACGCCAAAGAATTCCCTCCTGCTGCTGCCTGGTACTCAGACCCTTGCTCTCTTCCTAATCCAGGTCAATTCTTGATAGGTGTTCTGTCCCTTTGTTTTTGTCTCTTCCAGAGTACTATATAAAAAGAATCCTACAACATGCAAGTTTGTGAGATGATTATTTGACGTGGTACAAAGCATTTGCATGTACCTGTTTTAACTCCAAATTGACATATTTACTCTGAAATCTCTCATGCTATAGCTTCTCTGCTATAATTGCAGACCTTGTATGTTAAGCTTCCAACTGAACAGAACCATTTAAATTTGCCTTTTTTAGCATCTCTGGAATAATCTGTAGGTTTGAACTCATTAATCTTCCTTGATTTCTTTCCTTGAATTAGCTTTTGGAGACCAGGGGGGAACCATTAAATCTCCCCCTCCCTCCATCCAAGGGAAATAACCTAAGACTTGAAGTTTAGAAAGATGGCTGTCTCCCTGGTTTGATAGATGGAGTACAGGAGATTGAGGGGACTGAAATTAGTTTGGGATCTATGCAATGATCTAGCGAAGTGGTCAAAGTCTATTTAAGCAGACTGAAATAGAGAAAGAAGTAGAGGTTGGGAGCCGGGGGAAGAGTTTAAGGAACTGGATTGGCTGGACCTGATTGGATGATGTGAGCCAAGGGGTAATACGACACGCGTACTTGTGAATGCTTTAATTTTTCTTTGCCATTCCCTGACAGTAGACCTCATCGTCTCTTCTAAAATGCTCCTGCCCTCCCAGACCTCAGCATCCTTTTCAGACACTGAATTGCTTTCCAGAATTTGGCAGACCTATCCATGTTAATATTAGTGACCTAAAGAATTTTAACTGCTTGTGATCTTATCAACTCCTGACCCTTAGGTACATCTTACTGCTTACCTAACAAAAAGTACCCTACACTTACTATATTGGGTTGTTTCTCCACTATTTAAGGCAACAGGTAGTTTTGTATCTGAGAGTAGACTTCCAGACCTGAGTTTCTTTGTGTATCTGAATACTGAAGTGGCACAGCATTTCTCAAACTTGGCACAATCTTACATGTTTTTGTAAGGTACTTTCTGTTGGGGGGGCTATCCCATGCCCTGTAGGATGGTTAGCATCATTAGTTAGAAAATATGTTGAGTCCCTTTCTGAAGAGAAATAGTGTAACCTAATAAACAGAAATTCTGACGGGGTCAGGGTGGGGGGGGCGGTGTGTGTGTTTGTGGGGGGACAATCTTTGTATTTTACAGCAGGACTGTACTCAGTAACGATTAAGGAAAACTTGAGAAGTAAAAGCTAATATGTGTGTATCAGGAAAAATAAACTGTTTGACTATCCAGTATTGGATATTTATGCAAGGTATTTTGGGCTTGTTATTAAAGAGCTAAACGACTCGACAGATGTTATTTTCCAAACAAAGAATCTTAGGTAGAATTGACCATGGCTAACAGTAAATTGTACTGGATCTCTATTGGTTAGTTTTGATCATGATCAAGTGCATTGAAAGTCAGAGTTCATTCAGTGTTGCGTGGGGGGTCAGGTAATAAGCGCTCCTGGGCCATTGGATTCTGTATCTTACTGGAGGGAAACATTGGTATTAAGACTTGGGTCTAAAAGAAGCAGTTTGATATGTGAGAAAGCCTGATTTCTGAGTATTTAGTGGCAAAGTTGAGGCTTATTTTAACAAAGTTGAAGTGCCCAGGGCAGGTGGTGAATTATTCCCTGACTATGCAATGAGGTAAAACTTGATGTGTTACTGATGGTGAAAAGGCTACTGTGTGAAAAGCTTTTGTTTTCTTTAGCTAAAACTGTGACTCCTGTATATTTTATGTATTACCTCTAAATCAAGTTAGAGAAGGAGGCAGATCAAGGGGTGGTGGTATACCTAGGGATTAAAATGTAGTAAGGCTTATTAAACACCCAGGACATCCAAGCAGAATACTTTTGATCAAATTAGATGTAAGTTAAATGGTACTGCTTTAATTTTCAGGATTAAAGTTGAGTATATCAAATGGGGGCTTTATTTCTTCATGCTACATATCCTTTTTTTAGGGATACATGGAGTGATAGAGCAGTTTGGGTAAGTTTTTCTAAAATACTGGCATTTCTGTATTGAATAAATTATTTTTATGAAAGGATATTGGAGTTATTGTATTATCAAAATATGAAATACTTACAATCTCATAATGCCCAATGATTAGCTTTGAAGATGTGATTGTGTAAACATTCATTAAGTAGTCTCAGAATAGAGACAACTCAGCTAAATGAAATTGTAATTATATAGTCAGGATTTCTATAGTATGTTGTCATAATTAGCTTGAATGAAGATAGGCGAGTGGGAATGCATGTCAGCACCTGTTCTGTGTATGGATAAGTATTGTTGAATTTTGCTTCTAAAAGTAAACAGAAGAGGTGGGGTTCATTTTTCCACATTGTGTGATTTGTATCTGTGATTTCCATGCATTGACTTGTGGAAATACTTGGATAGATTAGCGTGAGAGGCAAGTAATCACTGTGGTGCTGAGCTGTTAAGCTTCCATTCAGGGCTTATTAGGCTAATTCCCAGTGAGGCAGAGTATTTGATAACTTGGGAATTATGCTTCATGTAACAAACTACCCAAATAGCTCTATTTTAGAGGCACCTAACTGACTTTGTTCATACTTGTGTCTTAATTTTGATACTTTAAATTTCGGAAAAGATTCACATAAATGAGGAGTTAGGTTTCTGAACAAACATCCCTTTCTATGGAAACAGCTATGGAGTGCATGCCTGTCAGGATTAGCATCTTTGTTTAAACCAGATAGTTGAATGAGTGGTAGTTTTTTTCCACATATTATCCTTTTTATGGGTATTTTATTCAGTAAACTAGTAGTCACTTTGTGCTTTAAATGGTCTTCCTATTGTGCTACTATACAGCTGATCTCTAGGCTTCCAGTTAAACCTTACTGAGTCTTGGAGTATACCGGTCCTACCATAATTACATCCCAGATATGGATGTTATTTTTTCTCTTCAAAAGTTTTTAGTAGTCAGAATGAGAGTCCACAAATGTACTCTTAGAAATTAAAAAGGGAGGGGCGCCTGGGTGGCGCAGTCGGTTAAGCGTCCAACTTCAGCCAGGTCACGATCTCGCGGTCCGTGAGTTCGAGCCCCGCGTCGGGCTCTGGGCTGATGGCTCAGAGCCTGGAGCCTGCTTCCGATTCTGTGTCTCCCTCTCTCTCTGCCCCTCCCCCGTTCATGCTCTGTCTCTCTCTGTCTCAAAAATAAATAAAAAAAAAAAAAAAAAAAAAAGAAATTAAAAAGGGAGAATTTGAAAAGCACTTTGGACACTTAGGTATCTACCACCCTGAACATTACTGGTCACTTTTAAACCATATCCCTGCCCTGATCTTAGTTATTTCCCCCACATGGATAAACATTATCCTGAAGTTTGTTTTTATTTTCTTGTTTTGTTTTGTTTTCATTTTTGTCGGATGTATTCCTAAAGGGCATAGTAGGTTTGTATGATTTTTCATATCCCTGTAAAAAAATAATTATTTGTATGATTAACTTCTCTTTTGCTTTTATTTTGACAGCACTTTTTTTCCCCCCCAAATACCTTTAGGGAATTGTATTTATGTGAATCTGTGCAGCTATCACATGTTCATGATCACTGTTTTATATCACAGTTCATCTATTTGTAGTTGATGAACCTATGTTTTCTTTAATTTTTGCCAATGCAAGCATTACTAGCATGAACATTACTATTAATGTCTTAAGCACATGACCCAAGGATTTCATTACAGTCAAGATGCGTGCATGTCACCAGCTTTACCAGATGATGCTCAATTACTTACTGAACTTGGATAAATTCTACTCACTAGGGTATAAAAGGAGTTTGAGCTAGAGCCATATCCTTACCATTTAATATTGTTGATGGTCTTTTTTTCTAATCCAGTTAGTGGCAAATGCTTTCTCTTCGTGGTTTAATTTGGTATTTTGTTAATAGGTTTGGCATTTTTTCCCCAGTATTTACAGGATTTATGTGTTCTCATTGAATTACCCATGAAAGTCTTTTGTCCCTACTTTTATTTTTTAAGTAAAAAGGAATTTCTACAAATTACTTATATATTAGGCACACAAATATTCTGCCAATATGTGGCTTCTAATCATTTTCTTCCAGTTTATTTTAATGTAGTTAAAAATACTAATGTCTTCTCTTATGATCTTAGTTTTCTGTATGAGATCTGAGGGAGGGAGAATGGGTGCTGGGTTCAGATTGTGGTAGTGCAGAAAGTGAAAACTCTGCTGAAATGGTATATTTTGAAGGTGATGGGCTTGCTCATGGATTCGATTCAAATGGAGTATGAGAAGAGATAAATTAATGATGATCAAGGTTTTTGACAATAACTAGAAGAATAGAGTTGACTTTGATGAAGATGGGAAGTGTATGGAAAAGCAGCCATGGACTGTGTGGTATATGTGAAACCAAAACTGATCTCAGTATGTTAAAGTTGAGGTGTAGCTCTTGATCTGAGAAGTTAAATAGGGTATTTGGATATTGAAAGTCTGGAACTGAAGAGATTGTTTGAGGATGGAGGTATAGTTTTGGAAGTTCTCATGTAGATAGTATGTGAAATGTTGTGACTTGATGAAGTCACTTATGGAATGAGGGTAGCTAGAGAACTTTGAGGTCTCTGCTTGTGAGATGATTGAGAAGGTTTTCTGAAAGCCAGGTGAACAGATGCCCTTGAAGACAGAGATACCCATTGGATTTGGCCACGTGGGGGTCATGGGTGATATTTATAAATGTATTTTTGTGGATTGGGGGAGATAAAATCCTCATTGAAGTCAATTGCAGAGAACAGGAGAAGAGACAGACATTGGAGATTCTAAGGAATACAGATAATTACTTTAATGGAGTTTTGTTTGAACCTCACTAGGAGTAATTTGGTTATAGCTGGAAGATAGGTGTGATCAAAGAAAGGCTTACTTGACGGGAGATGTCAAAGATTGCTTGGATGCTACTGAAGATAGTTGACAGTAAAGGAATAAAAATTGATGAAGCAGGATAGAAGGCACACTGTTGGTGAAAGACTTGAGAAAGGGATGGGTGCCAGTGGATAGGTTCAGACACTGGCTTTTACATAGGAGCTTGGGAAATTTTTTTGTAGTTCTCAGAAAATAAATTTTAACTTCCTTTGTTAAACATTAAGTATTTGTTTTTGATGGTTTATTGCTAGTATAGAGATAGAAGTGATTATTTAATGTTGATCTTGTCCTCTGCTTTCTTGTCAAATATGTCTATTCCTAGTTTTATAGGGAATTCATCCAGATTTTCTGTAGAATACTGTCTGCAAATGGAGATAGTTTCACTCTTTCTGGATGCTTTTTATTGGATTTTCTTGTCTAATTTTCCTGACGAGAACTTTCAGTACAACGTTTAACAGAAGTGGTGACAGTGGATATATTTTTGTTCCTGATGCTAAAGAGAAAATCCAGAGTTTTTATCAAATACGATGTTACCTATTGGTTTTTCACAGTTGCCGTTTTTTGGCTAGAGGAAGTTCTGTTCCTAATTTGTTGCATGGTTTTTTCACGAAGGAGTGTTGCATTTTGTCAGATACTATTTCTGCATATGTTGACATGTTGGTGTTTATTATTTTTTTTTGCCCTTAATTAATATGATATATGACATTGATATTTTGGTATATTGAATCAATTTTTCATTCATGGGATAAATCCCATTTGGTTGCCAAATTTGGTTGTTAGTATTTGGTTGAAGATTTAGGCATCTGAATTCATCAGGGGTTTTGGTCTGTCGTTATTTTTTGTGATGTCTTTTGTCTAGTTTTGGCAATACTCATCTTACAGAGTGAGTTAGGAAGCATTCTCTCCTATGTCACTTTTTGGAATAATGTGAGGAATGGGTATTCAAGATTTTTTGTATAACCAGTGAAGCCTCCTGGGCTTTTGTTTGTGAGAAATTAAAATTTCTAATTCAGCTTTCTTGATTGTACAGGTATATTTAAATTGTTTGTTATTAACTGAGGGTTGATGGGGGGTGGGAGGGGAGGGGAGGGTGGGTGATGGGTATTGAGGAGGGCACCTTTTGGGATGAGCACTGGGTGTTGTATGGAAACCAATTTGACAATAAATTTCATATATTGAAAAAAAATTGTTATTGAATCTGTTTTTGTAGTTGATGTCTTTCTAGAAAACTGAAATTTCATCTGTTTTGCTGAAATATACTTGTTCATAGTTTTTTATTTCTTCTGTGAGGTTGGTAGAATGTCATTGTTTGATTCCTGATTACACTAATTAGAATCTTCCCTCTCCCTTGGTTTGTCTAGCAAAAGATGTGTCAATCTTCTTTATCCTTTCAAAGAACTAACTTTGGATATTGATTTTTTTTTTCTATTTTACTACTTTCTTTTTCATTTATTTCTGCCCTAGTCTCTATTTACTACTTAGGCTTGATTTAGTTTAAGTTTTTTTTTTTCCGAAAAAACTTTAGAAGTGTTAAGTCTTCAGGTAGAACATTTTTGACTTGAGAATATCTCTTTATGTATAGACATACACTATAAATTTCCCTCTTTGGATTGCTTCTCCTGCCTGCTCTGTTTCATACTGTATCTTTTCATCTCATTGTGTCTTCTGTTTTCCTAATTTCTTCTTGCATTCATTCTTAGTATGTTCACCTTCCACATTTTTGAAATTCTCACATTTAAAATTTATTGACAGATTTTTTTTTTGAGGTATAATTGATGTACAACATAAGTTTCAGGGGTAAAAGATAATGTTTCAAATTTGTTAACTTTATTTTGGTGATCATTGCGCAATGTAAACATCTGTCAGCACACATGGTTACAGAATCCTTAGGATTTTTAAGATTTCTAAGCAACTTGATGCTGTAGTCCATACTGTACCTTACACCTCTAGTTCTTATTTTGTCACTGGATATGCCTTTTGACTGCCTTCACCTGTTTTGCCCTTCTGTACCCCCACTTCTGGCCACCACTAATCTTACGTGTCTTTGAGGCTTTTTTTTTTTTTTAGGTTATATGTGTAGGTGAGATTGGTCTTTTCGTATGTATTGGTCTTTTTCTGACTTGCTTCGCTTAGCATATTGTTCTTGAGGGTCCATCCATGTTGTTAGAAATAGAAATTTCCTTTCCTTAAGGCTGAAAAATATTTTCTTGTGGATGTGTATACCACATTTCCTTTATCCAGTCATTGGTTGGTGGACCTTGAGATAATTTATCAGTTCTAGGTGGTGATGGTCTCCCTCCCATTTCCTCAGGGCTTACTGTTGCTGTTGTATGTGACTTTGCTGGTCTATTTCAGTGATGTTCCCCTCCCCCTCCCCCCATACCAGGTGAAGTCTCTGAAATCACTTCACAGAGTGTGCAATCTTGGGCATGGATATAGTCACCCTGGAATGAGAGTGGTTTTAGTAGGATTCTTTTTGTCTTTGTTTTGTAATCTCTTACTGTCTGTCTCTGATATCACACCCAACTGCTAAAGTCTATTCATTGCCTGCAAATTGCTTTCTTTTTTCTTTTCTTCCTTATTTCTTCCTCTATTTCTTTGTCTTTCCTTTCCTTGCTTGACAATGCCTGAGTTATAAAATGTTCTACAGTGTGATTCAGTTACACTTTGCCTCCTCTGCAATGGTAGTTTTTGAGGCCAATGTTGGAAGTTTGCTGTGATTTCATGCCAGCTGCTGTTACCTGGCTCTTTCCAAGGTGTCCCTGGTAAACTGGCTTGCCAACAGTTTAGCTTTTTGCTCTCTTGTAGCTACCACCCCAGTCTAAATAGCTTAGTGTGATGATAGTCTTTGTTTTTTGTTTTTTTTTTTTTTTGAGAGTGCACTAAGGTTTAAATTTGCTCACAGTCAGTTCCATATAAGGTGAGTTCCCTTTTGGGAGAGATTGATAGCTCTATTCTTAAAGCCTGTCTGTCCCTGAAAAATCCCTGTACTGCTACTTGAGTAGGGGGTGGGGGCATGATGTCTTGTTTCTCTAAGTGAATCTTCTATTTCACAAGTAGGGTAGTGCATGGAGACATTCAAAGACTCTTGTTATTCTTCTGGTGTGAAAACTCTGCCCTAAGTGAGATTGGGGGTTAAGGGTATTCAGGGCCCAATATTCATTGTCTACCTACTGTGCCTGTGGTAGATAATCCATTCACAAGTTGTGGCTATGTGGTTGGAAGGGAGTCGGCAGTCTCTTGTTAGCAGTTTCCTTAATTTAGCCTCTATGACCTGGGGCTGAATGGGATAGGAAGTTCTAACACTCTGCCTTCCTTCTGGGAGGTAGTGGGAGAGGGAGCCCATCTTTTCATCCATACCACTCCGAGTGGAACTTCAGTCACACTAAGCTGGGTGGATTATTAAGGAAGAAATAGATCTTGCCTTGAGTACCAAAAGCTCTCTCTTTTTAGCAAGATTTAGTTGATTTTCTTAAAAAAATGTTTCATTTGCTGCATGCCCTTCAAAGACTTTAAATGGTTGCAGTAAAATACTTTCACTACTTTGGCTGGAGAGAGAATCTGGTGAGGTCCTCTTGCTCACGCTTTGTGTTTCATGTTGTATATTAAATAGAATTTTTGCTTCATGGCCTGGTATAGAAGATTATTGGTCCATAGTTGGAATGTAAATAGAACTTTTCCTGTAAAAAGTTGTGTGTGTGCTCATACACGTGTATGTGTTTCTCTTGCCTTCTAACCTTTACTGACAGGTGTTGGGCTTGAGGACTTGGGTTTGCTCCTTACTGAACTTGCACCTACTTGGACATTACTGCCTTCCTGTCAGCCCTGGCAATGTGCTCATTTTTGCTTTTATTCCAAGGTTCCAAATTTCTACTTAAGTCTCTGGGAATTGTGACAGTTTATAAACTGTCTACTTGGCTCACACATTAGCTTTTATTTTCAGCCAGTCTCTTGGATTTTATAAGCCAGTTTACGGACTATTTATCTTGCACAAATACTAGTCTTCTCAAGTCCAAATTTGTTGGTGTATCAATTTGATGGCCTGCAGTATCTGTGTATTAGTCACGTGGAAGATAGGAACTTGCGGAGGAGGTTTGGTTAATGGCCTACCACAGGAACTATATTTTAAAGCAACTTCTCCAAAGCAGTTGTCTGGGAATGACTTTCAAGACTACAATGAAACACTTTTAAAGATAAAAGGGACAAATTGTCAGATATGAAGGTGTCTTTTTGTAATGTTTAAATGCATCTATAAATGAGACAGTTTAATTAGAGCTATTGAAATCAATGGCTATTTTACATGAGGGCACATTGCGCTGAGATAGTTTGAAGGGAATTTTTTTTTTTTTTTACAGGAATTAGAGTATGGCATAAATTCATTGTTACTCAGGTTGAGTCTCATTTTGTCCTTCTTAGGAGATAGGTCTCTTTCCTTCATTATCTGTGTTTAAGGTAAATCTTTTGAAAGCCCACTAAGAAATAATGATGTGTCATCCTTCTCTAGTTTTTCCCCATTAATTCTTCTCTCTCTCTTGTTCATGGAACAGCCACTTGTATCTTACCATTCTGATCTAGTATAAGACTTACACGGCTAGTGATAAAAAACAAATACGAACTTACAATGGAAAAGAGTATCTGTACCTCTTACTTGGAACTGTAATATTAAGAAATAGATTTTTTGATGTGAAATACTGTTTTATTAACCAAATTAACACTTGTTCAAATATTTTCTTGAGGTTGCTTGTTAAAATTAGAAATAAAACCTCTCAAAAATAAGAGAGAAAGTTGAGTTTGATTGTGAAATATGCTCTAGGTGAAACAAATGTTAATTGGATCTCTGTTTGTTTTTCAGGCAGCAGGAGCAATTCGACCTCTTGTATCTACTGTAATCAGTCCATCTGCTGATGGTTGCTTAGACCATTCACTAGAACGTGCCAGACACAGAGCAAGTGAAATGCCACAGGCTTTTCTATTTGATGTGATCTATGAAGCATATCAGCAGGTAAGAATCAGGGTTTCTGAAACCTGCTGTGTTGGGGGTCTGTAAGAATACTTGTTTATTTGGAGATTTGCTGGAAGAACTTGGGTGATTCCGTGTGTAGCTGGGCTCATGGTTAAAATGGACAACAGTGAAGTACGGACGATTCACAGCTGGGTCATATGAGAAACACATGCAGAGTCTGGAAGTATACATGTGTACTCTGAAGTTCTCACCTTCCCCTGAAGGGTCACACAGAGCATTCCCTTCCTCGCACCAGCAATGAAAATTTAGCAACATGTGTGTGATGGTTCTTCTCAGGGAAGACCATCAGAGACTTAGTGTCCAAGGTATTTATTGGGGTTGGTCATATAGGGATCCTCTGCCTTAGCATGTATAAAAATTCCAGATTCCCAGAAGGAAGGTAGCTGTCCAACCTCAACCATATTGTTTATGCAGATAGTCTGAGCACAGTGAGGCATACTTAGTGGTTAACTGTTCAGTGAGAATACTGTAAGAGCCAATTTCCCATATTGAGGTAGAAAAGTAAGGACAGCCGTTTTAGGCCTGTGTGATAAATTTCCTGCACAGCTATACTGATACCTTGAAAATTTCAATTAACAAAATAACTTGTTTTAGAATCTCACATAATTCATTCATGTTTAGATGATCCAGATTACCTTTTTGTTTTTCATGTTCTAAAAATGTTTTGGGACCCGTATAAGTTTTACTGGCTTTTATTGCATATTGATGTATTAAATACTTACTGAATAATTAGGTATTATGCTTGTCAGAAAATACCCCATGAAATAAGTTATAACTACAGTAACTCATTGCTTGACTGATGTTAAATAATCTATGAAGAGTAGTTTGAATAGATGGACTTTGAGGAATATGAGGTACTGGTAATAGAATTATTGACAGTTAAAACAGAAGAATGCTTCCTATTTCGGATAGAAGGTGATCACAAACACAATAAATTATGGCTCAATCTCCATTGGTTAGTTTTAAAATGAGAGGATGTAAATGAGAATCCATTTTAGTGATATAAACAGTGTGCCATGGTTTGTATTATTTCCCTAAAATGAAGTTGGAGTACAGGAATTTACCTATATTTGGCTATTAATTATTCCAAGGGTAAGCTATTACAAATATTTATCAAATACTCTTTTACATCCTAAATGTTGCAGAGCTAGACCACATCTGCCTTACCACCTGAAATTGTTGATCCTTAAACACTTAGAGCTATCACATGTCATTCTTCCTAGTATATTTTAGAAGATAAAATGAATATAAATTCATTTCCTCACATTAGAGAAGCATTTTTTCCCCCAGTTTTTGCTGGAGAATTAAGTGCTAATGCACTGAGGTATTGGTTCTCATAGTGTGGTTCCCAGACAGAATCGGTATGCTTTGGAACTTGTCAGAATGCAAATTCAGGGGCTCCACCTCAGATCCACTTAATTACAAACTGTGGGAATGGGGCCCAGCAATTTGTGTCTCAACAAACAACTCTGCCATGTGATCCTAATACACTGAATTTTGGGAACCATTACCCTAAGGCATTCACACCATGTAATGAATCAGACGCTGTTCTACTGCGTTCTTGAGAGAATTCAGAAAATAGTAACATGACAATAATTACGTGTGTTCTGTGGTTCAGGTGAGGAATTTTGAATTACAGAATCAGTTTGAAGGTTTTGCTATAAGCTTTTGGTTTTTCCTCAATTTTTTTTGGTTTAATTATTTATTTAATTAATTTTTTATAAGTACTTTTTATTTTTTATTTTATTATTTATTTTTTTAATATGAAATTTGTCAAATTGGTTTCCAGACAACACCCAGTGCTCCTCCCAACAGGTGCCCTCCTCAGTGCCCATCACCAACTTGCCCCTCCCTCCCACCCCCCTTTGTCAAGTTTTGATTAAAATCCAGCTAGTTAACATACAGTGTAATACTAGTTTGAGGAGTAGAATTTAGCGACTCATCACTTAGCACAACACCTGGTACTCATCACAAGTGCCCTCCTTTATACCCATCACTTATTTAAGACATCCTGTCCAAGTACCTTCCCTGCAGTAACCCTCAGTTTGTTCTGTTTCTTGGTTGGCCTCTTCCACCCCACCCCCTTGTTCATTTGTTTCATTTCTTAAATTTCATATGTGAGTGAAATTGTGGGATATTTGTCTTCTTCTGGCTGACTAAATTTCCTTAGCTTAATACTCTCTAGCTCCTTTCTTGTCATTGCAAAGGACACTGGCAAGATTTCATTATTTTTCTGTGGCTGGGTAATACTCCATTGCATGTATGTATGTGTATGTATATGTACGTCTGTCTACACGTACATACCACATGTTCTTTACCTGTTTGTCAGTCCATGGACATTTGGGCTCTTACCATAATTTGGCTATGGTTGATAATGTTGGGATAAACATCAGGGTAGGTGTATCCTTTCAAATTAGTATTTTGTGTATAATTTGGGTAAACGTGTAGCAGTGCAGTTGCTGGATTGTAGGGTAGTTGTGTTTTTAAATTTTTTCAGGAACCTTCGTACTATTCTTCAGAATGGCTGCACCAGTTTGCATTCCCACCAGCACTGTAAGAGAATTGCCCTTCCTCCACATCCTTGCCAACATCTGTTGTTTTCTGTGTTGTTAATTGTAGCCATTCCGACTTGTGTGAGGTGATTTCTCATCGTAGTTTTGATTCATGTTTCCTTGACGATGAGTGATGTTGAGCATCTTTTCATGTATCTGTTAGCCATCGGGATTTCTTCTTTGGAGAAGTGTTTGTTCATGTTTTCTGCCCAGTTTTTAATTGGATTATTTGTTTTTTGGGTGTTGAGTTTGATAAGTTCTTAATAGATTTTGGATACTAACCCTTTATCAGATACGTGATTTGAACATACCTTCTCCCATTCATAGGTTACCTTTTAGTTTTGTTGATTCCTTCACTATGGGGAAGCTTTTTATTATGTTGTAGTCCCAACGTCCCTGTTGCATGTTTAGGTCTTTCATCCATTTTGAGTTTATTTTTTTTTGTGTGTGTGTGTCTGTGGTGTAAGAAAGTGGTCCAGTTTCATTCTTCTGCATGTTGCTGTCCAGTTTTCCTAGTACCATTTGTTGAAGAGACTGTTTTTTCCACTGGGTATTCTTACCTGCTTTGTCAAAGATGAGTTGACCATATAGTTATGGGTCCATTTCTGGATTTTCTATTCTGTTCCAGTGATCTCTGTGTCTTTTTTTTGCCAGTACCATACTGTCTTGATCACTTCTGCTTTGTAATCCAGTTTGAAGTTAGGAATTGTGATGCCTCCAGCTTTGCTTTTCTGTTTCAAGATTACTTTGGCTATTTGGGGTCTTATGTGCTTCCATATGAATTTTAAGGTAGACTGTAGCTCTGTGAATAATGCTGGTGGTATTAAGATAGGAATATGTAGATTGCTTTGAGTAACGAAAACATTTTAACAATATTCTTTGAATGCATGGGCATGAACTGTTTTTCCATTTCTTTGTGTCCTCTTAAATTTATTTAATCAGTGTTTTATAGTTTTCAGAGTACAGATATTTTATCTCATTGGTTAGGTTTGTTCCTACATATCTTACGGTATTAGTTGCATTTGTAAATGGGATCAGTTCCTTAATTTCTCCTTCTGCTTCATTATTGCTGTATGCAGCTGATTTCTGTAAATGGATTTTCGCATTCTGTGAGTCTACTGAATTCGTGTTTCACTTCTAGCATTCTTTTAGTGGTGTCCTTTAGGTTTTCTGTATAGAGTATCTTGTCATCTGCAGAGTGAATAACTTCTTCCTTTCTGATTTGGATGCATTGTCTGATGGCTGTGGCTATCACTTGGAGTACTATGTTAAATCATAATGGTAAGAGTGGACGTCCTTCTCTTGATCCTGCCAGTAGAGGAAAAGCTCCCAGTTTTCCCCCATTGAGGATAATACTAGTTGTGGATCTTTCATACATGGCCTTTATGATGTTGAGGTGTACTTCCTTTAACCCTACTTTGTTGAGGGTTTTTATCATGAATAGACATTGGACTTTGTCAAATGCTTTTTCTGCATCTACTGAGAGGATCATATGGTTGCTATCCTTTCTTTTACTAACGTAGTGTATTATATTGATTGATTTGTGAATATTGAACCATGCTTGCAGCTGAGGCATAAATCCCACTTGTTTGTGGAGAATGTTTCTTTGAACGTACTATTGGATTCAATTTGCTAGTATTTTATTGAGAATTTTTACATCCATGTTCATCAGGGATATTGGCCTCTAGTTCTCTTTCTTAGTGTATTATTTGTCTGGTTTTGAAATCAGGGTAATGTTAGCCTCATAGAATGAGTTTGGAAGTTTTCCTTCCATTTCTATTTTTGGAATAGTTTGGGAAGAATAGGTATAAACTCTTACTTAAATGTTGGGTAGAATTGGCCTAGGAAGCCCTCGGGCCCTACACTTGTGCGTGTTGGGAGGTTTTTGATTACTGATTCAATTTCTTTGCTGGTTATCAGTCTGCAGAAGTTTTCTACTTCTTCTTGTTTCTGTTTTGGTACGTTATGTTTCTAGGAATATATGTCTTTCTTCTAGATTGTTCAATTTGTTGGCACATGATTTTTCAGACTATTTTCTCATAATGGATTATATTTCTGTTGTATTGGTTATTTCTCATGTCTCATTTGTGGTTTTATTTATTGGGGTCCTTTCTCTTTTTGGTAAGTCTATCTAGGGAGTTATCAATTTTATTAATGTTTTCAAGTAGCTTCTGGTTTCATTGATACGTTCTTTTTTAAGTTTTTTTTTTTTTTAAGTTTCTATATCATTTATTTCTGCTCTAATCTTTATTATTTCCCTTCTTCAGCAGCCTCTATTGCTGTATACTACCCTCTTAGGACTGCTTTTGCTGCATCCCAAAGGTTTTGGATTGTCATGTTTCCATTTTCATTTGTTTCTATATACTTTTTAAATTTCTTCTTTGATATCCTGGTTGACCCATTAATTCTTCAGTAGCATGTTGTTTAACCTCCGTGTATTTGAGGTCTTCCCCAATTTTTTCTGGACTTTGATTTCAAGTTTCATAGCGTTATGGTCAGAATATATGCATGGTACAATCTCATTCTTGTACTTGATGAGGCTTGATTTTTGACCTAGTATGTGATCTGTTCTGGAGAATATTTCATGTGTATTTGACAAGAATGTGTATTCTTCTTTAGGATGAAATAATTCTGAATATATTTGTTAAGTGCATCCAGTCCAGTGTGTCATTCAAAGCCATTGTTTCCTTGTTGATTTTCTGTCCATTGATGTAAATGGGATGTTAAGTCCTCTATTATTATTATAAGTGAGTTCCTTTATGTTTGTTATCAATTGTTATATACATTTTGGTGTTCCAAGTTGAGGGTACAGATATTTATAGCTGTTAAATCTTATTGTTGGATAGTCTTCTTTATTGTGTTGTAATGCCCTTTTTCATCTGTGGTTAACGTCTTTGGTTTAAAATCTAGTTTGTCCGACATAAGTATTGGTACTCTGGCATTCTTGATGTCCATGTGCATGGTAAATGTCCATCCTAACAGTTTGAATTTGCTCATGTCTTTAGTTCTAAAATGAGTCTCTTGTAGACAGCATCTAGATAGGTCTTATTTTTTTATCCATTCTGATACCCTATGTCTTTTGATTGGAGATATTAGTCGATTAACATTCAGAGTTATTGATATGTTTTTAGTGCCATTTCATTACCTGTTTTGTCATTGTTTGTAGAGATTTTCTCTGTTCCTTTCTAGTCTTTCTCACTTTTGGTCTTTTCCACTCAGAGTCCCTTTTACTATTTCTTACAGGGCTGGTTTAGTGCTCATGAACTCCTTTAGTTTCTGTTTGAGAAAGTCTTTACCTTTGCTTCTATTCTGAATAATAGCCTGCTGGATAGAGTATTCTTGGCTGCAGTTTTTCCCATTCAGCATGTTGGATATATCATGCCACTCCCTTCTGGCTTGCCAAGTTTCCGTGGAGAGATCTGCAGCCAGTCTTACATGTCTCCCTTGTAAGTTAGGGACTTCTTTTGTTTTGATCCCTTTTAGGATTTTTTCTTTACCACTATATTTTGCAAATTTAACTACAATATGTGTTGCTGGTTGGCCTGCTTTTTAAAATTTTAATGGGAGTCCTCTATGCTTCCTGGATTTGGATGTCTGTTTCCTTCCCCAGATTATGGAAATTTTTGGCTCTTATTTCCTCAAATGTTCTGTCCCCTCTTCTCTCTTTTTTTCTTCTTGGATTTTGTAATACAAATGTTACCCAATGAGTTACTAAGTCTATTGTGTTCCATAATTTTTTTCTCTATTTTATTCAGCTTCATTATTTATCCTTCTATATCACTTATACATTCTTTTGCTTCTTCCATCCTTGTGGTCATTACATTCAGTCTTTTTTGAATCTTAGTTACTGCATTTATTTTTTAAAATTTAAAAAAAAATTTTAACTTTTTTAATTAAAAAAATTTTTTTAATGTTTATGTTTATTTTTGAGAGAGAGAGACAGAGCATGAGTAGGGGAGGGGCAGAGAAAGAAGGAGACACAGAATCCAAAGCAGGCTCCAGGCTCTGAGTGTCAGCACAGAGCCGGTTGTGGGGCTGGAACTCGTCAACAGCGAAACCATGACCTGAGCTGAAGTTGGACACTAAACTGACCCAGCCACCTCAGTTACTACATTTCTTATTTCTGAGTGGTTGCTTTTTAGTTCTTTGATTTCTGTTGTAAAGGCCTCCCTGAAGTCATCCATTCTTTTTTTTTTTTTTTTTTTTTAGTGTTTATGTATTTTGAGAATGAGAGAGCACACAGGAGTGGGGAGGGGCAGTGAGGGAGGTGAGAGAATCCCAAGCAGGTTATGCGCTCTCAGCACAGAATGTGGGGCTCAGTCTCTCAAACTATGAGATCATGACCTGAGCTAAAATCAAGAGCTAGATATGTACCTGACTGAATGACCCAGGCACCCCTAAAGTCTTCATTCTTAAGCCTGGCGAGTATCCCTTTGATTGTTACTTTAAATTCTCCATCAGGCATATTATTTATATCTGTTTTTTTTTTTTTTTTTTTTAATTTTTTTTTTTTTTTCAACGTTTATTTATTTTTGGGACAGAGAGAGACAGAGCATGAACGGGGCAGGGGCAGAGAGAGAGGGAGACACAGAATCGGAAACAGGCTCCAGGCTCTGAGCCATCAGCCCAGAGCCTGACGCGGGGCTCGAACTCACGGACTGCGAGATCGTGACCTGGCTGAAGTCGGACGCTTAACTGACTGCGCCGCCCAGGCGCCCCTATTTATATCTGTTTTGATTAGATCTGTGGCCGTTACTGTATCTTGTTTTTTTGGGAATGGGTTCTTCTGTCATGGCATTTTGTCTAAGCCTCTGTCTTGTTCTTTGTGTTAGAAAAGGCTGTTAACTTTCCTGCTCCTTAGAGTAATTGCTTTATGATTAAGCAGGAATATAGTGTCCAGAACCTGGCACTTGTGGGAGTATCTCTGGTGTGTGTTGCATGCCCTGTGCTCTTGTGCTTTGGCTACTCTATTCTTCAGGCCAGTCATCTGCAGCGGCTCTCCTCGCCTGCTGTGAGCATTGTTTGGTCCTTGGCCTGAATGTGGTGAGTTTTAACTAGGGGTGCTCTGGACTGCTTGTTAAATGAGACCTGATGCTACTTCCACTAGAGCTGAAGCCTTGCTGAACTCTGGTCAGGAGGCATGGTTTGTGCCAGGGGTTTCTGCTGGTCTTCTCAGGAAGGGGCCTGCCATGTTGAGACTTAGGTACACTTGCCTGAGAGAAGCAGCATTGGCAGAGCAGTTTAGCTATAAGTTTTTTTTTTTTTTTTTTTTTTAAATGTTTTTTTCAACGTTTATTTATTTCTGGGACAGAGAGAGAGACAGAGCATGAACGGGGGAGGGGCAGAGAGAGAGGGAGACACAGAATCGGAAACAGGCTCCAGGCTCCGAGCCATCAGCCCAGAGCCCGACGCGGGGCTCGAACTCCCGGACCGCGAGATCGTGACCTGGCTGAAGTCGGACGCCCAACCGACTGCGCCACCCAGGCGCCCCTAGCTATAAGTTTTTAAGAAAATTGGTCCTAATGACCCACAAATAAACTTAAATACATGAAATAATTTGCTCTTGACTTGATGTAATTTATTTACATGGTTTGATTTTCAAAAGCCAATAAAACAATACTAAACACTAGGGAAGAAAGTGAAAGTAAAAAAAAAAAAAAAAAAAGGCTTGAAGTTATAAAATAAACAAAAGCAACCCCTTATGCCCCCACCAAAAAAGTGACCTTGTCTTTTTGTTGAAAATGAATAGGTTTTAACATGAAAAAACTACTTTGAATGCATAAACTCACCCAGTTATGATTTCTATACAAGTTAGCTTACTAAGGATAAACAATTTGAACTATTTTTCAACTAAGAACATGTTTCATGGAAAAGTTTTAGTCAATATTGAATATATATTTGGTACTGGGATACAATAGTGACTAAATAGACCATCTTTTGTGAAGGTTTTTATTTCAAACATACCTTATTAAAGCTGAAATAAAAATAAATTGTCCAATCATTGCTCAGGACCACTATTTTGAAGAGATTAATTCCCCATCGCATATTTTTGGCTCTATATATATACCTGGGTTTATTTATAGACTCTCTGTTGATATGTGTCTGCTATTATGCCAATAGCATATCATTTTGATGACTATAGCTATGTAATGCAGTGGTAAATCAGGAAATGAATGAACCTGTGGTTTTATTCTTGCTCAAGATTGCTTTGGCTATTTGGGGTCTTTTGTGGTTACATATAAATGTCAACATTGCTATTTTTCTGTTAAAAATGCCATTGGAATTCTGAAGGATTACATTGAATCTTTTGATCAGCTTAGGTCATATAGACATTTTTAATAATCATACTAACCCATGACCTCAGAATATCTTAACATTTGTGTTCAAATTCTTTCATCAATGTCTTAAGGTTTTCAGTGTACAAATCTTTTACCTTTGGTTAAATATATTTCAGAGCATTTTATATTTGATGCTATTGTAATTTTTTTTTTTATCGAGATACTTTCTAACAGTATATAGAAAAACTGATTAGTGTGTGCTTTTTGTATCTTAAAGCTTCACCAAATTTATTTACTCATATAGGTGTTTTTTGGTTTCTGTATATAATATGTGCAAATGATAACAGTTTGATTTCTCCAATTTGGATGCCCTATTTCTCTTGCCTGATAACTGGCTAAGACTTCCAAAACTACTATGTTGAGTAAAAGTGCCAAGATCGTGGGTACCCTTGTTTTATTCCTCAATTTTGGAGGAAAAACTTTTGAACTGTCACCACTGAGTATGTTGCTAACTGTGCGCTGGTCTTATATGGCTTATATTATGTTGAGGTATGTTTCCTGTATACCCACTGTGAGAATTGTTACCATGAAAGGATGTTGAATTTGGTCAAATGCTTTTTCTGTATCTATTTAATCCTTAATTTTATTAATGTGTTATACAACATTGTTTCCCCCCCACCCCCCTCCACACACACACACACACACACACGCACGCACACATACTGAACCATTCTTGCTTTTCTGGGATAAATTACACCAGTTGATCATGGTGTATGATCCTTCAATGTATTGTTGAATTGGTTTGCTAATACTTGGAGGAATTTTGCATTTGTGTTCATCATGGATATTGGTGTGTAATTTTATGCTAGTGTCCTGTTTAGTTTTGGTGGAGGGTAATGCTGGCCTTAGAAAGTAAGATTGGGGGTGCCTGAGTGGCTCAGTCAGTTGAGCATCAGACTTTGGCTTAGATCATGCATGATCTCACAGTTTGTGAGTTCAAACCCTGAGTCAGGCTCTGTGCTGGCAGCTCAGAGCTTGGAACCTACTTCGGATTCTGTGTCTCCCTCTCTCTCTGACCCTCCTGTGCTTGCACTCTGTCTCTCTTAGAAATAAACAAACATTAAAAAAATTAAGATTGTAAGTATTAACTTCTGTTTTTTACAGTTAGAGGAGGACCTTGTTGATTAATGATTCTCCTTACTAGGAGTCTGTTAAGATTGTCTTTTTCTGATTCAGTCATTGTAGGTTATATATTTCTAGAAACTTAACCATTTCTTTTAGGTTGCTCCATTTATTGGTATATATTTTTTCAAGGCAGTGATTCTTGGTAGTTGTGTGCTACCATTTATAGTGTTAGATATTTCATTTAAAATTGAGACTTTTTTCTTAATAAGTCTAACAAAAGGTCTATCTATTGTATTTTTTTTATAAACCATCTCTTTCATTGATCTTAACTATTGTCTCTGTACTCTATTTCCCTTAATTCTACTCTGATCTTTGTTACTTGTTTGTAACTTTAAGCTTATTCTGCTTCTCTATTTCTTTGTGGTATAAAGTTAAATAGTTCTTCTTTATTCCTTTTTTAAATTTTTAAAATTTTGACTTAGGTTCTTTTTTCGTAATATAGGAACTTGTCACTTCCCTCTTAGAACTGTGTTTTGCTACATCCCATAAGTTTTGCTGTGTTTAATAATTACTGGATTTGCTATAGTCCTGTGGGACTCAAGAATGCCCTGTTGGGTATCAGAGCTCTTAGGTGATTTGGGGTCCCGTCTCAAATAGCAGCTACAAAAGTTTGGGCACCCAAATAGGTGTACAGACTGCCTCCAAGGAGATACTGATGACTTGATTTTACTGTTAGAACAGTCCAGAGGAGGGACCAAAGGAAATGTGTCTTGGCTTCGCCAGTCCACAGAGAAGAGCAGCCACTCTGTAGAGGTGTGCTAAATTAGAAGCCAGATCTTTAGTCCTTAGGCATAGCTTATAAAGTTTGCAGTGAATTCTTGTCTTCCGTTGTCCTTGAAATGACTTGTTTTCTTCTCTCCTCCACACACTGCCCCCACCCCCAACTGCCTCCTGCCCTGCTTTGATTCCTAAAGGGATAGCTGCAGTTTATGTCCACATGTCCACGCCTATGTGAAGAAACTGCTGTTTAGTTTGCTGCAGCCCTCTGGGTCTTGTGACCACAAGCCTAATGGACTTGCAGAGTTAGGTGTCTCAGGATCCTACCTGTAATATGGGAATCTTAAAGTTGGAGTATAGATACGTGGTAAAAACCCTTGCTTATCAGGGAGAAGCTGTTGAGTTGGGAGTTTCCTCCTGATTGTATGAGGCTGTTTTGGGTTGGGGATGTTTAGGATGAGTTTTCACCTTTACTTTTTTGATGTAGGCATTTTTCTTGTTTGCCTAGTGTGTAGAAATCACTCAGCTGGGTTCTAGATGGGTTTCAAAGGAAAGTGCTTCTGGTGTGGCAGTACATCTGTGAGAGGAGGGAAATTGAGGAGTCTCCCATGTTGCTTTCCTGTTGGACTTCCTCTGTGAAGATTGCATCCTAATAGGGGAGACAGATGTCGACTAAAGGACACTTTTAAAAAGACAAAATTGCAACATTCAAATACAAAATGAGCACATGAAAATTTTTTTTCAACACATGGAGGAGCCAGTATGATGTTAGTATTCACTCAGAGGACGTTCGAAAAGTTAAATATGTGTAGGCAGCTTAACAAGGTCTGTTAGCATAAGATTACAGGTTGGATGAAAAATTGGTTTATGTCTCACCAGGTCACATACTTTTCGTTTTTTTTTTTTTTTTTTCCATTTTACTTAAATTATTTATATCACTAATAGGAGAAAAATATTGATGTTAACACTAACTTAAGACACTGTCTTTTAAAAAAGTGAAATAAGTTCTTGAAAAATAGTCCTTGGGTGGCTTTTGCCGTACCTCCACATTCTGGATTTTTTTTTTTTTCATAATGAGAGAATAATCAACTACATGGTAAATCAAATAGTGATAAATGTTTAAAGAGAAAAGTAGGATAGAGCTCCAGGGGTTGGAAGTTGCTGTTTCCTATTAAGTAATCAGACTGGTACTCTGGGAGAATGCGAAATTCAAGGCAAGATCTGAAGGGAATGAGTCATGCAGATAAATGAGAGTACAACATTTCAGATAGAGGACACAGTGTAAGAAAGTCTGGCTATGCAATAGTGATGCTGGTAGGGAGGATTGGGAAGGGATGTGGTTGGAGAGTATTTGGGTCCCATAGCATGTAGACCCCTAAAGGTTATGGCACAGGCTTCAGATTTTACACTGAAAGAGAATAGGACTTACCCTGTCAGTTGAGGCAGAATAGATTGTATAAGGGAAAGAAGGGAGGAGCTTTTGTGATACTGAAGGCAAAAGGTAGTGATGACTAATTGGACAATTGAGATGGTAGACAATGTGACATGAAGTGCTTATGCTCTGAATGCTTGAAGGTAAAATGAAGACTATTAGCCAATGGATTGTATGTGGGGTTTCAGAATAAGAGGGGTCTTAGATAAAGGCGTGATCTCAATAACTAGAAGGATACAATTGCCTTTATTGAGATGGAGAATGTTAAAGGAAGAGAAGGTTTTGTGGGAGCTGAGGAAGAGTTTAGTTTTGATACACTGAGTCTGCAATTTCCTTTAAGTACCTTAAAAATGTCAAGGAGATAATTGGATACAAATCTAGAATTCAGTGGAGAGGTCCAGATAAACAGTTGTCATCATCCAAGTATTGACTACCTTGGAGTTGATTTGAGATTATAGAATGAGGGGGTATAGACTTCCGTCTGAACCCGGGGGCAGTCCAAGATTATCAGGTTGAGGAAGTATGTAAGTTTTCTATTGCTGCTGTAATAAACTACCACCAACTTAGTGAATTACAAAACCATAAATTTATTCTTTTATTTAGGAGACCAGAAGTCTAAAATAAAAGTATTGTCAGAACTGTTAGAGGTTGTAGAGAAGACGGCTTTCTTCACTTGTCCAGTTTCTAGAGTCCACCTGCATTCTTTGTCTCTTAGTCCTTAAATCTTTCCAAATTCCTGTTTTTACTGTTACATTGCTCCCAACTCTTATTCTCCTGCTTTCCTCTTAAAAGAATCATAGTTACTACATCAGGCCCATCATGATCATTAATTGGATCATACCTGAAAAGTCTATTTGTCATATAAGTTAATGTACTCAGATTTGGAGAAAGAGAACCCAGACATCTTGGAGGGGCCTCAGTTAGCTAAGGGGATAGAAGAAGGGTTGGCCACAGGGTAATGTCATGGAAGCCTAGGGAAGAATGTGTTTCAGAATTGGGCAATTGTAGGAAATGCTACATATTGGTTAAAAAAAATAAAACTGATCGGGGGCACCTGGGTGACTCAGTCGGTTAAGCATCCAACTTCAGCTCAGGTCATGATCCCTTTGGTCGTGAGTTCAAGCTCCATTTTGGGCTCTGTGCTGGTGCCTCAGAGCCTGGAGCCTGCTTTAGATTCTGTGTCTCCTTCTCTCTCTGCCCCTCCTCTTCTCATGTTCTGTCTCTCTCAAAAATAAATGTTAAAAAAAATTTAAAAAACCCTAATTATTAGCCTTGGCAGTGAGAGTCTACTGCTGTTGGAAGAGAGTGGTGAATATGAAAACCCGTATAGAATTTATTTACTAGAGAAAAGGAGGGCTTCCCCTTGGGGAAGTTTCCCTGAATATTGAGCAGAAAAATGGAGGGGGTGGCTGAAGGACGTTATGGATTAAGAAATTTAGATGGATGGTACAATAGCATATTGGTATCTAAAATGATTTAGTAAAGGGAGACAGAAAGTGATGCCATATTGAAAGGAGATTGGGATATAATGTATTCATGGTTTTGGAGTTGACCTTGACAAGGAGGATGCATAGGTCACCCATGGGGACAGGAAAAAATAAAGAGTGTGTGTGTGCACAGGTATAAGTAAATGTGGTAGGAGGATATAAAGTTTGTTTATTCTTGTTTTTTTATTGTCTTACTGTTACAGGAAGCAAATAATCAGCTGACAGGCAGGTGGGTGAGGTGTGAAGTCTTAAAGAAAGCTGGGAATACTAAATACTTAGTTTTATTCTCTTCTATGTAGCCTAAAATACAAAAACATGTCCTGAAAAAAAAAAAGTTATATTTTTCCAGTGCTATTTCCAGGCATTCCTGGAAAAGTGATTAAAAACTTGTTTTTTTTTTTTTTAAATAGTAATAAAAGAGGAGATCAGGTGCATTCACGGTGGAATGGCCATATGCAATGGAATATTACTCAGCCATAAAAAAGAATGAAATCTTGCTATATGCAATGGTATGGAGGAGCTAGAGTATATTATGCTAAGTGAAATAAGTTAGAGAAATATAAATACCATATGATTTCACTCATAGGTGGAATTTAAGATGAACATAGAAGAAGGAAAAAAAAAGAGAGGGAGGCAAACCACAAGGGACTTTCAACTATAGAGAACAAACAGGATTGCTGGTGGGGAGGTTGATGAGGGGATGGGCTAAATGGGTGATGTGTATTAAGGGGAGGGCACTTGTGATGAATACTGGGTGTTATAGGTAAGTGATGAATCACTAAATTCTGAAAAAAAGTAAAAGACCTTGAATGGCTTAATCATTCATGTGGTTTTGAGATAGGGACTTTTACATTATTATTTTTTTTTTTTTCCTTTATCAAGGGTTTAACTTATGTCTTTGGAACTTGTGCAGAAAATACATACTCTTCCCTATATCTGGAGAGTTGAACAAAAATTGGGATGTTGGTAGTAAGGTCATGTGGGAGAAACACATCTTAATATGACACACACAAAAGTAGGAGATGTGAAGGTTGAGGTTATAGATGACATGGCTTATGAAACGGTACTGAGAGATCATAGGTGTCAAGATGGCATTATGTATATTGACTTGCTGGCCTGTTACTTCCCCTATCCTTTCTGCTGTCTGCTCTCCTTCATACTTAACGTTCTTTATATTGTAGCTAATTCTGACCTTATTTCCTCACAAAGAAGATTTCTCCTTTCAGGAATTTGACTTTCTTCCTATCTTGCTATGTACCCTTTAGATAATGCCTAAATTATCACTTAGGGAAGTCTTTCCTATCTCCCCCACTCCCCTACCCTCAACCAGATTAGGCCAACTCCCTACAAGTTTCCTAGTGCCCTGTTTTGTTTTGTTTTTCTTGCCCAGAATTAATATCAAAATGGAATAATTGGTAAGTGGTGCATAACATGTCTAACTCCCCTGTTAGACTGAGTTCTGTGTAGGCAGGATGGTATCTGAGTTCATAGCCACCTGACTGATACATTAGTCCCAAGTAAGTATTTGTTGAATGGAAAGAGTATCTAAGAGTGTATGTGCATGTAAGTACATGAAAAAAGGTCTATGTACTGTTTTTTCCAGGCCACTTTGTCTAGTTATGAACATTGTTTCCACTGTTGATTACCTCCCTGTATAGATGTCACTTCCTAAGAATCCTTCACTGATAATGCCAGGTATAATAACCTCCTCTATCATATTTCTTGATTCTGTTTTAGTTTTCCTTTTGTATTTCACTAGTTTACATAATTGTATTTCTGGTGAGTATTCGTGGCTCTCTGATGATGCCATGTCTGTTCCATGAATGCATGGACTTTTTCTTTTAGCACCTGGAAGACTTGATGGTTTACCCTAGATTCTTAATACTTTCAAATGAGAGAATTTCATGCCCATAACTATTTATATGTAGATATTATGTTGACACTAATGTAAATTATGAGTTGAGCATGGGGAAAATATATGTGTACATATTTGTATGTTTAAAAATATTTTTGGAAACCTTTAAGAAATTAATATGAAAATATTAGAAATATTGGCAAATATTCATGTCTAAAGTTGGTGACTGGCAGCATTTTTATAAGTGTGTGATTCTCAGTCTATATATCTAGACATCAGATAGTGACATCTTTTAGTAACTTGAAAAGATCACCTAAAGTTATGTTTTTGAAAACTTCATTGGTGCATGAAAATGCTCATGATTGGATATTAATGGAACAGGATATAAAGGTATATTGGCTACATATGGTACATATTTATGCTTATGTGTAAATGTATGAGTGCATAGAATTAAAAAAAACTAGTTTTATCTGTGAATACTGAAATGTGTGTACGGGTTAGTATTAATTTAAAACTTAATAAAAACTTACAGGTATGAGATAGTTAAATACTTGGGACGCCTGTGTGGCTCAGTTGGTTCAGCACCTGACTTTGGCTCAGGTCATGATATCATGGTTCATGAGTTCTAGCCCTGTGTCAGCTGTGCTGACAGCTCAGATCCTGGAGCCTATTTCAAATTCTGTGTCTCCCTCTTCTCTGGCTGTCCCCCACTTGCTCTCCCTCTCCCTCTCAAAGATAAATAAACATTAAAAAAAAAAAAGATAAATACTTAATTATTTAATTATTACTTTTCCATGTAATTAGGTGTTTTCTCTTTGATTCTTATGGTCTAAAATCTATTTCTTAGGAGTATTTAATGACAAATTAGGTTGATAAAGGAAAAAAGAAAACCTGGTAACTTGAACAAAGAAATTCAGTAGTAAGTTATGCTATCTTTACTCAGATTGGTGATGAAAATCTCAGATTGGTCCAGAGAATTTTTATTGCACTGACAGCTGTGGAGCCCGCTCTGGATTCTCTCTCTCTCTCTGCCCCTCCTCTGCTGTCTCTCTCTCAAAATAAATAAATAAACACTTTTTAAAAAGGGCTTATTTATCTTGAAAAGGTGAAAACACCTTTAAGAAAGTTCAATTTTAAAAATAATTCTTTTAAGGCTCTAAGTACAGGAATATAATGACCATAAAATTAGAGAATATAGCAGGAGTTCCATTTTTTTAATACATATCTTGTGCATATACCCCATATGCATTAGAGAAAATAAGACCTGTATCTTGTATTAGTTGCTAATAAGTGTGGGCTTTAAATGCTAAATTGACAAGTAGCTTGTCAAGAAGACTGAATTTTACTAAGATTCTTTTCTTCGTGTCTACAAGGATTGCAGTTCTAACAAGTTTGACTGCTATTTTCAGAGTAGAGTTTCCCGTTCATTCTCCCTCACTTCTAGTGTGCTGAAGGAGGGGGACTTTAGTGGTTGTTGACTTAGGCTTGGATTGAATTAAGAGATGGTCAGGAAGAGCCTCAGAATGAAGAGTCTCAGAAGAAACCTCATATTACATGGGGTTTTGAAAAGGAAAAACCTTTTCCAAAAGGAAAGGGATAAGAAAAGGACATAAATTATTTAACAAATGGAAAACTGAGGAAGGGATAGAAATTAAAAGATCCTCAAGAGGAGGAGTGTGTGAAAGGTGGAAGAAAATGGAAAGAAAAGGGAGTGAGAGGGAAAGGATCTAAAGATGAAGCGTTCGGAATTGGAAGGAACTGACTTCACTGAAAATTACTGCCATCCATCAGTTTGCCTCATGACTGCTCACTATAAACCACAGTAGCAAGTTGCACATCTCAGTTACTAGTAAAACCACAATCTGTGTGGTATAGTACTCAAGATAAAGTAAATCTACAATCCTGGTGTATTTGGACAGTTAGCAAACATTGCCAGAGTTCTTCTCTTTGTCCTGTTTCTCCTGATTTTTATCTTTGATTGTCTCTTTCTCACGTCTTTTTTTCTTCTACCAATTCTTCTAGATAGGCTCATGTAAGCCTTGTCATTTTACTGGTCCCATTTGGGGAATCTTCGAAAGTGTTGGAAAAGTTACTCTGTGACCTTCTCTGGGACCTCCTTTGAGAAGATTAACCTCTTTACCCCCAGAAATTAATTTCTTAGGCATTAGCCTGAAACTAATTTGTCTTCCTTTCTTTATATGTGTGGAGACCAACGTATAAATGCTACATAAACTTGGTCTTTCCTGTATCTTCCTTTTATTTAGAACTGTTGAATGAAATTTTAATTGTTAAATATCTTGACTTAGCTCTTATCATCTTACATGTGGACTTCGGGGGTAGGGGAGAAATTCTTGATGGTTTTCCTCCTGCCTTCCGTGTCCATGTTCATGAACATTTAACATCAGCAAGCACCCCAAGGATCTTTATAATGTGCAACTCTGTCCATGTTGGTCCACAGCCCTCGATAGCCCACAGCATAAAGTACCTGCTCCTTTACATGGCCTGCAATTATCTTTGATGGTTCAGAGCTGCCTTCTATGGGTATCATGAGTTGTAGTTTCTCCACTGTATACCTTTTATCTCACCATGTCTATTTTTGGTATATTCTTTCCAGTTTTCATTAAACAGAGAAAAGACTTCTAATTGGGGCTTCTGCTCAAACATCCTCTGCTCCTCCTTATTTATTGAACCTCCTGAATTCCTGATAGTTTCTGCACGTATTAAAACCATTGAAATTTGTCCCCGTGCACCCCAACACATTTGAACATTTAAAGTAGTATTTAACAGGTATTTAGAGGCACATTAAAGTGCAAGCTTCTTTGTTCCATCTTTTTGTTTGGTTTTGAACCTTGATACATAGAATTGAGTTGATGATCCTTCTTGGTTTATAGTTTGCCGCTGCTGTTTACCTTTGCTAGCCACTGTTTTTTATTGTAAACTACTTTTTCTTTCCATTTCCAATCTAAAATCTTATTCGAGATTCCAGAAGAAATTCTGTAAAATGATTTTCGTTTTAATAACTATATATATTCTTAAAATGTATCCTGTTATGCTTTTAAAATTCACACAGAAGACGGTGACTTTTTATCAGCGTTATTTAGGAAACCATCCATGCTGAAGCATCCAAAACTTTTGTTTGATTATTTGATAACTTTCAGGCATGCATCGACCACATTTTATTTATTGGTGTCTTCTGAGGGTGGACACCTACATTGCCTTCTACCAAACAACAGAAATGAATGTTGGCATATGTCACTTTGTGGGCTTGGGTGCAAGAGTTTCTTTGAGGTATGTGTCAAGAAGTACAATTAATTACCAGGTCATAACGTAAATGTGTCCTTGGCTTCAGTAACCTATTACCAGATTGATTTCCAGAACAGCTGTGTGTGTTTGAGAACCTCCTAACAGAAGTGTGAGGACATGTTTCTAGTTTTAGCTGCATCTTCTGCAGTTTTAACCTTTTGTAACTTTCTAATTATTCTTGATTTGATAGGTATTCATCTCTGTTGCAACTTGATTTTATTTGATTTCTAGTGAGGGTAAACTTTTCTGCATAGTACATTTCTGTGCTTGTTATCTGAATGTTTATTAATACTTGTCAATCTTCTTTTGGGTTTCTTGATTCTTAATTGCTTTGGTGGAGTTTCTTGTATAGCCTAGCTACTATTCCTTTCCTAGTTGTACACATTACAAACATATTTTGCTAGTCTGTAATCTCTCAGTGTTCTTCATTGTGATGCAGCCAAATCTTGTGCATTTAAAGTTTTAAGAAATTTGTCCCTACGTTGTTGTTCTATTTCATTTTAGTTTGCTGTTTCATACTTAAGTCTTTTTTTTTCTTATTTCTCAAAATAGAAGTCTCTGAGTAGGGTTACAGAGAAACCCTACTCAGAGAAAAAAATATATATATTTATTTTAATTTATTTATTATTTATTTACATCCATGTTAGTTAGCGTATAGTGCAACAATGATTTCAGGAGTAGATTCCTTAATGCCCCTTACCTATTTAGTCCATCCCCTCTCCCACAACCCCTCCAGCAGCCCTCTGTTCTCCATATTTAAGAGTCTCTTATGTTTTCTCCACCTCTCTGTTTTTATATTATTTTTGCTTCCCTTCCACTGTGTTCATCTGTTTTGTGTCTTAAAGTCCTGATATGAGTGAAGTCATATATTTGTCTTTCTCTAATTTTGCTTAGCATGATAACCTCTAGTTCCATCCATGTAGTTGCAAATGGCAAGATTTCATTCCTTTGGATCACCGAGTAATACTCCATTGTGTACACATGCCACATTTTTTTTAATCCAGTCATCCATCAAAGGACTTTTGGGCTCTTTCCATACTTTGGCTATTATTGATAGTGCTGCTATAAACAGTCGGGTGCGTGTGCCCCTTCGTAACAGCATACCTCTGTCCCTTGGATAAATACCTAGTAGTGCAATTGCTGGGTCATAGGGTAGTTCTATTTTTAATTTTTTGAGGATCCTCCACACTCTTTTCAGGAGTGGCTGCACCAGTTTGCATTCCCACCAGCAGTGTGGAAGAGATCCTCTTTCTCTGCATCCTTACCAACATTAGTTGTTGCCTGAGTTGTTAATGCTAGCCATTCTGACCGGTGTGAGGTGGTATCTCATTGTAGTGTTCATTTATATTTCCCTGATGATGAGTGATGTGGAGCATTTTTTCATGTGTCGGTTGGCCATCTGGATGTCTTCTTTGCAGAAGTGTCTGTTCATGTCTTTTGCCCATTTCTTCACTGGATTCTTGGTTTTTGGCTGTTGAGTTTGTTAAGTTCTTTATAGATTTTGGATTTTAACCCTTTATCTGATACGTTATTTGCAAATATCTTCTCCCATTCCTTCAGTTGCCTTTTAGTTTTGCTGATTGTTTCCTTCACTGTGCATAAGTTTTTATTTTGATGAGGTCCCAATAGTTCACTTTTGCTTTGGTTTCCCTTGCCTCTGGAGACGTGTTGACTAAGAAGTTGGTGTGGCCAAGATCAAAGAGGTTTTTGCCTGCTTTCTCCTTTGAATCCTTAATGTTGTTGTCCCTTTTGCCAGGATCACTGGTGTTATGTTGTAGGACAGCAAAGAAAATGGATTTAAGTTTTTCTGGATTTTATCATTAAATGGACTCTTAAATAAAATCTTTGCTCTACATTTTTTGTTTGAAAGGCTTTAACAGATTAATTCTTTTCCAAGATGGTTTATTTCTTTAAAAATTTCAGAAGAAGGTTATTATGCTTTTTGAGAAAATGTTTCTCTATGTAGTGAGATCATCTTGTGACTTCTCTCAGTCTTGCTAATATGGTGAATTTACATAATAGACGTACTGATTTTGAGTTGTCTTTATCATTTGGGGATGAACAATACTTAATAGTATTTTTTATATTCTTGGACTTAGCTACTTGGTATTTTATGTGGAATTGTTTTTCTTTTTATAAGTGAAATTGTTGTATGCTTCTTGTGCTGTCATTATTTGATTTTTCAAAGTTTATTTATTTATTTTGAGAGGGTTGGGAGAGGGAGAGAATTCCAGCCTCATGAACCATGAGATCATGACCTGAGCTGAAACCAAGATCGGGCCACTTAACCAACTGAGCCACCCAGCCTGCCCTGTCTTTTATTTTTATTTTTATTTTATTTTATTTTATTTATTAATTTTTTAATATGAAATTTATTGTCAAATTGGTTTCTGTACAACACCCAGTGCTCATCCCAACAGGTGCCCTCCTCAGTGCCCATCACACACTTTCCCCTCCCTCCCTAACTGCATCAACCCTCAGTTTAGTCTCAGTTTTTAAGAGTCTCTTATGGTTTGCCTCCCTCCCTCTCTAACTTTTTTTCCCCTTCCCTTCCCCCATGGTCTTCTGTTAAGTTTCTCAGGATCCACATAAGAGTGAAAACATGGTATCTGTCTTTCTCTGTATGGCTTAGCATCCACGTTGCTACAAAAGGGCATATTTCATTCTTTCTCATTGCCAAGTAGTATTCCATTGTATATATAAACCACAATTTTTTTATCCATTCATCAGTTGATGGACATTTAGGCTCTTTCCATAATTTGGCTATTGTTGAAAGTGCTGCTGTAAACATTTGGGTACAAGTGCCCCTATGCATCAGCACTCCTTTATCCCTTGGGTAAATTCCTAGCAGTGCTGTTGCTGGGTCATAGGGTAGATCTATTTTTAATTTTTTGAGGAACTGCCACATGGTTTTCCAGAGCGGCTGCACCAGTTTGCATTCCCACCAACAGTGCAAGAGGATTCCCGTTTCTCCACATCCTCTCTAGCATCTCTAGTCTCCGGATTTGTTTATTTTAGCCACTCTGACTGGCATGAGGTGATGTCCCAGTGTGGTTTTGATTTGTATTTCCCTGATGATGAGTGACATTGAACATCTTTTCATGTGCCTGTTGGCCATCTGGATGTCTTCTTTAGAGAAGTGTCTATTCATGTCTTCTGCCCATTTCTTCATTGGATTATTTGTTTTTCAGGTGTGGAGTTTGGTGAGTTCTTTATAGATATTGGATTTTAACCCTTTATCTGATATGTCATTTGCAAATATCTTTTCCCATTCCGTTGGTTGCCTTTTAGTTTTGTTGATTGTTTCCTTTGCAGTGCAGAAGCTTTTTATCTTGATGAGGTCCCAATAGTTCATTTTTGCTTTTAATTCTCTTGCCTTTGGAGATGTGTCAAGTAAGAAATAGCTGCGGCTGAGGTCAGAGAGGTTTTTTCCTGCTTTCTCCTCTTGGGTTTTGATGGTTTCCTGTCTCACATTCAGGTCCTTCATCCATTTTGAGTTTATTTTTGTGAGTGGTGTAAGAAAGTGGTCTAGTTTCATTCTTCTGCATGTTCTTGTCCAGTTCTCCCAGCACCATTTGTTAAAGAGACTGTCTTTTTTCCGTTGGATATTCTTTCCTGCTTTGTCAAAGATGAGTTGGCCATACTTTTGTGGGTCTAGTTCTAGGGTTTCTATTCAATTCCATTAGTCTTTGTGTCTGTTTTTGTGCCAATACCATACTGTCTTGATGATTACAGCTTTGTAGTAGAGGCTAAAGTCTGGGACTGTGATGCCTGCCTCTTTGGTCGTCTTCTTTAGTATTACTTTGGCTATTCAGGGTCTTGTGTGGTTCCATACAAATTTTAGGATTGCTTGTTCTAGCTTTGAGAAGAATGTTGGTGCAATTTTGATTGGGATTGCATTGAATGTGTAGATTGTTTTGGATAGTATTGACATTTTAACAATATTTCTTCCAATCCAGGAGCACGGAATGTTTTTCCGTTTCTTTGTATCTTCTTCAATTTCCTTCAAAAGCTTTCTATAGTTTTAAGCATACAGATCTTTTACATTTTTGGTTAGGTTTATCCTATGTATTTTATGCTTCTTGGTGCAATTGTGAATGGAATCAGTTTATTTGTCTTTCTCTTGCTTCATTATTAGTGTATGAGAATGTAACTATCTCAAGAAACAAGAAAAATCCAAAATATAAAATCTAACGGCACACCTAAAGGATAAACAAGCAGAACAGCAAGGACACCCCAAACCCAGCAGAAAAAGAGAAATAATAAAGATCAGAGGAGAAATAAACTATATAGAATCTAAAAACAAACAAACAAAAAAAACAGTAGAGCAGATCAATGAAACCAAGAGTTGGTTTTTTGAAAAAATAATCAAAATTGATAAACCTCTAGCCAGGCTTCTCAAAAAATAGATAAAATCATGAATGAAAATGGAATTATTACAACCAATCCGTCAGAAATACAAACAATTATCAGGAATACTATGAAAAATTATATGCCAACAAACTGGACAACCTGGAAGAAGTGGACAAATTCCTAAGCACCCACACACTTCCAAAACTCAAACAGGAAGAAATAGAAAACTTGAACAGACCTACAACTAGTGAAGAAATTGAATCAGTTATAAAAAATCTCCCAACAAATAAGAGTCCAGGACCAGATGGCTTCCCTGGGGGGAATTCTACCAGACATTTGAAGCAGAGATAATACCTATCCTTCTCAAGCTGTTCCAAAAAAATAGAAAGGGGAGGAAAACTTCCAGACTCATTCTATGAAGCGAGCATTACTTTGATTCCTAAACCAGACAGAGACCCAGCAAAAAAAAAAAAAAAAAGAGAACTACAGCCAATATCCCTGATGAGTATGGATGCAAAAATTCCCAACAAGATACTAGCAAATCGAATTCAACAGCATATAAAAAGAATTCTTCACTATGATCAAGTGGGATTCATTTCTGGGCTGCAAGGCTGGTTCAGTATTCGAAAATCAATCATTGTGATACATGATGTTAATAAAAGAAAAGATAAGAGCCATATGATCCTGTCAATCGATGCAGAAAAAGCATTTGACAAAATTCAGCATCCTTTCTTAATAAAAACCCTCTAGAAAGTCGGGATAGAAGGAACATACTTAAACATCATAAAAGCCATTTATGAAAAGCCCACTGCTAATATCATCCTCAATGATGATAGCATTAGCTATCTATTAGCTAATCAATTAGCAACTGAGAGCTTTCTCCCTGAGATCAGGAACACAACAGGGATGTCCACTTTCACTGCTGTTGTTTAACATAGTGTTGGAAGTTCTGGCATCAGCAATCAGACAACAAAAGGAAATCAAAGGCATCAAAATAGGCAAAGATGAAGTCAAGCTTTCACTTTTTGCAGATTGACATGATATTATACATGGAAAACCTGATAGACTCCACCAAAAGTCTGCTAGAACTGATACATAAATTCAGCAAAGGCACAGGATACAAAATTAATGTCCTTATTTGATTTTAATAGCAGCACTATATTTCATGAGGTAGGTCATTTTTCCTCATTTAATCTCTGGAACAGTGTTTATAAGAAGCATGTTGAGTTTTCAAATTCTGTTGGAACTTCCTAGTAAAACTGCCTAAGCCTGGATATTTTCTTAGGGGGCAATAAGGGTAGGAAAATAGCTTTTTGGTGGCTGTTGAGTTACCATTATAATTTCTGTAATGATGATTGAATTACCTAAGTTTTTTCCTTTGAGCTATTTTTGACAATTTTTTAGAAATTAACCAACTTCCTTGGTATGATCACTTGTTGGCATATCAATTAAAAATCCATAGGAGGCTATTTGTTTACAAAGAATATATTTTCTTTGAAGATGTGTTGCTATTCAAGTCCTATGCCCATTGACAAAAATAGGTTGGTTTTTCATTATTAAGTTTTCAGAGTTGTTAATATACCCTGGATATGAACCCCTTACCAGATAAATAACTTGCAAATTCTTTCTTTTATCTCAGGGATTGCCTTTTCACTCTGATATTGTCCTCTCATATATGAAAGTTTAATTTTGATATGGCCTCATTTATTTCTAATTTTGTTGCCTGTCCTTTTGGTGTTACATTCAGTAAATCATGGCCAAAGTGAACACTATAAAGCTTTCCTCTACATTTTCTCTTTAAAAAAAATTCTTGAGAGAGAGACAGAGTGTGAGTGGGAAGGGTCAGAGAGAAAAAGGGAGACACAGAATCTGAAGCAGGCTCCAGGCTCTGAGCTGTCAGCACAGAGCCCGACGCGGGGCTCAAACTCACAAACTTTGAGATCATGACCTGAGCTGAAGTCGGACGCTCAACTGACTGAGCCACCCAGGTGCCCCTCTTCTACATTTTCTTAAGAGTTTTATAATTTTCATTCTTAGAGGTAGGTGTTTGTTTCATTTTGAGTTTTTGTATATGATGTTAAATAAAACCCAACTTCTAGCCAAAACAAAACCGACTTCTTAAACAGATCTAAGAACTTTGAGTCCTATTTGAGGCTCTTAAGTAAAAACTTAAGAAAAATTAGGCTTAATAAATTCATTTTTGTGTATATCTGAATTACATAATATTCATCCATGGCAGGTATCCATATGCTGGTTTTGTTAAGTTGGGAATTCTCCTCCTCCTCTTCCTTTTTAATTTTTTTTTTTTTTTTTGGTTAAATTTATCAAAGGAGCAAGAGTGAGACTTTGAACGCTGAAGTGAAACAGAAGCCATTTTTCTCCTAAGGTCTTTGTGCTTTCAGACTAGGTGATGGACAGACAAATGGTGCCTTGCGGGTTCCAACCTGTCCTTCCCATCATGTTCCGCCATCTAACTGATCCTAATGATGGCTAGTCATCATTACTGTTTTACCATAACCAGCCTTGGTTCATCACTGGGCCGGGGACCCACTGAGGCAGGAACTATACGAGGGCAACTATTGTTCACAGATCTCAGCATAACTTTGTCCTCAAAGTCCCCCTTAGGTGTCTGGGTAGGTTTGGCTTGTCAGACTGATGAATCAATGATGACTCTTCTGATCCTTCAACACATCCTTTATTCTGCTCCTTCCCTAGTAATTCTGACAATTGTGTGAGGTCTGATTCCTGTGTGACAAGGGATTAGATCACTTACAGTAGCCCTGCTCCCCAGACCGATAAATCCTGTATAGTCAGCTCTTACTGAGTTGTGAGCACTGCTAAATTTTCTTACTTTGTTTACAAAAGAATACATTTTGGAAGACACACAATTCTTGCATAAAAATATTCTGTGGTGTTTGGTGCCAATGTTACTTGATTTTGTAATACAGCTTTCTTATTGTTTCACAAAGTATTACCACAAAACTAGAAGGAAAGTTTTGCTTTTAAGTGGTTCCCACAGGATTGTGGTTTATTGGTCTGCTGCCTAGAACTTTAAAGTCCTATATAATGACATAAAAAAAAAATTGCTAACTATATAATATTAAAGCTGGCATGTTTAGAAACAACCTTTGTTGTAGAGAATACCCCGATCCGAGTTAGTTTTGTGTAATCTATCCCTCCAAACTACATGTCTCTTAACATGTATTTAAATATTTTGCATTTTAACACATAAAAATATTGACATGTCATTTCCAAGTTTGCTGCATTTTGTGGACAGGATTTTTTTTGAGCCTTGACATCTTGAGAATGTTTCAAATTGTGAGCTATAAATGTGATTTTGGCATTTATCTGGTCCATTTGAGGATACCATTTCATATGCTTTAGAGTAAATTCAATTTTGTTGGAGGTCTAGTGGAAATCTGTTTTTTCCCCCTGAGAACATCTTGGATAAGGGTTTGTCAGTGACACTTAGGTGTACCGTTGAGTGCCAACATGGCCATGTTTGATAAAACCTCACAGTAAGTAGCCTGAAACATTAAATGAGTGGAAGTTCTCTGCTCAAAGTATTCTCTAGATTCTAAATCAAATCATCATCCACAGCTTTTCACTTCTACTGATGACACAATAGCTCGAATGGCTGACTTTGAAGTAGATAAAAAATAAAAGTTATGCCACCTATATGTATTAAGACAGAAACAAATACAGAGATGATCTATTTATGTTATATATATCTGTATAATAGATCTATGGTGAAGGCAGTAAAGACCAACTAAAAGTAGGCAGAAAATGAAAGAGATTCAATCCCTGATGGGAATCAACAGTGGATAAAACCCACATTTACATGAGATGCCACTTAATTTGTCTCTCATGTCTAAATCTACTTGTCACTGCTGTCTTGCTAGATCCTGTGGACATCTCTCCGTTGCCAAGAAAATTTTAGTTTGCTCAGTGGAGGGTGCTGAAGGGATAATGTGGGAGGAAGGGGTTTTTCCTTCTGGTTGTGGTATGCTTGCATTCCTGCCGGGTCCACAGCTGCCATTAGCATGGGTGTGCAGTGCGGAGTGTTGTTTATTCTCTAGCAAGTTTTTTATGGCAGTTCTGGCCCCCCATTCCCTGCCAGGCAGCTTTTGTTTGCTGACACCCTAGTGAAGGTTTTCATGTTGGCCAGCCCCAGCCTGCGGTTCTGTGCCTGCTAGCCTTAGTTCCCTGGCACAGTAGAAAGCTCCAGGTTGTTGGTCCCTGTGTGCAGTACCCTGTTCAGCCGCCTCGAGTTCTTGACCATGTATCGTAGCCCATGGTTTCTGACATCCCAGCCTTGGCCTGCTGATGGTGCACCATCTCTGGCCCAGGTCAGGCTGCTAAACTTCTTGACCATCCAATGGGCTACAGCCAGGCCTTTGCATTTATTATTTTTTTTAATTTTAATTTTTTAAATGTTTATTTTGAGACAGTGAGCGAGTACATGCAGTCACGGGAGGGGCAGAGAGATGGGGAGAGAGAATCCCAAGCAGGTTCAGCGCTGTCAGCTCAGAGCGTGTTGCAGGACTCCCATCTCACCACCAGAGCCCAAATCAGGAGCTCAGATGCTTAACCAACTGAGCCATCCAGGCACCGCAGCCAGACCTTTTTAAATGTCTAAGCTCTCAATTTCAGCTGTGGAGAGGAGGGGCCTCTTTTTTCTAAGTTTGTTCCTTTCTTGGGTATATTTCCTCAGACTTTTTAGAGTTTTACTCATTGTCAGATAGGCAATAATGGCATTGTCAGAGCCTGTGGGGCCTGGGTAGTCAGCTGGCCGGAGGAGCTGAGAGAAGATGCTGGGACAGTGGCAGCAGGTGTATTGGATATCAAGAAAATTGGAGATGAGTACTTTACATTCATCACTGAGTGTAAAGACCCCAAGGCCTGTACCATTCTCCTCCATGGGGCCAGCAAAGAGAATCTCTCAGAAGTGAAACACAACCTCCAGAATGCCATGCAAGTATGTCCCCCTTCTGGACCCCCAGATGATTCCAGGAGGTGGGGCCTCTGAAATAGCTGTGGCCCATGTTTTGACAGAAAAGTCCAAGGCTGTGACTGGTGTGCAACAATGGCCATACAGGCCATAAGGCTGTTGTCCAGGCCTTAGAGGTCGTTCTTCGTACCCTTATCCAGAACTATGAGGCCAGCGCCATCTGTCTGCTTACTTTCCTTTGGGCCAAGTACACCCAGAAAGCTTTGAAACCAGTACCTTGGTGGATATGAAAGAGGTGGGCATCTGGGCGCCCCTGGCTGTCAAGCTGCAAACATAAAAGACAGCCGTTCTGCTCCTGGGGATTGAGGACTTCATCTCCAACCACAAAAAAAAAAAAAAAAAGGGTGATGACCATGGCAAGGCGGGCTTCCACTGCTGGCCAGGAGTGAGTGGTGGGCAAGGCAACCTCAGTGTACAGAGCCAGCAGAGGCTCCCTCTTCCTTGAGCTAGGCTCTCAGGGACACTGTGGATGTCTTTGTTTGGAAGGGATCAGATTGAGGGGTGGCCCCAGCCCCTTTCTGTCTGAGCTCAGTTTGCAAAAGACAAACAGGTCTTGAAAGAAAATATATAGTTTGTAAACCAATGGCTTCCTATAGATTTTTAATTAATATGCCAACAAGTGATGATATCAAGGAAATTGGTCAATTTCTAAAAAAAATGTCAAAAATAGCTCAAAGGAGAAAACCTAGATAATTCAATAACCGTTACAGAAATTATGTTAATTCAACAGCTACCAAAAAGCTATCTTCCTAACATATTGCCCCCTAAAAAAAATCTCCAGGCTTAGGCAGTTTTAGTAGGAAGTTCTAACAGAATTTGAAGATTCAACATGCTTCTTATACACACCGTTGCAGAGAATAAGTGAGGAAAAATGACCTACCTCATGAAATATAGTGTTGGTATTAAAATCAAATAAGGACAGGGGTGCCTGGGTGGCGTCACATGAGAGTTTTCTCTATTGTAAGCTTGCTACTTAGTTTGCTTCTGATGATTAAATCCAAGTCATTAAAAAAAAAAAGACCTTTAAAGAGAGGTTTAAACCTTTCTTGTTCAAATTATGTGTAGTGTACAAGTCCTTACTGAAGAGTGAACAATATCGTTTTCCTTGTTTATCTTGAGACCACTTCTCCATTCCTGTAGTGGCAAGGAAGAAAGCTACGATTTTTGTCCTGAGAAGCCACAGTCTAGAACACGGGACTCCCAGGGCAGTTGGGATGGCTACAGAACAGTTGGGGCATATGTGATTATAACATCTTGAAGGCTTTGCTAACTCCTGAACTGTACAGTATGGGGCAGTACTCCAAGGCAGTGTGAAGACATCAACTGGAAGGCTGAAAGATGACCAGAGACTGAAGCAGGTACTCACCCCCAAGGAAACAGAGTTGAGGGTTGGAATCCTGTCATGTTAAAAGTAGTGAGTAAACACCTTGGGATTTTCATTAATAATCCAGAAGGACCACATCTTAAGAGTAGAGACCGCTTACAGGCAACAGTCACCTCTCTTCAGAGAAAGAAGAAAGACTTGTCTGTAACACGTATCTACAGTGTCCACTCAGTTGAAAGTTATTATATGTTCAAAAAAAAAAGTAAAGGTGATTTATATTAAGAAAACGAGTCAATAGAAAAAAAAAAAAAAACCAGATGTTGGAAACAGTAGTTTTTCAAAATAAGAATATTGAAAAAAATGTTGAATATACAAGAAAACATTAACTTAATAGATGAGACCTGATGAATTTCAAGACAAATACAGAAAATATATAAAAAAAAAATACAATGAAAACTGAGAACTGAAAAAACATCCAGGATAAAAAAATATATTGAAATCTATTGGCTGTGATCAACAGTGAATTGAAGAATGTGGTGAACTTGAAAATAGACTGTGTTCTATGAGTCTAAGGGGGAAGTGGCCAGTCTTATTAGGTTCCAGGTCTGTGCCTAGGCCCTATCTCTTTTCTTTTACTATGTAGGTCGGAGTAGTTAGAAGACAACCAGTAGAAAACAGATTGTCTTCCTCAAAGAATTTGAGGCTGTTTATCTCTCACAATCATTCTGTTTTAAGAGTAACACATGGGGAAGATAGCTGAATTTCTGCTAGTTTCAGCAACTTACTCTTAGACTTCTTGGAGTCTTTGTTTTCTTGTCCATGAAAGGGGATAATACAGTGTTGGCTGGATTGAGAAAGAAATGTCTCTAAATAGTATACAATTAAAGTTACATATTATGAACAATTCTATTGTTCTTCATTTCAATCACTTCAGTCCCTGGTAACGTTTATATGTAAATGTGGTTAATTATATGAACTTTTTTCTTTGTTTCATCATTTTGAGATAGATTTGTAAGTAATGTAGAATTGTGTGAAACTTTTTCCTATTTCTAATAATGTTTTATTATTGAGCATAAATAGGGTATATAAGTTGTTGAACCAGTTACGTATTGCCATTATAACTTAAATCAGGAATTTTGATCTAAGGCTATATGTTATGTAATAAAAAAATAACAGAGGCAGTAGTAGGGTACTATACTTGATACTGTAGTAATAAATGAACTTCCACTTTGAGCAGGTACTGACTTAAAGCCACTGTTCTGGTCAGTATTCCCTTTGAGGGGCTTGCCTGTCTTGACAGAAAGGCCTCCTAATATACTACCTTTCTTAAGCCTGTTCGCCTTCCCAGTGATGGAAGAAGTTAAGAATAGTGATTACATTGGGACCCCAAAATACCCTACTTTTATTTCTAGTTCCATGAACTTGAACAGTAATGAGCACGATCTTAAATATTTCTGGGCCTATATTCACCCCTGTACCTGAAAGTCTAAAATTTTTTTGCCCCTCATTTTATGGTTCAGAAACAGGTAAAGAGTTGGGTATGGCAATGATTACCTCTGAGTAGAGGTTGACAGGATACTCAGTGGTCATTCGGTTGGTGATATAAGCCTAAGTAAGCATGAGATATTAATGCAGCAGAGACTGAGCCGATGGAATGATGCCCTCAAAGCATATAAGAGGTTGCAGTAGTGAAGACATTGGCCAGGTGAATCACGACAAGGGCATTTCAAGTTGGGTTAGAAAATAAACAGTTGGCTTGAAAGAGATTTCATACTTCATTTCAAACTGTTAACTTCAAAAGATTAATTTCAGTGATAGAAATACTGGCCTCAGTTTGCAGCGTTCCAGTAATGACTGATCTTTTAGCTTACACAATTAAAACCGATTTGGCCACATATTTCTATTCATTGTTAGATTTCTTACTTTAAAATACATGGTACTTAAATAATAAAATGCAGTATTCGTTGAACAAAAGTAAATGCCTATCACTTAATATAGAACCACTTGCCCTTTTGATTTCAGTTGTCTTTTTGGTGTCTGTTGTGCCTAAGTGTCTATTTCAAGCAGCAGATATTTTCAGCTGCTGTTCACTGCTCGGTTGGTTGGGAGTTTATATAGAGGAGGATTGACCAAGGAGGAGTGTACATGTTTTTTTTTAAGATTATTATACATCGTCAGTTGAAACTGATTGAAAAGGTCTTCTTCTGCCTCATCTTAGAATACACTTAATTTGTTAAATTAACATGGAACTACCCATTCATGCGAAGGGAAAGGCAGACTACTAGTTCAGATTATCCACTCTATGGAAGGCAGAATAAATAGTATGTGATAGATTCCTATTTTATAATTAAGAGGTTAAGGTACTTGGACAGTATCTATCTGTTAAATGACAAAAACAAGATCAAAATTGTGGTATCATTACAATACCTGTTAGGTTTCCTGAAATTGTTACAACAATGGCATGCTTTATTCTAGTACATCTTGATGATACTCACTTGTAAAAAGTATAATTACTTATACAAATATTTTTTCAATAAGATTTGGCAACACAGAATGAAAAGACTGGAGTATTTCCTTACCTACTTCATTGGAAGTATATTCAGTACAGTTTTTATTAGCATATTGTCTGTCTTTTTATCTCTGGTTTTCATCTTTTTGGTTTAACTTTGTGGGTTAGTCTTGATGTTGAGTATGTTTTTTTATATATATGCCCGAGGGGAATAAGTGTATTTGAAATGGAATAAAATAGGATGACTAACTCCATTATTTTCTGATCGAGTTCAGTGAAGGAGGTTCAGGAAACATCCTACTTAATTGTGTTTAATGATTCTAAATTCCTTTCTTGGAAACACACCTTTTTCTTAGCCATAGTAGTCTGTAGGGTAATGAGAAAACTGCCAGGAAAAATGTTTTATCCTGTAATTCTAAAAATAACTAAAACTTGTAAAATGCTTTGGTCAGGCTTTTTTTTTTCTTTTTCTTCTTAAGGTAATCGGAAGTTTCTTTATAAGTTAAATGTCCAAAGCCTTCCTTAATCTGATGAAGATAGGTTGCAACATGGGTGCAGTCTGTGTGTTCCCTACCACAAAATACTAAATGGAATTAAGAGTATCAGGAAGTTACACTTTTCCCCTTTCATTAGAAGTAGGTTAGCCTACTTACTGAAACTTGATTTTGATGTATTTTGGAATGCATAAATGCCCTTTGTTTTCAACCCTATTCTAACTCATGTTAGATCCTGTCCTAGTGGGATATAAAGCAGTGTAATATGTGGGGGGGGGACCCTTAAAATGCAGCACTGAACATACAGTTAAATAAACTTTTTTTTTGTTTTTACCATGGCTTTATTCATTAATATGAAGGAATTTATTAATTTATTAAATTAAGTTTTAATTCTAAAAGGAACATCTTTTCTTTAATAAGTTCTTTTTGAAGAGGGGTTACCACTGTCAAATTGTGTACTTAAAATGTCTTCTTGTTTTCATGAACACATTGTGGTAAAAGTTTAATTAAAAAAAAAACTATTCTATGGGAGGGGGGTTGGGCTAAATGGGTAAGGGGCACTAACGAATCTACTCCTGAAATCATTGTTGCACTATATGCTAACTAATTTGGATGTAAATTTTAAAAAATAAAAAATAAATTATTCTAATCAAATGACAATGATCAATAGTATAATTATATATACTTTCTCCCCCTGGTGTAGCTTGCTTCTTGACTCTATTTTTTGAAAGATAAAATAGTGATATTATTTAAAGTGGCATTAAGATTTGGTAGGACTCTGTTTAGTTTGCACCCAGGTAAAGTGAATCCTGAGATTCACTCAACAACAAAAACAAATCAGGAAACCCCAATTAGAGTTCTTAGTTTATCTTTTGTAATTCACATCTGAAAATCCTAGACTAGCCACAGGCCAAGAATTTGTGTGTTGATTGATGCTGTTGTTAGTAGACTGAAGCTAATGATGAGAAAGGTGGCTATCACAGTAATAAAAAGCCACAGAACTTTGAAATTGCATTTGTTGGGTTTGAACATTGGTTCTTAACCTGTCCGTCTGTTTCATGACCTCATTTTCTTAATGGTTACATAGGTATGTCTTTAAGCCCTATCTCAAAGGGTCAGTGAGAACTTTGGATGAAATATGAAATTTTCTAGTTCAGTGCTTGGTATTAGAAGTGTTTGTCAGCTGTTACAGATATCCCCCAAACTCACAGGATGAAACAATTGTTTACTCTTGTTTATGGATTGCCTGGGAGTTGGTTGATCCAGGTTGGGCTTGACTGGCTTGTTGTATGTGGTTCCTTGCTTGAGGGCTATGCTCAGGTTTGCTCTCTGTGTGTTTCTTGAGCCCACACTGAAGGGCCAGCAGCTATCTTGGAGAACTTCTTACTGTAATGGCAGAAATTAGAAGACAAGTGGAAAACTCTGATTCTTCATAAGTGATATGCATGCGCCTACCACATTGACACATTCGCTCTCATTCCATTGAACAGATCAAGCCATGTGACCAATCCCAACATCACTTTAGTGAGCAGGTACACTTCACATTTGTGATGGTGGCAAGAAAATGCGTATATCATTCTACTACAGGGTAATGAAAAAATTATGACCAGTACTCAAATCATCAGTAGTAAACAAATAGTAGATGTTTCTGTTTTGCCTTTAAAAAATACTTTTTTTTCCTTTTTCTTCTTACCATGTACTTTCTGACATGAACAAAGTAGGTATTGAACCTGTAACATTATTGAGGTATTAACAGCTTTACAAACCTGACTGGTCATATATCATTTTCTCTGCTGACACAAGTGCTTTTTCTCATGCTCTGGCTTAATTTCATCCTGTAGATCACAGCTTAAATATCAACTCCCTATGAAGCCTTCCTGTCTATTTTTCTCCTTCTTTCTAATTCCCTTTTTAATTTCCTTTGTAATACTTAGTTGGATCTGTAATTATTTGGTTTATTTATGTTTATCCCCTGCAGATATGCAGTCCATGAAGGCAGGGATTTCATCTTCATTGTGTTTGCCTCAGAGATGTTAGCTGATTTTGATAACTGACGATTAGGACCGCTTTTCACTTCCTGTGCCTTAAATTCTTCCCTGTACATTTTAAATTCACCAATAAAGACTGAGCCTCCCAAACGGTAGGTCCCCATGCTTGACCCCAGGAGAGCAGAACCCTTGACCTGTGCATGTGTGTTCTCTACCTGGGAGCTCATTGTGTATCCCTGGTTATGCTGTGTCATTTCCAAGTTTTGTAAGCGATAAACCTTTATTTTGTTTTCCAAGTTTCCTGATGGTTGTTGTTGAAGGGTATCTGGGAATCACAGTAAGAAGAACCAGGGTTAGTTCAGTCAAAACATTGTTTTGGAGACAGGAGATGCCTGTTGGGAGGCTGACTGGGGCCCACGTGAGTGCCCCTGGACATTTGCAGCTGATAGCATTCCTATCAGTAGGCTGAGACTGATAGGAACAGTCTGATACAAAACAGTAAGAATAAAATAAATGGAAGAAAAGCTAGAACAAGTTTATGTTTTTAGGTGAAATCAGCTATCTTTACTGTATCTCATTTTGGTATGACAGTTTACCAAGCATTTATTAAACAACACATTAGAACACTGATCTGATGGGTTTTGAGTCGGCATTTTTATAGGTACTGAATTTAGCAACACCTAAACAAAATCTTTATATCTTGATGCAGAGTATTCAAGGAAGTTGTTTGGATTCTGGAAGGTAATAACCTAAGTAAATGTAGCTCCAGCAGCAGGTTGCTCATACTGTTATAAAGTACATTTCCAATATATAAAGTGGACTAATTCTATGCATTTTATACTTCTTATAGGGCTGAGAGTGACACTAAAGTTCCCAAACTGGTGATTTGAAAATTGAGTACTGCCTGCAAAGGTGTGGGTCTCTCCTGCATTTTATTTTAATTACATATATTTTTAGCATTAAAAGCAGAACAAAACAAAAACAAACCTTACCTTTGTCAACAGCATAAGATTCAGCAGTGCTGGGTTCTCCGTATAGTCTTTGGTGCTAAATTGTCAAACAAATGACATCTTCATACACTGTATACTCTTCAGGACTCATTTATAATTATTCTTTTCAATTGCCTTTTAAATCAGATAATGAGGTACAAGATATTTATACTGCCTTTTGTGTTAACTTATGTATGTAGTTACTTTTATTGGCTGTGTCTATTTATGTAGATTCAGGTTGCTGTCTAATGTTACTTCACTTTAGCTTCAAGGCCTCCCTTTGGTGTTTCTAGTAGCGCATGCTGCCTGGCAAAGTATTCTATCACTCTTTGCTTACTTGAGAATGTCATCCTTCATTTATGAAGGATTATTTTGCTGGATATAAAATTCTTAGTTCATGGTCTTTTTCCTATCAGCGCTTAGAATATGTTCTCCCACTGCCTTCAGGAGTTCATCAGATATGGTTTCCTTTGGTTCATTAAATATATTTAAAATAACTTGTCTTTACCTAGTAAGTCCAAAGTCTAGTCTTCCTCAGGACAGTTGTATGATTTTCTTGACATATGCTCTTGTTTCTTGGCATATCTGCTAATTTTTGTTGAAAACTAACTTTTTTAGTAATAGAGCAACTTTGGAAATAAGAACCCACACCTCTATGGTTTGCTGTTGAAAACATTTGTTTCTACTTTCTAAAAATTTTTTAAAAATGTTTGTTTATTTTTGAGAGAGAGACAGAGACAGAGCATGAACAGAGGAGAGGCAGAGAGAGAGAAGTCACAGAATCCAAAACAGGCCCTAGGCTCTGAACCATCAGCACAGAGCCCAACGCGGGGCTTGAACTAATGAACCATGAGATCATGACCCAAGTCGAAGTCGAACGCTTAACCAACTGAGCCACCCAGTTACCCCCACTTGTTGGTACTTTTGATTTGTTAAATGACTTACCTGAGTTCTATAGTATGTGTATTCTTGTCTATTATGTCCTATGTAGCCATTGAGGTCTCTATTAGGATAGTTTAGTGGTCAGTTAATGGTAAGAGATTTCCTTAAGTATCTGGAACAAACCATGTTCCCAGTTTTGCCTGTTGTCTCTGTGTGTAGAGACACACTTGCTATGCTCAGGAAAGCAGTTTACAACTCTGGCTTCCTTCTCACTTCCTGTTTGTGAAACACAAGATTAGTCAGAAGTAAGAGCATGGGACCTTGTCAGGTCTTTCCTGGGCATGTGGACAGCCTATGTATGTTCATGGTCTTTACTGGATACCCAGGAATAGCATTTGGGCTTTTCAAAGCCTTGCTTGGACATCTTATTCTTCAGCTTTTCCTTTTAATGGTTTAGCTTAGCTTATTGTTTGCCTCAGTTGTTACCATCACATTAGGCAGCTGCTGTGGTAAGCAGTTACTGCTGATAATTTTTAGCACATGCTCCTAGGGAAACTATACTGGAAATCTCTGACTTAAGTCAAACAAAAACAAACCTTAGAACTCAGGTTTTCAGGAGACAGGTGAAACTATGGCAGCTACCTGGGGACTGGAATTTAGAGAAACTCCAACTTTGTTTTGTCTTATCCAGTGGCTGTTAGGCTTCTGTTTTTCACTGTAGCTGTAGGTTGTTGGTGTTCAAGATAACCATCATACTCCGAAGAGACTGTGGGGCATGAGGTGGAGGAAACAGGATAAATTAAAATGCTACAACGTTCACTGTGGTTTTGTCTTTTTTTTTTTTTTTATACCAAGATTCAGCATTACCTACTTCAGCAAACATTCCGTAGACTGACACATGGGTTTGATTAACTTCCAGAGTTGTGAAAAAGGTGATTTTCATAATACTGTCAATGTTCTTGTTGTTTTTACAGAGAAAAGAATTTCGGTGCCCTCAACAAGTAACTATATTGTTTTTTTACGTGACAGTTGTAACTCTCAGTTATGTCTGAGTGTAGGACTGTCAAGTCAAATATGCAAGAGCCAAGTATGCACAAGTTGATTCTTTTCTTAAAAAATTTTTTGAACATGTATTCATTTTTGAGAGAGAGATAGAGTGTGAATGGGAGAGAGGCAGCAGAGAGAGAGACATGGAATCTGAAGCAGGCTTCAGGCTCTGAGCTGTCAGCACAGAGCCTGATGCGGGACTTGAACTTAGGGACAGTGAGATCATGACCTAGGCTGAAGTTGGCCAGTTAAACGACTGAGCCACCCAGGGGCCCCATATACACAAGTTGATTCTTGACCATATGCTATTTACTTGCCATAACCAATATGTGACTTATTAATAATATTCTGATACTAAATATATGTCTTTTAAATGTCTTTTTCTGTAAGTTGTGAACATATTTCTCTAACATGTAGATTTGTGCCTGCTTCTGCTTTTTAATTACCATAAAGTAGATATGATTTACCTGATTTGAGAGGGTGGGATTGTGAGTATATTCTGCAGAAAGAGAGTGAGTGAAAAAGCTGAACTCAGAAATGTTAAATCATAAGTTTCTAAACTCGGTATCATGGAATATTCTTGAAGATAGTAAGTTTTGGGAAAAGGCCTCATGGTAAAATATATTTGGGAAATTCTAGGCATAATATTCCTCATTTGAATATTTAAAGTGGATATTAGTAACCAAGGCCTGATGCAAAGTTGCTAAACTTTAAGCTAGCATTTCCCAAACTTATTTGCATGAGGAGCATATTCTGTGGATCATAGCTAGTAATATCATGAGAAACAAGTACATTGTTGCAGAAGAAACCAGTGGACCTCTAGATAATTTTATCGATTTACTTTAACTTTTTATTTCAGCTAGTTACAGACAAGATACGCAGAGGTGAGTAGTGGGGACAAGTAACGATGAAGGCGATCTTGCATACTTAGCTGGAGAATAGAAATGTACTTAGGTTTTACTAAGCTGTATCATTAGCCATATCTTTTATATATAATGAGGAATTAATAAGTTGACGAAATTAAATGTTTATTTGTGCTATAGAACTTAAAGAATGTAGTCAATTTGTTCTTAATGCTGTGCACAGTTCTACACATACAGCAGTTGTTAATGTGTGTGTGTAACGGATTGATGCATTTTATAAACTTTCATAGAGCTTATCACTGGGAAGAAAGAAAGCTATAGGAAACTGAAATAGAATTTTGAGCTCCTGTGTTTGGTTATGCAACCATTTCTAGGTTGGTAAATTCAGGAAAAGGTATTGAACTCTTTTGAACACTTGAGAAATAAACACATACGTATATGGTTACTTTATAACAAATCAAGAACAGATGGGAAAAGGACAGTCTTTCCAATAAATTGTGTTGGTGAAGCTAGACAGCCATGTGTTTATGGAGGAAACTGGACCAGTATCTTACACCATACACAAAAAATAACTTAAAAATGGAATAAATACTTGAACGTAAGAACTGAAACCATAAAACTTCAACCATACACAGGTGGTAGGCTCCTTGACATTGATCGAGGCAATGATTTTTTTTTTTTTTGTTTTGTTTTGTTTTTTTGCATCTGATACCAAAAATAAGGACAACAGATAAGTGAGACTACATCAAACTGAAATCTGTATCTACACTCTGAAGGAAAGAAATCAAAATACAAGTTACCAAATGGGAGGACATACTTAAAAATCTTCTTTCTGATAAGGGGTTTATGTCAAAAATATACAAAGAACTCCTACAAGTCAATAGAGAAATAGCTAAAAAAGCAGGCACATAATCTGAATACATTTTTTCAAGAACACCTGCAGCTGACCAACAGGTACATAAAAACCTGCTCACCTTCACCAGTCAGGGAAATGCATATCAGAACCACAATGAGATCTCCTCTCAACACCTGTCAGAAGGCAGAGTATCAAAGAGCCAAGAAATAACAAGTGTTGGTGAGAATGTGGAATAGAGGGAACCATCCTGCAGTGTTGATGGAGTCTAACTTGGTGCGGCCATCCTGGAAAATCGTGTGGAGGTTTCTCAATTAAAGAACTGCCATGATTCAGCACTTCCACTTCTGGATATCTATTAAAAGAAAAGGAAAACTCTCAAAAAGATATCTGTGCACCTACATTCATTGCAGCATTATTTACAATAGCCAACATAGGGAAACAACCAAAGTGCCAATAGATGGTGAATAAAGAAAATATCTCTTATGTGGAGTCTTAACAACAAAACTCAAGTTCATGGGTACAGAGAAGAGATTAGTGGTTGCCAGAGGTAGGAAGTGAGGGGTGGGTGGGAGAAATGAGTAAAGGGGGTCAAAAGGTAAAAAGAAAAAAATTTTAAAAACCCAGTCAACCAAAATAGACATCACCAAATCCATGTACAAGAAGTCCTTAATTTGATTCCATATATCTTTCTAATGTTTCGTTAGCTGATTTCCTAAGCCATGATAAATTACAATTTTTTAAAAAAAATTACTGCAGAAAAACTGTTGTCAGATAATCCAAAGGGTAAAAATTTTGCATTTCAAAGGCATATGATTTATACTAAATTTTAGTAAGAATATGTTTGATGTTTTTGAAATACACTTTGAAAATAGATTACTTCTTGAAGGTGTTTAGTATTCAAAATTTCTTGCCCCTTTTTTCAAATTCATAGTAACATAAGGAAGGAAGTAATCTGTAAAAGACTAAAATCATGATCTTACAAGTGTCTAATCACTTCTAGTGCTAAATTCATTATAGCCTGGACCTTGAATAAACCTGACTTGTCTCTTAGATATTAATTGCTGATTAAAATGGTGTGTGTGGATAGATGTATCTATAGATCTATACAGATCTATCTAGATATATATAGGTATCTATATATCTAGATATAGATATATCTATACACACACACTAGTGTGTGTATATACACACATACACACTAAATTTTTTACAGTTTTTGGACAAATGATCATTTTCTATTCTGCCAAGTCCACCATATATTACCAATGTATTTTAAAAAGAGTAAGTATTGGGCACCTGGGTGGTTCAGTTGGTTAAGCATCTGTCTTTGTCTCAGATGCTTGAGCCCTGCTTGTGAACTTGAGCCCTGCTTCAGGTGAACCCCGCTTCTTTCTCTCTCCCTCTGACTCTCATGGGATGCTCTTTCTCTCTCTGTCTGCCCCTGGCTCACTTGTGCCCCCCCCCCCCCCCCCAAAAAAAAGTAAGTACCATTCCTTTGGATGTTGGCTGAATAGTAGATGTATTGTACACATTTATTTACAGTTAAAAATGGACTCTTTTGAACCTCAGATTATATATATTTATATAAAATATAAATACAAAAAATACAAAAATACATAAAGAAATATAAAAACCTGTGTTGTAAAGTTGAACCTTAAGTGATTTTGTGAATGATAATGTTTCTGGCTAGAATTCTAGTTTTTTGAAGTTTGCCATAGTGGGGTTATAGTGTGTCTTAATTATTTTAATGATTGAAGTACAGGTATTTTATACAAGCTGTCTAGAAAGCTAGTAGGAAAGGATCCACTTGGCCTTCTGTGGCCTGCAGTGTGTACTGTGTTATTGGAGGGTTGGCAGGCTATCATGTTAAAAAAGATCCCAGATTACTGTTTTCTCCTTCAAAACACAGTAGTGAGGATTTCATCAACAAAATTGTAGGTGGAGAGTTACACATGTGTGATTCTTATAAAGAAAGCAAGAATTTTTTAATTTGTTTCCAAATTATTATGACATAATCTAGGTGCAGTACTCTATAGTACTTCTAACAGGATTTGAAACAAGATTGGTGGTATTTTGAATGTAGTCTATTTAGATTTTTCTGCATTTGATCAGAGTATTTGCACAATGAAATGTCCAGGATATATAAACTTTCAGTTAGAAATTAAGGCAGGATTCTAGAATCGTTCAGGAGACTCAGTAAAGTAAAAAAAAAAAAAACAAAAAAAAACAACCAAACAAGAAAAAACAAAAAATCCCTCAAGGTATCCTGGACAAATTGGCAGACATTTTCTCCCACTAAGCGTGCAGTGAGTGTGGTTAAAATTACTGTCCTAAGGTACAACATGTATGTAGTTTTTGAAAATAGATGAGAGAAGTTGTAACAGGAAGCCTCTTTGAGCTTTATGGAAATGGAGAAGAGACTAAAATTAGGCCAAGTGTGCATTAGCCTTAGGCAAAGGCATGTGTGGTGGTGAATATGGCCTAGGATTTTGTAGCAAGTCAGTGATGGAACACACCCTTGTCAGCTGTGTTGAACTTCCACTTCTGTGTAAGGTGGGGTAGAATGAGTGTATGTTGCACATTGCCCCTTTATTGCTGAGCCAAGTAGCTTCCCCTTCCTCCTTAGTGCATGTATTGATAAATTATATGTAGATAAGGGTATACACACATTGATATAAATATACTGACATAAAAATTTCAAGACGAATACACCGTTTACCTTAGGAAGTGTTTGAATGAAATGAATGTATGAAAGAAAGAGTATTTTACCCTGTGGAGAGCAATGCTGGTCTCCAGAAGCTATTTCCTTTGAGTTACTTTTTTTTTTTTTTTTTTTGTCTGTACAACATGTGCTCTGAGCCACAGTGTTCAAGGTTACTTGACACCTTTTTCTCCAAGGCTGTGATCCTTTTGAAGATAGCCAATTTCATGTGGGGTGAATTGGAGCCCTCCCTTGGTAGGGTCCCTTCCCTAAGACAAGAAAACACACACACAGACACACACACACTTCAAAGTAACCTGGCTATGCGTGTATGTGACAACATCCCTCACGACTTGTAACATGAGATCACTTAATCAGACTGCATGTTTGTGTGTGTTACCATATATGGGAGACAAAGAACTAGGAAATATATTAAAAACTCTGCCATATGGCGTTCGGGGCTCAGTTTAGGGCTCAGCCTGACTGAGCCGTGCTGGCACGAATACAGTTGCTTCCTGGAAAAAGGAAAACCTCGATGTCACAACTCTGTGTGAGAATCTTGCTACATCCCCACTATTGGAAATGAGAAAGGAAGACTATTTCTCTCAGGGGGGTGATTGAAAGGGTGCATAGAAATATTTCTACTTTTTGAGGAAAAAAGGGACAAAGTTAAAAACATGAAAATGAATTGGAATGCCCTACTCCTGGCACTTACTTTGACTTTATTTCAACCTAGAAAGACAAAAAGATTCTAACTCTTATTTTTCTTTTACATTGTGACAAGGCAATCAGAAATGGCACTGGCTGGGGGAAATATAGGGGTTTTTTCATGATTTGGTAGTTTTCAGGCACTAGACAAAATTAGTCCCCAGTTGGTCCAACTTAAAGTTTCATCAGGAAGAAAGTTTTATATCTTTTTGCTGTGCATTTGCATGATCAAGAAAGATAGTTTCTAGTTTTCAGGGAAATCACTCAAATCTTTCACAAGCACACTTTATGGAAAAAGATCACACAACATAAACTCCTCAAGATTGGGGTAAGAACTCTTCTGGTATGTTTTGAATTTGTTTCTCTCTCTCTCCTAACCTCAAAACATAACACATAAAACAGTGAATATGTAATGAATGAAATGTATAAAAATATATAAATGACATATATTAAGATTGGTAAGTTTATTCTGAGAATATTTTTTCATCTTTTCTGTGATCCCAGTGCCTAAAAATTAAGATAATTTTAGCTCATACAGGACTTGATTGGTCTTAAATCTTCCCATGTGAGAATTCCGTAGAGAAATAGTACCTCTGTGATGAGTGTTGAGTGATGAGTAGGGCAGATGATTTTTCTTGATTCCATGACATCTACATTTTAAGAGAGATTTCTTTCTTTAGTATCTATATATATTTCCTCCTCTTGATATTTTCACAATGAAAACTAATTAGTTTTTTTGTTTGTTTTTTTACTTTTTTGTATTTAATTTAGGCCTGTGTCTGTTAGATGTCTGTTTAATATGAAAATCCTTTTGGGGGAGAGAGTGTGTTTTTGCTCACATTGAATATCAGAGAATAACTGTCAACACTCGGGAAATAATGATTATTAATCAAGGAGGGAATGCATTTCCTTCAGAAGACTGAGACCTGGCAGTGGGTAGGAGTCCTCTGTTTTGTTCTCAGTATTCTCTCTCAGCTTTTTTCTTTTTCCTTTAGTTTTTCTTAAAATATATTCCACATCTTTTTTATGAAAGACTACTCTTAGACCATGTTTTTTTTTTAGCGTAAAGACTAAATTTCGAACAGTTTTTGGACAGATGATCATTTTCCATTATGTTTCCTATGTACCATATATTACCAACATAGTGTTCTAAAAAGAGTAAGTACCATTCCTTTTGATGTTGGTTGTATAGTAGATGTATTGTACACACGTATTTATAGTTAAAAATGAAATCCTTGAACCGGAGACTATATAAGGCACTCTAAACCACTTAGCATGGTGGAAGATTCTAGAAGTTCATGCCGAAGTTAAGCTGATATGGCAGATTTCACATGTATTGTGAAAGAGTTGCCAGAGTTCACTCTTGGAGGGTTTCAGTGTGATATTTGAAATATTGTTTTGGGAAAGATTTTTGGATCGTGACCATATTTACAAACAGCATTGATGTTGTTACAATTACACAGTCACCAGTTTTGTAGGAGAATTTTGAGGTGAATTGCCTCTATTAACAATTCTTCCTGTTCCTTTAACTTTCCAGTGTTCAGGGTATCTCCTTGACTATCTCTTGGTTTTGCAAAGAAAGGAGACTTCAGGTTTTCCAAGACAGACTCTAAGTTTCTGGAGAAATGGAATTGGTAACTGGCAAGTTGTTGACACATTTGTTAGAACTAGGGTTTTTGTTGCTTTATGATTAATCCATTTTTTTCTATTCCTCTGCTTAATTTATGATTTGTTTCCTGTAACTTGAGTTTTACTTGCCATATCTCTTCCGCTGTAAGAACAATGTGTGCCATTGTAGGTTTGGCTTCCTTTCACAGCTTGCAGATTGTTTTGTTATGTCGTAGTTCAAATTTCTTGCAGATGGAATGTGATTTACTCCGCTTTATTTATTCATCCAGACCATAAGCCACAGATCATCTGGTAGATTGGCTACTCTGTTGATAGGTCCTGATGCAATAGACCAAACACCAGAATGGGGCTGGAGAGGGAAGAAATGACAGGAAATAAAACATGGTTGATGCCTCTTTACCATGGACTGTAGATTAGGCATTTTCCTTAAAAAAAAACCAAAAACGGCGGGGGGGGGGGGGGTAGGCAGGGTAAGCATCTAATACATGTACTATAAACTTAAAACAATTTCAAGTAGAGGTACCTGTGTAGCTCAGTTGGTTGAATGTCCATCTCTGGGTTTCAGCTGGGGTCATGATGTCAAGGTCATGGGATAGAGCCCTGCATCAGGCTCTGTGCTGAGTGTGGAGCCTGCTTAAGATACTCTCTTTCTCCACACGGTCACTCTAAGTTAGTACCTGCGCCTGGAATGGGACCACAACCTTAGCTGCGTCGGCTACCCACCACCGCCTCTGGACCATGGACCCCTGCAAAGTGAGCGAGCTTCAGGCCTTCATGAAAATGTGTAAGCAGGATCCGTCTGTTCTGCACACCAAGGAAATGCGCTTCCTGCGGGAGTGGGTAGAGAGCATGGAGGGTAAAATACCACCTGTTACTCATAAAACTAAATCAGAAGACAATATCAAGGGAGAAAAAACAGATAGTAAGAAGGTGGAGGAAAACATAAAGACAGATGAACCATCAAGTGAGGAAAGTGATCTAGAAATTGACAATGAAGGTGTGATTGAACCAGATACTGATTCCCATCAAGAAATGGGAGATGAAAATGTAGAGATAACTGAGGAAATGATGGATCAGGCAAATGATAGAAAAGTGGCTGCCGTTGATGCCCTAAATGATGGTGAACTATGGGATGCCATTGACTTGTTCGTGGATGCCATCAAACTGAATCCTCTCTTGGCCATTCTATATGCCAAGAGAGCCAGTGTCTTCATCAAATTACAGAAGCCAAATGCTGCCATCTGAGACTGTGACAGAACTATTGAAATAAATCCTGATTCAGCTCAGCCTTACAAGGGGCGAGGGAAAGCACACTGACTTCTGGGCCATTGGGAAGAAGCAGCACATGATATTGCCCTTGCTTGTAAACTGGATTATGATGAAGATGCTCGTGCAATGTTGGAAGAAGTTCAACCAAGGGCCCAGAAAATTGCTGAACGTCGTCGGAGAAAGTGTGAGCAAAAACGTGAAGAGCGAGAGATCAAAGAAAGAATAGAAAGGGTTAAGAAGGCTCGGAAGAACATGAGAGAGCCCAGAGGGAGGAAAAAGGCAGACAAATCAGGAGCTCAGTATGACTCTTTCCCAGGTGGCTTTCCTGGGGGAATGCCTGGTAATTTTCCTGGAGGCATGCCTGGAATGGGGGTGGGGGAGGGAGGAATGCCTGGAATGGCAGGAATGCCTGGGCTGAATGAAATTCTTAGTGACCCAGAGGTTCTTGCAGCCATGCAGGATCCAGAAGTTATGGTGGCCTTCCAGGATGTGGCCCAGAACCCAGCAAATACGTCAAAATATCAGAGTAGCCCAAAGGTTATGAATCTCATCGTAAATTGTCAGCCAAATTTGGAGGTTAAGCATAATGCCTTTCTGACAAAGCCCTTGCTGAAGGAAAAGCAACTTCGATCACCTATTGGATGTCACAGTAATACAAACCAGTGTATCTCTGACGTTCTCATGGAGAAAGCTGGGGTGCTGTGAAGATAATCCCTACCCCTCTGCCCCACATGCAAGTGATTTACCATTAGGGTTTTCATTCAGATGATGTTTTCCTACTAGGGATTACAAACTTTAAACACTTTTTAATCCTTAAAAATATTTAAAAACATATTAAAAGGGTGTGTTAATTCCTACATTTTTCTTTATTAATCATAGCAGTTTTTTTCTTCCTTTGGATTAATTGGGCAAGGAAGATACGTCAGTATGGAAGATTTATTGCTCAGTTTGAGTGAAATAAAAGCTTATTAGCAAGAGGCAAATATAACATTTAAGTAGATGAAGTTTGAGATGGGTATATGGTTACTGAGACATTTTGACTGTCTTTTTAAATGTTTTATTTTTTAAACATGATTTATTTCAATAAAACCATTGGGACCACCAGTATTGGAGTAGGACCTGGATAGGGGCCGTAAGTTCTTGGCAGGGCAGCAGCAACCTTTCTCCTTTAATATAGCATGCATACTTGTGCAGATGCATTTAAATCTTACCCTGTGGTGAAGGGATGATTTTTATAATGCTGCAGTAGAGTTGGATTACTTAGCTGTGTTCTTGTGTGATACCGAAAATAAACATTTCGTATTATTTCCACACACACGCACAAAAGATACTCTTTCTCTGTCTCTCTTTTCCCTCCCTCCCTCCCTCCCCCCCTCCCCCCAGCTGCTGCCCGGCTCCCCTGCTCATGTGCTCTCTTTCTCCCTAAAATTAAGAATGAAATAAAAATCTTAAAACAATTTCAAGTATACAGTATTTCACTTGATGATGTCCTCAGAAAAATTCAGGCAAAAACTGAAAATCTTCTATTGTTGTAGGTATTTTCACTACTAAGATAAAAATGAGTATGACATTAAAATTGTTGTTTGACAACTCAGTTGTTGTATCATGGACAGTTTACTCAAGGAAAATGAGGTTAGAGATTGTGTATTAGTGTACTTTGAGGCTTTGTTACTAGTGGTACAAATTTTATTTGCTCCATCTATGCTAGAGACAAGGGCTAGTGTAGTATATGAAATGCAAGGGTCTCAGTACATCAAAGGCTGGTGGCCAAAGTTAGGTGTAATGGTCTGGAGCAGTTGTTGTTTGCCAGGGGCATACTCTGCTCATCCAGGATGGAGTTCATACAACATACAGAGGACGTGCAGAAAGTGACCTATCTATTGGGCTGTGTTCTCACTCACTTGCTTTATACTTGTTGATTAAAAAACAAAACAAAACACAAAAACAAACAAAAAAAAACCCTCCTTGTAGCTAATGGGATTTATTAAGTTCCTCAGAATAGCTTGTTACCTATTACAGAAGAAATACTGAAATCCAGGTGTTCCTAGATAACTTTCCAGTGTATCCAGATCATCTTGCTGTAATGGATCCTTACCAGTCTGTAACTGCACTATGAAGTTCATCCTGTCCAGGGACCACAGTTTTAGCTCTCTGTGGATGAGGGACAGGTGTGCAGGTCTTCATTCTTTCTGTACGCGGCAAGGCTTTTGTGTACATGTGTGTTAATATGCGTGTTTGATAAAATATATTCCTTAGCGTGTATTACATATATTTGATAGACTGTTTTAAAAGAAAATAGGTATTTAATCTTGTCTTTATCATCCAGCTTAAGAAATAAAACATTGCTGGTATTTTACTTGATGTCTTCAGTATTCTCCTTTTTGTTTTCATCCTTGTCCTGTGTTCCCTTCGCTCCTATTTTAATTTTGTGCTAATAATTTTCTTGTCTACCTCTACAGTCTTAACCAATAACTAGAGTTTCCTAAAATTACTTGGTTATGAATATATGTATGAAGAGAGTCTTACTGGTAATATTTCTCCATGACTTTTGGTAGACATTATTGAGACTCCTTCTGCATATATTTGTAGTTTATTACTTAGAGTTGCTTGCTGTATTAGAGAATAGTCATTAAAGTCTTCCTAGTTGTCGGTAAATTTCAGAAAACTTTTCCAACAACTTAGTTTGCCATAGCTATATCCATGGTGTGTAATAAACCATCCAAGAACATGGTAGTTCAACATTAATTTATGCTCATGTGCCTGTGGGTTAGCTGTGATTCTGATATGGACTTGGCTAGATAGCTCTGTTTTGGGGTAGCTCTGCCTCACACTGCAGGTGTATATATGCTGGACAGTTTTCCATGCTTTGCCTTTCTTTGATCAGCATTTTATTCCAGGTATGTTCTTTTATGGAAGTGACAAAGGTATAAGAGAGTGGTAAGCTGCAAGGTTTTTTAAAGGTTAGATTTAGGGGCGCCTGGGTGGCGCAGTCGGTTAAGCGTCCGACTTCAGCCAGGTCACGATCTTGCGGTCCGTGAGTTTGAGCCCCGCGTCGGGCTCTGGGCTGATGGCTCAGAGCCTGGAGCCTGTTTCCGATTCTGTGTCTCCCTCTCTCTCTGCCCCTCCCCCGTTCATGCTCTGTCTCTCTCTGTCCCAAAAATAAATAAACTTTGAAAAAAAAAATTAAAAAAAAAAAATAAAGGTTAGATTTACAACCTTTGCAACTGGGACACTGTTACTTCTCCTATTGGATGGTACAAATCACGTGGCCAAATTCACGTGTAGTGAATTCATTTTCCCCATTCCCAGGCTTAGCCATCATGGATCTGTTTTCTGCCTGTGTAGTTTTTCACCTTGTAGCAGTCTTACAAATGGAATCCTAGAGGTGTAGTCTTCTGTGTGTGGCTTATTAGTTTAAAACATAATGATTTTGAAATTCATTCACATTGTCGAACAGATCATTTTTTTGTTCCATCTCTGTGGCCTACTGTTGAGGCAGATTTCATTCCTACTCTTAGTTATGACTTGTTTCATGATCGAAGGATGTAGATGAGAAAGAACAGAGTTCATGAAAAATGCCACAGGTAGTTTCCTAGATCATGTGTCAGTTGAGAGTTAGTGCTGAGGAAACTAAATTGCAAAGTAAAAGACTGTAAAGGGGTGAAACTATCATGGGAGATAGGAGCGAACTAGAGAGAAGACTAAAGATAATAAATTACAAGGAGTGTATTTTTTTTTTTTTAATGTTTATTCTTGAGAGAGAGGCAGAGTGTGAGTGGGGAAGGAACAGAGAGAGAGGGAGACCCAGAATCCAGAGCAGGGTCCAGGTTCTGAGCTGTCCGTGCAGAGCCTGATGTGGGGCTCAAACTTGTAAACTGTGAGATCATCACCTGAGCTTGTTGGACACTTAATAGATCGAGACACCCAGGCGCCCCAACGAATGTGTTTTAGAAGGAGGCTACTGGGCAAGTTGTGTAGAAGATGGGTTAATATTAAAACTATACTTCTGGTCAATGAAGGACTTCAGATAATGTCTAATTTAGGTTTAAGGCAGATAGTTAAAGTTTGAATTGCCCTGAACTCAGGTTAAATTTTGTAGAACTTACATAATGTGTCAATTAAAAAAAATAATAACTAATCTTGTGAAAGGATTGGTGCTTCTCTTATTTCCCTCAGCCTGTGAGCATACCTCCGATATACCTGTCATCTCCTTGTGTTCAATTTGCCTATATGATTTACCCCAGCCTTACTCATCCTTCTGAGTGCCTGTAATTTTTATTTTTTATTTTTTAATGTTTATTTATTTTTTAAAGAGACAGAACATGAATGAGGGAGGGGCAGAGAGAGAGGGAGACAGAGAATCTGAAGTAGGCTCCATGCTCTGAGCTGTCAGCACAGAGCCTCATGCAGGGATCGAACCCACAAACCACGAGATCGTGACCTGAGCTGAAGTTGGATGCTTAACCAACTGAGCTACGCAGGTTCCCCATGAGTACCTATAGTTTTTAATGGTTGGTAAATTATCCTTAAATATTTGCTTAGTAAATACATATGTTCCTCAACTTTCCTGATAATTCTTTTCTGTGTTTTCCCCATGAATGTTTGGTATTTATTTACAATTTCCTAAGAGTAATTTTACTAGATGTCCTACAGGTGACTTAAATCTAAATGATGCCTTGAGCTTTACCAATAGACCTACTCACTTTTCTACATCTTTCAGCCTATATAATAATGTCACCAGTCCTGTAGCTACTGAAATAACTTGTGACTTTTGATCCTCCTTTCTCAATATTTCCTGGACTTATTTCAGATACTTACCATCTCTTGACATTCTGGCAACAGCCTTTTAACAGATCTCTGTAAATAAATTTGAAGCTGCCTTGTCTCTGGGGTTGGATGGTGATAAAGGGTTTCCATTTCCCCTTAGTTTATATTAGGGCTAGATAATGCATATGTAATATGTCCATTCAATATATTTCTCAGCAATATTTTACTCTTAATTTTATTGTTAACCTTTGATCAGTTTACTTTTCCAATGATGGCCCAGGAGAGAGTGGAGTAAGATATTCCAGTGAAAGTCTTACTTTTTAATAGTGCTTGACAATATTTGATTGTGGAAGTCAACAGAAGGACTAAAAACACAGTTTTAGAATTACTGGTAAATTCATTTTCCCATGATAACTTTTCTCCCCAATTACCTGGAGACCCAAAAGGAAATAACATTTTCTAGGTAATGGTGAACTGATACACATGGATATTGTTTTTCTCTAGGTTCATAACGAATTTTGGTTGGGTAAGGTTGGCAAAAATGTGATAAACTGACAGTTTTGTTTTCTGTTGATAGGCACTTGAAACCCTTTTCTGAGTACAACTTTATGTAAACACATTAAAAAAACTTGTATACAAAGAAATCCTGTCCTTAGCCAGGTCATTTGTGCTTTGTTTCCTGAAGCATGAGAGATGCTTCTGAATTATCAGCCTCCTATGGACTTAGTCTGAAATTGTTTATTCATAAAATGATCTGATAAATTTTAAGAACCAAGCTTCTTGGATAACTGTCTCCCGTGCAATTCTAGAATATGTTGCATAATTCAGACAATGTAAATGTATGCAAACTGCTTAAAGTTTGATTTTCAGATGATAAATTGAATGCAGGTGTTCATTGTTTACCTAGTTGTAAGATAGCCTATTTTGTTTCTACTTGAAACATTCTGAGCATGGATCTGTAACTACAGAGTGAGAAACCTGTGCATGCATGCCTTTGATTTAGTTTTTCTCTAATGTATATATTGTTCTTTGTTGGGCAAACTTCCCAGGCTGCCTTGCAGAAATAATACTGTGAATGATGTTAAAGCTGAAAGGATAGATAGGTAACTGGATTATCTGTAGCCGTGGACCATGACACAATTACCATAAAACAATGGATCCTAACTTCGATGTGTGTTATAAAAGTTCAAACTGGTAAAATCCTTTCCCAGAAAAATAACCACATCATACACAAAACGTGTGAGTGGAAGAAGACAACTTGTCCATGTTGAAAAACCTCAGAAGACTCCAAGAATGATTACTTCAGGAATATAAAAGTGGTGAAGTGCCTGTGTGTGAACGTCTTGACAGTAGATCTAAACAAATAGCTAAGTGTTAGCTGTTGAATGAGTCATTAAGTATATAGAAAACTATACACTTGGAAGATAGGTTTTAATTCCAGGGAAGACAAAGGCTTGTGCAAGAAAGGAATTATAATAAATGACTTAGCTTGGAGGAATGTTTACGTAGTCAGTGATGTAAACACTCAATACTGATTTAACCAAAATTATGACATTGAAGGAGTGGGGAATTGGTAAGTATTAGTGTATATCATGGTGAGGTTGGAAGGAAAGGGACAGAATTCTTCAGTAGATAGACAGTTCAGAAGATAAAGAGGTAGTATCACAGTATGTTCAGAGATTACAATGTGATAAGTTAGTTGACCCCGGATTTTCAGTCCTCTTACACTGTTCTACTTCTGCACCCCTGCCATGGCCTCTTGGTGAGGGAAGGGTTTTCCTTGGTTATCAATTGTGGATTGGACCTCCTAACTTGCTTTGGGATTTTAGCAGATGTGATAGAGATGGAGGCTTAAGTGTGCTTGTGCTGTTGGGCTTGCCCTCTTGTGGTTCTAGTATTGCCGCTAGGAAGGCATATACTGGTTGGTTGTAGCCCCTCCGGTTTGTCTTGCAGAGTGTGACCAATGGGTCCTAGCTGCCGCAGCCAACTCAAAGCCCTGCAGCTTGCCGCACAACCATGTGAGCCATCACACAGCTCTGCAAGTGAAAAATAAGCTTATTACTACTGAGCCTGTGTATTTGTTTTCCAGCAATAGTTGACTGCTAAACATGGAAGTGAATAATAGAAGAGATAGTTGAATGAAGGAAAAATAATTGTGTATGGGGAAGACCAATTAGAGTGAAGGGGGTTAGGTAAACTTTTTTGTGACAAATCTTATAGGGATATTTGGTTCTTCAAAGTATGTACACTTAAAACTGATAAAACATATGAATAGAAAATTAAGGGAATAAAACAACATGATTGATTTGTAGTTGGAGTTCATAATGGAGATTTAGTGGATAGCCAATACATCAAGGCAGTAATAAAGCTCGAATGCCTTCAACTATAGTCTTCTGATTTTTTAAATGTTGTTTAATATAGTGTTGGATGCCTCATTGAGCTAAAATGGCAAGATTAATGTAAGGAGAGAGTAAGAGAAATGATGGATTGGAAGTTTTAGTCAGAGACTTGAGTTGTGGAAATTAAAAATGTCTTACGAGGAACAGATAGAGGTAAAATCAAGTTTGAAGGTGATTGCCAAAGGGGAAAGGTTGAGGGATGGGCAGAATGGGTGAAGGGGTAGTGGGAGGCAGAGCCTTCCAGTTATGGAATGTATGTCACCAGGATGAAAGAGCATAGGGAAGATAGTCAAAGATATTATAATAGTACCGTATGGTGACAAATAGTAACTACACTTAGGATGAGCACAGCATAACTTATGGACTTGTGGAGTCACTATTGGGTACCTGAAAATAATGTAACCTTGTGTGGCAGCTATACTTGAATTAAAACAAAACAAAACAAAACCTCAAAAAACAACTGAAATGAAAGGATCCAGAAGGAAAAAGAAAAAAAAAATCACGTTTCTAGAGTTGGAATGGTGGCAAGAGTGGACAGCAGACCCCAGTCTAGTTACTATCACCCACCCCCCTGGGAGAAGCCACAGCTTTCTGACCATCCCAGTCACCATGACCGCCATCCGGAGCAGTGAGGCCGAGACCCGGCAGCCACTGAAGACACCAAGCGTGGCCCCATGGGCAGTGGCACACAGAGTGGTGGCATCTGCCTGTGGGGACAACAAGGTCATCCTGATGAAGGTTTTGGGAACAATAAAATGACTGAGTATAAGAAACTGATATGGTTTCATCAACTGGAATGCCCCAGTTGATGCTGTAAAGAAGAATAATCCCAGGAAGTACCTTCGCAGTATGTGAGTTGGAGGAACTGTGGAGTCAGACGTTGAAAGAGAAAAGGGCGTGCAGGCAGCAAATGTGACAGGCTCTGAGTGGAATTTCAGTGACAGGCAGTCGGTAAGCAGCAGATCATAACCATTATCCATGCTATCCCCTTGGCCAGTGTCGTCCCCGCGACTCCCAGCAAATACCCAGTACAGTGAGAGTGGGGGAAAGAGTGGGAACTGAGCTTGCTCCTAAAGGCCTGGCCTCATGCAGGCTATGATTTCCATCTTATTACAGGTGGTTACCGGTGGCTGTTGGCCACAGTCTTCTGAGGTAGACTTCAGGGTAGACCCGTGAGATAAAATATGCATCGGGCTTATAGATCACCATTGCACAGGGGTCCTCCTCTCCAAAGACAGCCTAGTCTTTGGAGGATAGCACTGAAGAAGATAGGGAAGATTAAGGAGATGAGACCCAAAGTCAGCAGCCATCTCGTTGTCAGTGCTGCCACAATTTCACTTATGCATGCAGGTGCCCAGAAAACCCTAAATCATAAGATGGGCAAGAGACAAAAGCAGCCGAACCAGAAGCTGAGAATTCGTTAGCTCCAGAGGTTGAGAAGGGTGGGTCTGAGTACATGTGGGCTTACCGTCTCCACCGTCATCCAGTTGAGTCATCCAACAGGAAGAAATGAAGATGAGGGGCGCCTGGGTGGCGCAGTCGGTTAGGCGTCCAACTTCAGCCAGGTCACGATCTCGCGGTCCGTGGGTTCGAGCCCCGCATCAGGCTCTGGGCTGATGGCTCAGAGCCTGGAGCCTGTTTCCGATTCTGTGTCTCCCTCTCTCTCTGCCCCTCCCCCGTTCATGCTCTGTCTCTCTCTGTCCCAAAAATGAATAAACGTTGAAAAAAAAAATTAAAAAAAAAAAAAAAAAGAAATGAAGATGAAATTCCAGCAATAAGAAATGTAAAAAAAAAAGATCGGAGCTGAAACTTTTAAGTGCTTGGACCAGATAAATAGAATGATCTGCATTATCTATGTAGCATGGGGTTTTAATTTTATTATTATTATTATTATTATTATTATTATTATTATTATTTTACCTAAAGACATCTCATTTCGGTAGTGACAAACATGTTTTTAAAAAACTTTTTTTTCTCAACACCCCTTTAATTTTTATTGTTTTCGTGATGTTTATTTTGAGACAGAGATAGGCAGAGTGTGAGTGGGGGAGGGGCAGAGAGAGAAGGAGACACAGAATCTGAAGCAGGCTCCAGGCCCTGAGCTGTCAGCACAGAGCCAGATGTGGGCTCGAACCACAAACCGTGAGATCATGACCTGAGCTGAAGTCTGACACTCAACCACCTGAGCCACCCAGGCGCCCCCCTCAACACCCTTTTAAAGGTTTTTAAATTGTTTCATACCTGGTCAAGTTGAGATTTTTAAGAACCTCATTTTCAATTTGTAATAAAAGTTTACGGCTTAACTTTTTTCAAAAAAGTCAAATGACAAGCATCTGTTAATAAAGGTCTTAAATGTCAAAAAAAAAAAAGTTTCTAGGAGGATTACAGAAAAGTAGTTGCTTAGGGGAAGACAAAAGGTGAAACAAAGTTCTAGAGGATTTGAAAGTTTTGTATATGGGCTTGGAATTCAGCCAAGGTAGTTCGAGTAAAAAGGAAGACTGATCCATGTGCTTAAAACTGCAGAGCCTGTGAAGTAGTGAGAGATGATGGTACTATGAAGATGGGAAGATTTTACCAGATGACATGAATTATGGAAGGATAGCATTCCAAAAAAATTCCTTGCTATGGAAGAACAGTGGGGATCTGGAATATTAACTCTGACTTCAAGCCTTTTTAGTAACTGATGGTTGGGAAAGGCAGTAGATACCACGTGAGAAAGATGTCAGGCAGTTGGTGTACCTTCAGCTGTAGGTGGTGAAGAACCTGTTTACGTAATGAGATTGAGTGTACCACAGCATAACAGAATGGTACAGTAGAAGGGGTAGGGAAGGAGGTTAACTATGGGGTGAAGATCCATGAAGAAGGACCCAAAAGTATGGGAGGGATATTACTTTGATGTTAGTCATATGACTTTACTCCTGCATATGGAAAAAAGAGTAAAGCAAGATATACATAACAAAAGGCTTCAACTATGTGTGATTTACAGAGTACTTTAAAATGGGAAGAGAATGGGGCTCCTGGATGACTCAGTCAGTTAGGCATCCTACTCTTGGTTTTGGCTGGGGTCATGCTCTCATGGCTCATGGGTCTGAGCCCCACATCAGTCTCTGCACTGACAGAGTGGAGCTTGCTGAGGATTCTTTACCTCTCTCTCTCTTTCTGCCCCTCCCTCAATCGTGCTTCTTTTTGTCTCTTAAAAATAGATAAACATTAAAAAAATCTAATTAGAGAATGGGAAGAGAAAATCCAATACTCTAATGGTAAGAGTTGAGAATTCATAATAGTCACATACACCTTTCTTTTCATTTTCTATTTTTATTCTTCCAACTGCAACACTAATTTTTCTCATTTTTTTTCCCTGAAGGAAACTGGCTGTCAGGGAAAGCAGAAGGAAAAGATTCATAAACATGGTCAGAGCTATTCCAATATTGGTACAGAGGAAACAGAAATTTACACAAACATTAGATGTTATCAAAAAGTTTCTGGCTACTTATCAAACCCCAATTTGTATAGTTAACTATCTAAATTCATAACCAATATCCAGACTTTATCAAGGAATAGCCATAAACTATTCACTACACCAGACACCTCCAGTGTCTGTTTACTTTTTTTTTTTTTTTTAAATAACTCTCATTCTCCATTTCTCAAATGGAAGAAACTGAGGAACAGACTACATAAATATTTTCTGCCCAACTTGTCACATGGAAAAATTATTTGACTTCAGTGTCCATGCTCTTAAACACTTGGTAACGGGGTCTCAAATTCATGAGAGTATATATATACTGCCATCAGGTGAGCAAACCACATTTAAGGACTTGTGATAAATTTTAACAGATAATTTATAAATTTCTGTAAGTTGTTAAAGAACAAGAACAAATTGAAAATCAATACCTTAAATTTATCACAATGACTAGATTTCATATTTTGTAATAGAGTAACTCACATGGACTGTTATTTCAAATTCATTGTTTAGACTTTTAAATGTTCTTGACCTTAATTATCACCAGAATATCAGATTCATTTGTTTAAAGTATTAAATACATGTGTTTTGAAACAAAATCCTTAATCCAGAAGCATCTATTTCTTGGGGATATAATGTTGACATTGCTTCTTACATTACACTATATAAATGTTACATGAATTTTTTTCCACTAGGTAATAGAAGGACAATGTACATGTAGCAAGGGTTAACAAGAGCCTTCATGTCAACTCTGTCCCTTGTTCTTCCTTCTTAGAGGCAGTTTCTCTTGAGACTTTTCAAAGAGATTCTATTCATTCTTAGGTCTGTGAATCTCTTCCCATTTATAGGCACCCCTTCCTAAGGAGGCACAACGCCTTCTTTCACTTAGTTTCTCATTCTGTCTGCGTAATGGTCACCTGGAGACTCTACTTCACTACTCTGCTAGCAGTTGCCTTTATTTTTCTACTGTGTGGGGGATATCTTGCTTTCCATATCCTTTGTCTGCAGTTTACGCAGTATAGTCCTCAATTGTGTGGAGCACCATGTCCTGAGAAAAGAGGGCATGGGGGATTCTCTGCTTTCCTATGCACGTAAAGAGCATAGAAGGTATCACTCTATTTCAAGAACAGCAAAAATTTGAGCAAAGTGAAAAATTAACTCTTTTTAGATCCATCAGCGGTGAAGTCACAGGGCAAACTACTGTCCTCAATATTGCAGACACAGGAGAAATTTAAAGTATTTTGAACTAAATACAAATGAAAACATTGACCTTTGAATATAGCAGAACAGTGCTTAAAGGGAAATACATAGTGTTCAATATACATACTAGAAAAGAAGAAACCTGCAATTGATAATCTAAAATTCCATATTAGGGAATTAGAAAAAGAGCAAATAAATTCCAAAATAGGTAGACGAGAAATAATGAAAACTAGAGCAGAAACAAATGAAATGGGAAACAGTAAGATCAAAAGCAAACCCAAAACTTGGTTCTATGAAAAGATTAATAAAGTAACTGTGCCACACAAAGAGGAAGGAGGATTCAAATTACTAACCCAGCATGGAAATAGGGGACATCTTTACAGAACCACCAGAAAGTAAAAGGATAATAAATGAATAGTGTGAACACCTCTACGTCCTCAAAGGGGAGGATAACCTGGATGAAACGGACCAATTAGTTGAGAGAGACTATCTGCCAAAACTCACATAAGAAAAGACAGTCTGAGTAGTCTTATATCTATTAAAGAAATGAAATCAGTAATTTTCCAAAATAGCACCAATTCTGGGTGCATTCACTTGTAAAGTCTAGTACATGTTGAAAGGAGAAATTATACCATTTCTCCTCTAGAAGACAGAAGCTGAGGGGATGATTTGCTAACTCATTCTGATGCCAGCCTAACACTAAAAACAGACAAAGGTATTACAAGAAAGCAACAGACCACTAAGTCATGAACATAAGTGAAAAAAAAAAAATAACATTAGCAAGTAGAATCCAACAATGTATGTGAGGAATTAAAGACTTGAGCTCAGTGGGAATTATCCTAGGTATCCAAAGCTAGCTCCTCTTAAAAAGAAATCAATAACAATATATCAACAGGCTGAAGAAAAAAATCAAATAATTCATTACTTGCAGGAAAAGAATTTGGCAGAATCCAGCACCCATTAATGATAAAAGTTTAACAAACTGGGAATAGAGGTAGCACTTCCTCAATATGGTAAATGATATGTACAAAAAACCTACAGCTAACATCACACTTAATGATAAACTAGAAACTTTCCCGCTAAGATCAGCAGCAAGGCAAAAATGTACCCTCTCACCATTCCTTTTCAACATTGTATTGGAACTCTTAGTAAGAAAAGGAAGTAAGTACTTTGGGAAAGGTAAAATAAAACTCTTGGCAGGTGACAAAATTGTCTTTGTAGAAAATCTGGAAGAATGAACCAACTCTTGGAGGGAAGTGGTTGTAGAAAAGTTGCATAATTCAAAGTTAATATACAGCAGTCCATCACTTTCTTATATAATAAATCAACAGGTGAAATTTGTAATTAAACACATCATCTGTGATGGATTTTGGGGGTGATGGTGGGGTTTGGAGCCAATGGCCAAAAAAGAATTCTTGATGTCTTTGGTGCAAAAAGATGATGTTATTAAGCACAGGGACAGAAGCCCATGGGCAGAAAAAGCTGCAATAGGCTTGTGACGGGTAACTGATTATATACCCTCAGGTTGGGATGGGGTTAGGGTTAGAGGAAGTCTCTCAGTTAGCTTGGAAGCAAGGTTCCCAGGACCTTGAGGAGCTAGGTGGTGTTAGGAAAATGCCATTTATAACCGTTTAGAAAAATCTCAGCCATGAGACCCTTCAGATATCTATCAGGGGGCCATAAGCCTGGAGTATGGTTGCCAGCATATATCTTGGGGGAATTGAGATAAAGGACATTTCCAACAGAATTTTTATTTGTTAAAGTAGACTTGCAGGATCCTGGGGTGTCAGGATAATGTTAAGCCAAGATTCCCTTTTGCTCCTAGAAAAGTGTCATCGTCAAGGCAGCTGAGCTCCTACAGGGAGGTTACTCTGCTGGTTTCAAGGACTTGTTTAATGGGCTGTAGACAGTAAGGGAATTGAATTTTTCATTTGCCTTAGTTTCCTGCATCACCATGGCAAGCACTTAAACCCCTTTGCTTTGTTCTTGGGTAGCCTGGAGTGTCCAAGGAATATTACACATACTTCACTTGCAGGGAAGGGTGCTAGCCTGTACTTTGCCCTCAGCTTGCATTATGCTCCCTCATCAATTTGTATATAGTGCCCCCCAAATAAAATACTTGAAAATCTGTCCAAATATGTATTAGATCCATAGGAGAAAAGCTACAAAACTCTAAGCAAAATTAAAGAGCTGAATAAACGAGATCTATCCCATGTTCATGAATAGAAAGACAGTATTACCAAGATGTTAGTTCTTCCTATGTGGTCTGTAGACTCAAAGCAATCCAATTAAAAAAAAAAAAAACAGCATTTTTTTTGTATGTGTGAACTGATTTTAGAGTTCATATACAGAGGCAAAAGATTCAGAACAGCCAGTGCACTATTTAAGAAGGATAAAATTGGAGAACTGACACTACTGAACTTCATGACTTACTATAAAGCTATAGTAATCAAGACTGTCTGGAACTGGTGGAAGAACAGACAAATCAGTCAGTGGACAGAGTACAGAGCTCTGGAATAGACCATGTAAATGGCTGATTTTCATTAAAAGAGGAGAGGAAATACAATGAAACAAAGGTAATGTTTTCAATAAATGGTGTAACAGCTAAACATACACATGGAAAAATGAATCTAGATGTAATTTACACATTTCACAAAAATTCAGAAGGGATCATAGACCTGAGTGTAAAACACAAAACCATAAAACTCCTGGGAGAGAGAAGAAAACTTAACTGACCTTGGGTTTGGTGATACCTTTTTAGATACAACATCAAAGACATAATGTACAAAAGAAAAAATTGGTAAATTGGACTTTATTAAAATTAAGGGAGAATATACCTATAAAAGACACATGTGATAAAGGACTCCTATCCAGAACATTAAAAAAAAAAACTATTAAAACTCAACAAGAAGAAAAAGAACAATTCAAAAAATGGTAAAAGACCTCAATAGTCATCTCACCAAGAAAATATACAAATGGCAAATAAGCATATGAAAAGGTGCTCCACATTCTAAGTCATTAGGTAAATGCAAACTAAAGCATTGAGATATCACTGTACATCTATTAGAGTGGCTAAAATTTGAATGCCAACACCTAATGCTGGTGAGGATACAGAGCCACAGGAATTCATTCATTCCTGGCGAGAATGAACGTAGGACAGCACATACACTTGGAAAGACCATTTGACAGTTTTCTTATAAAACTAAACATACTCCTACCATATGGTCCAGGCATTGCACTTCTTGTTTACTCACACGAGTACAAAACTTATGTCCACACAAAAACCTACACGTGAATGTTTATACCAGCTTTTTTTCATAATTGCCAAAACTTGGAAGCAAGCCAGAAAGGTGAATGCACACATAAACTGGTATATCCAGAAAATGGGATATTACCCAGGGCTAAAAAATGATCGAAGAAGACATGAAAGACATACAAGAAACCTAAATGCATGCTTTTATGTGAAAACAAAACAAAACAATCTGAACAGGCCACGTACTGTGAGTGCAAGTATATGACTTATGGAAAAGGCAAAACTATGGAGGCAGGAAAAATTCAGTGGTTACCAGGGGTTGGAGGCAAGGAGGAGGATGAATAGAAGGAGTGCAGAGAATTTTTAAGGCAGGGACAATACTCTTTATGGTACCAAAATGATGAAATACATTACGCATTTGTGCCAACTCATAAAATGTAAAAACGCTGGGTGAATCCTAGTGTTAACTGTGGACTTGAAGTGATAATGATGTGTTGGTGTAGGCTCACCAATGTTAGCAAATGTTCCACTCTGGTGTAGAATTTTGATAATGGGGGAAGCTGTGAGTATGTGGAGGTAGAGGGTATATAGGAAATACGTATACCTTCTTTTTTTTTTTTTAATTTTTTTTTTCAACATTTATTTATTTTTGGGACAGAGAGAGACAGAGCATGAACGGGGGAGGGGCAGAGAGAGAGGGAGACACAGAATCAGAAACAGGCTCCAGGCTCTGAGCCATCAGCCCAGAGCCCGACGCGGGGCTCGAACTCACGGACCGCGAGATCGTGACCTGGCTGAAGTCGGACGCTTAACTGACTGCGCCACCCAGGCGCCCCAAGAAATACGTATATCTTCTATTAACTTTTGCTGCAAACCTAAAATCGCTCTAAAAAGACAAAGCCTATGAAACTCAAAATGAAAGAGATTGCAGAGGAACTAAAATTCTGTTGAGACCCTCAGTGTTTGTAGAAATCCATATCCTTTCCTCACACGTGATGAAAAAGTGTTTTTGAAGTACAGTTTTTTTTTTTTAATTTTTTTTCAACGTTTATTTATTTTTGGGACAGAGAGAGACAGAGCATGAACGGGGGAGGGGCAGAGAGAGAGGGAGACACAGAATCGGAAACAGGCTCCAGGCTCTGAGCCATCAGCCCAGAGCCTGACGCGGGGCTCGAACTCACAGACCGCGAGATCGTGACCTGGCTGAAGTCGGACGCTCAACCGACTGCGCCACCCAGGCGCCCCTGAAGTACAGTTTTATGTTGACAATCATTACCTTCAAAATTATGGAGAAACTATCCCTTTGTTTTTCTAATTTTCATTCTTGCTATTATGTCTCAACCAATTTGGGCTCCTGCTTTATAGGAGACCTTTTGTTGCTCCTAATTGAGTTTGGTGTATTTTCATTCATGAGCTTCTACATTCCTTGAAACTTTTTAATTTGGAAACTCATGGTCTTCATTACTGTAATTTTTTTTGAAACACTTGATCTTTCTCCTACTCTTTTGTGTTCTTCCCTTCTGACTTTTATTTTTTCTTTTCTTTCTTTTTTAACATATTGGACTTTGTGGTCACTGTTTTTTCTCTGTTTTCTGCTTTTTAAATATTACCCTATTTTATAGTTATAAACACTTTCTCCCTGATCATGCTTTAGTCCTTTTTTTTTTTACCACATAATTCTGTAAACATTTTAATTTTTGCCTTTTTGACTTTAGATTTCATGTTAGTCTTGGTTTTCAGTTAAATCTGTTTTTTTCTGGTCATATTTATCTGTTGGGTGACTGTACTTGTTGGCTTTTGTAGGTGGAGCTTGTTGACTTTGAGTTTCATTATAACCATGACTGAGATGGACCGTATTTGGGGATCTCTGACAGTGTCCTCAGGGCTTCTGCCTAGGAAGAATATTGTTTGACATTCTTTTGGGCTGCAGGTTGATAGAGGCAGAGGGTTCTTAGCGTCAGTGTGTGTATGCGTATTTTTTGTGACCAGTGATATCACTATGATTCCCATGCTGAATCATAAAGATCTAAATTTTCAGCAATTACACACTGATTAACTTTCTTAATGTGAAAATCTACCACTGTGGTAGTTGTTTTCTGTTCCATCTGTTGTGTTTCTTTTTCTGCCTGCCTTTATATTAATTTTTTATTTTAAGGATTCTGTCTTATCACTGTTGATTTCTTATTTTTAACTTAAAAATACTTAGTGCATGTCTTGGCTTCAGAATGTATGTGTAGTCACGGTCACCTTCAAATAATAATATAGTATTCATGAGCCCAAAGTAGTAGGTTGCACAAGGGGAGCCTGCAGGGGTGTAAAAGTTCCTGTTGAGCATGTGGCTCCCAGAAGTTCTATATTCTCCTACTCACCTCCACTCAGTACTTAGCAATGTGTTGAAATTTTCTACTTATTTCTTCTTAGCTGCTTGTATGACACCTGATGTCTCTTGTTCTTCTGTTGTACTGTCTGTAAGCTGGTGATGGCATTCTCTCTGTCCTTGGGGGAGGCCTGCCTTTTCTTAGGTTTAAGGATGCTTGGTCCTCTTGTGACCTTGGCTCTGGTGGATTCAAGAAAAGTTCTGCTTTGGTAACTTATCTGTTTTTTCTTCAGAAAAGAACATGACTTCTTCCAGCTTTCCATATGTTACACAAAAATAGAAATCCTAATCAGTGTTAGTGAGAAATGTAGAAATTCAAAATTTAATGGGTCATTAAGCATGTGTAGTTTTGAATTTACCCCCACAGTAAATTTTATTGCAAAGATTACCAAAAGTCTCATAAATAGTTGTAATATTAGTCTATAACAATGAATGACAAATTCAGGCTCTTCTTTTTGTCAAGATGGCTCAGCCTCTGTTTCTAGTATATATTTCCTATATACCTGACCAGAATTTTCTGTGTTTCTCATTGGCCCTAGTGGCTGGAATCTTAAAGACTTCATATACTTTGTAGGCTGTTGCCATCTTTCATGGTACAATATGTGGCCGGCAAGAGTCTAGCATCCAGTAATTCTCTTTGTACCACCGAAGACAGGAGGGAACACCTGTTCCTATGGTCTCTTCTCAGTATGCACTTCGTGAGCACTTTGAAGTCTTCCCACAAATGTGGTAAATATCTTGTTTCTGAAAAGAGTCAAGAAAAGGGCTAATACTGGTCATCTTTCAGATTTAACCATGGGTTAAAGAGAACATTCTGTTGACTGTACATACATCTCATGTACTGCTAAATGAGACCAGATGCTGGAATTACAAAGAGGTTTAACAAATTCATTTATTTGCATATAACTAATGTTGGTAATACTTTTCAAAGATTATAATGTCTAAGAAATCTGTCATGTTAAAGTATATCAAAATGGAAGATAGAAGCTGAGACCATCCTAGTCAACTTGGGACTATGTATATTTGATGCTTCTATTTTCTTCGCCGTTACCTTCCCAAACCACTGTAGCTAGGGTTTTGGAATCGCCAGTACAACAGTACAGCATTGGCAACAAGTGCTGCATTTCATACTGATATTTGTGGCCTTTCTTTGGTCTTCTTTACATGGGTATGTTCATTCTAAAATCCAAATCTATCAGATGTCTGAAACTTTGGTATGTTTTTATGCCACCTTTTCTCTTAAAGGTATCCCTCTCTCCTCCAATTGTATTCAGTCTTTAGAGTGAGATCAGAGACCATTTCCTTTGAAAGGCCTTCTCTGATGCCTTTACACAGAATTAAGTATTTTATTTCCTGGTCTACTTATAGATATACTTCTAGTGTTGCATTTATCACATTCTATTGCAAAATATTTGTTATAGATCAGCCTCCTTTTTAAGAGGTGAGTTCCTTGAGGACATAATACATGTCTCATTTATCTTTATGTGCTGGTATGTAATACAGAGCTTGGACATGATCGGCACTCAGTATTATTCACCTGAATTGTTAGTCATTTTAATAGTTTTGCCTGAAATGCTTAAAAATGTTGCTTGTATTTTGCTAAGTTTATGAGAGGCTTTTCCATTCCTGTTTAATAATGGAATACTGAAATGTTTTCAAATTAAAATAAAAATACACATTTCTAAAAATGATATGTTGACAAGTAAAATATTAAAATGAACAAGAGCTGTGACCTGCAAATATGTTGATGTAAATATCAGAGTTGAAGTTTGATGGATACGTGTATTTGTTAAATAAAATTCTGATAAAGGGATCTTCAGCCATACTCTGAGACATTTTAGAAACATGCTTGGAAAGGTAGCTTATAATCAAAGGAAGCAAAGCATTATGTTTATTTGATCCCTAAAACTATTGAGGAAGTTTAAAACTTAGGATTACAACTTTCCTACACTGTATATATTTTTTGACTTTTAGGGCACAGGTAAAATTATTGTGTATTGTGTATTGTGATTAATAAGTAGCGAATCAATTAATAAGTAGCTAATCAAAGAGTTAATGAGTTCTCTAGGCCCTATCTTTTCTGTATTGATTATGTAATTTAAAAAAAAGTTGTACTTAAAATATGTTGAAACAACTTTTTCTCCTTTATTTATTTATTTTCTATCCAGTGTAGTGACTATGACTTGGAATTTGGAACTGAATGTTTACAGTTGGCTCTAAAATATGGTCACATTAAAGCCAAACTTGTGGAAGGATCACCTGACCTCTGGAAGGTAAGGGAGTTGGTGTTTTGCTCTGGGTCTTGGCTATGCTTGTATATCATTCCTAAAACCCATTCTGTAAGTGTAAACACTTTCTGGCTGCTTCAGGAAATGGAGAAGTGGTATAAAAATATGTGGTTTCATACTGAAAGAATATTTTGAGGAAAAAATGTATGTATGTATGTGTGTGTATGTATGTATGTATACATTAAAGGCATTCAGAGTTTCACTGGGTTTTCTGAGCCATCAAAGTATGGTATCATTTCTATTTCCTTGTTTTAAGAAAATTCACTTGGAGATAATTTATTCAAATAAATTCCATTTTAGCTGATAAGATGGTTTTACTCATTGTTTTTCCTTCTCTCTCCCTATATCCTTCTATTCTGTTGCTTTACACTGCTTTGGGTTAAGCATGCAACTCTGCTTCCCACAGTGGCAACATTTCCTTCTGGTCCCTGGGGTGGTGGCTCCAACTTAACTGGGTTAAAGAAATATCTGCCATAGTTCTGACTCTGTGGACTGGATGACTGGACCCACTTGATAGCCCCAGTGAGCAGTTGGACTCTTGAATGTAATAAGGTTTGACTCATAATGATAAATTCTTTGTTTTGGAGTATGGAGTGAAACACTCTCATACTAAAGCTTCCTGTGGAGGATGGAGTGTTTCACAGTGTGGCTTTCGTTTGTATAAAGGTGGAAATGTGTCGAACTGAACGATCTATTCTGGAATAGGGTAGGGTTGTTTTCTTTTTTCAAGTATTGCTGCTTTTGAAATATGGGATGAAAATTTATAAATGTCATACTGATAATTGTATCTAAATCTGGTTAGGAAAGATTCATTTTAACTCTAAGATTTTATGAATCCAAAGGCATGTTTCCCCATTGACTTGAAAACAAACCAGAGAGCAAACCTACTAAGTTCATTAGGTATTATGTACATTAAACTGAAGGGCCTTGCTGCATTCTAAGATTGTCTCATACACACTTGAAATGTTCTGAAATTACAAAATATTGGCATGTCTGGATTATTGGCTGGTGGAGAAAATCCATGCAATATTATTGTTTTTTTAAGGGTATCCAAATGTCATCAATCCAGCAGGCAAATATTTTATTCATTCTGTGTATTCTTTTCTATATGTGGCTCGGATGGTGATGAACATATTGTGAGGACTGTGATGTTTACCAAGTAGATGTTTTGTTCAAGATGCTGACTCCTATCTCTGTAAGGCCCCTTTTGACTGTGTGCTAAATTAATTTGTAGGCAGAGGGAGAAGGGAGTGAAAACTCGCAGACAACATGTTAACATAACACTCCCTGACCTCATTTTTGATATCTTAGGGGGTGTGGTAATCTATCTCTATGGGTGTTCAGAGCCTTTTTGAAACTTGTCAAGTGCCCTGAGATTTGCAGATGAAAGTAAAGTAACACATTGCTCTTGAAATTTTCCACTTGTTCCTCACCAATTTATTTCAATTAAAAAAAATAATTGTGAAATCTCATATTTCACTGCTTTCTCCAGCAACACAGTTTTAGCGCTCACATCTTGGTGCTTGGCTTCCCTTTCATGGGCACCAATGTCTGTGCCCAGAGTCAGGGTTTGGCCTTGCCAAGTGCTTCTCATCATTCCCCTTGTAAGTCATTTCATGATGCTGTTACTGGTTAAATTGTGTCCCCCACAAACTTATGTTCAAGTTTAACTTAACTCCTGCACTTGAGAAAGAGACCTTATTTGAAAAGTATCTTTACAGGGGACATAGGTGGCTCAGTCACTCGAGCATCCAACTCTTGATTTCAGCTCAGGTCATGATCTCATGGTTGTGAGTTCGATTCCTGCTTTGGGCTCTGCGCTGACCACACAAAGCCTGCTTTTGGGATCCTCTCCCTGCCCCTCCCCCCCCCCCACTCTGCCCCTCCCCTGCTCTTGCTGTCTTTCTTTCTAAAAATAAACAAACATTAAAACAAAAAACATCTTTACAGATCTAATGAAGTTAAGATGAGGTCTTACTGTCATCGAGTAGGCCCTGAATTCAACAGAGAAGAATAGCCGAAGGGGGAGAGAGATAAAGGGAGGATGCCAGTGACTAATGATGGAGGCAGAGACTGGAGTGCTGCCTCTACACGCAAAGGAAAGCCAAGTGGGAAGAGGCCTGGAAGCATTCTTTGACACATCAAGCTTTCAGAGGGGGACATGGCCCTGCTGACACCTTGATTTGGGACTTCCTGCCTCCCGTACTGTGAGAGAATAGTCTCAAAGCCACCCAGTTTGTGGTTGGTTATGGTTACCCTGGGAAACTAATAAACATTCCACAAGCTTAGGCCCAGAGGGATCAGCCTTATAGTATCAGTTTACAAACCTGAAGGGATAAGGGGAAGCCCATTTCTCTACAATGTTTGAAGAATGGGATTTTGGATTCTAAAAGGGTCCTTAACACAATGGATTGGGCAAAAAGTCTTTTTTTTTTTTATTTTTTTATTTAATTTTTTTTTTCAACGTTTATTTATTTATTTTGGGACAGAGAGAGACAGAGCATGAACGGGGGAGGGGCAGAGAGAGAGGGAGACACAGAATCCGAAACAGGCTCCAGGCTCTGAGCCATCAGCCCAGAGCCCGACGCGGGGCACGAACCCACGGACCGCGAGATCGTGACCTGGCTGAAGTCGGACGCTTAACCAACTGCGCCACCCAGGCGCCCCGGGGCAAAAAGTCTTTTAATGTCAGTGAAGATGTCTTTTATAGATACCACATTTCTTCTGTTGAGGTGAAATTATTTTGAGTACAAATACTGTAGTTGTTGCAGCTTCTATGTTTGCTCTTCCTCCTGTCTCTCATTGTCTTCCTCCGCAACCCCCACCCGCAGCTTTTTTCTTGTTGCTGATATTTTCCTAGCTGTTGGTATCACCTTGTTGAGCATCTGGATGACATTGTGTGAGCTGTCTTCAGTATAAAGGCTTCTCATTTAATTTTGAGGTCCTGGCATTTTGTCTGCGTAAAAGTTTTTCAGTTTCTCTTTAAACCAAAGCAATGGAATCTACACTTAGAACTTAGTGTTCTAATTCTATACTAGCACTAAAGATGCTACCATTTTTTAAAAATATAGATCTGAAAGAATATTTAGTACAAGGAGGCTAAAACTGATACTGGAATCAGAGGGCTGAGCCAAGTACCTGGCACGTGATTCACAAATCTTGACAGGCTGAAAAATGCATTTCAGGAGGCATTTTACAACCATAAAAAAGTAAGGCAAGGGAGGATTCTGAAACATGGATCCAGGATACATTTCCCTACCCCTCAGAAGTCAGGGAGTTGTCTCCCACTGTGATGTGAGGAGTGACTAGGCATGTCTCATGCCTGCATGTAGAACTCTTTGAACTGCCACCAGAAATCCCAAGAGGGACGTTTTGTATTTTACATACTTTTTTGTAAAAGTAAATGCAAGAAGTAAATGCTCAGAGTTAGGCCACCTCTCTTGGAGTAGCTCCTCTGTGGCCTGGAGGAAACATTTAAATCACCGTGTAGGGTAGAGGATGTCCCCCACTCCCTGGGACAAAGAAGAGAGCAGGACTGATTTCTGGAATAGGAATTGGCTCTCTTCCTTTCCCTTAAGGGGTTGTGCCTTGCGAGGCCTTAGTGAACACATTATTACTTTTACAAAGTTTCATCTAGTAGACATAAGAACTTCTCCTTTAGTTTATAATTGTACCATATTTTTGTCCCAATATATTTAAATACATGCTCACTACACTATACAGACTGAATAGGTTTTTTGTTTTTAAATGTTAGAACTATCCTTAAGGCATAAAAGATTTATAACCAGGTATTAAAGAAATTCAACTGTGTTCCATTGTCTGAAAATACTTGTTTAGGAGGAGCTTCTGAATTGTTTGGAATATTACTGGAATAACTGACTTTTCAGGAATCCTTTTGATGAGAACTACCCCCCCCCTTTTTTTTTTAAGATCCAAGTGTTCTGCCATCTTTGTTTAAAACAGAAGAAACAAAATAGTCTCACTTCTTTTTAATTTCAAAAATGCAATGTGGTGACCTTGTTTATTTTCAGAGGTTTTCATCTAGTCATCCAGTGTAGACAAAAGAATATCTTCAGATAGATCCAATTGATGAAATAAATAAAATCAATATATCCCCAAATCCAAATTTGTGTCTAATAACACACCATACTCTATTTTTAAAATTTATTGTTTTCAGGCTTCTAATCATTGCCGTGACATATTCATTTTCTTACAAGGTAAAAGATGGGAAAGATAGGGATTACGTGTTCTCTAATTTACCGAAGATGGTGGTCAACTGAACTGGGCACTGAGAAATCTAAATTCCTACATCGAGTGCTGACACCAAGCAACACAAGAAGGTGTGATGGTGGTGGTCTTGGGGACCTACCCTGAGGCAGCTGAGGGAGCCCTGGCCACGGAGCCAGAAGACCACCGCTCTGGCTCTGAGTTTCAAGCTTCTTTTTCATGGAGTAGTTTTTTCCTGAAGTTACACACTTAGCTCAGATGAAATACTGCACAGAAGCACAAAGAAAAGAGACAGAATGGATAGCTGTGGGGCATATGCGGGGCCCTGAGCCTCAGGTGCACAGAGCACCTGCCCTGGTCTTCAGGCGGCTCCTGAGCCTCTACTGAGCGGTGTGAAAATGAGTGATGGAAGAGAGCCTCAATCCTCTGATTCACTTAAGGGTTGATGTTTTAAAGTAACGAATTTTCATAACGCATTGTGCAAGGTCAAAGGAAAACTACAGATCATGCTGACAGAAGGAAATCAACTTCAAAACTGATCTAATAAACTTTAGAAAATTAAAAAAATAAGGCAAGGGCAACCCATATTACGGTAAAAGTTTGACAGAAAAAGTATAACTCATCAGTTCAGAATTAAAGCATTTTCCAGTACTGTTTGTTCCCTTTGAAGTACGTTAACTTTCAATTAGGAAAAAAAGAAAGCTATTTTTAAATGCAGTATTTTACGAGTTTGTGAGAAACATTTTGTACTTTATTTTCATTAAATCTGTGTTTGGTGAGAAGTGGAGTTCAAGTAGTAGATGTAAGGCATTATGTAGAAGATATTAGTAAAAAATAAAAGCTTTAATCTGTGTATAGTCAGTATCCACAGCCTACAAGAAAGAGTAGACAAAAGGAAATGGAGGAGTCTGTTGTTTATACGGTTAATGATTTAATAATAGTGGAGAAAGGACCTTTAGGTGATAAAAATGTGTGTCTTACTAAGATTGATTGCAATGCAAAACTTTTAAGTGTTTCAAGAATGCTAGAAAAGGGATTTTAGGATTTGAGACCAATTTTTCTGTAAGTTAAAAAATGTGTCAAAATCTCCTTGAAAAAAAAAACAGTATAAGGTACTTTCATAGTTCCTCTATTTTAATTTTAAATGCAGTTTTATTCCTTATAGCAGGAAAGAATACAAAATGAATAATGGTAATTAGGCCGTTTCCTAGTTCAGGTCTAAGTTTGCCCTACACAGCAGAAAATTATTACAGAAAAACACTAGTGTCTCATTTGAATTACAAACATTGAAGCCTGATTTTAGACACCTAGTTGACTTTGGGTTTTCAAGAACACAGAAGAAGAACTTACTTGATGCATTTCTTCTAAGAAAATTTCTCCACCAAAATGTTGTTTTCATAGGTTAAGGCATTTTGCTCATTCTTTTCATTGCTCTATTCCCAAAACAGAATAGGACCTAGAACATAGTAGTTATTTGATAAACATTTGATGAATGAATGAATGAGATCAATATAGTGTTTAATTTGGTGAATACATCTGTTTTGTATCCAGATAATGGAATTATATTGTGGATCAGGAACTATCGTACTAGTTTTGGTTTGTATATGCTTGTTTTGGCAATAATGTAGCAATGCCATATTTGACTTTAATAGTTTAGTTGAAGGCTCAAACAGCTTTCTATCTTAGGTTAGTTACTACTTTTTGTTTTTGTTTTTTTTTTTTTAAGTGTACTTATTTTGAGAGAGAGCAGGTAAGCCAGTGGGGGAGGGGAAGAGAGAGAGGGGGAGAGAGGGAGAGAGAAGCCCAAGTAGGCGGCTCGCTGTCAATGCAGAGCCTGATTCCTGGCTGAAACCCACGAACCATGAAATCATGACCTGAGCCAAAGTTTGTCACTCAACTGACTGAGCCACCCAGGCACCCCTGTTAGCTACTACTTTAATTTTGAATTTTAGGGTATAGTTTTGCATCAGCATTTACCTACCAGGATAAAGGCATAGCAGGGGAGTCTTTTTTGAGTAGAAGTGCCCTGAGCAACTTGGGCTGAACACAGTTTCTATAGAAGTCTAGTTATGAGATAATCTGAAGGAAAAAAAGTATGAGTAACAGATACAGAAATATACTAATTTGTTAAGGATTTTTCAAAGTGTGTTTTTAGACCCTTTTCATCAAAATCATCTGGGTACTTTAATGGTAAACTAACTCCTAAGCTTATAGTGCTTATCAGTGTAGTACATTATCTTCTAGGTTTTTCAATTCTGATGTGAGAACTAATTCTGCAGACCCATACACCTGACAGGCTCTATTTGAACTCATGGCTGTGTTCTGGGAAGTATGTGCCATTGGACTAAAGCAGGTTACAGTTAGAAGGAGGATGTATATATGTTCTTAAGGAAAGATAATGATTGTTCTTATGTACACGATGGTACCATCTAGTCTCTATCAGATGCATATATCAATAGAAAGCTTGAAACGTGAACCTTGTCTACATAAAGATCTCTGTTCAGAATGAAGTCTCTCTTAATGTGAATTAATCTTTTTTTAAAATTTATTTTTGAGAGAGTGTACAAGTGGGGGAGGGGCAGAGAGATAGAGACACGCAGAAGCAGGCTTCAGGCTCTGAGCTGTCAGCACAGAACCGCATGCGGGTCTCGAGCTTGTGAACCGCGAGATCGTGACTCGAGCTGAGTCAGACGTGTAACTGACTGAGCCACCCGGGCACCCCTTAATGTGAATGAATCTTTGAGAATCATCTCATTTGAACTAAGAATGCAATTTTGTGATTTTTTTGTTACACATGCTTTTCTTCCTTCCTTACGCCATAAAACTTTACTATGAAACAGTAATAACCTCCAGTGCTGGTGCTTTTATTTAAACACTACCACGTTGTCTTGGAAATAGTATTTGAATTATAGTAATAAGGTTTTGGTAACCACTGCCACATAATATCTCAATTTAAAGATCTAAAATCCAATATTAAGCAGTTTGCAGAAATAGAATATATTTTTCTGAACTTGGTAATGTTGTTATAATTTATAAATTGTCCATAGTATGTGTTCATAGTTTCTCCATAATAATTTCCTTTGGGGCATAATTTTATTGCTCTCACATTCCTTCCTGGTCTGTTAAGTCTAATGACTTTTTTTTTTTTTTTGGTCCTTTAGGTGACCTACAAACGAGATCTGTATGCAGCTGAATCGATTATTAAGGGTATGTTTGGCCTTGTGACTGTCAGTTCCTGTGTTTCAAAAATGTAAGCCAGTTTAGAATTTCTCATGACATTTTAAATCCCAGAATTCTCAGAAGTATAAATGCCTGTAGGCCACAGAGGTCTGTGATTTGGTGTTTTTGGAAAACAATTACATTTTGTGTTTCCTGCTTGTGAAATATCACTTATTATTTATGTCACATTAGTTTTAATTTTTATAGAGGAAATACTTAGAAAAGGATGGGACCCTGGGGCGCTTGGGTGGCTCAGTAGGTTAAGCGTCCAACTTCGGCTCAGGTCATGATCTTGCGGTTTGTGAGTTCGGGCCCCGCGTCGGGCTCTGTGCTGACACCTCAGAGCCTGCAGCCTGCTTCAGATTCTCTGTCTCCTTCTCTCTCTGCCCCTCCCCTGCCCGTATTCTGCCTGTCTCTGTCTCTCAAAAATAAATAAACGTTAAAAAAAAATTAAAAAAAAGAAAAGGATGGGATCCTTATACTATTAGAAGTAAAAACTGACTTTAATTAACTTAGGATACTTACTTTTATGAAGAGGCCAGCTTCCACTGCACCCCTTAGAACACTGCCACACTAGTACACTGTATATCATGTTCGTATGAAGCTATTTTTCCCCCAACTAGAGAAGTAAAGCTAGATGATCTGTTAAATTTATTTTCAGTTTTGACAATAACTGTGATTTTGTTTTGGAATTTAGATTCTACACGTGTAATAACCCCTTTATCAATGTTTTTCGTCTCCCATCTACACTAAGGTAGTTTGTTTATTATCAACAAATATTTGTTGTTGTGCTAGGAATGCAATGATGATGCACCAAGCATGTTGAGTGTGTATCTTGGCAGCCTCTGTCACTTAAATTAGTGTTTCTTAACCCTAGCACCCTTGGTATTTGAGGTCAGGTAATTCTTTGTGGTGGAGACTGTTTGATCCATGGTAGGTTGTTGAACAGCATGCCTGGCCTGTATTCACTAGGCACCTGACATACTCTTCCCCTGGATGAAACATCTAAGATGTATCTTGAGAGAATCACTGTTAGAAAACCGTTGTCCTAAGGGGCGCCTGAGTGGCTGGGTCAGTTAGGTGTCCAACCTCAGCTTAGGTTATGATCTCATAGTTCAAGTCCTGCATTGGGCTCTGTACTCACAGCTCAGAGCCTGGAGCCTGCTTCAGATTCTGTGTCTCCCTCTCTGTCTCTGTCTCTCTCTCTGCCCCTCCTCCCCACACGCTCTATCTCTCAAAAATGAATAAATGTTAAAACAAATTAAAAAAATCTGTGGTCCTAGCAAAAATTACAGTGCTAATCCTGAAGCAGGTGTGGTGCTTTACAGTCTGTTACTGACTCTTTTGAAATAAAGGATTGACCTGTGTGCTTAGGTTTTGACTGAGAGCTGAACGTCTGTATTCATGCTTGGAAGTTGAAAAAAAAGTGCCAAATCTGAATTCTCAATGCATCCGTTTGTTAAGTAGGTTTTCCCCAAATTTTGAATTATCAATTGGCTTCCCATTCACAAAACTGAAATCTTTTCTCTGATCATGACATTGTATGTTTGTAATTTACCCTTAAGGTTTTTGTCCTTCAAGAATATTGTTTCAAACCATTAATGTACCATTATTTATACATCTGTGTATCTGTGTATGCAAACAGATCATCTATAGCTGTAAATCAAAATGTCGACATGTATTTACACAATAAGCAGGCATTATGTAAACATTACTGTGGACAAGTTGGCTAAACCATGATGTGGTTACTTATGCTCTCAGCACATGGAAATAGAAAACTAGTCTGGTTTCCTTACACAATCATACCTTTGTTACCTAGGTAAAATGGACATGACTTACTTTGTGAGTAGTTGGTAAGTGGTCCTACTGAGGATTCTACAGATTATATTTGCCTAGTGTTTATCAGATCAGGATTCTTATAAAAGTCTACATTTGAAGTATAATTGTAGGGATTATACTTTTGGAAATTGTATAGAGATAAATTGCTTTTCTTATTTACACATGTTTTAGTGTGCTATTTTTATTTTTATTTTCATTAAAAAATTTAATGTTTATTTTTGAGAGGGACACAGCATGAATGGGGGAGGGGCAGAAAGAGAGGGAGACACAGAATCCAAAGCTGTCAGCACAGAGCTTGATATGGGGCTCGAACCCATGAACTGTGAGATCATGACCTGGGCTGAAGTCGGACACTTAACTGTTGGAGCCACCCAGGTGCCCTTATTTTTATTTGTAAAGTATTTTTTAAAAAAGTAGTCTTTTATTCTCAGAGTAACTAATATGACTGGATGGAAAGAGCTCATCAATGATCTCCAAGGTTTTCCTTATGCTCTAGGGTTTGCATTTCTATCTTCCCAGGAGATTGTGATGTTGTGGATATACTGGGAGGGCCACTGCTCTGGGGCCTCCTCTACTCTTAGTGTGGGCTTCTAGATCAACAGAGTTGAGGTTACCTGAAAACTCGAATGCAGAATGTGTGACCCCACCACATTAAATCAGAATATGAATTTTAACAAAAACTCTGGATCATTAGTTTGTATGTTAAATTCTGGAAACATTCCTCTAGGCTGCTCTTGAGTCTTTCATAGATCATTTCTTTTCAGATAATATTATTACTGCATTAAGAGCTTGAAGTCTTACTGTACTTTATCAGCTCCAAATGCTTGTTTGCATACCTGAAATGGCTACGTACCTTTGTGACTTGTCCTAATTCTAGTTCTCAGGCCTGATAGGAGAAACAAACATGTGTGACATAGGCCAACGAATACCCTTGGATTTTTTAAACTAAAATTGCAAAATAAAATATGATATATAGTAGAGTGAGCTACATACTCATCTATTTGCCTTTTCCTAGTAAATGTTCAAAATATTTTTCTAGACACTACTGTAACATGGCATTTATTGGGTACTAATTTTGTGTCAGACAATGTTTAAAGCATTTCATGGGTATCATCTCTTGGTTCTCCAAGTAATGATGTAAGTTGTGTCACTGTGTCCATATTGGAGTAAATAATCAAGGGTTCTAAGCAAGTACTGCTTTAAGACAGAAAATAAATTCTTAAACTACAAGTTTCTATCTTCAGTAGTTTATCTCTTAATGCAGCTGTTGCCTCTTTTTTTTGCTTATGCAGAGATTGTTCAAACTGTCTTCTCTGAAATTCTTGGACTGCATGTGTTTTGAAATTTGGAATACTGATTTTTTTTCAGAAGTTCATGCAGCACCCAACAAGTCACATCAGTAGTGGGGATTAAGGACCTTGCCACATAATGGAAATCAGAATGCAAGAATGTTTATATCTAGTACAGGAGTGAAGAGTATGAAGCGTCTGGTCCAAATTCAGGTCTTATTTTACCACCAAATTTATATAGGAAAACCATGATTAAATTTGCTATTTTAAGGCAATCTTGGATTTCAGCATTGCCCATTACTTGGTGTCATACGCTTTTAGATTGACTCTGTGAAGATGAGAGGATGTCTCTTCTTTTTTCTTATGTAGCCTGTAACACTGAGTTTAGCTGAATGGACTTGTATGTTGTAGGCTATGGCAAGGTTTTGTTCCTTCGAGTCGAAAAAATTTAAATGATGGGGACAAGTGGCCTTTTTCTCCAACCATACCACTTTACCTGCTTCTGACAGGTACATATTGAGACCCCCATGTATCAGTCCCTATATAATATATATATTTTCTCAAAGATGATATAAAAGATAATATAAAATCACATGTATTACTTTCATGTCAAAGTTGAAAACCAGGGTTTGGAATAGATGGCACTTATAACATTTAAATACATTACCTCTTTTTTTTTTTTTTTTTTTTAACTATAATGCTATAATAGAGATAATATTCCTCCCCTTTTGGAGATGAGTTAAACAGAGGTTTAGATTTAGTACTTTTCTCTTGGTCACACAGTAAGAGCAAGACGCCCAATTTAAATCCAGTTCTCTTTTTGTCTTTCAGTCTGACTTTGCTCTGGGGCGTGGCCACTTGGCACCTCTGATTCATGAGTTACTCATCCTGAGTACTGTAGTGAATATTAGCTTCATTAGTGCTCTTTTAGCCAGGATAGGCTAGGGTTTATAAAATTCAGCCTACCCGAATCTGATTGTGGCCTGATGAAGAGTGTCCAACCACACAGTCGAAGGTGGACATGTTCTCTTATGGTGCTGCGCTAACCACAGTGTATTCTTCTAGAGAGTGTGGGAAAGACATAAACCATAATACTAAAATAGTAGATTTCTAGACATGCCCAAAGGATAAGTAAAAATAAAAACTCAAAGCAATATTTTCAAAATGATTGGTTGGTTACTGTTTAGTTTTGTTCTTTGTTAATTCTGGTAATTGAATGTTCATCTAGCCATACCAGTTGTCCATTTCCAAGATGAAGGTTGGAAGTTTTCATTCTGTAAATCGTCCTTCCCCAGCTGCTTTTTCACTTGAATTCCAATCATTGCTGCTCAACAAATTACCTTCTGATGAAAGCATTTTCTTGTATAGGTATTTTAAGACTCTATAAAACATTTCTTGTTTTATGACATGTCTTGCAAGTGCATTTTGTACTCCCCAATTTATTTCTCACTAGAATAGCATCCATGTTTTGGTCCATCTGAATGTTTGTTAAAGTCCATTTTTTGTTGCTGTTGTTGTTGTTGTTCAGTGTGGGAATTTTGATGTAACCTTAACCAAGCTTTTGACTAAAATTGTGGCTTGTAGCGTCTAGAAATTTGACTTCTATTTTTGTATTTTTAGATAAGTCGTATTTTGAAGTTTATTTTAGCATCAGTATATTTATATAGATTTGCATCTATAGTGAAGTATTTGATAATAGTAAATGTGTATATAAAGTGTTCTATTTGTTCACACAGTTGTGTGTGTTGAAAATCATATAGTTAATCACAAATTTACTGTGAGGTAAAACAAAGCATCGTTTTTTGTATTTTGTTTTTTATAGTTAAAACAATTTTTTTAAATGTGTATTTAAAGACAGACAGAGAGTGAGAAAGGGAAGAGCAGAGAGAGAGAGGGAGACACAGAATTTGAAGCAGGCTCCAGGCTGTGAGCTGTCAGCACAGAGCCTGATGTGGAGCTTAAACTCAGTGACCATGAGATTATGACCTGAGCCAAGGTTGGACGCTTCACTGACTGAGCCACTCAGGCATCCCTTAACGTTTTTATTTAGGTAGGGGGCATCTGGGTGGCTTACTTGCTTAGGTGTCTGACTTGATTTTAGCTCAGGCCATGATCTCATGGTTCCTGAGATCGAGCCCCACGTCATACTTCACACTGACAGCACAGACCCTGCTCGGGATTCTCTATCTCTGCACCTCCCCTGCTCGCACATGCACTGTGTCTCTCAAAACAAATAAACATTTAAAAAAAGGTACTTAAATTCCATTTAAACAGACAGTGACCATTAGTTTCATGTGTACAATATAGTGATTCAACCGTTCCATACAACACCCGGTGCTCATCACAGCAAGTGCCATCCTTAATCCCCATCACCTATTAAACCTATCCCTCACCCAACTACCTCACCTCTCCTCTCATAACCATCAGTTCTCTATAATAATTAAGGGATTGTTTCTTGGTTTGTCTCTCTCTTGTTTTTACTTTGCTCATGTGTTAGGGTTTTTAAATTCTACATAAGTGAAATCATGTGGTATTTGTCCTTCTGTGACTTATTTCACTTAGCATAATGTCTCTAGCTACAACCATGTTGTTGCAAATGGCAAGGTTACATTCATTTTTATGGTTGAATAATATTCCCTTGTATATATACCACATTTTTATCCATCAGTTGATGGGTATTTGGATTATTTCCATAGTTTGACACTTGTAAATAATGCTGCTATAAACAGAGAGGTGCATGTATCCCTTTGGATTATTGTTTTTGTATTCTTTGGATGAATACCCAGTAGTGTGATTGCTGGACCGTAGGATAATATTATTTTTAACTTTTTGAGGAACCTCCATACTGTTTTCCAGAGTGGCTGCACCAGTTTGCATTCCCACAAACAGTGCAAGAGTGTTCCCCTTTCTCCACACCCTCGGCAACACCTGTTGTTTCTTGTATTGTTGATTTTAGTCTTTCTGACAGGTGTGACATAATATCTCATTGTAGTTTTGATTTGTATTTCCCTGAATATAAGTGATATTGAGCATCTTTTTATGTGTCTATTGGCCACGTGAATGTCTTCTTTGGAGAAGTGTGTGTTCATGTCTTCTGCCCATTTTTAAATTGGATTATTTGTGTTTTGGGTGTTGAGTTTTATATGTTCTTTCTGTGTTTTGCATACTAGCCCGTCATCTGACATGTCATTTGCAAATACCCTCTCCCATTCCATAGGTTGCCTTTTAGTTCTGTTGATCGTTTCCTTAACTGTGCAGTAACTTTTCATTTTGATGTACTTCCATGTTTATTTTTGCTTTTGTTTCCTTTGTCTCAAGAGACCTATCTAGAAAAAAGTTGCTATAGCCAATGTCAAAGAGGTTACTGCCTTTGTTCACTTCTAAGATTTTTATGGTTTCAGGTCTCACATTTAGGTCTTTAATTCATTTTGATTTTACTTTTGTGTGTGGTGTGAGAAAATGGTCCAGTTTCATTCTTTTGCTTGTGTCTTTTCCGTTTTCCCAGCATGATTTGTGAAGAGACTGTCTTTCCCCCTTGGATATCCTTCCTTTGTCAAACATTAATGACCATATAGTTGTAGGTTTTTTTCTGGGTTTTCTTTTCTTTTGTATTGATGTATGTGTCTTTTTTTGTGCCAGGACCATACTGTTTGGATGGCTACAACTTTGTAATATAACTTGAATTTTAGAATTGTTATACCTCCAGCTTTGCTTTCCTTTTTCAAGACTGATTTGGCTATTAGGGGTCTTTTGTAGTTCCATACATATTTTAGGATTGTTTGTTCCAGTTTTGTGAAAAATGCTGTTGGTATTTTGATAGGGATCGCATTAATTGTGTAGATTACTTTGGGTAGTAGAGACATTTTAACAACTTTTGCTCTTTGAATCCATAAGCATGGAACATATTTCCATTTGTTTGTGTTTTCTTGAATTTCTTTCATCAGTGATTTATAGCTTTCACAGTATGGGTCTTTCACCTCTTTGAGTTTATTCTTAGGTATCTTATTATTTTTTGGTGATGTTATAAATGGGATTTTAAAAAAATTCTCTTTCTGCTGCTTCATTGTTAGTGTATAGAAATACAACAAATTTCTGTATATTGATTTTGTATCCTGTACCTTTACTAAATTTATCAGTTGTAGCAGTTTTTTGGTGGAGTCTTAAGGGTTTTCTATATATATTATGATGTCATGTGCAGTCAAAGTTTGGTTTCTTCTTTACCAAAATGGATTCATTTTATTTCTTTTTGTTGTCTGATTGCTGAGGCTAGGACTTGAAGTACTATGTTGAATAAAAGTGTTGAGAGTGGATGTCCTTGTCTTGTTCCTGGTGTTAAGGGAAAAGCTGTCAGTTTTTTGCCACTAGGGATGATATTAGCTCAGTTTTTTTCATAGGTGTCCTTTATTATATGGAGGTATGGTCCTTCTAAACCTATTCTTTAAATTTTTATTTATTTATTTTTGAGAGAGTGCAAGCAAGGGAGAGGTTGAGAGAGAGACACAGAATCCAAAGCAAGCTCCAGGCTCTGAACTGTCAGCATAGAGCCCAACACAGAGCTGGAACCCATGAACCGTGAGATCATGACCTGAGCCAAAGTTGGACGCTTAACCAACCGAGCCACCCAGGTGCCCCTCTCTAAACCTCTTTTTGAGGGTTTTTTTGTCATAAAAAGATGTTGTTCTCTGTCAAGTGTGTTTTTCTGCATCAATTACAATGATCTTATGACTCTTATCCTTTCTACTATTGATGTAATATATCACATTGATTGATTTGTGAATATTAAACCACCCTGGCAACCCGGGAATAAATACCACTTGATCTTGGTGAATGACTTTTTAAAATCATTGCTAGCATTTTGTTGAGGATTTTTGTTTCTATGTCCATCAGAGATATTAGCATTAGTTCTCTTTTCTTTGGTTTCTTTATCTGGTTTGGATATCAGGATAATGCTGACTTTGTAGAATTAATTAGGAAGTTGTCCTTCTTTTTCTATTTATTTGAATAGTTTGAGAAGAGTAAGTATTAATTCTTCTTTAAATGTTTGGTAGGTTTCTCCTGTGAAACCATCTGGTCTTGGAATTTTGTTTTTTGGCAGTATTTTCATTACTGATTGAACTTATTTGCTGGTTATCAGCCTGTTCAATTTTTTTTCAGTTTTTGTAGTTTATGTGTTTCTAGAAATTTATCAATTTCTTCTAGGTCAACCTATTTGTTGGCATATAGTTTTTCATAATATTTTCTTAAACTTGTTTGTATTTCTGTAGTGTTGGTTTTTATTTGTCTGCTTTTTTGTGATAGTATTTTAGGATTTTTTTTTTTTATCTTGAAGAATATTATAGATTTTATTTTTTTTTCTTCCACAAACAGCTCCTGGCTCTATTCATCTCTTTTATTATTGTTTTAGTTTCTGTATCATTTATTTCTTCTCTAAACTTTATTATTTCCTTCCTTCTGCAGGTTTTAGGTTTTTTGTTTTTTGTTTTCCTAGCTCCTTTAGATGTAAGGTTAGGGTTTTTGAGACTTTTCTTGCTCCTTGAAGTAGGCCTGTATTGCTAAAAACTTCTCTCATAGAACCACTTTGGCTGCATCCCTAAGGTTTTGGACCATTGAGTTTTTATTTTCAGTTGTTACCATGTACTTTTAAATTTATTATTTTATTTCTTCGTTGACCCATTCATTGTTTAGTAGCATGCTGTTTAACCTCCATGTATTTGTAGTCTTTCCATATATATATATTTATTTGTGTGTGTGTGTGTGTGTGTGTGTGTGTGTGTGTGTGTGTGTGTGTGTGGTTAACTTCTAATGTCCTAACATTGTGGTCAGAAAAGATGCATGGTATAACTTCAATCTTCTTGAATTTGTTGAGGCTTGATTTGTGGACTAATATGTGATGTATTCTGGAAAATGTTCCAGGTGTACTTGGAAATATTTTGTATTCTACTGTTTTAGAATGCAGTTTTCTGAATATATCTGCTAAATCCATCTATTCGAGTATGTCATTCAAAGCCATTGTTGTTGATTTTCTGTTCGGATGATATGTCCATTGATATCAGTGAGGTGTTAAAGTCCTCTACTATTATTGTATTATTATTGATTAATTCCTTTATTTTTGTTATTAACTGTTTTATTGTTTGGGTTCTTCTATGTTGGGTGCATAAATATTTACAGTTGTTATATCCTTGTGTTGGATTGTTCCCTTTATTATAGAAGGTGTCCTTATTTGTCTCTTGCTACAGTTATTGTTTTAAAGTCTATTTTGTCTGATACAGCGTTGTTACCCTGGCTTTCTTTTGACACTCATTTGCATAATAGATGTTTTTCTACCGCCTCACTTTCAATCTGCAAGTGTCTTTAGCTCTAAAATGAGACTCTGCCAGACAGCATATAGATGAATGTTTGTTTTGTTTTGTTTTGTTTTGTTTTGTTTTGTTTTAAAACTCCGTTCTCTCACCCTGTATCTTTTTGGTTGGAGCATTGAGTCCAGTAACATTCAAAGTAATTATTGATAGACATGTATTTATTTCCATTTTATTATTTGTGTTTGTGGTTGTTTCTCATGATTTTCTCTGATCCTTTCTTTCATGGTTTGTTGATTTTCTTTAATGATCCATTGGTATTTCTTTGTCTATATTCTTTACAGATTTATTAGTGGTTTTTAAAATATGGTTACCATTAGATTTGTGTATGACTTCTCCTGCATTTGGTGGTCTGTGTTAAGTTGGTGGTCGCTTAAGGTTGAACCTATTTTTACTTTTCTCCTCCCCATATTTTGGGTACATGTTGTCATATTTTACTTTATTTTGTGAGTTTCTTGACTGAATTTTTTAAACAAATATACTCATTTTTACTTTTGTTTCCTACCTTCATACTGTCACTTTGGTCTCCTTTCTACTCATAGAGTCCCCTTCAATATTTCTTGCAGTACTAATTTAATGGTCATGACCTCATTTAGTTTTTGATTGTCTGGGAAACTGTGTCTCCTATTCTGAATGATAGCCCTTCTGGATAGAGTGTTCTTGACTGCAGATTTTTCCCATTTAGCGCTTTGAATATATCATGCATCTCCCTTCTGGCTTGCAAAGTTTCTGCTCAGAAAGTCCCTGTTAGCCTTATTAGTTTTCCGTTCTATGTTACTGTCTTCTTTTGTTTTGATGTTTTTAATTTTTTGTCTTTATCATTATATTTTGTGAATTTAATTACAGTGTTTCTTGCTGTGGATCTGCTTTTGTTGATTTTGTTGGGGGTTCTCTGTTCATCCTAGATCCAGATAATCTGTTTTCTTCCCCAGAGTATGGAAGTTTTTAACTACTATTTCTTCAAATAATTTTCCTGCCTCCTTTTCTCTCCCTACTTCTTGGACTCTTGTAATATTAATGTCATTACATTTGATTGAATCACTGAGTTCCCTAAGTCTATTCTCATGTGGTATAATTCTTTTTGGTCTATATTTTTAAATTTTATTACTTTGCATTACTCTGTTGTCTTTGTCATCCATTTGTTCCTCTGTTTCTTCCATCCTGCTGTCCATTCTATCAATTGTATTTCTCATTTCTTGTATTGAGCCCTTTATATCTGTTTTCTTATTCCTTTGTGTTAAGGGTCTCACTGATATTTTCCACTGTTTTCCTCAAGTCTAGTGAGAATCCTTAGGATCCTTTACACAATCCTTTAGGCATGTTATTTATATCTATTTTGCTTAGCTATAAGTCATGGCCTTGTCCTGTTCTTTCACTGGGGATACATTTCCCTATCTTCTCATTTTGTCTAAGTCTCTGTGCCTGTTTCTCTGCGTTAGGAAAGTCAGCTCCATCTCTTGTTCTTGAAGATAATGGCCTTATGAAGAAGAGGTCCAGGAGTGCCCTTTAGTGCAGTCCCCCTGTTCCCTAGGACCTAGTGTTTCCGGGAGTGTCTCCACTGTATGCTCTGTGCACTCTGCTATTTTGTCCTGGCCACTTTATCCTTCAGGCCGGTCATCTGTGGAGGCTTTCTTTGCCTGATGTGGGCAAGATTTGGTCCCTTTCCAGAATGTGGTGCTTTAAGTAGGTGTGTTCTGGTCTGCTTGTGATGAGACCTGTTGCCACCACTGCCAGAAGTGAGGCTCTGCACAACTCTCAAATCAGGAGGTGTGATCTGAGCAGGGATTTGAGCTGGTCTTCTGGGGGATGAGGCTTGCTGTGCTGGGACTCAGGCAAGTGAGACTGGGAAGTATAGTTGGATGGGAGTGTGCGGGAGGTAGAGCTTGGTGTAAGCTAGTTAGGTGGAGGTGTTGTGTTAGTTCCTGCAAGTGGCTCTGTGGTTATGCTGAGTGATGCGGTAGGAAGGTGGTGCCTCCCACTTCCTTTGTTCCTGGAGGAGTCTGTCACTGAATGCTGTCTCTCTAGGTAGTGCTCTGAGATGAGCAATTAACCTCCCCACTGTGTGCCCCAGGCACTCTTCTGGTCCCTCTTTTCAAGATGCCTATCCATGTATTGTTTGCTAATCTTCTCTCCCAGCTGACCTTTAAAATTCCAGGCTTTAAAGTGGTTTAAGCTGGTTTGCAGAAGTCAGGAAATTGGACCCTCTTGCTTTCCAGGCCAAATGCTATAGGGATTCCCATCACCATTTTACTGCTCCTTTTTCTGAGGTAAAGAGTGAAATTTAAAACAAACTTTGCTACAGTAGCGTCATTAAGCTCAACAAGACATTGAACTTACGCGATAAGTTTGTAAACATCTTCTTAGTGAAGAGGTATTATGCTTTACACAAGCTGGTTAAGCCCACCCAAGCCTGCTTTGCTTGCTCAGATGTCCCCAAACTATTAGTGTTAACAGATGCCAGCAGTAACATACTTAATCTAGATTTACATGACATACAGACAATCCCACCCAACACTTAATTTAATAGCCTGACTGACCTTATCTTGGCAAAAGGAGCAATATTCTAAGATTTTCGCAGAAAATAACCCATAGAATATTTATTTATTCATTCATTCATTTATTTATTTACTTAGTTATTTTTATTTAACTTTTTTTTTTTAATGTTTACTTATTTTTGAGAGAGACAGAGCATGAATAGGGGAAGGGTAGATAGAGACAGAGGGAGACACAGAATCTGAAGCAGGCTCCTGGCTCCTCACTGTCAGCACAGAGCCTGACGTGGGACTCCAATCCATGAACTGGGAGATCATGACCTGAGCTGAGGTCGAATGCTTAACTGATTGAGTGATACAGGCGCCTCTCCTATAGAACTTTTAAATAAGAGATTGCATTTGTTTTGTACCATAATTTTTCTGATCTATCATAACCTATCTAATCTTTGAATATATTTAATTTTGTGGTTAACAACTGTTGAAAAATAGTATTTTATTCTTTGTTGGTTATAATCGTACAAACCTAAGTAAGTTTGTGTTATTAAAAAAAGCCTCATGGTGCCTCTTGTCATAAGATGGTTTATGTAAACATGGAAAAACAAAATAATAAAAAAGGAAAATTTAATTTTTACATGGCTTCAGTTAATATTAATTAAAAATAGCTAATGTTTACCTAAAATTTCATGTCTTACCAATCATTATCTAATGTTTTCCATTTGTTAAAGTAAATTGACTTTGATTTCTCGAAAACATCTATTTATTCAGAAACAGATTTTATTCTGAAAATACACTTTTTTCAACGTCATTGATAAAGGCAATTCTTTTACTGTTGTGCTTTTTTAACACGTAAGCTATAAAATCCATAAGCCTGCTTTTTTATGTTTCATACAGTGTTTTAGAAAATTATCCCAGTAGGCAAGCAGTTGAATCATCTTGTGCTTACACATTGAAATAGCTTATACATTGAAACTGGATTTGACTGCATGGAACAAGGTAAAATTACATGTGAATAAAATTCAGTGTTACTGAGAATTATGGAGACTCATTGTGATAATATGTATTTTATGCATATGCAGAAACTCATGTCTTAATATATTTTTGATTTTTTTAATATTTACTCTTAAAGTCATGGCATCTTAAGTGTAATGTATTTTTAGTTTTTTAAATCAAATTGAAAGAATGAGAAACTTTAAATCAGGTTTTCTACATCTGTAACAGGACAATGCTCTGCATCTGTAGTATGTCTTCATCAGGTTTTTCTTGTTAAATACCCAGCGATGGCACCATTTATGTCATTAACCATGCTTTTGTACAATGCAAAGTGACAGCTAAGATTTACATACAAACTGTAATTTTTGATGTATCTGGCTTTTCACTGTGATTATTCATTTTCCACATTTTCACATTAATACCGTAACTCCTTTTTACATAATAGTTTTTGTTCTTCACTGTCTTGTAAGTAGTACTGTGACTGTATGTTACAAGAATCTGTAAGAACATTTGCGTCAAGCTTTAATTAGTTAGAACAGGAGGGTTGCAAATGATTTAATAGCAGTTTGGTTTCCTTGAAATCTTATTGTAAAAGAATGTAAATTGGAAAGTTAAATATTTGGTTGAAGATTAGAGAAAGTAGAATTGACTTTAATTATATAATTTATTTGTCATTAGTGAGATGCTCACTAAAGCATAGGGCAGTAAATCTGTCATATTCAAAAACTTCTAAGGTCACAGTGAGTTATCAAGCAATTAGCTAAATAAGACTTGATAAGACAAAAGACAGTTATATGGGACTCTGATGTAGGTAGGATATAAAACAACAAAAACTCTAAATGAACGTTTATGCTTAAAGCAATAATACATTTTGTAAATATCTTGGTGAGTCATTAGATTTTAAAAAAATGTATTTCACATTTCTGTTAAGTCAGAATATATATACTTTGAAAAGCAATATATATAAATATATGGCATCGTTTACTTGGAAAACAGTAATATCTTACATGTAAAAACATATGCAAGGGACAAGATGTCACATGTCTGCTCCTTACTTTTAGTTGTAAGTAGGAAAGGCAGGAAACTTCATCCTGTATTCAATGACTAATTCAAAAATGTGGTTAAGATCAGACATAACAAATCTTGGGAAAAAAGTATCTGCCTGTGTACTATTGCCCTTCAGTTGAAACAGGGACAGTCAACAATAGAATTAACTTCTCTGAAGATCAGTTTGACCTATTAAAGTGGGTATGTGTGGTTTTCTTGCAAGACTCTCTGTACCATCCCTATTTTCTGTTTGTCCTGGAGACATGACTTGTTGGCTTTTTTTCTTTTATCGATTGTATGCTGCCCCTCTTCCTGTTCTAATAGCTTCCTCTATGAAGGTGTTTAGAGAAACCTGAAGCCTCTTCCTGTAGTTTAAATGAAAACAGAGATATCAGGGCTCAGCAGTGATGGTTCGGTTTAATACTATTTTAAAATCCTTGCTGTAAGACAGAAAATATGATTTGCTGTTGATTCAAGGAACTCAACAGGGGAATGGAAGAGGACTGCCTTCATTTTGAATGGATTAGGGCTAGATATATCTTTTGGAGGTGAGTAGTATTGGATTTGATAGTTTCTTATATACCTAAGAACACTAACATTTTGGCTGAAGAGGTCAGCCAAGTGAATGATGAGGCTTGATGAAGTCACGGTATTGGATGTTTCTAAGAGAATTGAAGGCTGGCCTGGATTTTTTTGCTCACTTGTGGAACTTACTAATAACTTAGTATTTAGGTTTGTCTCTACTGAAAGATGTTTTGAAACCTTCTTGTAAAAATTAATACTGTCCTGAGCACTCTTGAGTTCTTACTGGTTATTAGTTGCAGGCACATGTCTAGATATTCCTTGTTCCTCTTTTTTTCTTTTTAATGTTTATTGTTTACTTTGAGAAAGAGAGCCCAGGGTGGGGGAGGGGCAGACAGAGAGATTGAGAGAGAGAGAGAGAGAGAGAGAGAGAGGGTGGGGGAAGAGGGATAGAATTGCAAGCAGGCTCTGTGCTGTCACCCAATGCAGGGCTTAACCTTATGAACTGTGAGATCATGACCTGAGCTGAAATCAAGAGGTGGCTGCTTACCTGACTGAGTCAGCCAGGTGCCCCCCAAACTTTTTTCCCGTGCTCTTCTTAATGTGTCATTGGGTTTTCATGTGGTAAAGAGAAGGTTGTGCATGTTAGAAATTTTTCATTTTACTGTTTTCTGAAGTTGAATGCAAAAACCCCAAATTATATGTGTTTTCTAACCCTTGAAGGAAGACCCTATATTTCAGGTCTACCAAGAAGTCCAGTGTTCAAGGATAATAAGATGAACTTTTAAAAGATGAGTATAGTACAAATTAGTGTTTGGCCTCATTCATAAACTTAAGAATGTCTACATAATATTTCCTACGTCCTATGAAGGATTTCAGAATAACATTGGAATAAAACATTTTTTTAAAGTTAATTTACTTATTTTGAGACAGAGAAAGAAAGCATGCCCAAGTTGGAGAGGGGCAGAGAGAGAGAAAGAGAATCAAAAGTAGGCTATACGCTGTCAGCACAAAGCCTGATGTGGGGCTCCAACTCAGGAACCATGAGATCATGACCTAAACTGCAATCAAGAGTCAGATGCTTAACTCAATGAACCACCCAGGTGCCCCTGGAATTAAACATTTTGGACAACATGTTGTACAAGAATGTATTTTGCTAAACCACATACCCTAACCAAAGGTGGCTAAGTTTTAGATGGCAAAGCATGTTACACAAGGGGATCAAAAGCCCTGAAGAGGGGAGCCTGAGTGGTTCAGTCAGTTAAGTAAGTGCCTGATTCTTGGTTTCAGCTCAGATCATGATAACACGGGTTCGTGAGATGGAGCCCTATCTTGGACTCGTAGCACAGAGGATGCCTGTAGTAAGGAACTTCAGAGGGGGTGAGAACAAAGAGATGATATGAGAGATTGACCTGCTTTGTATCCTGATGTTGTGGTTACACAAACTTGTAATGTATTAAAATTAGGGAGATGACATAAAGGTAATTTTAGTGCATACCAATGCAGAGAAAGCTAGAGATCAGTATATCTTCACATGGCCCGGAAGATGCTCTTTCTATTTTAGGAGTGTTACACAGAGGTAGCATTGGAGTTTTAATTTATTAAATAAAGTGTTGGAAGTTTGCTAGTTATGTAATTAAAAACAATGAAAGAAGACTTCCTATTTTCCCTAGTCATTTTCTATTGCAATTTTCTAATTGCTAATGTCATTTTCTATTGCAAAGGTTTGTTGGAAACTGCAGAGAATCTTATTTACTCCATGAATCCTTTTGACATGTGTGGCTTCAATTAGAAAAAAAAAAGTGTGTGTGGGGGGGGGATTCCTGAATTAGGAAATTACCTATCTTCCTTATATGTTTTATCGGCATGTGCAATGGTTGAGGGCTTCAATTCTAGACTAATTTACCTGGTTTGAATCTTGGCTCCTCAGGTCACTAGCCAAATTAAGCCCAGGAAAATCATTTAAATCTTTACCTGTAAGAACGACATAATGGTTTTCCCTGCATCATACGACTTTGGTTAGAATATACATTTATTGTATTATACATAATATGATTTGTAAATTACCAAGTGAGAAATCATCCAGTGATTTGGCTGAGTTACTCTGTGCCTCAATTGTTTTTACTGAAAGGGTGTTAATATCCTTTATTTATTAGTAACATCGCTTTCATGAATTAGAATTTAAAGGGCTCTCTGTGGTAACTTGAATTTTTAATGCCTAGTGCCTTGTGAATAAAAATAATGCTCCTGGGTCTGGATGTTTTTAGCTTTTCTCTTAAACGTTTCAAAGTTCACACATTGTTTTAACAGTTGGTTAGATTTCCTTATGTGATACACTCCAGACCTTTATCCTGTCCTCTGATCATATATAAAGATACTTTCTGAATGAAAGAAGGATGGATGAAAACAGTAGTATACTCGCATATGTTTTTTAAAACGTTTTATTACCAAACCACAGATACAGAAATCCAAACCAAATTTGTACCTTAAAGAATAATGTACATATCTGTGTAATAGCACTCAGATCAAGAATAGAACTTTCCCACCCACAGCAGAGCCTTTTTCTTGTATTCTTAGGCAATTACAACTTGTTCTATCTCTATCCAGATTTTACAGCAATTTTCCCATATTTCTTCTGAGCTTTATCACTCAAATGTACATTTCTAGACACTTTGGTTTAGTTGTGTGTGTGTGTGTTTTAATGACCTGTTTAATCTCACCCTACCAGTTCCCCATCCTTTTATTTTGCTTAAACTTTGTTGCCTGATGAACCCAGTTTATGCGATGTGTAGATTTTTTCCTATTTTGAATTTTGATGAGTGTATATTCTTGCATGCTTCAATTATGCATATTTCTGTATGTTTTTCTGTCTTCTACAAAGTGTTAGCTGGCTCTAGAAACTTAATAAGATTTAGTTTCATCTCTTTGGTAAGATGAGAGGTGGTGTGAGTTTTTTATTACACACCAAATGTTTGGTTATCTCTTATTGTCTTGTCTTTTTTTTTTTTTTTTTAATATTTTATTTATTTTTAAGACAGAGACAGAGTATGAGTGGGGACGGGGCAGAGAGAGAGGGAGACACAGAACCTGAAGCAGGCTCCAGGCTCTGAGCACAGAGCCTGACACTGGGCTCAAACTCACGAACTGTGAGATCACAACCTGAGCCGAAGTCGGATGCTCAACCGATTGAGCCACCCAGGCGCCCCTCTTATTTTCTGATGATAGCAGCCATTGGTATCCAGTGACTAGATTACCTAATATGTGGAGGTGGTGTTAAAAATCATGACATTTTAATTCATTTAAATAGTTTTCATCTATTAGTTGAGGTACTTTCATAAACACTTCTCATCTATACTTTACCCAGTGTACAGTTTACATAGAAAGGTAAATGGTTATTTTCTTTTATTAGTATTCAACTGAATGAATTCATTCTCTTCATTCTCTAAACTTACCAATTATTTTGTGTGTGTGTGTTTACATAAAGATGAAATACTTCATAAATTTATATGATACTTCCAGTTCATTATTCTATTTTAATTCCACCCCAATAAGAACCTTGGTTTTCAAAGATACAGGAATTAACAGAATATTGTACAATCATTCAGATACTTTATTCAACAGTGTACCCTCCAGGTCTCAAAGTGTAGGTACTATCAACCAAGACTATTTCTGAAAAAAGTCACATATTTTTTTATATGTTCCATTCATTCTCCTGTTGCATTTTCTTGTTGATACTGTATATTTTCAGATTATATTGCCATTATTACTGTATTCAGTTAATTTTAGACATTATTTTGTCACAGTTCTGCAAGTAACTGTTTTATGCTGTTCCTCAGTCATTGTATATGTGTGTCTCTAGACTTTGGTTGTCTGAAACTTGAGCTCTAGTACATTCCCTAGGAAATATTCACAGGAAAATCATTTTCTTAATTCAAGTTGAAAATTGTGTGCTTTATACTTGAAAGTCATTTTTGCTGAATATAAAATCTTGGCTCATAATTTTTTCCTTGAATAACTTAAATATGTCCTTTGTTTTTATTGAATACATTCTGATGATTGTTTCATTACCTTTATTATCTCTATTCTTTTGTCTAGGTGACCAAAGGAATGATGTTGTTTTTTGTTTTTTGTTTTTTTTAAGTCAAGTAATTTTACTAGAAAATGTCTTGGTAATGTTTTTTCTTGGTAAATTTTTGAGGATATTTATATGTGATCTGAGTGTGTGTGTGTAAATAAAAATGTCAGTATTCTTCATGGATTCCTATTACATTTATGTTGGATCATCTTTATCCAACTTCAATATATGTAACTTTGCTGGATCCTTATCTCTTCATTTTTTAATTTAAAACTATTTTTCATTTTTAACTTTTTATCTTAAATTATCTGTTAATTTAGTACCTATGTCATGTTTGTATAGTCTTTGTTTCTGAGATAGTCTTTTACTTTACATTCTTTACTGAGGACTACCACCTAATTTCTGTGTTTGTAAATTCTAAATTATATAGTTCTCTAATGGTTGGTTTCATTACCTGTATGTTTTTTTAGCTTGTTGTAAAATAGTAGATTGCAATTTTGATTGGCTTCATAGTCACATATTTCTGGCACACCTTCATTTTTTTTAGAAGTGTTCTCTTATAAAAAATTATATGATGCTTGACTTTGATAATTTTTCCATTAATTTGCATTTGTCTTTTTATAAAGAAAACAGTCATGTTGGATTAGGGCTCACTCTAATTGTCCTCATTTTAACCTGATGACCTTTTGCAGTCTCTTGTCTCCAAATATGGTCACATTCTGAGGATGCTTAGGGTTAGAGCTCCCACTGTGGAAGCGTCCCCTCCCTAAGGAAAACAAAACAAAAAACAAAAACAAGGCAACCTAATTATACCTGTACATAACAACATCCCTCACAACCTTGTAACATGGGACCACTTAATCAGACTACATGTTTGTATCTTACCATATATGAGGGACAAAGAAGTAAAAAAAAAAAAAAAATACAAAAAACTATGCCATGTGGAGTTCAGGGCTCAGTTCTTGGGGTACCAACCTGACGGAGCAGTGCCGGCAGGAATAAAGTTTGTTCCTGGAAGGAAAAGGCTCATTGTCATGGCTCTGTGCAAGAATCCTGCTACACCACAATGAATTTGGTAGGGGACAAAATTCATTCAGCCCATCAAAATCTGTCTTAGTCATGATCCTAGCACACAGCCTCAAAACAAATGGCTGTCAATACCTTCTTGTTGGTGCCCTGTGCTAAAACTTTGGAGTGGTGTTGGGAAATCAGAAGTTATCAAATAAATTGGAGTTTACTGAGTTTAGGAGTCGGTGATTTTATGGTAGAGAAAAAGGATAAAATTCAATGTAAAATTTGTAATAAAAGCAAAATAAAAATGCAGACCAATGTGAAAGAAAAAAAATACCCTTTAGGATACTAACTTCACATAGATTTGAGTTAGAGAACAGAAATTTATAATTTCATGGCTCTTTGACTTTAGGCAACTTACTGGCTATATAGACTCAATCTATAAAATGGGGAGAATAATTTCTGCTTGTTATGATTGAGAGAAATGATGTTTAAAACTGTCTACCTTGGTAAAAAGTAAAGACAATATTAAAGCCACTTACTTAGTATGGCATGCATATGGATTAATTAGAATAAATGCACTGACTACCAGAATGATTGCTGACCATAAGGACTTCCATGACTCTGTTGCTGGGTGCTGCCTGAACATCAGCTTTGTGAGTGGCTTATTACAGCCAAAGTGTGTGTAAATTTCTGTTTCTGAAACTTTACACTGCAGGGCCTTGCCTTAGGACCACTCAGATTAGTAACACAGTAATTCATACCTGGGTATAAGGAAAATCCTGGCTGCGTGCTTACACATGTTTGAGAGAGATAGCTTTATGTATCACAAGTGGGAATTTGGAGATGTGGGTTTATTGTAGTTTCAAAAAAGTCTCTTTGGTGAAGGTTACCTCCCTATTCCTTTTTTTTCCTCTCCTCCTGTTCCCACCCCTGACCAAAATGCATCTAAAACACCGACCTGTGGTTATTAAAGCAAATGGTTTGAGGTGGACCATTCTGGAGAATTAGACAAGGACATGAATGGCATTTGCAGGTAGGGGGAACACATATATTAGTCCAAAGATCAAGATATGTCCAGGTGGTATGATTTGGCTGAGGAGTAAGGAGTGTTGCTCAAGGCATGGGTGATTCTATGTTGCCTTTTATAGAATTGCAGGAGGTGGGAATTTTGTGATGAAGACTGGGAAATTACTAGTTATCTGTTGAAGAATTAGGCTTATTTGCTAGCATATTTGTCAGGGTTCGCCAAAGAAATAGAACAAACAGGATACACACATGAATTGGCTCATGTGATTATAGATTATGGAGGTTGGCAGGTCCAAAATCTCCATAGCAAGTGTCACAGTTTAAGTCCTAAGGCCAGCAGGCTGCTGTAGAACCGGGAAAAGCCAGTGTTTTGTATCCAAGGCCATTAAGCGGCAGGTTCCTCTCTTACTCCTGGGAGGTCAAACTTCTGTTATATTCAGGTCTTCTACTGTTTAGATGGGGGCCCATCCACTTTAGGGAGGGCAATCAGCTTTATTTAGTTTACCAGTTTAAATGTAAACCACATCTAAAAATACCCTCACACAAACACGCAGATTACGTTTGGCTAAGTATCTGGACACCCCATTGCTCAGTCAAGTTGACATAAAATTATCCATCACAGCCAGGAAAGTAAAATCAAATTGTACATTATTTTTAGCATAATACTTTTGGCAATTGTGCACATACTTTGACCATTTAAAAGTTCTAGCACACAAGGATGAGGTATTAATTGAAAAATTGGTTCTTATTTATTAATGCTTACAGCTTGTAACTAACGTATAGACTACACGTAATGTTCCTTTAGAATTTTTTCTGGTTTTAGTCGTGTTGAGCTCTGTGATACCTAGATGCTGTACGTAAATAAAGAGTTTTTCAGTGTAGATCAGAGAATATGTGTTAAAAATGATGTTTGGTGAACATACCCTACAGGTTTAGATATTAAAATACTTCATGTGTCATAATTGTCCTTTTAGGAAGATTAAAAAAATATTTTATAAAAAAGGTAGAGTGACAACTAAAACTAACAAGTTAATATTAGTTGGGGGTGGGTTTGTGGTTCATTCACTTGAACAGCCGACTCTTGATTTCGGCTCAGGTCATGATCTCGCGGTGTGTGGGTTCAAGCCCTACATCGGGCCCTGAGCTAACAGTGCGGACCCTGCTTCAGATTCTCTCTTTCCCTCTCTGTCTGCCCCTTTTCCACTTGCACACATGCGTGCGCACTGTCTTACAGTAAATGAGTAAACTCAAAAAATTAATATTAGTAATAAAGTTGACAGGTCAGGTATGAGCTAAATTTAACTGCATTATTTTTCTAATTTATCTTTAGGTCTGTTTAAGGGAGAGAACAAAGACTACATTCTTGTGGTATATTTTTCATGATTCTGGGAAACAAAATGATTTTATGGTTTTCCCTCATTCTATTGTTGTGTTTATTTTAATGTCTAAAATTTCTAAGAATCGCTTTATTAATAGTTAGAACAACAGATTAACAACTCTAAAGGCCCCTGTTTTTGTTGATTTCATTATTAACCTCAGAGAAGTTGTTAAATTGTTTGCTTTGAGAAATAGTAAATATTAATTGTATTATGTTTGGAAAGAATTTTCTCCTTCATGAAAAAATGAATTTTAAACGTACATTTTTTTCTGAGTTGGGGGTATTGGAGTAACTGGCATTGAGGAGGTTCAGTCTATTGGAGCCCTGCTTCCATAGCTGCATTCTTCACCATTTTGAGCCTCCAGCTGCATGGCCCGAGTGCAGTCATTGCTATTGTCTTTTGTTGGTAAAGATTTTACGTACATTAGTATTCCCAGTTAGGATTGTCAGTGTGTGTGGGATTATCAGTAGAAACCACATGAGATGCTTCAACCTAGATCTAACGGATAAACCAAGATAAGAATGATCAGAATGTATCCACTTTAGTTATAAAGAAGTTCAGGGAGGGACACCTGTGTGGCTCAGTCTGTTAAGTGTTGCACTCTTGATCTCTGCCCAGGTCACTATCTCACAGTTCCATGAGTTTGAGCCCTGTATCAGGCTCTGTTCTGACAGTGTGGAATCTTGTGATTTTTTTCTCTCCCTCTCTGCCCCTCCCTCACTAGCACTGTCTCTGTCTCAAAAAACAAACAGACAAACAAACAAAAAAAAAACTTACAAAGTGCAGGGTTGAAAACACAGGACTGTTACTTAAGATGTGGTTTTTATTATTACACATAATTACTGCTTTTTTGGGTGTAACTTTGAAATTTGAAAAGGATTAGTGGGACAAAATTGAAATGGATTTTTTTTAACCAAACTGAAATAATTAAGACCATAGAGACCAGGGGCCATTTGTAGTTACAGATGGGTCGTATCTTGAGTAGACAAAACTAATTTTAATTTATATTTTTGTTGGATCCATGTAACCATGGAAGTGACAATTATTATGTGAACAATTATTAGGGATTTACTTGGACCAGACACTCTATGTAACTTTAGGTATATTAAATCCTCCTTTAATCCTCATTAAAATGTCATAATGTTACATCTTTTATCCCATGTTTCCTTCATTTCTCGTATATTTATAAATTCTGTGTAGAAACTTTGTCATTTCTACATAGAAACTGATTTTTAGTCTTTGCATATTTCAGACATGTAAAATATTGATAAAGCATGAATATACTATTTATAGAATTTTTTGGATATTGGATTCCTGTAGCATTTAAAAAAATTGCACATTGCTCATTAACCTAACAAACATTATTAAATGCCCAAGAAGTGCCTTATATCTATAATTTATGAACATTGTGTGCTTTTTTTTTTTTTCTTAGATTGCCTTTATAATACTGGCCAAGAAACGGCTAAACTGTAAACTCTAGTGAGCCATAAAGATCAGAGTAGGTGGATGGATTTGGGTTTTTTTTAAACAGTTTGATGCTAGCAATCTCAAAGGGAATTGAATAACAATTCTCAGCATGCTCCAATTGCTACAATATGGAGTAGATTAGAGAAAACTGCAGAATTATCCCAAAAGGATTATATTCAAAAAGAGTTATACCATTTTGGAGGAATTAATCAGCTATCATAGGCAATTAGTTTTTTGTTTTTTGTTTTTTTTCGAAGTGAAAACTTGTATAAACTCCACATTTTAGAAAATCAAGGCAATGAACAAGCAGAGGTTTTCAATGTGACTAAACATCTGAATCAGTTTTGGAGCTTCAAAAAAAATACAGGCAAGAATCTTGTTGGGTGGGTTTTAAAAGTATGTATTTGAAAACTACAAAAGCCAAACAAAACCGACTCAGAATTGATTCTGATGTGCAACCAAAGTTGAGAACCATTGAATTGGGGGAACTGATGAAGATTTAACCTGGTCTAGACTGTGAATGCCACTGGACAGGTAGAGAATTTTATATGACTAGGGAAAGGACATATTGGTATGGACAATTGACAGTATAAAGAAAATGGTCAATCTGGCCCAGATTACTCTGGAGTATAAATCCCTGGGAATTACAAGGGGGTAAACAGACAGTATAGAAATCGACATGATAAAAGATTCACCTTATTTATTGTTATATTGCCTTGAATCTAGGTTCTCGTATTTTTTTTGTTGTTGTTGGTCTTCGGTAAATAGGTGATTGTTTTTTAATCCAGCTTTATTGAGATAAAAAAGACATATAACATCATGCAAGTTTTGGGTGTGCAATGTAATGATTTGATGTATGTATGTATTGTGCAGTGATTACCACAATAAGGTTAATATATTCGTTACATCCAATAGTTAAATTTTTTTAGAAGATGAATTTTAAGATCTCCTACTATATACATACATATGCAACACACACATATTCATGTATTTTTTTTTTATTGTACCTTAGGTGTTTTTGGGGGGCAGAATATTTTTTATTTCAAACAAAAGATGAAAGAATAGTACATATAACTTCCATTCTGTCTTTTGCCTAGGTATACCATTTGCCCATTTTTTTTACATTATCTCCCCTTTGTAAAGCCTCAGCAAGAGTGATCATGAAAAAGTTAGTTCATTTCTGTGAATTCAGGTTTCTGGTGTCTATTATATAGATTCATAATAATATCGTTTGCAGGGCCATCATGAACATTGGTAATAATAGAACATAGAGCTCTTGCACCATACAATATTCTTGATAGATGTGAGGTAGTTAGTAAAGGGAGTACTATTAATTGGTGCTTTTCTTAATATTTTAAATGTCTGTTGTCCCCAGCTGTGCTTGGAAAAATGATTAACTATTACTAGATTAACGTTTATATATATCATGCTATATAAAGTTGTTCCTTGAAGAAGCAGCTGGGTTAAATGTTAAACTAATTTGATTTAGAATTCTTATTTAAAATTAAGCCTTTGTAAAAGTTTTTGACATAATACCGTGCATTGTCTTCTTAATTGGCAGCAATATAGCTATTTCTTAGTATTATAGACCTAGCTAGTGTAGAGTAGGATTATGTATCTTTTGAGAGAGTGCATCCAAGGTTTACAAAGGTGAGCGTGATTATGTCATATGAATTGTGTTTTTAAAATGGATCATGTCAAAGACACTTAACAAATTTGAAGAAAATAGTTTGGCTATTATATTCACTTGTAACAGTTAAACAGGCAAGAACTTAATTGTATTGAATTGACTGAATTAAGACAAATGCCAAGGACACTTCTGTGCTCATCCAGGACACTAGGTGGCGCAGTGAGTTGCACACAGAAGGTACTTTCTAGCCTGAAGTGGGGGAATCTGCATGAGATGGGATTTTATCAGATTCTAGGGGACTCTTTATAAACAGAGAAGGAATGAACTGTCAGGCAAATAGCTGTCACCTTCAGTTAGTCCTTTTTAGATATATCCTATGATGTCTTATTTCTGTTGATTATATCATGTCCTGGTTAGCCACTTACACAGCACTGAATCCCTATCTTTATTGACTTGGGTGGTAAAGAGTGGAGGACTTATCAGTGTGGATTCCAAGTGACTTCACTGGCCTGCAGGTAAAAGCTTTGTAGTTTGACAGTTACAAACAACAGGTTAATCCAGGTTTTAGCATACTAGGGCTTTGTTCCATTTTCTCTTAGAAACTTACTTTTTTTTCTTTCTTTTCTTTTCTTTTTTTTTTTTTTTTTTTTATCTCAGAAAGAATTTCACAGCACATTTGCCTGGTTATGGACACAAAAGATGAGAATCATGTAGGTCATCGTCTTGAAGAAGTACTAAAAGACGAATTAAATGTAAGTATTCAAAGATTGAGTTTCATGATCTCAAAGAGTTGAGTTCATTTTATACCTCTTTTTTTGAGCTGATGAACTTGCTAGTTAAATTCATATCTAATTGGGCTAAGGAAATGAAAGTAGTAATTAAATGTAAGGTCCATAGAAATTATTTGTAAGTTTTACCACTAATGACTTCAATTATTTATTTCTATGACAACTTTGTGTCTTGAAATGTTTTGACAGAATGATTTTATTTAACTGTAAGTAACTTCCCTGTTTCTGTTAAAACGTATACCACCTATCAAAGTTTATGGTGAACATGTGTGATAACTTGTTAACAATATACATGATCAAATTCTATTTAAAAGCTGAAGGAAAAAGTTGATCTTAGGTAGCTAATTTTATTACAATAGCATAGTTAGAAAAGGAATGAGCTCTGTTAGGACTGTCTGTACTCAGATGGCAGCTTTATTGCTTAATTTCCTTATCTTAAATTGAAAATGTCAATAATATCCACTTTGTGAAATTATTAAGAGGGTTGAATAAAATAACTTAAAAGTTTGAATTTAAAGTTTAAATAAATTTAAAGTACTTAGAAAAGCATCTGGCTTGTAATAAGTTTTTGGTGAAAATGAGCTATAATAATTAAACTTTCAATGATGAGACAGATACGTATTAAGTAGTAAATACTACTGGTTTCCCAAAATTTAGTCCTGAATTAGGTACACGAACTGTTAAGAACATAGATCCCTGGAATATGTAAAAACTGAGTGAACTGTACACTGGGATTAGTTCTGGAATCCAAATTTTTAACAAGCTCCCCCAGGTGGTATTAATGACAATCAGTGACAAATTCTACCAGTAGTGTTTGCAGCAACGACCCAAAGCTGGAAAAAAAAAAAAAAAAATGATTACCATTTCCACTGTTTCTTAGGTGGAAAGGTCATACTATAATCCAGTCTTCTGTATTGCTTCTATCCATTGACTTTCTGGGGATTTTCCCCCCATCTTTGAAAATTTTAGCACTTTGCTCTCTGCTTTCGGTCTCAAGTTCACTTGTTAAGAATCTGTTCCTGGGGAGCCTCGGTGGCTCAGTGAGTTGAGCCTGACTCTTGATTTCAGCACAGGTCATGATCTCACTGTCCTGGGATGGAGCTCCAAGTTGGGCTCTCCATTGGTGTGGAGCCTGCTTGAGATTCTCTCTCTCCCTCTTCCTTTGCCCCTCCCCAGCTTGAGTGTGTGTGTGCGCTCGCTCTCTCACGCTCTTTCTCTTAAAAAAAAAAAAAAAATCCTAAACTGTAGATAACTTTCCACTGTCTAACCCACTGAAGCGCCCTTTTGCCTCAAAAATAGTCTTTTACTCTTGGGTAATCTCGTTTATTCTTTTTCCAATCAATGCAGAAGCCACTGAGGTGGGACCTTGAGAGAATTTTTTTTTTCAACATAATACTTAATTTTTTTAAATTTACGTCCAAATTTGCACATAGTGCAACAATGATTTCAGGGGTAGATTCCTTAATGCCCCTTACCCATTTAGCCCATCCCCCACAACCCCTCCAGTAACCCTCTGTTTCTTCTCCATATTTATGAGTCTTTTATGCTTTGTCCCCCTCCCTGTTTTTATATTATTTTTGTTTCCCTTCCCTTATGTTCATCTGTTTTGTCTCTTAAAGTCCTCATATGAGTGAAGTCATAAGATATTTGTCTTTTTCTGACTAATTTCACTTAGCATGATACCCTTCTGTTCCATCCACGTAGTTGCAAATGGCAAGATTTATTCTTTTTTGATTGCCGAGTAATACTCCATTGTATATATATACCACATCTTTATCCATTCATCTGTCGATGAACATACGGGCTCTTTCCATACTTTGGCTATTGTAGATACTGCTGCTATAAACATTCGGGTGCATGTGTCCCTTCAAAACAGCATACCTGTATCCCTTGGATAAATACCTAGTAGTGCAATTGCTGGGTCATAGGGTAGTTCTATTTTTATTTTTTGAGGAGCCTCCACACTCTTTTCCAGAGTGGCTACACCAGCTTGCATTCCCACCAGCAGTGCAAAAGAGATCCTCTTTCTCTGCATCCTCACCAACATCTGTTGTTGCCTGAGTTGTTCACGTCAGCCATTCTGATAGGTGTCAGGTGGCATCTCATGGTGGTTTTGATTTGTATTTCCCTGATGATGAGTGATGTTGAGCATTTTGTCATGTGTCGGTTGGCCATCTGGATGTCTTCTTTGCAGAAGTGTCTATTTATGTCTTTTGCCCATTTCTTCACTGGATTATTTGTTTTTTTGGTGTTGAGTTTGATAAGTTCCTCATAGATTTTGGATACTAACCCTTTATCTGATATGTCATTTGCAAATATCTTCTCCCATTCCTTCGGTTGCCTTTTAGTTTTGCTGATTGTTTCCTTCGCTGTGCAGAAGCTTTTTATTTTGATGAGGTCCCAGTAGTTCATTTTTGGTTTTGTTTCCCTGGCCTCTGGAGATGTGGTGAGTAAAAAGTTGCTGTGGCCAAGATCAAAGAGGTTTTTGCCTGCTTTCTCCTCGAGGGTTTTGATGGCTTCCTGTCTTATGTTAGGTCTTTTATCCATTTTGAGTTTATTTTTGTGTATGGTATAAGAAAGTGGTCCAGGTTCATTCTTCTGCATGTCGCTGTCCAGTTTTCCCAGCACCACTTGCTGAAGAGACTGTCTTTATTCCATTGGATATTCCTTCCTGTTTTGTCAAAGAGTAGTTTGCCATACATTTGTGGGTCCATTTCTGGGTTCTCTATTCTGTTCCATTGATCTGAGAGTCTGTTCTTGTACCAGTACCATACTGTCTTGATGATTACAGCTTTGTAGTATAGCTTGAAGTCCAGGACTGTGATGCCTCCAGCTTCGGTTTTCTTTTTCAAGATTGCTTTGGCTATTCAGGGTCTTCTCTGGTTCCATACAAATTGTAAGATTATTTGTTCTAGCTCCGTGAAGAATGCTGGTGTTATTTTGATAGGGATTGCATTGAATATGTAGATCACTTTGGGTAGTATTAACATTTTAACAATATTGTTCTTCCTATCCAGGAGCATGGAATCTTTTTCCATTTTTTTGTGTCTTCTTCAATTTTTGTCATAAGCTTTCTATAGTTTTCAGCGTATAAATTTCACCTCTTTGCCTAGATTTATTCCTAGGTGTTTTATGGTTTTTGGTGCAACTGTAAATGGGACCGATGCCTTGATTTCTCTTTCTGTTGCTTCATTGTTGGTGTTATATTCTGTGTCACTACAGCTGGGTACTCAACAAGAGTATAAAAACCCAGCTCTGTCAACTCAGACTTGAAGAATAGCCAGAGTTCCAACAATATTCTCTCAGGGTCGCACCAACAATGAAGCAACAGAGAGAGAAATCAAGGCATCGGTCCCATTTATTTATTTATTACAGTTTATTTATTATAGTTGCACCAAAAACCATAAAACACCTAGGAATAAATCTAAGCAAGTCACAGTTAATGCAGTATTCTGTTAACAGAGTATTTTTTTGTTGCTTCTTTTTCTGTTCATGTTTCATGATAAAACGGCATGAGATGTGGGGATACACACAGTGGTTCATTACTGGTCTTGTGTGATTGATTCATCACTGTGGCCTCTCAAGACCTTACCCCTCTCATTTTCAGTGACCTTGATTTACCTATCTGTTGGACCCTGTCTGGATATTGTCGTCATCTTCACTGGGCTGAAAAATAAGTACTAAGGCTATATCTTAACCTCTGATCACAGATTTTGTCATTCTATAACTTTTACAAAGTGCATTCCTGTGCATTTTTGAATGTTATAGGGAGCTCTAGGTCCTCTATATTGTCCCTTTTGGCTGCATTTTATCTTAAACCCTTCTTTGCCTCGTTCACATACCGTGTTCTATCACTTCAGTGGATCATGGATCTTCTACTGATAGCCTCAATTCCCTGTTCTTTGGAATTCACCCCTTTGGTTAAAGCTGTATCCATGTATTAGTCTAACTTTCACCTTTCTTAGCCTTGACTCAAACAATACTGCTGGAGGAAATTATACAGTAGTTCAGATTGTTGCCATTAAAAAAAATACTGGTCTCCATCTGCAGTGGACACAGAATGTTTTAGAGCAAACATACCATGATTGCATAGTGAGCTCCCATCCTCCTCAGTGAATATTTTAAACCTCCAGCACTTCTCTCAAATGCCAAACCCAGGGTTTCTTAACCTCAGCACTGTTGGCATTTTGAGCTGGATAATTCCTTATTAGAGCTGTCTTGTGAATTGTACACTATTTAGAAGCATCCTTGGTCTGTACCACTGGATGTCCCTAGTTATCTCCAGATATTACTATCATTCCCAGCTCCTGATCGTAGCAACCAAAATATCTGCATTTATATAGTAAATGGTGCCTGGATAGGGACAAAATCCCCCTTTAGTTGAGAAATGTTGGCCTAATTGTACTGTATTGACCCCTATTCTTAGTTATATTGAAATTGTCTCCAGCTTCAGAGCATAATTTTATACTCTCACATGGGAACATCCTTATCGTCCTGGCACCAAACTTAAGCAGAGTCTTCAACCTGTCGTCATGCTCTTACTAAGACTGTATTCTCTTCTGAGCTCTGGTTCCCCTCCCTTCACTCTCCCTGCCATCAACATTCCACCATATTCAAGTTCCTTCCATTAATGGAAACAAAGCAAAAAAAAAAAAAAAAATGCTCTAAACTCAGGTTACCTGAAGCTGTCCTTATTTAGAGTAATGTAACTTCTCATTCCTTCATATATTATAGCCTCATTTCCAGTCCCACCTTCTGAAGGAACTACTCTCAGCGAGGTCCTCAATGACCCTTTGAGCAATCCACAATACCTCATCTGTCCTTACCCTGATTTACTGCAGCATTTGACCCTCTTGTCTAATACTTTCTTCTATAAGGAATCTCATCCCATTTTGTAAAATCTTGTTTTTTTGAACATCCTTTTTGTTTTGTTTTGTTTTCTTTGTGGCTTCCTCTTAATTTTGTTTATAGGATACTGTTTATAATTTCTGGTTCCTGTACATAGGTGAGTGGTTTCCTCTGGAAAAACTATGCCAATGCTTCATATATCCTCTAATTGTTAGGGACAAAATCATTCTCTGACCCTGTGTTTAATTGATCACTATCCTGTGTTTTAGAGATATAAATTCAATTAGAAGTCTCCCAGACTCTCAAGTTTGAATATTAGTAATATTTCACATTTCACAAATTGTTGTTCCAATTTTCCTTCATCTGACCTGTGTATATTTTTCCTAGATTCCTAAACCTGGTATAATCTTTCACCCATTCTCTAGCTCATCCCTGAAGCAAATAAAGTTCTGAAACACTTTCATTTTACCTCATTATCTCTCAACTGTGTTGTATTCGTCAACCCTGTCGCTATCCTATGTACCCCAGCTCTTGTCTGGATTATCACACAGTCTACTAACTGATATCCTGCCTCCAGTCTTGATTCTGTCACATCCATTCTTGGTATGGCTGTTAGATGCATTTTTAGAACTCCTACGCCTTACCATGTTACTCTCCACTCACAACTGTTGCTTGATTTGCCATTGCTCCTAAATTAATGTAAAAATTCCTTGCCAATCTTATAAGATCTCTCATGTTACTAATGATGCTATTAAAGACGACAGACACAGCAACAATAATAATAAACATTTTTCAGCACCTATTTTATGTTAGGTACCATAGCATATGTTGTTAATAACCTTCTGAAATAGGTAGTATTATTTTTATTTTCCAGATGAGAGAATTGAGGCCCAGGGGCATGCCTAAATTGTCCTTGTTAACATTGCCATGAAGTAGCAAAGCAGGAACATGGAGATAAATATGGATTTATGTGATACCAAAGTCTATCCTCTTAAAGTGGTACCCTTGCTTCTCCATATTGCTCACTCTTCAGGCTAGCTCTACTTCTTTGAGTTTCTCAAATTGGATAGCACTTTCCTACCTCTTCACTTTTTGTCCCCAGTAGTGTTTCCCCAGGGAGCTTTTCCTGCTCACTATTTTTTTTACAGTCTGGTTTACATACTCTTTTGTTGTATTATCCAGGTTGCTATCTGAACTAATTTGAAGTCTTCCCGGAGCTTAGTGCAGTCTTGATTCTAGGAGGAGATTTATTGAATGTTAAATAAACAAATGGATAAATGATCATGACTTGTTATCACTAAGTTGAACATTGTATTACGTATTGTACTGTGCTTTCTGCATAACTGATTACCCCCAATTTAGTGACTTAAAATAATGAGCATTCGTTATCTCAAAGTTTCTGTGAGACCTGAGTGTAGGCACAGCACAGCCAGTAGGCTTTGGTTCAGGGTTTCAATTTGGTTGTAGTCAAGCTGTTTTCTGTAGGCTGAAGCCATGGAAATGGATCTGCTCCCAAGCTTACTCAAGTAGTTGCTGGTGGGCCTTAATCCTTTGCCATGTGGACTTCTCCACAGAGCTGCCTCACAACATGCTATTCAGAATTGAAGGCACAGTCTTTTTGTAAATTGATCTTACAAGAATATCCCCTCACTTCTGTCCTCTTGCCTTCTTTTGAAGGAAGTAAGTATATCCAACCCACACTCCAGAGGAGGTGAATATACAAGATGGTGAATATTGAGAGGTAGGGTGATCGTTAGTGGGCCTCTCTTATTTTTTTAAGATGTTTGTTTTGAGAGAGAGTAAGTATGCAAGTAGATACACGCTTGAGTGGGGGATGGGCACAGAGAGGGAGAGAACGAATCCCAAGCAGGCTTTTTTGCTGTCACTGTGGAGCCTGTCATGAGGCTCAATCTCATGACTGAGATCATGACTTGATCCAAAATTGAGACAGATGCTCAACCAACTGAGCTACCCAGATGCCCCAGTGGACCTCTCTTAGAAGTTGTTTGCTACAAACATATATTCATCATGAAGTCGAAAAAAAAAATACCCAGTAACGTGTCCCATCTAGCTTCTTGTGGTATGTGAAGCAGTACTGTATATAAGTCTGAGTCTTCTCTATTAGAAATTTGCCTTATGTTACCTAAAATTTCCTCATTGAAATCATTATCCAGCCAAACTATAATTCCTTGGTTAAATAAATGGAGGCACAATCTGTTTGACATGAAAACTAGGGATTAGTACTTGAGTTCATCAGATATTCTATATGACTCACACCAGAGTTAATCAGAAACGTCTGAATAGTTGTCAAATCAACGACAGACAAAAGGAGCTAACTAGCCTAAACCAAAAGCCTCAGGATGTACTCTGAGCAGGAATGACTGTAATCTCCTGAATTAAATGCAGTTCTTTCCATATAAACCAGTCTAACAAATTTTCAAACTCCAACAGAGAAAAGAGTCAATGACTAATTTGTTGAGAATTTTATGTTGATTAGTCCATAGTATAACCCTAGGTAACCTATTGTACAATCTGATAAAACATACTAAATATTGAATTAATCTTAGAAGAAATGAGCCTTCAAAAGAGAGACATAATGGCCTTAACATATTGTTCACAGCTTCAGAAATAGTTCCTGAGCTTCTACTCGTCTTCTTTTCTATATATTTTTTCTTTTCCCGTGTTCCTCCCTCTCTCTGTCACTTTTGGTGATAGAAATTTTCAATCACATACCTAAAAAGAGACAATACTCTTAATAATTCTCACGTACCTATTACCTAGCTTCACAATGACCAACTCATGGCCAGTATTGTTTTCTCTATACTCATTTATCCCCAGATTATTTTAAAGAAGATCTCAGCTATCCTGTCATTTCATCTGTAAATATCTCAGTTGTACCTGTATAAAAAAAGTTTATTTTTTAAGCTGTTATTATAATACAATAACCACACTCCAAAATATCCTTAATTGTGCCATAATATCATCAAATGTCCATCAGTTATTAACTTTCTCCAATTCTCTTATGTATTTTATTCTTTTGTTTTCCATTTATTTGAATCATTGTATCTTTCAGTGAGCCTTCCATTCTCTTTCAAGAATGTCCACAAACAACCATCAGTTAATAAGTTTCTGAAATTTATTTTTATCTACAGTTTTTATCTTCATATTTTTTTAGGGTAAATTGTCCTTTAGAAATGCCCGTAGTGTGGCTTTTATTGTTTGCGACTCTGTGGTGTCAGTTAACAAGTCTCTCTGTCCCCTGTATATCCTAGAAATTGTTAATAAGATCTAGAGGTTTGTTCAGATTTTGACTAAAGGTTTTCTTTGGCAAAAATAAATTACTTTTCTCATGGCGATGTATACTTCTCCCAAGAAGTACATAAGTCTAGTCTTGTGTATTTTTGTGGTATAGGCAGACACTACTGTCTAGAACCATTATTACGTGAAGGTTGCAAAATGATAAAAAGTGCATTGCAAGAAAGGTGGAAATTGTGGCTCTCCTCTGGAGAGTATCAATGGGTTTTTTTTCCTTAAAGATTATAGATAGAGTCATGATTTTAAAATATATTTAATGGGATTCAATCCATAGCAGTTATTTTTTACTGATGCTCAATTGAGCATGAGAAGCATTTTCAAGTTAGCTTGAATCCTTTTTGCATTAGTCTAATAGTCTTTGATAACTCCTGCTTTCTGGTGTGACAAGATGTTCTAGATTCATCTTATGCATTTCCTGACCAAAACTGGAATCAACTAGTTCTCTAGCTGACTGCTGCTAGTCTGGTCATTGTTTTCACTTTTTATTTTGTTAACAGAGGTAGAAAACACTGTTTCCCTTATTTGTTAAACATAAAACACATCTTGAATTCTCAATGATATTTCCAAATGAAATTAGAATTGGAGTTGCAGAATTTTTTTTAATGTATTTTAGCTCTACTTTCTCCAATAATGAAACTTACTGTTTTACATAATTCCAACATAACAAACACATTTACTTTCTGTCATGATACACATACCACAAGGTGGTCTTGACCTTTCAATTTTACCGTGTCATCAGTCCATTCCTGTGAAAAATGTAAGGTATTTTCTAAAATAGGTAAGGTATTTTCTAAATAGGCTATATCCTATTTAGGATGAACAATCAAATTAATTTTTCTCCAGCCATTTGGAATTGTAATTGATTATGACACTATCTGGATACACAAAATCATTCGGCTTATCTTATTTTTAGACGTCGATTTTTTAAAAGAAACATGTTTTATAAATTTGTATGAAACTCTACTGTACCAAAATAAAATCTACCAAGCAAACTACACTCAAGTCCAACTTTTGTCTCTGCTTTCTGTGCCTATTGCCTTCCTCTTCTACGAGTAACCAGTTTTTTGAAGTTTTATGGTTTATTTCTTACCCTCCTTATCAGTTTCTGTATAGTAAGTATTGTTTGGCATTTGTAAAGTTTTCCTCTTGTCCCCCTTTGATGACTACCTTTCTATTAAAATTCTTAGGAAACACCTTTGTCTTTTACTAATATTAAATTCTTTTGGCTGTTGTCTAATGGATCTCTTTTCTGAGCAACATTGAAATTAACTAGTGCCTTCTTCCTCCTACCTAATCTGAATTAATGTCTTTAACTACCACTTTAACACCTTTTTTATATTCTCTCCCATCAATATGTGATTACATATTATATTGTCTCCCTCAAAACCATTATTTATACTTAGTTCTATAATAAATGCTGGTCTTATTTTTATTTTTATTTTTTAATTTTTTTTTAATGTTTATTTATTTTTTTGAGACAGAGAGAGACAGAGCATGAACGGGGGAGGGTCAGAGAGAGGGAGACACAGAATCTGAAACAGGCTCCACTCTCTGAGCTATCAGCACAGAGCCTGACGCGGGGCTCGAACTTGCAGACCCCGAGATCATGACCTGAGCGGAAGTCGGCCGCTTAACCGACTGAGCCACCCAGGTGCCCCAATGCTGGTCTTATTTTAAGAAGACTTACATTGATATTTTGCAGATATTTTGGTTCTCTGAAAATAATGCTCCCGTAGATTCACTAGGGAGGGTTCCTCGACAGACACAGTATTCCATGTTCTTGCATATGAATAAAATTAGTCTTTGGCTAAAAATCTGCAAGTTGGTTTTGGCTCAAAAAAATGTTCAGAACTTTGGTTCAGAACTTTCTCTTTGGACACCTTAAATGTGGCTTGGTATTTTCTTCTATCATAGAGTTTTTGGATCAAGTGTGGTTAAAATCTGATTGTCTTATAAATGACTTGGCATATTTGCTTGGATGCCCACTGAATTTTTTTTTTTTATTTATTTAAAGTCCAGTTGTACTAGAATATTCTCAGTGTTGGTCCTTTTAGGTTAATATTGCTCTGTACACAATGTGTCTATTATTGTGTAATTTCACATCTTTTTGTTTCCTGAAATTTTTATAGCATAGTTGTTTTTAGTATATTTGCATTCCATCACTTTAGTTTTCTCTTGCTATTGGATTACTATTGCATGAAAGCTACATATTGTTTACCCATCTTCGTAGCTATTAATTTCTTTTGGATTATTATTTTTTTTAATTTTAAACAATTCATGCTTTCAATTTTATATTTCTCTTCAGGAGTTGTTTGTCATATTTATTTTCTTTGGTGTTCTTCATAATTTACCCTTCATTTCTGAAACAAATTATTTTCTCAAATTAATTTTCCCAATTTCTTGTTTTAGTCACCTTGTTTCTGATTGATTCCAGTTCTCACTTTTGTAGTTTTTCATTTTGTTTTAGCTTTTATTAAATGCTGGGTTGCAGCTTTCGCCTGCTTTGTGAATATCTTTCTGATGTATGTGTATTGTATGTAGGGACATTGTTTTGCTCTTTATTCTTTTATTTCTTATATGAGATTTGAGGTCTTTTCTTGTTGCTACTGGTTAAGTAAGAGGGTTTTTTTAAAATCTATTTTTAGGAGGAAAGGGTGGGTCATAATAAGTTTTATAGATAAGTGGCATATTCTTCTTATTCACTTGTTCAGGAAAAGATGGAAGAGATGGCCTGCTCTTTTTCAGCTTCTGTCTCTGTTACCTTTCTCCTTTGCCTGGGTGTTTCCTGTCACTCCTAGCACACCTCTGACAATTTAGATTTCTCTGCCTGATGCTTTGACTTTGAAGGTACTTTCTTAATTTGGGTCCCGACTCCTAATAATCCCCAGCAGAGTGAGAACCTTTATGTAGCTTCTTTGTTTTCAACTCAGAGACTAGAAAAACCTCTTTTAGTTTTTGCTGCTCTTTCCAGAATGGGTTGCTAAGCTATCCAGAGAGTACCCGATGATGGTTTTGAGTTACTTTCTTTGGGCTCTTCCCCCCCACTCTGCTTTCTTCTGCACAGTGTCTTAAATGGTGGGGGTCTTTATAGATCCTGGCAGTTTGTTTCTACCCACTGACAATTGGTTTTGTGGTAGATATTATCTACAGATTTTTGGTTTTGAAGTCTTTCTTGTACTGTCTGTTTTTATGGAGAGATCAACAGACACTTGAAGACTAAAAGAACTAGCTTTCCAGAATCCTCTTCCCCTTTATTTATGTGTACTCGCCTAGTATTTGTAATTTTAAGCACTTGAATTTCTCTCTGATTTTCAAGTATCTAATTGATCTATAAATATACATGGCATTTTTGGAACTTTAAAAAATTAGTCTTGACTTGAAGTTAAGGATTTCATAAGGATTTTATAAAGCCAAGAAGTACATGGATGTTCAAAAGAAAGAAGAACCACTGTTTATCAAACATCTCTTAACTTTAATATACTCCTTTGAGGACAATATATTGGATTTTTTAACACTAGGAGTTAATGTAGAACTTACAAAAATGAACTTTGTGTGTGCTGTGAACTTAGAGAATCTTGGTTTATCTTGGAAGGAGATGTCATTCATAGCTGCAAAATCTGTCCTGGTTTCTAAATTTACCTAAAAACTCTTAAACCAAAGAAGGAATTAACAAAATGTTTTCTCTCAAACAGCAACAACACTAACAATTAGTGTGTTTTCTATGTGCCAGAGGGACTATGCTATATACCTTAATCCTCTAAAATAATCCTACAACTTCCCCCTCAGTTTACAAATAGAAATAGGAAAACTGTGGTTTAATGATTTGCCTGTGATTACATAAGTAATGAGTGTAGGCGCTAATTGATTCATGGTGACTTTACTAAATATTCCTTTAAGAAAAGGTAAAGTAAAAGAAAATTAAAAAACAACAACAACAGATGTTTAATAGGGTTTATACCTAAAGTCAGGATGAAGGACCCCTTGGGAAAAGAATTACACTAAAACTTTGGTTTGTGAGCATAATTTGTTCTGGAAACATGCTTGTAACCCAAAGTACTTGTATATCAAAGCAAAATTTCCCCCTAAAAATAATGGAAACCCAGATAATTCGTTCCAAAACCCAAAAATATTCATATAAAAATGATTACTGTAATATAACACAAAATAATAAAATACAAAATATAAAGAAAGCTAGATTAACTTGCACTTTCCTTTGAAAACCCTCGTGGCTGTTGTGAGGGAGACAAGAGAGAGGAGAGTTAGTGTATAGGATGACTTTCACTATCACTAACTGAATCACGGCTATTAGCTCAGTGGAATCTTTAATTTTTTTGCAAGTTTAATAACAAGGAACCTATCTAATAAAATAGAATGAAGCAAAGCATTCCTAAGCTTACTGTTAAATGGAAAAGCAAAGGACTGTAGATGCTTTGAAGTGACAAAAAATACACTAGTGCCAGTGGTGGGCACCTTCCAACATTCTGAAAAAAACACTGATTTCTGCCAAACGTTGTGGCCTGAGACCCAGCATCCTAGCATGGGAGACAATCAACCACAATTGTGCAGTGAGAGAGAGACATAGAGCTAGAGAGAGAAGAACCACTGGCTCACTTGTAGTCATTTGACATTTGGCATCATGTACTAATATTGGAAGACATTGCTTGTTTATCATGTTAAAATTTATTAGAGGGGCGCCTGGGTGGCTCAGTCGGTTAAGCATCTGACTTCGGCTCAGGTCATGATCTCACGGTCCGTGGGTTCGAGCCCCGCATCGGGCTCTGTGCTGACAGCTCAGAGCCTGGAGCCTGCTTCAGATTCTGTGTCTCCCTCTCTCTGACCCTCCCCCGTTCATGCTCTGTCTCTCTCTGTCTCAAAAATAAACATTAAAAAAATTAAAAAAAAATAAAAATAAAATAAAATTTATTAGAAATGTCTCCTTGTGTTGCAGAACACTCATAGCACAAGTTACTCATAATCCAAGGTTTTACTGTACTTAGTTTTGTAATGTCTTTCTCCGTCATATGGGCAAATTTACCTTGTGTCATTTTTCAGCTCATAACCTAAGACAAACACAAAATGTCACACTTTCTGACATTTTTACCTCTCAGAGCTTTTTTCTTACTTTGAAAAGAACATCTAAAAACACTGAAGTCACGACGGTTGAAATCTAGGCACCTGCTGGGCAGATAGGTGTGGGTGTGGAGCTGCTCAGTACACAATGGGAGGATTGTCTTGTTGGCATGAAAAGAAAAAGTGTTTCTCATTGAAACTCAAGGAAGAGATTGGGTATTCTTGTTGTCATTATCCGTGCTAGATTTTGAAACATACCTTAGGGTGTGAACTGAATATCTAAACTCCAGTGATGAACACACCATATCCATGAAGGAAGTTGGTTAAAAAAAAAAAATAAGAGGGGCGCCTGGGTGGCGCAGTCGGTTAAGCGTCCGACTTCAGCCAGGTCACGATCTCGCGGTCCGTGAGTTCGAGCCCCGCGTCGGGCTCTGGGCTGATGGCTCAGAGCCTGGAGCCTGTTTCCGATTCTGTGTCTCCCTCTCTCTCTGCCCCTCCCCCGTTCATGCTCTGTCTCTCTCTGTCCCAAAAATAAATAAACGTTGAAAAAAAAAAAAATAAGAAACTAAGTAAGGGACACCCTTCCCACTTTTCATACACATGAACATTTTGCTCAGACTTGAATTTCAAGACCTTATTATTAGGCTTGTTACATTCCTTCCTTGATTTCTTAAGGAGTTTGAGGTATTTCATGCGCCACAATTACTTTGGAGATAGAGCTCTCTCAAGGTACAGGAGACAGTGATGGAAGAGTCTGCTCTCATTTCTTGCTAACTTAATAGCTTATGCTATATGCTGGGCTGAGTAGTTAGGGATTTGTAAGGAGGAAGATGTGATCATTCTTCATTAGTTCCTTAATTTCCTAATTTACTTGCCAAATAATACTTGCCTATCAAGATTTAGTCACTGGATATATGGAGTTGAACTAAACAAGTATGGTTCCTTCAGGGGTTATCTGGAACATACTCCCAGTTGGGGATGACACAGTAAATGAACACAAAAACATGTTGAGTTACAAATGGCGATGACTATTCTAAGCCAAAAGTAAAGTATGCTAATGTAAGAGAGCCCTGGAAAATGATTTAAATTGCGGAAGGAAGGCACATAGGACATTTAATTACACCGAAACGAGTAATCAGGAATTAGCTATTTAAGGAGAAATCCAGGAGAAAAGAGCACATGCAAGGCATTCAAAAAGCTTTGTTGAGTGGACTGAAATAAGACGTGTGGTGGAAGGTGCAGGTGTGGGGACACTGTGTGAAGGTGACTAACACCACCACCGCTGCTGCTGCTACTGTTACTAATAATTTGTCCTAAGAGGAAAACGAACTGATAGAAAAGTTGAGCTGGAAATGGCATAAACCAGTTATATCTATAAAGAGATTATGTTGACTATTGGTTCTTAAAGTAAAATTCTATGGAAGACGCATAGTATTTAATGTTTTCTTATGTCACGTGTACTCCTAAAAGCACAGGTCTTTTCAATCCATTTTTCACTCATATAATAGAAGAAACAAAGTTCTTAATGCTTATTTTGTATTTTGAACAAACAGGGGCTCTATGAGATTTTCACGTATTTGCTTATCAACGACTTCCTGTTTCCTGGAGCCTTTAATTTAATTATCATTTTGTGTAACCACCAGTGATGGGCAGGATGTAACTGAAGCATGTTTGTTTTCTTGGGTGTATAGCAAGCTTTGGTTTTGTGGAGGCTGTCTGAGATACCTAGTTCATTTTGCCTGCTGCCCTCAAGTTTGTTTCCAGTGAGTGTATGGATCTGTTCCTTTTCTTACAGACCTAACTAGATCCAGTGTATGACATACTAGTTAAACAAAACATCACAAATAGCAAATGAAATAAGAGCAGATAGGAAAGAGAACAAATTAAGCCATTGCAGCACTGTTAGGCCCATGCAAAGTGGGGTTATTTTATGCTTATTTTGACACATAGCATAATATTTTAACTTAAAGATAAAAGATTGGTTCATTTTTTGAAGCTAACTGCAGTGAAGTACAGTGAAATAACACTGTAAACACTACAATGGGACCTCTGAACAATACCAGCATAATTGCTTCGCTTAGAGTATGTGGTTTTAGTGTGTATATAGGACTACAGAAACTAGCTGAAGACCATCCAATTAAATTCTTTTAGTTTGTTTGGGATGTTGGCCAGATTTTCTGATCAGTTTTCCAGAGGTAAAAAAGAAAAAAAAATTATTGGACCACCTAGTTGCTTGGGATGGTATTAATTATATTCATGCTGTATTTAGTAAAATTAACAGTTTACAATTATAACTACTTGTCATAGTTTTAGGATGATTATTAATGAGGGGTTAAGTACAATCCTCCTCACATACCACTTTGTTTACTTTATATACATATCTTCATTTTTTGTATCCGTTTATGCTTTTGAGTTGCAGGGACATAATGAAATATTACTCTTTCTCAAGGAACCAGATGGTTAATTTGGAACACTGCTTTCTGCATCCTTGCCCGCTTAAGAATGAGGTCATTCTTCACAAATTCTAGACAACTGTTATGCTGAGTTCAAAACAAACCAAAAGAATACCCAACATTTAGCTTTGGGCATATATTTGTAAAGATCAGGACTTCTAATTCAGGAAATTAATTAATTTTACACACATACCTGGTGAATATGTTTAGGAGGGGAGTCTTCATAAAAAGCTGAAAAAAATGCTGTATGGAATGTATGTTAGTTTCCATTCTTCATCAGTTGATTTTGATGAATTCACTAGTTATCTTAATGCTATTTAAAGTGTGGTATCATTTTAGAGCTTATTTATTGTGATTTCATTTCATTTTATTGACTTTCTTTGGTCCCAAATAGAGCATACCTGTTCTAAAAACACAATTTTATATTTTTAATTATTGTGTTTCCCCGAATGATTTGAGAGATGCATTCCATTTCAATTATTTGCATTCATTATAATTCTATTTTGTAACACCATAAAGGCATTTATATATTCTCATGACTTTTGCTACATAATGGCTCTAGGGTTTTTGTTTTTCCAGGGAAACTGAACAAAATATATCCATTTGAGCTTGTGGTCATAATAAATTATCCACGGCATCTTGTTTCCAAAGCCTAGAAGTACTTACCTGCTTAAATTAAAGTCTCTTTTTCTCTTGCATTGATATCACATACTTTGAATGACTGTTCACTGCGTGTGAGTCCAAGTCTCTACAGCTTGACCAGTTATTTGATCTCTTTTGCAGTCTATATTGAACTTTTCACTTATCTCTATGGTAGTCCAAAATGTTGTCTTGCTCATGCCTTGAAATTATGTAGTTTTCTTTTTTACTCAGCATTGTGTTTAATTATATGCCATCCCTGCTTGTCACTTGCAGATTTCATTTGGGGCTCAGTTTAATATTACTCGTTTCATGAAGTTGTCTTCATTTTTCTAGTTCTTGGACTTCCTAAACTACTTAACAGCAGTGGTGTTATTATGCATGGTCTGCTTTATATTGTTATTTGTTCTTACATCTATCTCTTTGACCATATCTTTTATCACTGATCCTTGCACAAGACTGTATACACAGTGAAAGCTAGATATATAGTTGCAGTTAATGGTGATAGGATGATGAACAAGCAAGTTTATGGAAAACCTCTCCATCTGGACATCAGCCAAATATATTTTTGGAGATAAAGAGGTGGCCGCCAGGCATCCATCAATCACGGGAATCGCTGAGAGGAGTTTAGAACACAAAGTACGCCCAAAAAGCTCTAATTGATTTCCCAGCCAGAAGACAACTATTTTCACAAAATGAGGGAAAGGAAGGGCAAAGAGCAGATGTTGCAAAGATGAGATGAACTGGAGTCAGCTAGAGTGATGAGGTTGAAGTTGGTGCCCAGCAGCCTCTGTCAGGAAAGGAGAAGGAGGGAGTGATGAAGAAATGAGCTTTGCAGAGGGGGAATTGAAGTGGGGTGAAGAAATAGATCCATAAGCAACACTTTTAAGGTTTGTTCTTGAGAATGTGTAATATGATTCTGATGCTACATGAAGATATGAATCTATCTTTCATCATTATCTGGACATATACAGCTTAAAAAATATCCTGAAGTAAACACGTGTTCACACACTTTTGAAATAAGTCACATGAGCATGTTTTAGTTACTTTTGCTTAAAATGTAAATTATCTTTAATATTAAAATTTTCAATGTAGTTCTGCTTTTGCCTTCCGTGTGTGTGTGTGTGTGTGTATTTTTTTTTTTTTTTTTTTTTTAATTCTGGATGTTGACCTGTGTGTGCATCATAGAATATTTGACAGCATTCCTGTCCTCTGTCCACTAGGTGCCACTAGTAGTTTCCTATCCCACATGTGACAACTGAAAATGTCTCCTGACATTGCTGACTTTCCTCTGAGGACAAGATTGCCTAAAGTTAAGAACTGCTAATACAACCTGTTATGTTTCATGAATGCTCAGATTTTACAGTGGGTTGGGAGTAAAGCCATATATGTATTTGTAATTTCCAGGGAATGCATAGCTAAACGTAATAAACTATAGTCTTCAGTATACTATTTAAATCATCTCTAAAACTGATTAGGAACTTTTTGTTCATGTTGATTCTAATTAAATCAATGACATTTTGACTAGAATATAACTTCTATGTACTTTATTAGTGTATACTTATATAAAAAATGGGCTCTAATTATACTTCTGTAACACTTCTGGCAATGTCTCTGAACTTAGAAAAAGTTAAAATTATGTAAAAGTAATTAGATGATGCTATAAATCTGGTAAGAAATTGGATAAAACAATTGAAATAATTCTTAAATTTTACTCAGGTATATTTGCTATAGTGTGATAGATTTAATCAAGATACAGGTAATGTTTTTTTAAGTTTATTTATTTTGAAAGAGAGAACACACACACACACACACACACACACACACACACACACACACACGTGGGGTAGGGGCACACAGAGAGGGAGAGACAGAATTCCAAGTAGGGTCTGTACTGACAGAACCCATGGGGGCTCCAATTCACAAACCATGAGATCTTGATCTGAGTCGAAATCAAGAATCAGACCCTTAACTGACTGAGCCATCAGGTGCCCCAAGATATGGGTAATTTATTTTAGATGACATAGAAAGGCAGTGGCTTCAGTAGAGTCAAAGCTAAGTGATCTTCTGATTGCTAGATGGAGGCACACTCTTAAGTAAAAATGAGAGTAGGCTTTTAGATTAAATGGTAATCAAATTATTTAACCTCTTTTTGCCTCAGAGTGTGATCCATGAACCAGTTAAGGCAACATCAGCTGGAAGCTTGTTAGAAATGGAGATTCTTAAACCCCACTACGCATCTAATGGAATTGAAATCTGTATTTTTAATAAATTGGAGAAATACAAGTCTAAACTTGATTTCATCTTCCCAATATGATTTAAGCTCCATAAGGACAGAAACTTTGTGTAGTTCATTGCTATGATCTTAATGTACAATCTAGGTTCTGGCTCAGAGCCCTCAATAAATACTGGTTGAGTGAATGAAATGCAAATCCATCAGTGGATAGGCTACTCTATTCTTGTTTGTTAAATATTTTATTAAGCAGAAGATTTGTTGATGTCAGCATTCCAATTCTCACCTTCCAAATATTTTATGCATTACTAGAAGAAGAAAGAGGTCAAATGACTGTACATACTGTAAAAAATTTTTTTTAAATATTTGTTTATTTTTGAGAGAGAGACTGCACTCAAGCAGAGGAGGGGCGGAGAGAGAGAGGGAGACACAGAATCCGAAGCAGGCTCCAGGCTCTGAGCTGTCAACATAGAGCCTGACGTGGGGCCTGAACTCAAGACCCCCAAGTTCATGACCTGAGCTGAAGTCGGACATTCAACTGACTGAGCTCCCTAGGTGCCCCCACTGTACATACTTTTTAACATATTTTTTTATCATTTATAAAATGACAAAATGGGTAATACTTACAGGATATACCTGCCAAAAAATAGTTAGTAGCTAAAGCCAATAATTTCTCATTTACTACAAAGTTGTCTATTAGTTACACATAGTATAAATTTTTTTTTAAGTTTGTTTATTTTAAGAGACAGAGACACTGTGAATGGGCGAAAGGGAGAGAGAGAATCTCAAGCAGGCTCCCAGCTGCCAGCGCAGAGCCAAATATGGGGCTTGATCTCATGAAAACCCGAGATCATGACCTGACCTGAAACCAAGAGTCAGACATTTAACCGACTGAGCCACCCAGGCACCCCTAGTTGTATGTAGTATAACATTATGTAGTAAAACTCAATGGGAAGATAAACTTGAGCAGATGTGTATTTGATAGCTTTCTCTTCTTTATAGACACAGTATCCAGCTTTGGATATATAATTTGATAAAATGGGAGCCTTTCTCTTTAACAAATGGTGCTGGGAAAACTGGACAGCAACCTGCAGAAGAATGACACTAGATTACTTTCTCACACCATTCACAAAAATAAACTCAAAATGGATAAAAGACCTGAATGTGAGACAGGAAACCATCAAAACCCTAGAGGAGAAAGCAGGAAAAGACCTCTCTGACCTCAGCCACAGCAATTTCTTACTTGACACATCCCCAAAGGCAAGGGAATTAAAAACAAAAATGAACTATTGGGACCTAATGAAGATAAAAAGCTTCTGCACTGCAAAGGAAACAATCAACAAAACTAAAAGGCAACCAACGGAACGGGAAAAGATATTTGGAAATGACATATCGGACAAAGGGCGAGTATCCAAAATCTATAAAGAGCTCACCAAACTCCACACCCAAAAAACAAATAACCCGTTGAGGAAATGGGCAGAAAACATGAATAGACACTTCTCTAAAGAAGACATCCGGATGGCCAACAGGCACATGAAAAGATGTTCAGCGTCGCTCCTTATCAGGGAAATACAAATCAAAACCACACTCAGGTATCACCTCACGCCAGTCAGAGGGGCCAAAATGAACAAATCAGGAGACTATAGATGCTGGCGAGGATGTGGAGAAATGGGAACCCTCTTGCACTGTTGGTGGGTATGCAAACTGGTGCAGCTACCTGGAAAACAGTGTGGAGGTTCCTCAAAAAATTAAAAATAGACCTACACTATGACCCAGCAGTGGCACTGCTAGGAATTTACCCAAGGGATACAGGAGTACTGATGCATAGGGGCACTTGTACCCCAATGTTTATAGCAACACTCTCAACAATAGCCAAATTGTGGAAAAAGCCTAAATATCCATCAACTGATGAATGGATAAAGAAATTGCGGTTTATATACACAATGGAGTACTACGTGGCAATGAGAAAGAATGAAACGTGGCCCTTTGTAGCAAGGTGGATGGAACTGGAGAATGTGATGCTAAGTGAAATAAGCCATACAAAGAAAGACAGATACCTTATGGTTTCACTCTTACATGGATCCTGAGAAACTTAACAGAAGACCATGGGGGAGGGGAAGGGAAAAAAAAGAAAAAAAGAGGTTAGAGTGGGAGAGAGCCAAAGCATAAGAGACTCTTAAAAAGTGAGAACAAACTGAGGCTTGGTGGGGGGTGGGAGGGACGGGAGGGTAGGTGATGGGTATTGAAGAGGGTATCTTTTGTGATGAGCACTGGGTGTTGTATGGAAACCAATTGGACAATAAATTTCATAAAAAAAAAAATGGGAGCCTTGAATTTGTTGTGATAGTGCTCAGGTTTGTTGAGATGAGGGTCTGTATATTCTGTCCTTCAATCTTTGTAGTTTTGAATCAGAACAGTAATGGCCTTTGAAGAGTATTTTATTTTTTTTATTTTTTTTTCAATGTTTATTTATTTTTGGGACAGAGAGAGACAGAGCATGAATGGGGGAGGGGCAGAGAGAGAGGGAGACACAGAATCGGAAACAGGCTCCAGGCTCTGAGCCATCAGCCCAGAGCCTGACGCGGGGCTCGAACTCACGGACCGCGAGATCGTGACCTGGCTGAAGTCGGACGCTTAACCGACTGCGCCACCCAGGCGCCCCTGAAGAGTATTTTAATAGAGGGGGTGTATAATGGTAGACTTTTATTAAGGGAGTGTTACCACAATAATTCCTTCTGCTACCATCACCAACTACTCAGCACGTGTTGAATGCAGTGGTCCACAATTACTTGATTCTTTTCCAGGATAAAATCTAAGAACCTGCATTGGAGGACCTTTCTTAGATACTTAGTTCGCTGTGCAGGACCCAGAAAAATGATCTAAGTTAGGAGATTGTGTGTGGCAACAATTAAACTTCTTAGTACTCAGATCATTTTCTCCAGATGAAGCATTTCTTTTGGGTTGACTTTGGAATCTATAGTATCATTTTCTCTGAAGAAAGGCCTTGTGACTTTCATGATAAGGTAATAGTCACTTGGAGTAAACTGATACCCAATGTATTGTGGATGTTAAGTAAATGGGCCTGGAAATCCAGTAGATCTTAGTCTGAGTACTACTTTGTACTGGTTTTATGATCTCAGGTTATTTAAATAGACTTCTGTGCCTCAGTTTTCTTAACGTAAGGATCATGATAATATATGCACAGGTGTACTTGGTGACTTCAATAAGATAATTTCTCAAAGTATTTAGTGTAGATTCTTACAAATGTTAACACTTTAAATGTAAAGCATAAAATGTCAAGGGGTAATGGAGGTGTGGTGATGTGTTAAAGTGCTCTTTAAATATGTAAGTTAAATCAGGAGTGGAATAATCATAGCAAACATTTAATAAAGCACTAGGTGCAGGGATAGTTATTAATGCTTTAAATATATACCGGCAAACAAAGATGAATGACGTGACAACACTCATGCTAGACTTGAGATTTTCTAGAACAGTGATTAGTGGGGAAAGTCCATGGACTCAGGAACAGAGGCACTGTCCATTGTATTATGTAGCATTGCAAATGGATCTTAAGGCTCATGTTAGACTCCAGTCTTTGCATAGTGTGGCTTTTAAGCTGCATAATTAAGGGAGTACCAGCCCTTCCCCTGGTGTGATAAAGTACTGGGGTCCAACACCATTGTGGCATTGTAGAACCATGGTTCTAGTGCTATCCTGCCTGCCCAGCACTTAAGGTAACAGAAGGTCAAGACTCTCTTTGGTATATCTAACAGGCTAGAGTTTGAGGCTTATGGTTGCAGCTTGTGAAGTACAAGGAGTCTAGTATGATGTACCAGCTCACTGTTCATGTTGGGAGGTCCATAGCATATGTAACATGGGAGAACGGTAACCTGGATCATTTATCACCTCAAAGGTGTGTTAAGATTTATTGGTTTAAAGCTCTGGCCAATAGTTTTTTTCTCTGAAGCTTTCCAGGAACCCCAACCATAGGGGAGAAGTTCTGGAAAAGTTGAACCTTAACTCTCATATACTAATTTAATCAACTTTCTTATCAATTCAGTGAACGAAGTGTTTATTTTACTGATGATTCATCTGAGCCATGAAGCTTAAATAACTTACCCAAAGTCATATGGAAAGCCAGTGGCACAGCTAGATTTAGGGGCAGGGATCTTGGCTCCAGAGGCCATGCTGTTAACTACAAAAACGGGCTTTAAAGCTGATTCTTAAAAAATTAAAAAATAGTAAATGCTCAGTGGACAAAACCTCCACAAAAGAATAAAATAACCATGAAGTAAAGTTGAATTGGCAATTGAAAATTAGAAAATAATAAATCCTTAATAAAGCAGTTACTGAGGTGAAGATTACTAAATATGAAGGAGAGGCTCTGGGCTGTTAACCTCTGACTGAAGGTCCAGACACAGCACTCACAGATCAGAGGCGACTCCACTGATAAACACAGTGACGGATGAACTGAGGGACCAGTCACAGCCTTCATTTGGCAGGAGTCATAGTTATAGAAGATGCTTTCAAAAATGAGGATTTGCAGTATACAAAGATACTTTTTCCTAAGCTTTATTGAGGTATAATTGATGAATAAAAATTATTTTTACATATATAAAATTATATCTATTGATGATAAGATGCACATATACACCATGGTCACCATGTTTAATTAACATATCCATTATTTTACATAATTACCACTTTTTTGTATGTTTTTTTTGTTTTTTTCTAAAGGTCTACCCTCTTAGTAAATTATTTCAAGTATATAATACGATATTGTTAATTACGGTCACTGTGCTGTACATTAGATCTCTGACTTATTCATCTTGTAGACCTGAAACTTTGTACCTTACACCAGTGTCTCCCCACTCCCCCAACCCCCGCCATAGCCCTTGGCAAACACAAGACTTTTAATTGTAAGTATTGTCTACAGAGTGAAAAAGTGCATCTTGCTCTGATTTCTTGTTTATGACCACATGAGTACCATGTTTGAACGGGAGGGAGGTGAGAATTTAATGGAATCAGATTCAGACATGATCCAGCCAACATGTTCTGTAAAAAGAAGGTTGGCTTTTCAGAAACACATTTTTGAACCTCTGACTCATGGGACTTGAACCAAAGTCTTTGAGCCTTAGTTAATCCTTAACTCTTCCTGAGATGGAAAACATTTTTTGACAAAGCATCTCCCTTCCTAATAGCCATGCTTTAAATAGTATTTTTAGTATGCAGATGGTTGCATTTAGTTAATGGTAAATCTTTTCTAAATTCTTGTCATGATGTAAGGAAAGTACTTCATGGTTTTTTGTTTTGTTTTTTTGGTATACCTCTTTAATTTTACTGAACATAATGGAAGGTTGTTTTAAATTTTGTTTAAATGTTCTTTGAACCAAAATATTTACAGAACAAGGAGTTCTTCTAGCCAGGAGATTGTTGCGTTTGTTGTGTTTGAGTGTGGAAACATTAGGAATGACAGCATAAGATGATGCTGTAGAGCATTTTCATAAACAACTTAATAGCATTGTCTAATGTGGTCTTTGTTTATTAAAGGTGTCCAAGACCCCTTTGCTATATTTAGGTAAATCTAAGGTTTTTTGTTTTTTTGTTTTTTTTTTTTACTCAAGCATGGAAAATACTTTATGGTTGGGAAAAGGAGTGTGACCAAAAAAAAAAAAAAAAAAAAAAGAAAAAGAAAAAAGACACTCAACTAGAAACAGTTCTTAAGAATGTCACTTTCAGGAAGGAATAAGTGGCAGCGTTGTTTTGCTTTGTTTTAAACGTATTTTAAAAATGCTACTATTTAATACTTTATGTAAGAATATTGTGTGTCCATTTCTTAGTTTGTAGGCCCTAGTTAATGAATGACTATTTTTTAATTGGAATTTTAATTCACTAAGTAATAGTAGAACAAATTTATTTTATTTATTTATTTATTTATTTATTTATTTATTTATTTATTTATTTTTTGAGACAGAGAGAGACAGAGCATGAATGGGGGAGGGGCAGAGAGAGAGGGAGACACAGAATCGGAAGCAGGCTCCAGGCTCTGAGCTGTCAGCACAGAGCCCGAGGCGGGGCTCGAACTCACAGACCGCGAGATCATGACCTCAGCCGAAGTCGGACGTTTAACCGACCAAGCCACCCAGGCGCCCCGAAAATTCTTAAATTTTAATTGAGGGAGAAACCGATGGATGTGCTGAAATGAAGGTCAGGGAAAAGTCAGAGAAAACCTTTTAAATCTTTGTAGTACAGCAGCAGAGGCAGGGAAATTTTTCAGTGCCTACTGATTCTTAACTCTACAACTTGTGAGAAAAAATAATTAGGGAACTCTGCAATTCATACCAAAAAATCATACTCCATGCAAATCAGATTTTAAAAATATGAAAGAAACCCCACAGCTCACCCCTTAAAATGTTATCATACCTTTTCTTTGGTACAATTCAGTAAAAATTTGTCTTCAAGGGGCACTTGGATGGCTCAGTAGGTTACACATCTGACTCCTGATTTCAGCTCAGGTCATGATCTCACAATTCCTGAGTTTGGGCCCCACATTGGTCTCTGCACTAACAGTGTGGAACCTGGTCAGCATTCTCTCTTTCCCCTCTCTCTCTGCCCCTATGCCACTTGAATTCTGTCTCAAAATAAATAAACATAAAAAGATTAAAAAAATGAATTCACAAAGGTTAAAGACAAACTTCAAAGATGGCATTCCAAAAGATGAATACAGTTATTAACTATCAGAGGAAACAAAATTCAGACTAAAGCAGCACTGTTTTAGAACTGCTTAACAGATCAGAGCGGCACCTGAGTGGCTAAGTTGGTTGGCAGTCCAACTTTGCCTCAGGTCATGATCTTGGGGTCTGTGGGGTTGAACCCTGTGTGGGGCTCTGTACTAACACGTCAGAGACTAGACCCTGCTTCAGTTTCTGTGTCTCCCTCTCTTTTTGCCCCTCCCCCACTCATGCTCGCTCTCTCTCTCAAAGAATCAATATTAAAACAAAAATAATGGATTAAAAATAGACTACAGCTGATGTCAGGTTATTATAATAGTGGGAAACTTGAGATAATTAGAGTGTGTTCTAAGTAAAAGATAACTAAAAGAGAATAGATGTGAATGATGATAAAGGCATTCAGCATAGGATAATGCTTCTTGGGGAAGCTTGAAGAGAATTTTCTTGAAATGACTAACTGATGCTGTAAGACCTAACAGGCATACTTGGGGAAAACTGAGGTATAAAAATTGACAATTAAACACATGTTGATTCTGATTAGGATTTTGAATTTCCTCATAAAGAATTCTTCACATAGGGACCTAGGTGTAAGAAAATAAAATCAAAAGTTAAAGGAAAAAAGGATACTCTGCCTGACCTCTTGCATCTCCAACAATATTCACTAGCCAAATAAAAAGAAACAGTGTCTGTGAACTTCAGAGGGAATGCATATAGAATCCAAGAATGGAACCACCAGCCAAATTTTCAGTCAAAATTGAGGAGGAAAACCAAATATAATGTCTACTGTATTTCGTAATAGAACTACTGATGTTGAATCTAGCCGGTGACATAATGAATGGAGAGTAGGTGACTGACCGATGGATTATAAGCTTTAGGATAAGTATATAATTCTTGGAGATGGTGGAACAGTGACTACAAATCTGTGAGAGAAGAGCGAACCCAACTTTGATTCCCGAGTAATAGGTTCTTTGAATGTAAAAGCAAAACTCAAGAAACATAAAGATGTTGAGGCTTTTGTAAAAAAAAAAAAAAAAAAAAAAAAAGGAAAACCAACTAAAGAAACTACTTGCAGATAAAGTTTATCAAATAAAGAAGGGAATTAAAATGAAGAGCTTAAAAATGGAGAAATTTTGTTTAAAAGGTCAATGATTTGGGGGGCACCTGAGTGGCTCACTCAGTTGGGCCTCTGACTTTGGCTCAGGTCATGATCTCACGGTTTGTGGGTTCGAGCCCCACTGTCGGGCTCTGTGCTGCCAGCCCGGAGCCTGCTTCAGATTCTGTGTCTCCCTCTCTGCCCCTCCCCCACTTGCACTCTGTGTCTCAAAAATAAATAAGTATTAAACAAAATTTAAAAAGTCAATGCTTTTGAGTGTAGATAAGTCTAGGTTGTGGGTTTTATGGTGTTAGAATAGGATGTGAATTTAATCTTATTAAATGGGTAAAAATCACATGATTACCAGAACTAGGCTCTAGGCGCAGGCTAAAATGTGCTATTTCTTTCATAGAAGGAGGACAGCTAATGCCGACAAATAAAATGCATTGCCATTAAAAATCCAGTATTTTTTTTTTTTTTTAATTTTTTTTTTTCAACGTTTTTATTTATTTTTGGTACAGAGAGAGACAGAGCATGAACGGGGGAGGGGCAGAGAGAGAGGGAGACACAGAATCGGAAACAGGCTCCAGGCTCTGAGCCATCAGCCCAGAGCCTGATGCGGGGCTCGAACTCACGGACCGCGAGATCGTGACCTGGCTGAAGTCGGACGCTTAACCGACTGCGCCACCCAGGCGCCCCAAAAATCCAGTATTTTAATCCTATCCATACTACCTCTTCCTAACGTTTAGAAGTTTAGGGCTCTGAAAGTGAAAAATTACCTGAGATTTAGCAGCATTTGCTTCAGTTTCACTCTACTGAATTTTCTTTCCTCACTAGCTAAAAAAAGACCTTCGTATTTGATTTTGAATTTGAATGCCGTATTGCTTTTGTTTCTTCATCCTTTTGTCCTACAATCTTACTGCATATATTAATAGAATTAATAGAGTATTGTTGGAATGATGTTTAGCTAATGTTCAGGGTAATTGTTACTAGGTAGTGGTATTTTTGGATGTTTTTTTTTTTTTTTTTACCTTTTTCAAGTAGCTGGTTTTAAGAACAATACACCGTTTTTCTTGAAACGACTTTTTTTAAACTATTTTTTTAAAAATTTATATCAGAGTTAGTTAGCATATAGTGCCACAATGATTTCAGGGGTAGATTTCCTTAATGCCACTTACCCATTTAGCCCATCCCCCCCTCCCACAACCCTTTCAGTAATCCTCTGTTTGTTCTCCATATTTAAGAGTCTCTTATGTTTTGTCCCCCTCCCTGTCTTGAAACTGTTTTAAATTTTTTTTTTAATGTTTATTTATTTTTGAGACAGAGAGAGACAGAGCATGAACAGGGGAGGGGCAGAGAGAGGGAGACACAGAATCCGAAACAGGCTCCAGGCTCTGAGCAGTCAGCACAGAGCCCGACGTGGGGCTCGAACTCACATACCGCCATATCGTGACCTGGGCCGAAGTCAGACGCTCAACCAACTGAGCCACCCAGGCGCCCCTTGAAACTGTTTTAAATTTAACATACCTATATATCAAGTATTTGCTAGTGGGAAGAACATTCGTGTTTCTGTGCACAAGGACCCCATATCCTTTCCTTAAGAATTTTATCCATTTCAGTACTTCAAAAGTTAAATCAGTCTCTCATGTTTTCATCCTAGACCTCATTTATGTATATGCAAAAGAAAATTTTAAATGAAATCATTTTGTAAAATTCACATTTCACATTTGTTGAAGTTACTATCTCATGATGTGATTGTTTTATTTCATATCTGTTAAGTCAAACTTGGCAGGATCTAAGGAATTTTATAGTACTTGTATGCAGACATTCACACTAATATCTTTAAAAAAATTTTTTTTTAACGTTATTTATTTTTGAGACAGAGGCAGAGCATGAACAGGGGAGGGTCAGAGAAAGGGAGACACAGAATCCGAAACAGGCTCCAGGCTCTGAACTGTCAGCACAGAGCCCGAGGCGGGGCTCGAACTCATGGACCGTGACATCATGACCTGAGCCGAAGTCGGATGCTTAACCGACTGAGCCACCCAGGTGCCCCTGTTCACACTAATATCTTAAATACTGGCATAAGACCTTAACTCTGTGGTCAGAGGAAAGACTATTTGTTAACAGCAGTACCATGAAGGAGAATATAGCGTTGCACTGATGGTCTATATTGCAATTCCTACAGGGGAATGCTGTTACCACTAGGTGCTGTTCTAGTTTAGGTAAATTAAAGATGTTGATGTTGGGAAGCACTTAATTTGTTCAGGGACCATGGGCAAAAAAAAAAGAGACGTTGTCTTTATTCCTCTGGAATGTCAAGCGGATCTGCCCCAGGGACAGAGAGGAGGCTACCTTTATTTTTTGGAATATGCACAAATATACTCTAGGAAGAGACATCCCTATCTTTGCAAATCTGCCTGTTATGCAGACATCTTTGAAAAGTCCATCTGGAGTGCGTTAGCTATTAATGTCTTTGAAAATGTTTGGGTATATAAGACATCCCTGGAAAATTATCTCCTTGTAATATCTAGAAGATGTGATTCCTTGAACAAACTTAACGTTGCACAGTGAAAGCCAATAATTTCTTCTCTGTTTAACTATCAGTGTATGGCTGGTGCAAATGGAACTATTTTGTTAATTTTTTTAATGTTGTCTTGAACTTGGTACTCAATAAGAATTTTAAAATGAAAAGAGTCTTGAAATTTGCAAGCCATTGAATTCGTAGCAGTGCTAAGACTTCAAAACATTTACTTCCCCTTCTCTAATATTCTGTCAAAATTACATAGAACTAAGATGAATCCTACTTACTATGTAATGTTCTTGGAAGTACACAGTTTAATGTTTTACTAAGGGACTGGCCTACTGTTTTAGAATCGTAAATTGTGAAGCATTGTAAATGTAATGCCAGTATTAACCATTGAAATGTGGCTTTCTGGGGAATTAAAATAACATACATAAAAGACCTCTTGTTTAATAATTAAGTTTTTGTTCTTATTGATATTAGAGGGAAACAATGGAAGTTAATTAGAATATTGAGTTTATGGAATAAAAGTCTCATTAGGAGAATTTTTGTATTATATGTGCTATTCTAAATCTAGTCTGGGACCACCTCTAGTAATAATCTCTTCATCTCTTGTTTTATTATCATTGTCCTAGTTCAAGTCTTATTTCTCTCTCAGATTATTATAATAATTTTTTAAATATAATTTATTGTCAAGTTACCTAACATACAGTGTATACAGGGTGCTCTTGGCTTCAGGATAGATTGCCATGATTCATTGCTTATATACAACACCCAGTGCTCATCCCAACGAGTGTCCTCCTCAGTGCCTGTCACCCATTTCCCCTCTCCCCACCCCATCAACCCTCAGTTTGTTCTCTGTATTTAAGAGTCTCTTATGGTTTGTTTTGTTTAAAACTATTTTTCCCCCCATGGTCTTCTGTTAAGTTTCACAAATTCTTATCAGTGAAAACATACAATATCTGTCTTTCTCTGACTGACTTACTTCACTTAGCATAATACCGTCCATTTCCATCCATGTTGCTGCAAATGGCAAGATTTCATTCTTTCTCATTGCCAAGTAGTATTGCATTGTGTATACGTATGTATGTGTTTCAGCTTTTTTATCCATTTATCAATTGATGGACATTTGGGCTCTTTCCATACTTTGGCTATTGATAGTGCTGTGTCCACCATGTTGACTCCTCCCTCACTAATAATTTCTTAATGCTTTTCCTGCTTCTAGTCATTCCAGGTTTTGCAGAATCTATCTAACTATAGAATTTAACATGTTTGCAGAATCATCCAACAACTCCCATCTAGCCAACCATTTGATTATAATCCAGAATTTTCTGAAATACATCCTTTGTATAAGAAAAAAAAAAAAAGGTACTGCCTGTCCCTGCATATATCCTGTACCTTTACTATTTGAAACTATTTCCTTTATCTGTATCTCTGTTCACCAAAATAATATTCATCAGTCATGGAGTAGTTCAGATGTCTTTTTCTTGGAAGCTTCATAAACTTTAGCCTGAATTATTTTGACTTTTTATGGTCTTTGGCTTTTTGTGTCTGTTGAAATTTTATGCTCATTTTTAACATGAGTGTAGGTTCTGATTTGGTCTTTCTATCTAGTTTATAAACTGCTCTTTCTTAATTATTTATTCTCCTAGCATGTAAAAGTCACGTCTCGACTTCCATGTCACACTTGCAGAGATCTTGATCAAATCATGTCAGAGCAGTGCTACAGTTACGTTTGCGTGAACGTAAGTAGTGACCTTAAATGGTTCAAAGCCTTTGACGATCTGTGTAAATGTAATGTGCAAGATAATTATTTCTTGATTTTTAATTGTTTGAGTTTAAGTTTTTGTGATGAGCTGTGTTATTCAGTATGTATTTGGAAGTTGTATTTTTTAATTTTTGAAATAAAAAAAAATATTTTCTCACAAGTTAATTCCCATAATGAGAAGAAGGTGATATTTCTGTAGACGCCATTTTCACTTATTTGGTATGAAGCAGATAAGATGACACAGGTTTGAATTAATGAAGAATTCAAATTTTAATAGACATGACCGTATGGGTATCCTTGAAAGTTGTTCAAAAAATTTTCAAATTTTCAAAAAGTGAAAATTAAGCTTGATAAATATTTTGGATGTGTATGTAAAAGCTCCATATTTTTTCCTTCATTAACTTTTAATTCTTGAATTAACTTTTAAATCATTTAAGAACTTCTTTTCACTTCCTTTTATTTTCTGGTCTTTCAGGTTATGACCTCTGATTTTGAGGAAATCCGGAAGTTAGTGAATATGCTGGAAGAGAGTAATCTTTCCATTTTATATCCTGTTGTTGTTATTTCGGTAAGTGATTTAATTCAGATTTAACTCCTCATCCTTAGGCTTCCTTCCTTGGGATTCAGTTTTTCTTTTTAACAAAATTTCATCCAATTGAGGAAATCTACCCAAGCCCAGAAGAAACTCCTTTTATGGGTTCCTGCGCTTTCTCTCTTGTTATGACTTCTATGACTTTGTTCCCTTATTACTGTAGTTATTTGTTTGAATTGACAAGTTTAGGGAAAAAATGAATCTAGCAACCACTTTTATTTCTTTTTCTTCATTAAAATGGCAAAGTATACTGCTGAATTCACTAGCTGTTTGGAGAATATGAAAGAGCTTATTAGCATGTTAGCAAAACACCATTGGAGAAAAAATACCGAGGTTAAAAAAGAAAGAGGGAAAATAGCATGTGGAAGTAAATTGTCTCTTAGGTTGTATCATCTTCTCTGTCACTTGGACAGCAAAGTAGAAGGAGAAACAGATGAATGAGAATTCCTTGGAGATGGCCCATGAAAATTTTGGGAAGGTCTTTCCTGTGAAAGACTAAAAGTATATGTTTAATACAGCGTTTTTTTTGATTGGTCTATTAAACTGTACAAAAGAGGGAGATCTCAGCACAACCAGGAAGGAATAAAATCAGAGACTAGCTGAGTAGAGTGTAGTCTGTGATATTTTACTGTGGGAAGGGGTTCTAAATGTGACATTCTCCAATCATTTGCTTAACAATTGCCAAGTTTCTAATCTTGGGCCCATCCCAATAGTGTGGGAATTTAGAATTTAGTTCATGGTAGGTAAGATCATTAATACAAAAAGAAAATTTGTAATACAAATGAATTTAACTCTAGCATGGCAAATACATCCAAATTAGCAACTGGGGAAGAATGGTTTTACTGTCCTATTGTATGTGGGCATATATTCTAATGGTAAGTTCCATGGATCCTGCTGATTATGGAAAATCAAGTTCCACAAGCGACTGATTTTAACAGAAGTATCAGTGACTTTCATTGGGGGTGTTGTGGGAAGCATGAAATTTACTTAATGCTGGAAGGCTCTAAGGCTCTGTAGGGTACAGTTAGGTTAAAAGTCCTATGTATAGCCCTCTATTCCTCCCTTTGTGTTAAGTTACTTAGAAAATCTCCTTCTCTCCATGTCCCCAGATAATACTCTAAAGTGTATACAGCATTATGAAGGGAGCAACGGCTTTAAACTCGGAATTTCTCAGTTCCTTGGTCACCTTGGTTAAGTTTACTGACATTTGCTTTCCTCATTTTAGAAATGAGGCTAATAACCCTACTTCTTAAATCACTGTAAGGATTAAGAAGAATGAATGAATACATAAATGCAAACTGAAGTTGGTATCTCTTTGGGAGGCATGTAGTGTTTCATTTAATAAGTAAATTTAAAAAAAAGCTTTAATAGCTTAGCTCCTCTTCTTTCCCATTTAGATTAGATGACTCAAAGTTCACTTCCACTGCTCTCTAATCTGAATGCTGAGTTTGAATCATACATTTTTCAACATTCTATTAGGTACTTCAGTTTGAGTACTTCATTATCATCTTACGTGTGCTGTATCAGATCTATCACAAAAACATGTTTCCTACAAGCTGATTTCTCTTAGCAGCAGTAGTTGTGGCTGGGACTCAGGTGGGAATCTGCCTTAGCTCTGAATTTTCTTTCTACCTTTTTCCTCTGCCTCTCACCATCAAACACATGTGTGTGCGTGGACATACAGTTTTTAACTGTTTTCTTTCATTGCACGTCAACCTGTTTTTTTGTATTTTTCCATAAATATTTGAATTTAGTTTTCTGTTTATTTCTGTTGAGTTCTATTTTATGTATCCCAGTAAGTGCTAGAGTTTTATTTATTTATTTATTTTTGATTCCCTGGTATTCTGTATCAAACCAAGGAAAAAGATGGATAGTCCTCTAATTAGAGAGTAAATGTCTCCTAGAACTAGTTTGAGGATAGTATTATTATAAATCTGTATACCATAAACATTGGAAAATGTTTAAATTGGAGAGTTGTTATTACTCCATGAATAATGTTTGTTCACCCATTGTTTTCTCAGTGAATAGGTAGACTCAGTGTAGGGATATGAAAGTTATTATTAAACTTAATAGTAAAATGTCAATAGAACATATCTAGAGTCTGTATCCTTAGGATGGACCAAATCACTGGAAAGGTAAAATAAAGAATGCTGTGTTCTTGGATTGAGAGGCAAGTGAATTTTTCTGGATTTTTGAATTGTCCTGTAAATGATTCAATAAAGGCTTCATCCCATTTCTTTCTGATAGTACTTTTCCCCAAATGGCCAAAAGGCCATTTCAATTTTCCTATGACTTAATCTTTGGCAGATTCATTCAAATATTCCCCAAATGAGTAGTTTTGTAGAAAACATCATTCTAGTTGCAAAATGAATAAGATAAAAACTTAAATTTGAGTCTAAATATCTGGGGACATAAGTTATACATGAGTAAGTAGAAAAAAAAAAACAATGCATGCAGTGTCTGGAGATAGAAGTATGAGTACACATGAAGATATAGATCCATATGTATGTAACTGGAAAGATGTTACTATAGGCAGGTCATACCAGTCTAGAATGGTATGTGTATTTTACTTTTATCTGAATTACTTTGCTAGAAGATTAAATTATATCTTTTTTTTTTTTTAAATAAGGCTTTTAAACATTTCTAAAATCTCAGAAGAGTTGCCAAAGAATTTGCTTATTTCCTTCCCTGAACAGGCAGGTTTTATTCACCAGAAAATAAATCTAAAATGACTTCAAGGTCATAGAAAAATAAATCCATTATTGTTTTGGAATTATGTGATTCGGTAGTTATTGAATGCATGTATTGTAAATGTTTAAAACCCTATTTTGTCTAGACTGAGATGTAGTACAGTGGTCCTTTTTTTCCTATGTGAGGGTTTATCAACTTCCAATTTAAGTCCGTCTGAAGAGAGGAAGACTTGGGAATCACCCAGTGGCAAAGTAAAATTGTGGTTGATGAGGTGTTAGGATTTTTTTCAACTGAGAGACTAGTTAAGGTGGTCATTTGCAATGTTACCATGATTCACTCTACAAGGACAAACTTTCAGAGGAAATGGGGCTGACGTGAAGCTGGGGCATTTTGTTTGGCAAAAGTAATACTTGGTCAGTTTTTGTTTGTTTGTGTTTTAAATTTTTTTTTTAATTTATTTTTGAGAGAGAGCGAGAGGATGGGGAAGGGCGCAGAGGGAGAGAGAGAGAATCCCAGCAGGCTCAGACTGTCAACACAGAGCCCCATGTGGGGCTTGAACTCAGGAACCATAAGATCATGACCTGAGCCGAAAATAAGATGAGATGCTTAACTGTCTGAGCCACCCAGGTGCCCTAACACTTGATCAGGTTTTAAGTGTTGGAAATTGGTGTCTGGTCTGCCATGCTGGTGAAACTCACATTGTCTTAAATTTTCAAGGACATGTAGAAAAATATTTTGGAATTTACTATTAAATGTCATTTGGTAGTCATTTAAGTAGTACATCAGACCTTCAACCTCATCTGAAACTTTAATCCCTTGGAGAGAGCTAAGCACTGAAGGAATGACTGGTTAATGGTGTTAGATTCTTGGTACACAATTGTTGTAGACTCTGGGTCTGGAGTTTTTGCTTGTCCAGCAAGAAAGTGGGACGCAGGATTAAAATGCGAGAGATGGCTAATGTTCTGGAGAAGACAAGAGCCCCTATTAGAGGTCCTTGCACCATTTTAATTAGGATCAGAAAGCTTATAAACATGGTGATGGATGGGCACAAAGAGACAATGAAACTGTGAACATTAACTCATGGATGTGAGGCAAAGGGGTTTTTGAAGATATGCAGTGTTAGGGGTTTGGGTTAAAACAAAATCCTGGTGGTGGGTGGAAGGTTGTTTACAGCAGACATGAGACACCAATTGTGTTTACCTAAACTGGTCTAGGGGACAAGAAAGACAGAGCAAGACACCTCAGGGTCAACATGGCACCTTTCTTTTGCTAATCAACTCTGCTCTGGGCAACTTCCCCCTGCACTGGGCTACTTCGCCCTGCAGCTGTCTATAGCCCTATTTACCTGTTTACCTATCTTGGTCCTTCCTTTTTTTTGAAAGCAGCTTTCTGTTGTTGTGCTAAGTTGGGGGGCGTTTCTGCCCTGAATACCTAATATGGTTTACCTCATATACCTTTATCGTATACTGGGGCCTTTCCCTGCCCTATCTATACCTATTTCCCTAATCTTTACCCAAACTTGGGTGTGAGCATCCTATGGCTTTCTAATTCTTTATGCCTTGTTAACCCATCATTGCAAGCTCAGGGAATTCCTAAGCTTATTCACCACACACAGGTATTTAGCTAAAGTAAATTTTATTTCAGGGTGTTGATTGTCTGAAGATCAACTTCTCTCTGCCTTTATGAAGCTGAAATGGGTTAGGAAATACTGACTGTAGGAGGTTTTTGTGATCTCCGGTAAACTGACAGGAAAGATGCTACTGCCTTAAGATCTGCTTAAAGAAGAAATAAAATTTCAACATGAAAAGTAGAAAAAATAATTAGGACTTTATCTTAAAATAACTAAGATGATGATCAAAATAATTTTATCTGTTTAAAAAATTAGAGTGTTTGGAAGAGGCATCTTTGCTTAGTCTTGTGAACATTGCATGATAATATGCTATGACATGCTTCATTTCAAGTAGTCATTTTTATAAAAATATTTTTGGACATTTTTAATTTTGTAAAAATATCTTAATACCTTGTTTAAATTCTCTTTGGGGTCATAATTCTTATTTTATTTCTTTTTAAGGGTTTAATTTAGCCAAGTTCTCATTTGTCAATGGTGTTGAGTAGGATTTATGGAGTTTACCAATGTTAATTTGTTCAACTTAATAAAATCCCAAATTTTGATAGTTGTAACTTAATTTTGTTGTAATCATATTAAACCATTAGAATTTTTAAAATTGGTTTGACCAGATGGAGACTGATACTATTGACTGTTGGGCCTACATAGATGCAGCATTAAAGTAGGCAGAGGTAGTTGAGTGGGCCCAATTTATAAGCGTTTTGTTTTTCATTGAGTCTGCATCTATGTTAGGATGACATTTGTTAGCCTATGTAGCCTTTTAACTGTGAGCCTTTAGAAACAGGTAATTAGATAAGAAGCATGTCTTGTACTAGGAAAATTCTCCTAACTTGAAAGAAAAAAATCCGTATTTAAAGAAATTTTAATGTTTGTTTATTTTTTGAGACAGAGGGATAAAGTGCAAGTGGGGGAGGGGCAGAGAGAGAGGGAGACACAGAATCTGAAACAGGCTCCAGGCTCTGAGCTGTCAGCACAGAGCCTGACGCAGGGCTCGAACTCAAGAACTGCGAGATCATGACCTGAGCTGAAGTCTGACACTTAACCAACTGAGCCACCCAGATGCCCCCATATATATATACGTATATATATATGTATATTTTAGAGACTGATTGGCACGAAGGAATTTTTAAAATGTAGGTTCTTTCGTATGTCTTTTATCAAGAAAAACCTTATAAGCATAAAAGCCCATGTTTTCTTTTGTTAAATTGAGTAGGAGTTATGTTTTGAGAGCCCTTTTCAGATGAGATTTCTGATGCTGTTTAATGTATCGTAAATTATCAAGGAACCAAGTTTTTATCTTGAGTTGACTAAAATTACTGTTAGCCTTCTCTTCTTTGCAGTTACCAGTGCGGGTGTGTGTGTGGGGGGGGGGGGGGGGTTACACAGCTAGCAACTTTTTCAGATTGCAACTCTCAAGAGGATTGACTAAAAACTTTCTTTGGAATCACCTGATATTATAGCTAGCAACATGGGGCATGTTCATTTCTTTACTTTCTACTTTGATTGTGTTTTTTTCCCCACTATTTAAATTATGAAAAAATATTTAGAAAAATAAAATAATATATTAAATATATTCAAATAGTAAAAGGTGAACTCATAAAATTTGTTATGAAAATCATTCCCCCACCCCCCAAAAAATAGGCTTTTATTTAAATAAGATGAAAAAGTGCTAAGAATCTCAATTACAGGCTGAGTTCTTTGCTTGATAATTAATGATCAAGGAGCTGTTTTTTTCCAACAATGGAGAATAAGAGTTTTGGGAAGCAAAACTAAGTATAGTTGTTTTCCAGCCAAGGTTATGTAAAACTAATTGTAAAACTTTAAAAAATTCCTTCCCAGGTGCAAAAAGTAAAAGAGAGGTTCTCATTTATTTGGATCTGGCAAGTTTTGTGCAAAACATCCGTTCCTACTATTATCAAATGATATAATGAACAGTTTATTCTTGTTTAAAGCTTACTTTTTCAATGAGTAAAGCTGTTTCATATAATAGACACCAATGAAATGTTTAATTTTTAAAAGCAGAATAAAATTGGCAAAAAACGTAAGTTCAAAACTGAGAAATGAAGCAAACTCTTTTACTTGAGAAAATTTTTATCACTTCCCCACTACAAAATAAATTCACAGTATTCATCTGGATAATAGCACAAAAACTCTAATTTTTGACTATGTAGACTATAATTTTATTGGTGCTTTATGACTGTTAGGAATCTTTTCCTGAATTTAGCAAAAAACATAAATTACCATATGGAATTTTAATGCTTTGAAAAATAAAAATAAACCTTCAAAAGTACCTAATTTAGTTCTAGTTACCTGGAAGTAGTTTATTGACATAACAGATCAGAATATATGGTCTGTAAAATACTTCAAAATGTTTAATATTTGAACATGTTAGCAAATAAAAAAAATAGAAAACCACCATCCATTGACACTTGATACTGTGACATCTGGGGAAACTCAGCAATGTAAATTGTTTCCAGAAGGTTCCACAGCTCACCAATGGCAGAGCTAGGAACAGAATCAATCCACTGTGTACTGTATCATATAAACTTGTTACTTTTATGCATTCATGGATGTGTTAAATAATATTGAAAAAGGTTAAAAGTATACATACACACATATATGTATTTAATATTCTTTCCTAATAAAGAACAAATGACAATTGGAAGAACATACTGATGCCTTCTTTTAAGTACTAATGGTTTCTTTCTTTGCTTCACAAGGTATTGACTTGAGGCCTTATTGAATTTAAGTTATAAAAATCTGTGGTCCTGTTAAGTTTCTTACCAGATTCTAAACATGTATCTTTGTCATCTTTTACTGAACTTATTCTATACATTTCCTTCTGTTAACCCTATTACTAATAGACTGATAAAATATGTGTTTAGGTCACAAGTTCTTAAAAAACAAAAGAGAGCTGGCTGTTGTAATTCTCACTGCCGTCATACTGGGTTTACTTTTTACAATGTGTATATTTCACACCCTTTATCTGTCTTTATTTTTGAATGGATATTCTCTATGTGCGCATGTGTGTGTATGTGGTTAATAGTCAAAGAAGGACCAATGGGGTTAGCACAAATCCTTCTTCTATTCCAATCTCAACCACGTTGCTTCTGTAGCCCTTTGTTTTTCCTTCAGAAAATTATGATCTTATTGTATACTGAATGTTTTCATGTTTTACTTTAGGTACACTAACGTGTTCTCTTTCATGGCTGTATATGGCCATTGTAGAAATGTGGCAGAAATGTAATCATTTCTACAAATTCTACAAATGTTTTCATTTGTTTTCTGGTAATAAACTAAGTCTGAAGTATTTCCTGCCTAAAATAATAATAAAATCTCAATCCTGGTTTTAAATTCCTTGAGAACCTTTTGAAATTTTAGTCATGAAGGGATTCATATCTAACACAAAAGTGAGGAATGATGAAGTCACTCTTGTAGGAAGTGGTGAATAGAAAGAATTGTCTGTTATTTTAAGTTTTAGAAGATCTTTGCTTATGGCTAAATAGTTACTGGAAGGTTTTTGTTGTGGGATATTAAAATTCCCTAGGATTAATTGTGATGGGCACATAACTGACGCTGTGGAGAGAAATTATTCTTATAGGACATACCTTTCTAGTTTTAATTCATTCTGGTAATGAATTATGGTTATTTTCAGATAGAGTGATGTTATAATGGAATATGCAAATATAATAAATTCCAGAATACTTTTTATAAGTTTAATGAATGAATTTTTCTTGATTAAGCACAGGGTTTGAAATTGCTATTTATTTTCCTAATTTAAGCAGTTCACTGAATTTGGTCAGATGCACAAAATTGTTTATGATTTTATTTGCTAGTGCTTTCCATGTAAATCAGTTTATAAAATTTAACATGAAATGCACAGGAGGCAAATAATGAAGCTAGCCTTTTTTGTTAGGCAGCTTACATTAATTTTAGGCTTAGAAAAGGCATTGAGCAATGGATTTGACCATTTACTGTCATATCAGAAAATGTGCCTGAGGATTTCTTTTACCAGTTTTTTTTTTTTTTTTTTTTTGAATACAGGACTCTATTTTAAATAATGGCCTTTAGCTCAATTGTGTTGTGCTATTTCTTTACAAAGATGGAACCAAATATATTTTCAGTATCATTTATTTGACAATTACGTTATATGTGTTATATACATTGATTAAAGTTGATTTCTTATATAGATTAAAGTCAGGCTTGGTATATTTTTATTTTACTATTCAGAAGGTTTTACTCCTTGGAGAAAATAAATTACGTTGTCATAAAGGTGGTGTTAAATAGAAGAATTGACTGTTCTTTTAAGTTTTAGGAACTCTTTGGTATGGTGAGGATGACATCCCAAGACTGAGGTTCAAGGTACAAGGGGTAGATAGGTGTACAAATAACAAGTGTTTACTAACTTTCATGTCTCTCAGTTGTATTTCAGAGTCTTTTTTTTTTAAGTTTATTTATTTATTTTGGGAAAGAAAGAGCAGAGGAGGGGCAGAGAAGGGGGGAGAGAGAGAATGCCACACTGTCAGTTTGGAGCCTGATGTGGGGCTTGAACTCAGAAAACATGAGGTCATGATCTGGGCCCAAGTCAAGAGTTGGATTAACATCAGACTAACATCAGATTAACATCAGACTGAGCCACCCTGGTGCCTCTACTTCAGAGTCTTTATCTGGCCACAGAGTGGGATGCTCGTGAAGGAATTTAAGTGACGTCTCTTTCTAAAGTTATTTTTCATACCAGATACATACTGTCAAGGCATTTTGCTGTTGCATGACCCACTGTGAATGTGCTTTATGTACAGGTATAATAGAGCAATTTGGATTATAACAATCATGTTAATTTTGAATCAGGTGGTATAGTATTCCTGTTAGGAACCATTTTTGAGAATTGTGTATACTTTAATCCTCATTCAAGATTTCTGCGTTATTGTTTGATTCTTCCTCTTGCATGTATCCATTATCTTTTTCTTTTTGTGGTAGAATTTTCATTAGGTTAAGTCTAAATCTTTTTTCAATCATTCCTTTTTTTTTTTTTTTTTTTTTTGGTCTCTTTAAAACCATTGTAATATTGCATGATGAGTCTCCTTCCTATCCCACCCCTTCAAAGAATCTATCCATTCATGTCTATTCGAGGCCCTACCTTCTGAGAATGATTAAAGTACCAGTGCATCTTTTTACCTACTCATTTTATTAAAGTTTATTTTCAGAAAGAAAGCAGCATGTCCACACTCAAACAAGCAGGGGAGGGGCAGAGAGAGAGAGAATTCCAAGCGGGCCCTGAGCTGTCAGAGCAGAGTCAGATAGGGGGCTCGATCCCACGAACCATGAGATCATGACCAGAGCTGAAATAAAGGGCTGAATGCTTAACTAACTGAGCTACCCAGGCACCCCTACCTATTCATTTTAAACTCATTTTAGGCGCCATGTACTTTGCTCTTCACAGTGAACTATCCTATTCTCTTTATTACCTAACTGATGACTTAATGTCAATAAATAGAACATATGTTGAACATCTGCGTGACAAGCATTTTGACATACACATATGCTATTTAATAATTTAGTTTTTTTTTAAACTGCATCTTTAGAAGAGTATTTCAGATGATTTTATCTTGTTAAGTAAGGAAATAATTTTATTTATATATTTTCTTTTGAAGATGAAGATTTTTTAGTAACATATGCTTAAGTGAGTGGCCAGAGTTAGCTTGGGAAGTGATCCAGTGGCTGGGAGTTCATAGCATTTTGGTTACTCTTCTATTTACCATTCCAAGGTTAAGTTGTAACTAGTTCTCTTTGAAAAAGGGGTAAATAAGCCTGGAATAGAAGATCAGGAGAGATCTTAAGAATATGAGAGGAACCTGAAATTTGGAAGACTGAACAGGTCCACATCTTTGAGGAGCAGGGAGAATAGCATTTCTTCATGGCCACTAGAAAGAGCCAGTGGATCTGAGACTGACTGAACCACACACTGGGGAATGTTGAGGATTAGGCAGGAAAAGGTCAAGGTGGGCCTTTTTTCTTAGTTTGAACTCTGTGAAGCAGCACTGCTCAGTAGAAATGGATGGGATGATCAGGTTTGCATCTTACATTATAATTCTGGATACAGTATGGAGAACAGATTAAAATGATCAGAGAGTTTCCTTGATGCATTTCTTGTAGTTAGGAGGCTATCACAGTTGTCTCAGAAATAATGGTGGTGGCTGCTACTAGGGTCATTTTGGAGTGAATGGGCAGAAATTGCTGGAGTCAAGGCATATTTAAGAAGTAGAAGCACTAAGAATTTGTGCTCATTTTAATTTTTTTAAATGTTTGTTTTGTTTTTGAGAGAGAGAGAGTCCAGCAGAGTGCATGTGGGGAAGGTTCAGAGAGAGGGAGACACAGAATCTGAAGCAGGCTCTAGGCTCTGAGCTGTCAGCACGAAGCCCATCGTGGGGCTTGAACCCATGAACTGTGAGATCATGACCTGAGCTGAAGTCAGATGCTTAACTGACCGAACCACCCAGGTGCCCCAGATTTGTGCTTCTTTAATGAGAGAAAGAGGTAAAATCTCAAGTTTTGTATCTTGTGAAACTGAGTGAATAATATTAAGATAGGGGACATTAGAGAACAGTCTTTTTGGTTCATGAAGTTTGAGTCAGCAGATGATTACCACACATTTGTTCTCAGAGATACTTACAGAGATTTCACCCATAGTCAAAAGCTTTCTATTCATTTTTGTGTGTGTGTTTATGTGCAGAATGTCTTATCCTAAAAACAACTTGGAGAGAGAAATTCCATTCCTCCACAGCTTCCTTAGTATTTGAGGTTTGTTTATTATTATTTTTTTAATGTTTATTTTTGAGAGAGTGCACAAGCAGCAGAGGGGCAGAGACAGAGGGAGACACAGAATCTGAAGCAAGCTCCAGGCTCTGAACAGTCAGCACAGAGCCTGATGTGGGCTTGAACCCATGGACTGCGAGATCATGACTCAAGCTGAAATTAGACACTTAACTCACTGAGCCACCCAGGTGTCCCAGACTCTTACATAGAGTTTGTCTGATGAATCGTGTTGTTTCACCAAATATTTTCTGCAGCAACATTTCATATTCAAAGAAAAATGCAACTGAAAACAAAAAAAATCAAAATCTTGTTCATGGGTTGAATCATTAGCAGGCAGCAAGATGGTAAGAATATTATCATGCCAAAGTAGTGTTCCTTTAGGATAAAAATTTTTTGCCACCTAAAAATAGATTACTTCTGCAGTTTTCTGGAAAGCCTGAACTGTTGTTTTATTGAAATGTAGAAGGTTGATGGAATCAGTACAAAAAACTTCTTTATCCAAACATGCTTTGGCTTGAACCGTATTTGCAATAGGTTTGTATGTGATACTTTTGTAAAGTGTGATTAAATTTTCAGGCAACAGAGGTTTTGTTTTACGGGATTTTAAACTTTATACTTAAATGCTGGAAAATTGTTATTTGGGAAAGACTGGACTAAAGTTACCTGCCTGTTTCTTCTAAGTATTTGGAGTATTGTACGTGAGTATTATATCTTTGGAGAGAGAACTGCAGATTTAAGTTTTTTAATTTAATATGTTCAGGGTAATGACTGATGTCTAGTTTTTTGCTAGACCAGTGATAACTATGATCTTGTGTTTTTTGCTTTTCCCATTTCTAAGAAATGGAGCTCCCTCTACATTTATAATCCTCAGGCCCCCTTCTGCCCCTGCAAATGTGTCCTACTAACACTTATTGTTAGTATAATTATGTTACTGGTAGTAATAACAGACACTGCTTTGAAATAATGAATCACCATTCATTTCTTTTAATATAAATGATCCCATTTAATCCTCACAGGGGTCCCAAGAGTTGAAGATCATAGATGCCATTATGCTCATTTCAAGAATAATGCTTATGGTTCAAATGATGTTCTTTTTTTTTTTTTTTTAAGGGATGTCAATACTTGGCCCTCTTTGAGTAAGAGAGAAATAGATTGTTGAAGGAGAAATTGATCTTAAAAACCACTTGATAGGATGCTTTTAATTTATAATAGATAATTCAGGTCATTTTCTGTGCCTGGACTGAGATAGATTTTTTATATTAGGGGTTGACCAATTTTTCTTGTAACGATCGTAAATACTTTAGGCTTTGTGGGCCAATACGGTCTTTGTTACAACTGTTCGGCTGTGCTGTTCTGGTGCAAAAGTACCCATAGACCAGTGTAAAAGAATGGGTGTGGCCGTGTTTCAGTAAAATTTCACTTACAGAAACAGGCATATGTCTGGATTAGACACATAGACTATAGTCTCCTGGATTTTGGCTCAGATTTTAAAACCTGTATGACCTTTCTGCCACCATTACTTGGTACCTTTACCTAAAATACTTCTTAGACATTTCTGTAATAGGCATACACTCTCTGGGTCATCAAGTCTCACTATTCAAAGTGTCATTCATGGGGGCGCCTGGGTGGCGCAGTCGGTTAAGCGTCCGACTTCAGCCAGGTCACGATCTCGCGGTCCGTGAGTTCGAGCCCCGCGTCAGGCTCTGGGCTGATGGCTCAGAGCCTGGAGCCTGTTTCTGATTCTGTGTCTCCCTCTCTCTCTGCCCCTCCCCCGTTCATGCTCTGTCTCTCTCTGTCCCAAAAATAAATAAACGTTGGAAAAAAAAAAAAAAACCAAAGTGTCATTCATGTGCCAGTTCCTACATTTTTATCTCTAGTCTTTATCATTCTTCTCAGTTTTGGCAGGAATGTTCAAGCTCATGAAGTTAGGAAAAAAAAAAAAAAAAAGAAAGAATTTATCATCTTGTCTCCAAGAGCTGTCCCAACAGTCTCTTATTTCAGTTTGACCTCACCATTGCTTCTGAGACAGATTTTGCTAGTTGCTAATAAGGAGCTAGTCTCTTTATTAAAACCTTCTAGAGGCTATTCATCCCCTACTGGACAAAGCTTAGTCATATGATAAAGCCTTGGCCTGGTCTGGTTCTTGCTGAATTTTATTGTCCTGACTCTTATTTACTCACCAAACAATTTGCCCTCTGGTAATACTGAACTTTTTAGCCCGTTGACCCTATTGCTTGGTATATATGTGTCTCCTCTGAGTTTTTTGACCTTGGACACCGTTTTTCTTGCCCGATTCTTAGTGTTATTTGTGAGTGATAATATTTCTTCTTGGAGTCGTTCTTCAATCCCTCCATGCTCCGAGTTTTTCCCCCTTTCCCACCAAAGCATGTGTAGGCATTCAGAAATGTTTATTGACTTATTGACTTGAACTTGCCTTGGGATTCCTAGTCATGATGTCTCTTATTCCATCCTGTTTCAGTGTTGCCTACCACAAATGGACACTTTGTAGTGATTTACAGAAATTAAGGTGGCTAGGTACAAGGAAATACATAGAAATTGCACCTCCAGTAATAGCTATGTTCGACTGAGATAATATTACTTCTACCTGAGGGTATTATTTACTATATAAATTTAAACTTAATAAATTATACTATTTTGATTGATGTTATCCTTCTTAGTACAGTTAAATTTTTTCCATTATTCCTTTTAGAAGAAGAAATTTTGTTTCCCTTCAACTATAATTGTCTAATTAACATATTTATCTTTTCAGATTTTGTGAATCATATCCTTATGCTTCATGTTAGGAAGAATACCTTATTGTGCCTATAAATGACCACTTATGTCTTAAATTACTTTATATATTTACCCTAAATAATAGCATTAACCTTTGAAGTGTTTCTCATTCCTAAGAGGAAATCTATTTTTCTCTTACAAATTGAATTTAGGGGTAATATTCCAACATTTTTGGAGGAGGCTTACTTTTTTGTTTCAAAATAAATTCTAAGTGGATAACTACTATATTGAGAAATTTTTAAAAAGTATATTTGTGAACATTCATTTTATCTTTTAACTCACATGTACAGCATTTACTTATATATTTAATAAGAAATATTAGGTTATTTGATGACGACTAAAGTGTGAAAGCAATGATTATGGATTATATTTGGAGGTTTCATTTCCTAGTCTATTTCTGCATTTTATTTGGATTGTGTAATACACTGATTGATCTACTAGAGAATTATAATATTAACAATTGAAGAAGGATTTTTTCTTAAAAAAGTCTTCCTAAATGAAATGAATCCAGAAGCCTGAAAGTGAATAGCTTGTGTCCTTTTCACAAATATAAAATTGAACAAAAGTTACCTTCACACCTGTAATACACGTTAAGATGACAACATATGAGCAGAATGTGATATTTCACTCGTTAATGTGTGTTGCTCAGTTTGTTCTTACACCACGATGAGAGCATGTGCCTCACAGATGTTTCTTACCTCTGGTCGGCCGTTCTGTTGAACTGAGCACACATATGCTGTGAGAATGTACCTCATTGCACCATTCTATGTATGTAGACTTGCAGAGGCCTGAATTTTTAAAAAATACAGTGTGTCTTTCATCCTAGGCACTGCTGTTTTCATTTCTGCAAATTTGGTGTGTGTCCTTTTTATCTCTTCTACTTTTCTACTTTTGAATATATGAGAAACAGTTATGGTAACCTTTAATATCCTAGTCTGCTACTTGGTACTTTGATATTAGTTTGATTCCATTTCAAGTGATGTATTTATTTCCTTCTTAAGGGTATTTTCCTGCCGCTTTTTATGTCTGGAAAGTGTGTGTGTGTGTGTGTGTGTGTGTGTGTGTGTGTGTGTGTGTTTAAAGCGTGCTATGTGGATTTTTAATTTTCATCTAACTTGGAAAATTTTCAGCCATAATTTTTTCTGTTCATTACCATACTTCTCTGGGAATTATCTGTATAGCAGATTATTTGAAATTGATCCATTATCTCACTACTGCTCTGTTTTTCCTTTTTTTTTTTTCCTTTGAGTCTTTTTTTCTGTTTGATTTTAAGTAGTTGCTATTGCTATAATTTTAAATTCACAAATCTTTTGCAGTGTCTAATCTGCTGTTAATATTTCCCAGTGTATATTTTTTAAATCGCAGATGATGATATTTTCATCTTTATAATTTAGTTTCAGGTCTCTTTTACATCTTTTTCCTACTTAACCCATGCATTCTCTTCTAGAGCTTTGTGAACAAATGGAACATAATCGTAAAATTGTTTTAATGTCCTTTTTTATTCTAATAAATGTGTCATCTGAGTTGGTTTTGATTGATTTTTCACCTTATGGGCCACGTTTTTCTGCTTTTTTGGGCAGTTGATACATTTTGATTAGCTGTTAGATTTTGTGCATTTTACCTTGCTCTGGTTACTGAATTTTTTTTTAATGCCTAGAATATTTTTTAACTTTTTTTCTTGGGATATAGTTAGAAACAGTTTGATCCTTTTAAGCGTTGCTTTTATGATTTTTAGGTCAAGCTAGTATGTTTAATGTAGGTCTAAACATTGTTTGTAACTGAGGCAAGACTCTTTTTCAGTACTCTACCTAATGCCCTATATTATGAAGTTTTCTACTCTGGCTAATGGTTACCACCATTATTCCTGACCTTGGAGGTTCATCAGGCAATGTTCTTATCTTCTCCAATAGGTTTTTGCCCAGCATCACCTTTTTTATTTTATTATTTTTTTTAATTCTCAAATGCGTGCAGGGATCAGTACTCTGCTGTATATGTGAGTTAGTCTGATAGTCACCAGCCTCCTTGTACCTCTTTGCTCTTCAGTACTTTGCCCTGTGAACTCTACCCACATTTGTCTCCCCATGCTGTGACCCCAAATATTTGCCTCTCCCTTCAGTGTGCCAGAGCCTGGAAGCTGTTTTAAGGAAGAGTAGGTTGGTGCAAATCTAAGGCTCATTTCATTTTTTCTCATTTCTAAGAGGTGTCCCTTGTTGTAGGTGCCTCGTGTCTTAAATTTCTTTGTTTGGTTTGCATACTTTTGTCTGTTTCAACTGGTAAGGTAAATTTGGCCCATATTATTCTTTTGTAGGCAGAAACAGAAGCTGGAATTTTCTCAATTTAAGAATTTTATTTTCATACATTCATATTCATCGACATTTTCAGAAATATATTTTATATGTAAATAAGAAAATCTCAGGCTGTTTTAGGTCAGACTCCCTATTGTTTTGCATATTCCAGATGCAATTTGTTCAGAGGAGGATTTTAACTGGTAACATAACATTTAGTCAGGAAAGAAAATTCTTTTTATAACTCAAACACATAAATTAATGACCCCCCCCAAAATTAATAGGACTTATGATGAACAAATAAAATGTATTTATATCACACAGGCTTCTTTTGTCCTAGGCATATGTACAGCCCGTTAGTACATTGTACAAAGGTGAAATGTTTGCTATACTCTTGTATATGTATGTAATGCTTCAGGAAGTTGTGCCATAATGCAACAGTGGCCGAGTCTGTTCTTCTAGGAGAATACCGTGTGAAATCTGAAGAGAAAAAAAATATAGATTTTCAAGATATGTTAGGTTTTCCCACTGATTGTTTAATGTGAAGTTCCTGTGCACCTGGCTGTCTCACTTTCTCATTTGGTTAAGCGTTCAGCTCTTGATTTTGGCTCAAGTCATGGTCTCACGGTTCGTGAGTTCAAACCCTGCATCAGTCTCTGCAGTGGCAATGCAGAGCCTCCTTGGCGTTCTCTGTCTCCCTCTTCCTCTGCCCCTCCCCTGATCACACTCTCTCTCAAAAATAAATCGTTTAAAAAGTGAAGTTCTGTTTTCATTACTTCCTTGATTGTTTACATAAGGATCTAAACAAAATGGGTATACAAGTATAACATTTGTCTTGACATTATAAAACTCCTTTATTTTTTAATTCTTTGAATCAATAGAAAAATTTAAACCTTTTGTATGGCTAATATTTTAACGCAAAATGCTGTTTACTACTTTGGTTACATGGCATAATTTCTCAACCTAATAGTTTAGCTGGTATTTTAAGATTTATAGATGAGTTGTTAAACATTTCCTCTGAATTTTTATGATAGCTTATACTTTTAATTAGCTTCTATTCATCATAATTATCCATTGAATTTCTTGGTAGCATTGATTTAAACTTGTTCCAAAATGAACTAGTTCAATAGTAAAAGCTTGTTCCTTTTTCTTTTTAGAAGTATAGTTAAAATAAGGTATCGTTTATTCATTTTCATTAATAGAATCCATGTAGTTCATAAATGGTTGACGTGAGATGAAACTTTCCCTAACTTTTTTTTTTTAATCCTTAAGATAAACTCTTACTCTGATCTGCTTAGTATTAGTCAGTTTCATCTGTTATTAGATCTCCCCATGATTATTTTGAAAGTAATGTTGTCTAGATACTGGGCCTAATTCCCACAATTTACTTTTCTGTACCTATAGGTAGATAATTGCACAATATCTGTTGTGTGGTTTCAGAGAGCCTCTGGTCCACCTACCAGTTCTTTGTAACTTGATTGATAATTACCAGAATTTTGATTTTGATTGACCTTCCTTCTACTTAGGTGGGCATTAAGCAGTGTATATTTAGATATATACTTGAACTTCAAAAATTGACTTCTTAATCAAATAAACAAAGACTCTATTTCTCTTCGTACCACAGTTCCTGACTCCCTTCTCAGGCCTTCCTGTTAACATGGGGTCTGGAATGAGACAGAAGTGTTAAATGTGGGGTTCTGGAACATTCCTGATGTTGTAAAGAATATAGTACTTGATATTAATTATTGTCCTTTAATTAATGTACCTGTCCTCAGAGACAAATGAAAAATTACATATTAAAATATAAAAAAAAATGATTGGAATTCATCTGGGGCCAGGGATATATTAAATGGTTACCAGACAAATATAAAGCATGTGTAGAACTGAATGTAGAAGACATGAGGCACAGAGGAGCATTTTCCAAACTCTGCCAGAAACCTTGCCCACCCACAAAGCCATGAAGCTACCCATATGTTAAATGTTTAAGCAGTTTACTAGTTTATTGGAGTGAATTTGCTATGTGAAAATAAAATGAAATGAGATGTTCCTTTGCATGTGGGGGTGGAGGGTAGGAAGATATCCTTATCTTTTTTTTATATATGCATGAAAAACAGTTGTTAGAAATGGCATCCTAAAGGAGAAATACTGTTACTATAATTTATATGTAGCAAATGAGTCAATAGTTCAAAAAGAGATCAAAGAATATCTACCTAATGTAGCTTATAAGCAAATCTGCAGAACTCAACCTAAATGAAATGTTTTGCTACATTTCCATGGATACAAGACTGTCCACCCTGTAAGTTTGTTTTATTAAGGCAAAAACATTTACATTTCTCTTGAGCTATCATGATCATTTTGTAGCCCTCTGCTGTATTTGTATAAACCTGCTCTGTCTTTAAAATTAAACTTGATTGCATTATTGTACCAACTGAATTTTTTCCTGGAACTCATAGTAACTGGTGGGTTTTAGAAGTTCAAAATTAGTAGCACAATGTAAAGTATATGCTTAGGTTTCACGGTATTCATATTAGGAAATCCATATGCTAGAGATTTTCTTCTGTTTCTCATGATGTCATCAGGCCTTCCCATCCGGTCAAGGAGAATTTTGAGATGCATTGTACTTCTTTACATTTCATAAGTCCATATCCATATCTGTTTCTTTAAAAGATGATTATGTCAACAATTACAAAATTAAGCACATTCACAAAAATGACCTTTATTATGCTCTTAGGTTTTACTACATTTTTGGGTTTACCTATAGTTTAAATAACTGGTTACTTAATGGGTAGTATAGTTTGGTGGTTTGATGTGATAACATAGGCAATTTGTAGATGTATCAATAGCTTGCCTGCAATTCATTTCTATGAATGGTTTTGTTAATTCATGGAATGTTTGGTGAATAGCATTGGCTGACTGGTTTCTTGGCGTTCCGTTTCTTTTTTCTTTCCAAGGAACTAGGGTGTCTTGTGTCTAATAGATCTTTAGCTGGAGTGAAAATCCTCCAGTCCTTGACTGACATTTCATGTCTTGGTGAGAACTGAAACTATTGTGCTTTGTTTTTTAGTTCACTATGCAGTTTTGCTATAATACATGTTTCTGTAAAAAAAAAAATAGCTTCTGTGTAAGTGGTAGATAAGGGAGTTAGGTCCATATAATTTGGAAGTGACATCAACTCATATACAACTTTTTCTAGATGAGAACAGCCAGAAAGACGGGAATAAAATAATAAGGAGAGGAAGGAGAGGAAAAACCTCTCAATTTAGCTGCTGCACTGGAAGCAGAAGGTATTACAACTTCGTTTTGCTTTTTAATATGTTTCACTGATACACTAGTTTCTAAGAGAAGTGCAGTAAAACATATACATTTGTGGATTTGGAAACTGTGTTCTCATAATTGGGTCAAGAATTTTTTTTTTCCTTTGTGTATTCAAATAATTGTTTTTAGTAATAAGGTTATGATTATAATTTTCTTTCTTTCTTTCTTTTTTTTTTTTTTTTTTACTATACCCTATTCCTCTGAATTAAGGTTTTTGTCTTAAGCTAAAATGAATCATATTGCTACATCCTTCTTTTTTGGTAGTATTTGCATGGCATATCTTGTTCATACTTTAACATGTGCTTGTCAGGATAGTTTGCCTTAGATATTTGTCTTACAACTAGTATGTTGTTAGTTTTCCTTTAAAAATTCAATCTGATACTATGAAAGAGTTAAATGTTTTTAATTTATGTGTATTACCTTTATATTTGAGTTCTTTTGACAAGCTTGTTTTGTTACTGCTGTTGGCCAATTGTTTTATTTTTATTTTTGCTACTTTTAATTTACTCCGATAATCTACTCCTATAGTTGGTACACATTATCCTTTTCTCCCTCTTCTTAGTTCTAAAACCTATAAAATGTAGTTGTATATAGCTTTAATTAAATACCATTACTTTTTTTAAATATACGTAATTAAGTGTAAGTTAACTCAGTGTAAGGTCTCTAATTTCTGTCCTTGGTTTAAAACAAAACACACATTCAGCACACTTTACCTATTGAACCTTTTCATTTCAGTATAATTTATTCTTGTCTACAGTTTAGTTCTACCGCTTTTAAGCTCCTAAAGTTATTACCCTTAGGCTCTCTTTTAGGATACTCTTTTAGGAAAATTGAAAAATGAACACCCACTCCCGGCTCTGACTTCACATGGAGGTTCCACGGGCAGGTGCACTTCCTCCTGGGCCAAGTTCAATGACAGCTTTGCAGTGCAGAGCTCCTTTCCCAGTTGTATCTATCATTCCTTCACCAATTAGTGCATTCCCAGCATTTCCGCTCTTTAGTTTCTATGCATTTTTAAATCTCTATGGAGGCTGTAATTATGAAGTAGAATGGTCTTGTCTTTTCTGCTCCTTGTGCTATTTTTTCCAGAAACCCTTTCTGTACTCCCCCCCCCCCCACCCCGGCCCTCTTAGTTAATTTAAGATTTTTCAGAACTGAAAATTTGTTAGGAAGACTTATATTAAATGAGAAGTGTCTGTCTGCCTCATTCACTATCTAGGCTAACAGTAAGGTTTCCTGGGTTGTGCATTGCATAACTCAAGGACATTTCATTGACATAAAGTTTGTTGGGTAAGGTGGTTGCTAGTATTTCATGGTATCTGAATAGTAAGAATAATTACACAGTTAAAAGAGTTAAATAGTACAATGAGGTTTGTAACCCCAAACAGCAGCATTGTTCGTCATTCCAGATGGTATGGGGCTATGTAATGATCTGGCAGTATGGGCCCAGGAGAGAGTCTTAGCCTTGGCCAGTCTCCTAGCTTTAGATTCATAATATGACTGCAATTTCATAAATGCCTTTTGAGTTTGGGGAATTACCCTGCATTTTTTTTTTTTTTTTGGCAAGTCCACAACCAGCAATTTTAGCTTCACATAGATATCATAAACTCAGAAGACTAGAAGATGCCTGTGGCACTAGTTTGTGCAACATTATAAAAGACTACAGGACAGGAAAAAAGACGGTGATGGTCATGTCTCTTCTGCTTTAGCTGTTGAGCTCCCAATGTCATATTAGTTATAAGGACTGCCTTTTTCCCCCCTCCCTTTTTCTCCCCTACCTTGGCTTTTAAAGGGTGAGGGAAGGAGGTCAGAGAAGGTGGTGGGTGAGCTATCCTTCTAAAAGGCTCAAACTATAAATAGGAACTAGTATCTTTAGTAACAACTGATGTTAGCTTCCTAGGTTTCAGCTAGGGCAACACCTAGTTTCAAGTTAAATTTCACTGAAGGAAAGGTCTAGCATTTATAGTTCATTAACACTTATTCCAGCCTGGCTGTAGTTCACCAGTCTCAAATTATATTTGCTATAAGCAATGTTGCCTGATAAAAAAAAAAAAAAATCTGAAATTTCATCTTTATAAGTATTCAGGGAATCACTGCTAGGGGAGGGTGAGCTCAAGATCACAGGGTAACATTGTCTTTTCTTCAGCTATTCAGCGTATAGTAAGGCCTGAGACCCTTTTCTTCCTGCTTTTCATCTTCATTGTTTTTTGTTTTGTTTTGTTTTGTTTTGTTTTGCTTTTTCTTCTTTTTCTATTCTGTTTCTTTTTTTTATTTTTTTTCAACGTTTATTTATTTTTGAGACAGAGAGAGACAGAGCATGAACAGGGGAGGGGCCGAGAGAGAGGGAGACACAGAATCTGAAACAGGCTGCAGGCTCTGAGCGGTCAGCACAGAGCCTGACGCGGGGCTCGCACTCATGGGCGTGAGATCATGACCTGAGCCGAAGTCGGATGCTCAACCAACCAAGCCACCCAGGAGCCCCTCTTTTTGTTTCTTAATGATAGAGCATTTTTAAGGAAAAAAGCCTTTATTGTCACTTTAGATTTTAGGAAGAAGCAGTGACATATGTATGTCTTTTTTTTTTTTTTTTTTTTTAATATATGAAATTTATTGTCAAATTGGTTTCCATACAACACTCAGTGCTCATCCCAACAGGTGCCCTCCTCAATACCCATCACCCACCCCCCTCCCTCCCACCCCCCATCAGCCCTCAGTTTGTTCTCAGTTTTATTTAAGAATCTCTTATGCTTTGGCTCTCTCCCACTCTAACCTCTTTTTTTTGTCTTCCCCTCCCCCATGGGTTCCTGTTAAGTTTCTCAGGATCCACATAAGAGTGGACACATATGGTATCTGTCTTTCTCTGTATGGCTTATTTCACTTACCTTACCTACTGAATTAATATACATAAATGTCCTAACATAATTCTCTTTTAAAATTGATATTTTAAAAGTACTTTTCCCTGGACAAGCAAAATGCAATCTGTTGGGTGAAAACTCAGTTCCTTGTGTTACTTAAAGAACATAATAAAATTTTATTGTGTATTTTCTATAGAGTGTATTTCTATATCGAAGAATGGAGGAAGGGAAGGGATTAGTATAAGAGTTTTTGAGTGGGTAGACTTTAAAATGCTTGTAGATAATAAATACGTGTAATTGAACAAATTGTAAATTTTAAGAGTTACAATTCTTGATACTGTGAAAAAAATACAAATATTTCTTAATGTTTATTCTGTGTTTGTATTTGCATTTTATTTTGATATTATTGTGATTTAGATAGTTTATGTCCCACAAAAGACAAACATTACCCTAAAACTTCAAATTTGAAGAAAGGAGGAAATCTTATCCTGAGCTCCTTAAAATTTAAATGAAAAATAATGCTTAAAAAATAGTCATTGGAATAATTTCATGAAAAATATTATTTAACACTGCAAAAAATTATATAATTCTGGATTTACTCTAAGACATAGATGATTTATTAGAATTTGAATTATCAGTTTGAAAGGGATTCTAAAAAACTATGAATGTAATAGAGCACTTCCTTGAATTTTATTAATATTAGTAATTGCTTAATTTATCATATTTCTACCTAGCCTAGTTGCAATTTATAAATTAAGATAGGTGAATGGTGGAAATCATGTTTTTTTATACATTTGACTCTGACACAAGTGGAAATAGAATATTGGCATTTTATATTTTTCAACATTGTGTTCTCAGTGACTGTTTATTGTCTTTGTATTTGTAAAGGATACAGGAATCTTACTAAGCATTTATGGCTTGATATGCTTATCTAGAAATTAACACAAACTGTTAAATATTATAATATTATATTTGTATTTTGAGCTTTTTTAATGTTATATTTTTCAAAGCAAAGAGACAGGATTATATTCTAATGTGACCTTTTGTATTATTTTGCAGGTGTATTTTCTTGATTATAAATCAGTACCTTTTGATCAGAAAATGAAAAACCTAATGCAGATTAGGGAATATGCAAAGGAAGTGAAAAAAAGAAATATTTTATTATGTGGTCTTCTTATACATTATCCACAGGTAGGTAAAATTTTGGTCTCAGATTTATGTTCTGTACACTACAGTTGTAAGGGTGAGAACGTGAGTTGTTAAAAGCAAAGATACAATAATGATGAGAAGAATTTTGGCTGGAAAGTTACCCATCTATTCATGTTCTGTAGTAGGTGGAACCTCTCTTGACTCTAACGGAAAAATTTATTTATTTATTTATTTATTTATTTATTAAAAAAAAAAAATTTTTAACGTTTATTTATTTTTGAGACAGAGAGAGACAGAGCGTGAACAGGGGAGGGGCAGAGAGAGAGGGAGACACAGAATCCAAAACAGGCTCTAGGCTCTGAGCTGTCAGCACAGAGCCCGACGCGGGGCTCGAACTCACAGACCATGAGATCATGACCTGAGCCGAAGTTGGACGCTTAACCGACCGAGCCACCCAGGCGCCCCAAAATTAAAAAAATATGTTTGATTAACAAAAAAAATGAAATTGGTGAATATCTTATACAAGGTGGCCCTCATGGATTGTCCAAATTTAGCAAATAAAAAATACAGAATATCTGAATACGTTTGAATTTCAAATAAACAATAAATTTTTTTTTTTAATTAAAAAAAATTTTTTAAGCTTATTTATTTTTGACAGAGACAGAGTGCAAGCATGAGCTGGGGAGGGCAGAGAGAGAAAGGGAGACACAGAATCTGAAGCAGGCTCCAGGCTCCAAGCTGTCAGCACAGAGCCTGACGCGGGGCTCAAACTTATGAACTGTGAGATGGTGACCTGGGCCGAAGTGAGACGCTTAACCAACTGAGCCACCCAGGCACCCCTAAACAATAAATTAAGTATGCCCCAAATTTGGAATTCAAAATTTGAAATTCAAATTGAAATAGACTTTTGTATTTAACTGAGTTCACAACTCAGCCATTCGTATAGTTTGAAATGGCTTGTTTCTTTTATGTTGTGCTAAAAATGTTGGTGATCAGGTTTTTAATTACTTGAAAGCAGTGCCTGGCATTCATATTATAAGAGGACATGGTATTTAATCAGGGAAAAATTCTTACTGTCCCTGTATTCAAAACAGAAAGTTAGTTAAGCTGAAGGCAAAATGAATTAGCATTATAGATTCTGAGTGCAGAGAAATGCTATTTAAATCAGACTACTTGGAGAATCTGTTAGGGAAGATGGATTTGCCCTTTTTGCATAGATTGCTTTCTCTGAAACGGCAGAATGCTTTGTAGTTTGTTACAGGTACCCCACAGGAATCAAGAAAGTGAAATAGTCCATTGGGTTTTTAATGGTATAGAATAAAAGTGATTTGGTATTGACTATATAAGGAATGACAGACATTTAAAGTTATATAGTTGATGAATAACAGTTATTGTTTGTGAGATTTTTAAGGTACCTTGTTAGCCTGAAGGTAACAATATTTATTTTGAAACAATGGATTTTAATTAAATATAAGGACCATCGTTTAGCCAGTTCCTTGGTTTCCTTTGAGATGGTTTTCTCTGCTTCTAAAATATGTAAGCATTACTTCCAGTTGGTCATCAAGTACGAGGCAAAGCTGAATTTACTTAGGATCATGGAAGTGCAATATGTTAGTGTTATAAGGGCTGTTCAAGTCAGAACAGCCAAGGACTAAAGATACACACTTGCGGGACAGCGCATAACTGGCAGAATAAGAATAAAAACTTGGGTCTGTATCTTTGTTCAAGAATATTTCCTCTTCACTAGAATGTCTTTGGTTGTACTCCAGATTATTGTAGGAATGATCAGTTCTTTCTCTTGGGCCATGCAAAGGAGTCATGGATACACAGTAGTAACGCTATACTATCCAGATATGAAATATAGTTCTTTGAAAAAAATCTCAAAAGCTGAGAACTGGTAGAGCACACACACTCTCTGGGACTCTGTTTTTCCTATGATTTAGGCTAAGCACAAAGAGTCTGTATGCCTTGTAATTGACATGCCAGTGGACAGTATGGTCTGAATGAAATATAGCCTGCCTAGTGAAATTTGAATTTCAGATAAACACTAATTTTTCGTATGTCAAAATATTGCATGAAGCGTACTTAACACTAAAATTCCTTGTTATCCCGCCTGAAATTCAAATGTAACTAGGCATCTTGTGTTGTTATTTACTAAACCTGGTAACCCTTGTAGAGTTGATATTCACAATAAAATGCTTCATTTCCTCCCAACTGGCATGCTCTACACATTAGTGGAATGCAGTTGCATATCTATGTGACTCTGTACCTGGGAAAGCTTCCTGGTGGGAAAAGTGGCCTTGTTGAAAAGGAGCCACCTTTCTGGCCTACAACTTTGTATCTGACCATTATTATTTTGAGCAAATTTGGACCTGTCAATTGAGCTATCTACTTAGCTATCAGGAGTGGGGAAAAGATGACCTTGCAAAGCCTTCAAGATATGTCTCTCATCTTTTTAGGAAGCAAAGATAGCTTAAGTAGATGTTGCTTTCGTTTTCCTAAAAATAGAATAGTAAAGATGTTTCAAATATGTGAGGACATTTAAAATACAGTGTTTAATTTTGTCCTTAAAGACACAGGTGCCAGTTGGCTGTTAGCTCAACACATGTCCATTGCATAATTCTACCTTAAAGAGCATTTACCAAAGGACCCTGGAATGTTCATCAGATACCCCATTAAAAAGGGCTGTGGTTAAAAAATTGGGGAGACATCAGTGAATAGAGTTAAACAGATGTCTTCTATGAAGGGCTTTTCACAAATGCTTATATACTAATGAACATTTTATATCTCCAAATTGGGGACAAACTGGATGCTGTTTTCCATTTTCTACTATACCTGATTAAGCATAGACAACTCATGAGGCTATTCTCTAAATGAAACTTCGGGGAATAGCGCTCATAAATAGCCCACGTGTAAAGAAAGCAGTGCCTCTGAACAGTCTTTTTACTTTTTTTTTTTTTAACTTTGACTTTTTAATTCAGTACTAATTTTTCCACTTAGTTAAATCAGGATCTTTAATTTTGAGTGCCTACTTGACAAGTATTATATCAACACTAAGAATACCAAATTTCGTAAGGTGGAACTTCTGTCATTGTTTAGTGAGAAGAGTGTTGGTTTGTACTTTCGTGGTGCCGGGAGACATAGCTTTTTCTAGTGGTCATACGTTGAACTTTGTTCCCTAAACAAATCCATCTCTATGATAAGCATTAGGGTGTTTTCATAGATTGTTATTATGTGTCCTTTTCAGTCTCTGATCTGTGAAACCTAGATCAGTGAAATATAGAAAGATTTTTAACCATTTTTCATAAGACATAGCGTTAAGAGTTTGTTTGGGTAGGCTTTCAGTTTACTGGTAACTCCTCCTTGGAAGATAAAATGGATTGGCTTCAGTATCTATGCTTGTACGGGTGGTCTTTCTAGCTTTAAGAAGACCTGTGTTGTTATGTATATAGTACCTCTGGTTATGTGCATGGTCTGGACTGCTTGGCTGCTCCTTCACAGTGTTGACATACATGATAATTATAATTAAATAGAATTATGCAAGCTTTTTTTTTTTTCTTTTTAAACATACGATGCTGTAAAGCCTCTATTTGTGTTTGTATAGAGTTCCCCATAAATATGTAGGGCTTTCTGTGTTTGGTGAATTTAAACTTGTTAATTGTATTTCAATCGTTTATCTTTTTGGATTTATAATATAACCTATGATCAATTAGCCATAGTTTCTTTATAATTAGACATTTGCAGTCTCTGTGCATCTTTAGGGAAGAAACTGATTTGGAAAAGGTTAAGGATTGATTCCTTCTTGAGTATAAATGTTCTACAATGTTATCCATGATCAGCTACTGATAATTCCTTGATAATTCACTTACTTACAAGTGCCATCTAATTATATAATGTTTCAACTCAACTCAATTTATCCATATTTTTTATTGATATAAGAAATGTTAACAAATGCTTTGCTTAGCTCTAGATATACTTCATAACTTTGCATATTTTTCTGATCATAGAGATAACATTTGGTAAATTACTGAATATGTTCCTTAGCTATATCAATGTAGTAAAGAATAAATTAACTTTTTCCAAAATTGACTTTAAAATATTATGCTAGCTTCAAAAAATTAGTCCTTTAAAATAAATACCTTATGATTTCATTCATATGTGGAATTTAAGAAATAAAACAGGTGAACATAGGGGAAGGGAAGGAAAAATAAGATAAACAGAGAGGCAAACCGTAAGAGACTCTTTTTTTAATTTATTTAAAGTTTTTTTTCAAGTTTTTTTTTAATGTTTATTTTTGATAGGGAGAGATTGAGACTGAGTCTGAGCGGGGGAGAGGCAGAGAAAGAGGGAGACACAGAATCTGAAGCAGGCTCCAGGCTCGGAGCTGTTAGCACAGAGCCCAACGCTGGGTTTGAACTCAGGAACCACGAGTTTGTGACCTGAGCCAAAGTTGGACACTTAACTGGCTGAGCCACCCAGGTGCCCCAAGAGACTCTTAAATACAGAAAACAAACTAAGGGTTTCTGGAGAGGAGATTGGTGGGGGAATGAGCTAAATGGGTGATGTCATTAAAGAGGGTACCTCTTAGGATGAACACTGAGTGTTGTATGTAAGTGATGACACCCTAAATTCTACTCCTGAAACCATTTTTACACCATATGTTAACTAACTTGGATTTAATTAAAATGTTAAAAAAAGGAAAAAAGAAAATGGATTCTTTGTAGGTACCTTCAACTTAGACTTATGGATCAAGTGGCTGGCTTGACCATTTATGTATTAAGTTTTCTGACTTTATCATCGAGTGTTCATTTCCTCAAGTTGTAAATAAATAAGGAAGGATTTGAAATTTATGTTCTAGGCTAGAAACGTAGCACAAAGTTAGCCCTTAAAATTTGTTGGATGAATTTAAATCAAGTCCTATTCCTGTTTCTAAAATAACGTTACAAGCATAACTGTGAATAATTAAAACCAGGTTTTATAGCTTAATCTACATAAAGGATCTTAATCCCCCATTTAAGTATTCTTTTAAATTTATATGTAAAATATTACTCTTCATCTTATTATTCTAAGTTTATGATATAAGTTGTCATGAGGTCCATGATATAAATTACGTATTTTGGGAACCTGTGCTAATTATTTCAAATCTGTATGTGATGATAAAATAGTGAAGTTATAGACACTTAGTATTTCTGGCATGAACTGTTCAAGACCATAGTTCAGAGCTTTCAGTCTTTGTTGAAGTCTAAAATATTTTTTTCATGTCACAACTCTGATTTTCAAGGCAAACATTTGCAAGTATATTTTTTAAAAAATGTTTCTTGTAATTAACTGGTGATAATATGTAAACTGTTTTCCTGAGTTCTGTGAGCCAATTCTAGCAAATTATCAAACACAAGGTTGGGGGGGGGGTTGTTATGGGAACCCCTGATCTATATATAGCCTGTTGGTAAGGAGTACAGATGACCCTGACTTGGATTGCCATCTGAACCAGAAGGTAGTCTTGTGGGACTGAACCATTAACCTTTATGGTCTGTGCTCATTCTGGGTAATTAGTGTCAGAATTGTTTAGTGTGGGAAAAATAAAATAATGAACATTTGGTATCAGAAATGTTGAGAATAGAAAAACAGTTATCCATTTGTTGAATATAAAACTTCATATATGTTTTATGTACCCAGTACCCCTAGAAATGTTCCAAACTGTGGGCATTCTTTCGGTAATGAAAATGCTGTGACTTAGAGCCTCCAGCAAGTTGACAGTAGAGTTGTAGCATGAAAAAGAAACTTTGTTGTTACTGTAATACAACTTAAACCATACTCACCATTTCACAGATGGGGCTTCTAGGTTCAAAAGATATTATTCCAATGACAAGTATCTTTTTTGATGTCATTGTATAGACGGTGCACCATTGAATAATGTGCCCACTGCTTTTTGCATTCAGCTTTATCCCTCTTCTTCACAAAGATAGCATGAAAAATCTTAGTAGGTATTTTCCTCAAGTCCAGACCTAACATTTGTACACTTTTCTCTTGTTTGAGTGTTCTACTGGTATTCTGGGAGGAAGAAGTAAGTTTAAGTTGTTTTGATGAAGTTACATTAGGCCCAGCTGATGAATGATTTTCTGTGCCAGTGACTTCTAAATACTGGTTCTTGTAAAAGTCCTTAGCTTGCAGTATTATATTCACCTGACGAATTTAATAAATATATATTTCTAGCCTGTACCTTAGGGAGTCTATTTCAATCAATCGGGTATATACCTGGGGCTCTATATATTTCACAAGCTCAAGCCCTGATGAAAGTGTAATGTGAACCAGATTTGGATGATTGACTTAGGTGAGTGGTTCTTCAGTATATTGACATACTGGAATGAACTTTTGACCCTCTTTAGGTTATTTATGACTGTCACCTCTGTGGAGGCTCTGGGATACCAGATGACATGATGGAATGTTGAGATGAACTTGAGTAAGGGAATGAAGAATGACCATTTGAAAAAGTTTCTCCACTAACTCTGAGATCATCTCTTCTTGTTCATTAAGAGCAAACATTCTAAACACTCATAAACTATCTGGTTAAGGCTCTTAGTTGTAAACAAAATGTATCAGTGGTTGTGTAAAAGAAAGTTTTATTTTAGTACATTTTGTATCTTAAAGAATTTCTGAAGAGTCATGAAGCCAAGATTGGATACCACCTAGTCAAGAACAGTGCAGGGGGCAGAAATGCTCAGCTCCTCTGTGACTGTGCTAGTAAAAGTGCCTTCTATCACTGACTCTGGGTACATACGATGCTAGGAAACTACAGGTAGAAACTGTACCATAGATCATACAGAAAATTCAAAGTCTTTGCCTTAGACCTACTTTCCCTGTTTCTGGAACCAAGCCAACCTGCTCACTGCTACCTTCTAAGTCTCCTGTATGTGCATAGCAGAATCCATAGAATTTTGATAAAACAGAATCTGAAGAAATATAGTTTTTTTTCCTCTGTAGTCTCTCTAGCATATTAACGAAAACTGGGGTATGGTTGGAGAAGGTATTGGTTGAACCACTTGGCAGTGTTAGCCCCATCAACCTAGGTGAAAGAATTTTGTCCTAGGTTGAAATCACAGTACTTTTAACATGTTATATTGACTGTCAAGGGCTTGTCATTTACCTGAATCCAGGCCTCCATATGGTATTTTAATGTCACAATTTACACATTTTTTAAAATAAAATTTTACACCTGAATTTTTATGACGATAGAATTTGTAAACTCTGTAAAATTTATAAAGTCCTGTACCAGTTTTTTTATTTAATCTATACATTTTACATGCTCAAGGATTTAGAAATAGAAGCACACAGGCTTATGGCTACAGATTTTTCCAAAACTATTATTTAACTGATTATTTCTTGGTCTGAATTAGCATCATCCCATCTAATTGAAACAACTAGCTATATGAGCTTGAGCAAGTGATATAATTTGTGTAGGTCTATTCATTTGTAAAATGCAGAATCAGAAATTCTTGAAGCCTCCACTGGATGAGACGATGGAGACACAGGAGGTGGGCACATGACAGTATGACATGACCCCAATGTCACATGACCCCATCAACCGTTATTCACTCTGACAAGGGAAATTCTGAACCTGAGCCTAGATATTCTTCCCTCTTCTTATGTGACCATAAACTTTACCCATAATATTATTTCATTTATTTTCTTGAGAAATTATTTATTGTAGTTGATATATTTCATTATAATTGAGAGAGGGAACTGGTTTTTTTTTGTTTGTTTGTTTTTTGTGGGTTTTTTTTTTTTTTTTTTTAACGCCAATAAAGTAAAAGTCAACAAGGAGAATGTCTGAGTCTATTCTGCTAAAACAATACCGTTGATTGGGTAACTTATAAACAACAGAAATGTATTTCTTATATTTCTGGAGGTTGAAATTCTAAGATCCCAGTGCTTGCTTGGTCAAGTTCTGGTGAAGACCCTGTTCCCTTTTGCAGACCACCATTTTCTCATAGTGTCCTCACATGTCAGGGAGAGGGGGAGGCCTCTCTGTGGTCTGTTTTAATGATAGCACTAATCTATTCATGAGGATTTCACTCTCATGACTTAATCACCAACCAAAGCCTTCACTTTTTAATAGTAATACATTCTGGGGGTTAGAATTTCAACAGGAATTTTGACAGGAGACACACACATCCAGTCTGTGACAGGAAACAAATTAGCATCCATCAGTGAAATGTTAAAATAGTAAACAAGTTAGCATGGCAGGGACTGTGTACTATTTTAGTCTATGCATTTTCCTCTGTCTCCTTTCTTCTCAAAGCTGTCATTCCACTGGGTTTGATGAAGTGGGAAATAGGTCTTTGGAAACAAAGTTTGGCTTTTTGAGTATTTTTCACAAGGTGAGGCCATTGGGAAGGACTGCACCAATTGGCAGAAATAGAAAATCCAAGTCTTGGAGAGGTCAGAAGGTAACGTGATGAGCTTAGTTACTTTCTCACTGCTCATCAGTGTCACTCTTTCTTCAACTACAGCTCTGGAAAGCATATAAAAAATGAAGAAATTTACCAAAGCAGGTTTCTAATTCTGTGGTTTTTAAAAAAAAAATTATTTGTAAAAGATTAGAGATTTTTCTATAAACCTCCACAATAGGATATGGAATGGTGAAATGAAGTGTTTTAGCAACAACATTAACTTAAATAAAGCTGTGTCAATTGATTTTCTGTCACAAAGTTTAAGCCAGATCTCTCTACTCGATGAGTTAAATACTATTGTCCTTTTCTACTGCCTGGGTTTTCAAAGTCTTGTATGTACGGTAAAGGACATTCAGTAATCATTCTTGTTGATGGATCTCTTTGTCATTTACTCCGGGTAAATTCATAATGAAACACTGAGAACTGTATGAACAGGTCAAACTGCTGTAGGATACTTTTGTGCCAAAAGACCTGAATTTGTAAGCTAGAGTTGATACCAGTCTTTCCCTCTTAACTGCATCCCATTTGCTCTCTGTCCTCTAACATGAGTCATCCTTTAAGTATGATCATTTAGAGAATAGGTATATGCTATCAAATAGCAGAACACTGATTTCTAAAGATAATCTTGGAGGAGGTTAGACTTAAAACTCCACTTCCCGCAGCAAGCAATTACTTGTAGTTTAACTGGGAATTATTTACTGAGCACACAATTCTTTCCATGGCACTGAATCATGTGGCATGCACACCAAACATGCTGTACCAAATCTGTTTACAGAAACCCATAATACCCTGTTCAGAGTAATCAGACTGTTTTGATATGGGAATGTTTATGAGACTAAATATTTTTCACTTCCAATATTGTTTTGGCTTTTAATGTTTAAACTTAGTCATTCTTTGGGAAAATAGGAAGATCATAAAATATAATGTGTCTTCCAAATTGTGTGAGATTAAAAAACAAAACACTTTTTAGGGAGTTTGGATAGCTTACTTAGCCTCGTTAGAGTGGCAATAAGCTATTATACTTAGATATACGTAAATGAAATGGTGTATTAGGTACAAACTTCTGCTACAGATCTCCACTTAATTTTTTGGAATAAATGAAGCAACATTATGAATGAAAATGGCTTTGGAAAACTAATGCACTTATTTTTTGAATAATGTATTAGTTAGCTATTACTGCATAACAAATTACTCTCAAACTTAGTGGCTTAAAAAAATGTTTATAATCTCACAGTCTCTGTGGGTTCAGCTGTTCTGGGCCTTTCTCAAGACTCAAGTCATCTCAAGGCTCCACTGGTAGTGATCTGCTTCCTAGCTTACTTATCTGGTTATTGGAAGGATTTGGTTCTTCTGGGCCCTTTTGCACTGAGGCCTCTCAGATCTTTACAAGCTTGTGGTTGGGACCTATTCATAGAGTATCTCACAGTGTTAGACCATGCAAGAGAGAGGACCAAGAAAAAAGTCAGTCTTCTAGAACATAATCACCAAGTGACATCCCATCATCTTTCTTGTGTTCTGTCCATCGGAAGTAAATTACTAGGCTCTATGCACCCTCTGGGGAGATGATTACACAAGGGCATATATACTTGGAGGTGGTGATGATTAGGAGTCATATGAGACACTGTCTTCCACAATAATACCTGAGTGCAAATATTAAAGTTAAATGTTTCTTGATACCTACCCCATGCAGAGTAAGGGGTTGGTAACCTTAAATAGGGCTAGAAATGTTTTAATGAAAAACCTAGGTTGTATATATATAAAAGTAATATATATGCATGTACATATGATCATACACATTTTTTTTGATATGTGAATAGAATAATAACAGCTGAAGATGTTGTAGCAGAGAGATGAAGAGCAAAGAAATAGCAACTTACCTTGATGGAATCTATATAATTTTTTTTTTTTTTAAGAGCTTGATTTAGGTCAAATTCATATCAAGTCCGTATCAAATATCCATACATCAAAAAGATAAACATATGTTTGTAGATAGGCTATCTTATTTGAGTTCTAGTGAGTGAACCTTGAATTACAAAATAATAGCTATAAAGTGGTGGTATTGTCTTCAATAAGTTGAGACCTATTACATTAAGAGTATATAACCCAGAAGTGTTTTGTCGTAGAGGCTTGGAGAAGAGTTTCCGGAAAAGATAGGTGTCGTAGGAAGTCTAAATGACTAGGAATAAAAGGAATCCAATGCATCTGACATTGTATTGGTAATTTTCAGGGAAGACAGCTTTGTAGACTTACAGAAAATATTGAGAAACTTTATTGGGAGTCATGATTTTCTATAAACCTTTCCCGCAGCAAAACTGCTATAATACTAATATCAAAGCAAAGTCAAAAATAGGATTTAATTTTAGTTGCCATGAGTCTGATACTTTGACTCATGAAATAGAACAAAAAATAGACATGGCAAATAGGGTGAAAGAGTAAACTAAATAATTAGTTCCTGGAAAATTGAGAGTTTTCTAATGTATATGGCATTATGTCAGCCCTTTGAAATAAAGTGTGTTGTATATATACTCTGAGTTTAATGTGGATTTTCCTTAAATAACATTGGAAGGAGATACCTTTCTCTGTTTATTTTCATTCTATGGAAGACTAATTATCCAAACTTCAGAAGCAGCTGTACAAAGAACTCTAAAATTGCAACATTTAACTGAATCAAGTGGAGAACTTCACGTGCATGCTAGAGGACTTGAAGACATCAAGTAGAGTGGGAAATGAAATTAAGAGAAATGTGAAGTCAAGATAATTATTTTAAGATTTGACATTCTAAGCCAATGACAGCATCTCTGAATACTTTGAAATATTTGGGTCCTATTGACTATTAGATATTTCATGTCCTTGAGATTAAGAGTAATATTTGTAAGACCAGAGACTATGTGAGGACTCTTTTCCAGAAATGAGATATCTAACCAGGTATGAATCCCTTACTTTCTACCCCAGTCACTATTTAGGAAGAAGGGTAGTTTGTAAAATTAGAATATGTCTTTATTGTCTCTGAAAATTCTATCAGCATTTCTGATTATGATCGTAATGGAAATACAGAGGTACCTTCTCCACTGAGAATCAGGGAGATATGAATAATGTTTGGC